>NC_091839.1:7583247-8193261 GCF_037783145.1 Equus przewalskii
AGTTCCCATCCAATGTTAATTCCCTTGTGTTGTGTAAGATTTGAGCTATGGCTATAAGCTTTTCCATATTCATCATTTTTATATGACCAGTAAGATATAGGCCATGGGTAAATGTTATCTCCTGCCCCCTTTATTATACTCATAGGGTTTTTCTCTAGTTAGAATTCTCTAATGTTGAGGAAGGAAGATGCTGGATGCCTCCCTTTCTCTACTATGACTTTTTGATTTCAAATAAGGCATTACTGCAGCTAGAGGCAATCTCACAATTATTACATTTGTCTGGTATTATATTAAGATTTGGGCTGTGGCTAAAAGCCTTTGTACATGCATTGTATTTGGATTCCCAGTTTTCACATGCATAGAATTTCCCTCTACCATGAATTCTCTGGTTTGAACCATCACCATATTGATAATATTCAGTTGTTTCCCTTCAGAGTGAATTATCTCATGCTGTGAAAGTTCTGAGTTGTTTGGCAGTATCCACCTAAACTGACTGAACACACATATACCCCAGAACCAGCAATTCCAGAAAGTATATACACAAGAGAAATGAACATATGTACATCAAAAAACAAATATGTTCACAGAAGCATTATTTATTATGACCCTAAGCTGTAAACAATGAAAAAGTCCATTAATAGTAAATTGGATAAATTGTGATATAATCATATAACGGAATTCTATACAGAATGAAAATAAATTAACTTCCGCCACATGCACTAATGATGAGTTTTGGAGACATAATTATGAATGAAACAAGCCATATATGAAAGAATATATGATGTATAATCCAATTTATATAAAGGTTTATAATATGCAAAAACTAATTTATAATGTTAGAAGTCAGACCTGTGGTTAACTTTGAGGAGGTAACAACTAATTTTTATTCCATATTTGCAATAAGAAATACAGTTCACACCTCCTTTCTTTTAAAGCACTTCTCACAGTGTGGTCCCTGGACTAATGCCAGTCAGCCAACTGTTTATTACTGGTTCACAAGAAGGTAGGCATTGAAAATGAAAATAAGCAATTTTAAATGTTTGTAGCAACTTGACAGAGGAAGTTTATGTCTGCTGAATCTAATACAAAATTGGGGCTTGTATTTTCAATGACTTTTGTCATTTCATCTGTCTAGTAAATTTTCGTGTGTGTTTTATAGGCTAGCAAACAGTAGGTAAATATGTGGTATAGTACCTTAAACTGTTGAATACTATTAGACTTGCAAGCAACATCATGTACAGGGTTTACTATGACTTTAAAAGTTTTTACAAAAAAAGTCACATCCTTTACTGAATTCCCATGGTTTCTACCTTGTGAATTTTCTGATGGACAATGAGGTTTGACTTACAACTGAAGAACTTCCCACAGTTTTTGCATTCATATGGTTTCTCTCCTGTGTGAGTTTTCTGATGGCGAATGAGGTTTGATTTCCTACTAAAGGCTTTCCCACACTGAGAACATCCATTGGATTTTTCTCCTGTATGTATTCTCTGATGAACAGTGAGGATTGCCTTCTGGCGGAAGGACTTCCCACATTCATTACAAATATAAGGTTTTTCCCCTGTGTGAATTCTTTGATGGAGAGTGAGGGTTGTCTTTTGGCAGAAGGACTTCCCACATTCATTACAAATATAGGGTTTCTCTCCTGTGTGAGTTCTCTGATGTACGGTGAGGGTTGTCTTCTGGATAAATGCCTTCCCACATTCATTACATTGATATGGTTTCTCTCCTGTGTGAGTTCTCTGATGATCAATGAGGTATGACTTCTTTCTAAAAGCACTTCCACACTGAGTACATTCATAGGCTTTCTCCCCTGTATGTGTTTTGTGATGTCTAGTAAGGGTTGCCTTCTGGCGGAAGGACTTCCCACAATCCATACAAATGTAGGGTTTCCCTTCTATATGTGTTTTCTCATGAAGAGTGAGGGCTGTCTTTTGACGGAAGGCTTTTCCACATTGATTGCAAACATAAGGTTTTTCACCTGTGTGAATTCGCTGATGTTCAATGAGATATGACTTCCTTCTAAAGCTATTCCCACAGTAAGGACACTGAAATGGTTTCTCTTCTGTTTGAGATTTCTGATGCATAATAAAAATTGACTTCCTGCAGAGGAATTTCCCATATTTGCTATATGCATGGGGCTTCTTCTCCATAAGATTTTGTGGATGGACACTGAGGTTTGACTTTTCAATGAAGGCTATTCCATCTTTATTGTATTCGAAGGGTTTTTCTCCTCTGTGAGCTCTAGTATGTGTAAATAACATTCCTTTCATAAAGAAGGATTTTTCATAGTCATTATGTTCAAATGATTGCTCTGGAGTTTGAAGCTTCTGATGCTGAATAAGCTCTTGTTTACTACTCAGACTTCTTTCTGTTTGTTTATAGATATTCACTGCAGTATGAATTTTCTCATGCTTAGCATTGAGGAGTGACTTCTCCCATCCATTACTGTCACCAAACTTCTCTCTTACAGGGCTTATATTTCTATAGACTAATTCTGAAATATTTTTCAAAACCTTTCCATCAGGTTTGTATTCACGTAGTGTTGTTTTGGAAATAATATGGTTCTTGCCTACAGTAAGTGTTTTCCCCAAAATATTACTTCTTTCCTTTATTAGTCTTTTGTGGTTGATGAAAACTGATCTAGAATGCCTGTCTTGGTATTCTCTGAACTTCACTAAAACATCTTCAGCTTTCCCATCTTCTTCTAGAAAAGAATACAATTAACAACACTGTAAATCTTCACAAATATGTTATGGATTTACAAACCACCCATGGTGGGACTGTCTGTCTCACTATTGTCATCTATATAAAAGCCAAAATAAATTACCTCTCGGTAGGGAAAATGCACAGAACATAAACACAAATCCTGCTACACTGTTAAAATGAAGAAAAATTGGCATAAGCAAACAACACTCATATCTTTGGCATGTTGTAAATATAAGCTACATCGAGAGGTGTGATAAACACAAGGACAAGTAAGCAAAGGATGATGAAAGTAGGATTGTTTTTGGAATGGGTAGATTCAGAAATAACGGAATAAGCCTATCAAGGGTACTAAATAGTAAGCAAGGAAAACTGTTCAGGTAGAGATGAAAGCCTAAATGTTTATTCCCTCATGCCTAAATAAATGTTATAAAATGCTTCCATTTGTTTCTTCCTCATTTGCATTTAGCCCATCCATGGCAAATGAACTTTCTCAAGCCCTCATTTCCTAGTGTTGACAGAAACACTGGTCTATAATGTAGGCCCTCACTCTCCACATAACTATGATTTATTTTCTCTTGAAAGGGAAGAATTAGGAAAACATTTCCATTCAGAACTGTAAAATAAACCAGAGGACAAAGCATACTTACAACATGAATATAATCACTATTGTATTCTGAGTGCTGCTACCATCAATTTATTCTTCCAGAGAAGGTCAATAACTAAATTCTCTTTTCAGTTTTAGGGAAGGATGGGTTCAAGTCTTCCTCTGAATGTAGTAAGGTAACTTAACTCTGCGATTCCCTATCAAAGCTGTGAAGGACTGGATTCTTCAATGTATGTGTATAGTAATGATTGAATTTAACTATTATTTTTCCTATAAATTCTTGGCTATATCTTACTATTGATACCTTACTACCACCCCATATCTGGTGGGGCAATTTTAAAGATGAATTCATCTTACTCTTGACTTGCATCTTATTTACAGTAGCCCTAAACTGGAAATGGCCCAATTATCTGTCAAAAGGTAAGCAGGTAATATTGGGTCATGTATTTATACAATGGAACACTACTCATCAATAAAAAGGAAAAAACGTACTGATACACAATGACAAAAGGGATGAATTGCAAACATTTTTCAGAGGGAGGCTTTATGCAAAAGAGTACATATTATACAATTACACCTATGTGCAGTTCTAGAACATGTGAAACTAATCTGTATTGGTAATTGGAGTTACACTGCCTTCCTGAGAATCTCAACCATCTTCAGGAACATGCTCCAATTTATCCAAAAGCCTTTACATATTCTTTCTACACTTCAATGTCTAATTTGTCTGAAATTAGAAGTCTGGACCATTCATTTCAAGAAATCTTTCAATAACCTGCTATTTTAATATGAATATTCTATGCAAAATGTTCAATTTGAAAATATTGCCTTCTCAACTAAAACTTATGCTCTTAGAAGTCAATACTGTATTGGTTATCTTTTTTGAAACCTTCTGAGTATACATTAACACACTGTTATCTGAGGTGAAGGGATGTGATTTTGGCATGTATATCTAAAAAGAATTTACCATTACATGATTTCTGACTGGATGTGAAAGATGTTTAGCTTTCATGGTACCACAGACAGTCAGGTAACTATTGAATATCTAGACTCTTACAAGCTACAATTAGGAAAAGTAAAAGAGAGGAACTTATTTTGGAGGAATTGCTAATCAGATAGGGAAAGAAGTCTCAGATAAAACAATGTTGAATTAGGTATCAAATTATTAGCTCACATCAGAGGATATGTCTGTTTGCATGTTATAGACAATAAGTAGAAAGTGAATGCAGAAAAAAAGGAATTTATGTGGTCTGGAGTAGTTAAGGAACATTTCATGGAGGAAGTGAAACTTGATCTTGTAACTAAAGGATATGTAGTATTGTGTGGTAAAGAATACAACCTTGCCCACTAAAGTCTGACATTTGCTTTTGGCTTCTGGGAGATAAGCTCTAAGTCTTTGGAATGTCATGCCTGACAGTGTCTTTGTTTGCCTGGGAGCCTTTGGGCAGGCAGAAAGTAACAATGTGATTTAGTGTGGGGGCTATACAGTATCAGCTTGATACTGCCCGCCCCCCCCCCCCCCCCCCCCCCCCCCCCTTACAGGGCTGGAAACTGAGATCAGCCACATGGGCAGCCAATCATGTTTATGTGATAGAGCCCCATTATAAACTCTGGACACTAGGCTCAAGTGAAGCCTCCCTGGTTGTCAATATTCTGTATGTATTGTCATGCCAGCAAAGTAGTGCTATCCATGACTCCACAGAGAGAGGACTACTAGAAGCTCTGTGTTTGGTAGTTTCCTGGACTCTGCCCTTCATGCTTGGCTTGATTTTGACCTGTATTCTTCCTCTCTAAAGCTGTGAGTAATACAGCTTTCAGTAAGTTCTGTGAGTCCTTCTGGTAAATTACTGATCCCAACAGTAGTCTTGGGACCCCTGAACTTACAGTTGGCATCAGAAATGAGGGTGGTCTTGTGTGTACCACTGTACCATCTAACTTTGTAGTTGGCTAACTTTCCAAGTATCCTTATGGGCATATAGCCACTGTATTTAATGAAAGGTCCAGTTGTAAGGAATAAAATCAATTGTATGGAGTACATTTGGGAGACTAGAACAAACAGAGATTAGCAAGAATTCTCAGTCACAGAGAGAGAGACATTTGGAATGACCAGATGGGATATTATTCTGTCAGCCCTTGAAAAAGAAGGGATTTAATTTCATATAATAAGTGATATCTTTTTAGCATATTGACAATATAAACTAAAAGAACTAGTGAAAAATCACAGCAAATCCAAATAGTAATTACAGCAGTCCACACCTGAAATAACATGGCTTTCATTTTGGAAGATGTCAGTGGCAAATGAGACTATGAGAGCATGTAAAGATTTTCGCAGAGTGAAACAAAATAACACAAATTGTGGAGAAATCATTACAAAAGTATAACAGATGACGGAATCAATCTGATACTACAAGGGGCTGATTATGGGAACAAAAGGATATAGAAACAAGTAAGGATAAAGAAAAGATAATGACTGTTATTCCTGATATATCAATAACCAAAAGGCTGAGACAACTGATTGTTGTATTGCTGTAGGCAGATTAAAATAAACCACTAGAGTTCAAGTGAGAAATGGGCTGAAAGTGTCTATTTGAAATATAACAAGAAAATCACAACTTGAGAATGGATCAGATTATTATAGCTTACAGGACTTTTATAAAGACAAGGACTGAGGATGAAGAAAGATTTTTTAAGGGCATTGAGGACAGCCTACTGAAATAAAATCCATTTATTCAACAAATATTTATTTTCCCAGGCTAAAGGGAAGAAAAGCAACCAAGATGTGAAAAGGCACTCAGGGAAACAGGATGAGGAGGAGTTTGTGTTTTTGACCTAAATCAAGGCAGGTAGATAGCAGGAATCTGAGCACTATGATATGAAACATAGAGATTTATTGGAAAGAAATGGCAATACTGAAATGATCACTTTGGTCCAAGGCGTATGGATTTTGAAATCTGATGGCAAGTCTCAGAGAATGGGATATGAGACTGAGTGCAGGGAGCAAGTATAAGGCATTGCACAGGGAAAGAAAGAAAATGAGAACTAACAGGAACATAGCAATTAGACAATGATTTCCCTTTTATTTTTTGGATGGCTTTAAGAATACCTACAGATCTCACTCATAAAGAGAAGGTAAAAACAACAAACAAACACATAGAGACAGAGATTGGATTAGTGGTTACCAGAGGGGAAGGGAGGAGAGAGGAGGGCAAAAAGGGTGATTAGGCACATGTGTGTGGTGATGGATGGTAATTAGTCTTTGGGCGGTGAACATGATGCAATCTATACAGAAATCAAAATAGAATGATGTACATCTGAAATTTTTTAAAATGCCCATAAATTGGAGGCTATAACAAAAGAAGAAAGATTGAGGACTGAAATCTTAAAGAAAGAGATGAAAAACAGGAGGCAGAAAGGAGTGAGGAGAAAGCCTAGGCCAGAGCCTTTACTGGGGCTTGCTTTCAGGGAAAGGGCAGAGGAAACAGGGTAAGATTGGCTAGTTTGAATAGTGCTGGCAGCCTATGGGTTTCAGGGGTGGTTTCCAGTTGTCTGGTACCTGGCCCTGGGTGACTCAGGGAAGGGGACATATTGGCTTGGTGCGTGTGAGTTAGATAAAGGAGATGGTTGAGGGTATGGTCTTGGGATTGGCTTGTTTGTATATGAAAGGTGTGCTCACCAACAAGTTGCTTACTGTCTCTAGGAATTAGCTAGCTCTGGGAGGGGCAGTCTCTCCCTAGCCAGCAAGGGCCCCCAAAGATGTCGACACATTATAAAATATAGAGAGTAAAAAATATAATTAACACAGTGGGTAAAATGCTGGCATATTATCAACAAGTCAAAGCACTGGCACTAATCTATAATAGTAATCACTGCATTTCCAACTGCCGAATACTCTCGGGAAAATAAATTTCACTTAAGAATGTTCTTGATAGAGCAGGGAAAAATACCCGTTAATTTTGTTAGAGCTCCACCCTTGAGCACACATGTTTTCAATACTCTGTGTGATGATTAAAGAAGTACACATAAAGCACTTCTGTTACACTAGAGTATAATGTATTTTGTGAAGAAAAGTGCTGGTGTAATTATTTGAGGTGAGGACCGAATATCTACCTTTTGTGGAATAGCATTTTTACTTGAAAGTACAGCTATTATTCAGACATGCTATCTGGTAGACATTTTCATGAACAATGTGAGCCTGTCAATTCAAAGAAAATGTCTGGCAATATTTGTTACTGATGATAAAATTTAAGCTTTCAAGTTAAGGTCATTATGTTGGAAAGCTTATATTTGCTACTGTGAACCTGTCAGTTTCCCAAAACTTAAAGAATTCTCTGATGAGACTGCCAGTGATATTAACAAATGTGGATTTTTTTGTATATGGAAATGTGTCAAAATTTGGAAGATCTATATACCTTAGTGAACTGTTACTTTCCAAATGACCAACACATGATATTACCAAAAAAATGTATGGGTAAAATATCTATTTAAATAGACCACTGGATTTTATGTAACAATGTACAAAAGTTCATTGTTATGGTTTCAGATTCTATATTGCAACTAACTGTTTAGGAACTACCAATTGTTAAGTTTGGGTGTAGTATTAATGAACAATGTCCATGACAATCTAAAATGGATTTTAAAATATTTCTCTTTCAAAATACACATATGCATGAAGATTTTCTTCATATATTTCAATTAAAACAACATATTGCAACAAACTGAAGGTAGAATCAGATGTGAAAATCAGCTGAATTCTATTAAGCAAGACATTAAATAAATTTCAATCATGTAACAATGCCACTTTCTCACTATTTTTTCTTTTGGAAAATAGTTATTTTTTGTAAAAATATCATTTTTATGTCAATAGGTAATGAGTTTATTATTTTCACATTGTTTTAAAATGAATTAATAAGTGAATATTTTAAAATCTTGTTTTAATTTTTAACAGGGTACTTATGTCACCAGCCATGGACTCTAACCTACTTTTTTCTTCTCTTGTCTGACCTATTTTTCTTGACTTGTTGAAAGGGTGCAGAAGTTCCTTTCTCTAACTGCTTAGGGTCTCAAGGTTGTCAATTTCAGCTATGTTCCAGCAAGAAGATCTAAAGCCAACTGCCCTGGACACAAACTGCTCTAAACCGGACGAGACCAGTCCAGACCACAACTGCAAGAGTGACACCTGCACAAACAGGCAGAGAGCTGTACTAAAGTAAGCTGACCTCATTAACATCCTATCTTCTCCTCTTCTGGGAGGATCAAAGCAGCCATTTTTAGATCACGCAATGTACGTAAAGGCTTGTTTTCAAACCATACCCACCTCTACACGCAATCATGAAACTTTCCCTTTTCAATATTCATTCCCCACCCTAAATAAACGTACCCACTTCCCCATTGGGGAGCCATAGCTTTGTGAATTTATTCCCTATGGTCTCCTTTTGTTTGCTGCATGCTGCAAATAAAATTATGTTTTGTGTGACAACTACTACTGGTGTAGGTTTTGATTTTAACTCACCAAGGAGTGGACTCACTTTGGTCTGGTAACACACACACACAGTTCTTTTCATCCTTAATAGTGTTAAGAGTATAAACAAGTCCTAAGACTAAAAAGTTTAAGAAATGCTAATCTAGACATCCAGATTCTGCTAACGGCAAAGAAGTCTGTATCAAAACAACCTTCCAGCTGATAACAATGATAAACTATGGACTAAGTGGAAAAAACTAACTTGTTTGAAGGCACTAAAGCAGGCAGAAACTGGATTGGATACAACCTTTGAAAAAAAGAAACCACACTGCATAAGATCTATATTTTTCCAGGTTTTTTAACGTGTGTCCTGGTAATTTAAACAGCACACAGCGGTTAGATCTCAAGGAGAAAGCAGGAGTCATCCTGTGCAGAAGAATCAGAGACTGGAGTTCAGGACTGCCAGAGTGGCTATAAATTTAGGACAATATCCGAGAATGAAGTCATAGAAGGACAGCCCCAAAGTTAGCATAAACCCCTCCTCAAAATCTTGGTTAACTGCCTTTCTGCAGGGCAAGGCTGCAGTGAGAACAAAGGGAAAAGAAAGCTGGAGCTCTGAGAGAAGTGAGCAAAAATTTCAGCAGTTACTTAGCTCTGGAAAAACATAGTTTTTAATTCTAGTCCTGTACCAAGTTAGAGGAACCTGGTTAAAACTTTGGTCTTTCTATTGAAACCCTAGAACAGCCATGTATTCCGAGTAAAGGCTGCATCCCAGGACTCAAAGCAACACCATAAAAACAAAGGTAAAACTGAAACTGAAATAGAAATAACCTAAAAAGCTTAAAGCAATCTGACAAAGGAATCAACATGAGCCTCCAGTAAGTTAACTGCCTACTAGATTAAAGCTCAGCAATCTTCAGAGGAAGAAAAAGGATCCAGCATCTGCACATGTTATCCACAAGGTTTTCATGAGAAGAAACAGGAAAATGTGACCAATAAAACAGATGAAAAGCAGTCAACAGAAACAGACTGATTCAGGTCCTGTGTTGAAATTAGAAGATAAGGAATTTAAAATAACTATGATGAATATGTTTACAAAGCTACAAGAAAAGATAGAAATATGGTGGAAGAGACGGAGTATTCAGGAGAGATCAGGAAATGCAAAATTAAAAAACCCCAGTATCTGAAACATGAAATTCATTATATGGATTTAACAGCAAGCTAAAGTCTGGAAGTCTGGTTAACAGAAATTACCCAAACTAAAAGTAGAAAAAAAATAAAATCCTCAGTGAACCAGAAGATAGGATGAAATGATTTAAAATATAATTGAGAATAGAACAGAAAAATTAGTTGTAGAAATACTGGCCAAAATTTTCCCAAATTTGATCTAAAACAAGAACCCTGTGACGTTGCTAAATTCACTTTTCTTTTAGATTCCTTAGGGTTTACTATGTACACAATCATGCCACATACAAATAAACACAGTTCTCTTCCTAATTGGTAGCTTTTTAACTTCTTTTTCTCACCTTATTGTATTGACTTGTGTGCAGCACAATGTTTAATAGAAGTGGTGAGAATGAGCATCCTTTCTTTGTTTTTGATCTTAGAGGAAAAGTATTCAGCCTTGCATCATTGAATGTAATAGTAGCTGTTTTTCAAATATATCCTTTACGAAGCTGAGGAATTGCCTTTGATTGCTAATCTGTTCTAAGGTTTGTAACAAATAAAAATTGAATTTATTTTCCTCTGTCTACTGAGATGATTATGTGGTTTTTCTTTTTTTTTCCTAGTTAAGTAGCAGCTTAGATCCTTGATTTTAGATCCCTTTTCACCTTTAAATGGTGAATTACATAGATTGATTTTTGAATACCAAATCAACTTTGCCTTCCTGGGGTAAACTCTTTTTGGTCATGAGGTATTATCCTTTTCAAATATTGCTAGATTCAGTTTTATAATATTTTGTTAAGGATGTTCATATCTAGTTTCATGAGGTATGTGATGTGTAGTTTTCTATCCTTATAGTGCCTTTGGTTGTACATAATGCTGATCTTATAAAATGAGTTGAGAAGTGTTCTACTCTATTATTGGCGTAAAATTGTTTGTATATTCCCTAATTATCCTTTTAATATCTGTAGGATCTGTAGTGATGTCATATCTTTAATTTTTGATATTGGGGATTTGTGTCTTCTCTATTTCTTGATTAGAACATATAACTATGGTTTATTAATTTTAGTGATTACTTTAATGAATCAGCTTTTGGTTTTTCTCATTTTCTCTACTGTTCTTCTGTTACGTATTTGATTGATTTCAGCTTTAGTCTTTATTTTTTTGTTTACCAACTTTTGAGTTTAATTTACTTTTCTTTTTCTAATTACTTAAGGTGACAGCTTAGATCCCTGATTTTAGACCCTGATTTAAAGGGATAAAATTTTTTAAAATGCTGCATTAGTTGCATCCCATAAATTGTGATTTGTTGTTTTAATTATCATTCAGTTCAAAATATCCTCCAATTTACTTTAGGATTTCTTCTTTGATTCATGGGTTATTTGGAAATGTTGTGATTAATTTCCAAATATTTGGGGAATTTAGAGATCTCTGTTTTTGATTTCTAAATTAATTCTGTTGTGGTCAGAGACCATACTCATGATTTCAGTTCTTTTTAATTTGTGATACTTGTTTTATGGCCCAACATACAGGGTCTATCTTGGTGAATGGTCCATGTAAAATGTTCTATACAAATTAACTATGTACAATTGGTTGACAGTGTTTTTAAGCCTTCCATAGCCTTACTGATTTTCTTTCTTTTGTTCTCTCAATTGCTGAGGGAGGCGTGTTATATGTCAAGCTATAATAATTCTGCTCCTTTCAGGTCTATCAGTTTTCCTTCATGTATTCCATGCATTCTCAGTGAAGGTGATATTGTTTCCAAGGAAGCAAAATTTGTTCTGGGGAAAATGAAAAACAAAACAGATATTACAATGGTTTGAAGCTCTGTTAGGACTGTGATGACTTGTGATGAAGTATCCCTCTTTATCACTGTAATATCCTGTGTTCTGAAATACACTTTGATATATAACCACTCCCATTTTCTTCTGCTTAGCATTTGTATGTGTAATAGAGTCTAATTCCATTTTTGATGTCTTACTGTTGACAACTTCCTAGACCCACCACCCCTCTTTTTTCCCCTCTTACCCCACACCTAGGAAAGCCAATTGGAAAGCTTGCATGCTCTCTCTGTTGGTGCTGGTGGTTAGTTCAAACCATTCATGTCCTAGCCCACATGTAGAACCCGCGCCTGACTGACCTCCTAGCCACAATAAACACCAAAGCCAAACACCCATCCTTGCTCTCTCAAGACATTTTAGGACCTGCTTGTGAGTCTTCCCTGCTCTGCCTAGAAAGCCTCATGCCAGATTTCAGTCTTGCTATCTGAACCAAATTTTGACTGAACAGGGGGGCTGATCTCTTCTTCACCTGGGGTAACTACAAGACAGCATGGTATATATTTTTTCATCTTTTTATGTTTCACCTGTGTCTTTACATTGAATATGTGTTTTTTTAATACACACCACATAGTTGGGTCTTCTTTTCATTTCAGATATTGAAGAGTCATCTTTAAAAGTTTCATTTGGTTCTTATTTCCATCTTTGCTATCTTGCTAAGATGTTATGTTCATTTTTGCTTTGCATCCTTGGAGCTATTGAGGTCACTTACAATAGTTGTTTTAATATCGTTGTCTGCAGAGTCTACTACATCTATCTTTTTTAGGTCTGTTTTTATTGACTGAGTTTTTTCCCTACTGACTGAATTTTTTCCTGTTTATGAGTCATATTTTCCTGCTTCTTCATATGTTTAATAACTTCTGACTGGACATCAGATATTATCAATTTAACATTGTTGAGTTTAAGATAAGGTTGTATTTTCATAAAGAGTACTGGTCTTTTTCTGGCATTATGTGGCAGCTACAGAGTTGCACCACTAGGATCTCCCTTCAAAACCAAACTTGCCATCCACGTGCAAGAAGTGTAGTTATTGACAGCCTCCAATTGTTAGCATTATCAAGATGCTCTTCAGATTTTGAACCAAACCAGGGTCTCCAAAGGGAGTCCCCGTCCAGTGACTGAACACTGAGAGGGCACTAGAGGCTGGCCATTTCTGCCCATGGGGTACTCCTCTGATGAACAGTCTTTGTTTCAGACTGCCCTGTTAGGTTGGTTGAGACTGTGAGATCTGCATAATGGTCTGAGGCTCTCTCTGCCCAATCTTGTTACCTTCTCCCTTTCCTTCCACAGGTATCACACCTGTATCATGGTCTGATGGCTTTCTATGTCTGATATTACTTTCTATTTCTTTTATATTTCATAGATATCACCTCTAAGAAATCTATTATACTCCTAACTCAATCTCAACATCTCCATCCTGGAGGATCTGACAAACACACAACAGTTATTTTTGATCAGTTTAATCCTTTTGATGATTTTGTTTAAGCTCTTTTATGACAAATCTTGCAAAGTCTTTAATCTATGGCTAATCTAGCCCCGTTTATTAGGTGTGTCCTTTCCCAGGTGTCTATCTAATGTCCTATGTATTAACAAGTTCTTTTCACTCTGGCTGGAGGGAAATAAAGTGATTCCTGGTGGAGTAGGCTATGAGAATTTTTCATCTTACAATACCATGGTAATTGTATTTTCCTTAGAACATGTCCTTGTCTAGTCTCATGGTTTTGTTTTTTTTTTCCTTCTTCTCCCCAAAGCCCCCCAATACTTAGTTGTATATTCTAGTTGTAAGTCTCATGGGGTTTTACCTACACACATGCAGACTTATATTTAGCCAAAGACTCAAGGAGAAGATTTTCCAGATTTGGGGAACTCTTTCTCTGCATAGCTCCCTCTTTTTGAGAAGTGTGTCCTACAAATTCTAGCCACTTCAATCTCCTTGAATGTCAATGTCAGTCCCCTCAAGTCAGTAAAATTGCCAGGTTCTTTTTGGATTCCTCTCTCTGCACTGCAGTATGGAAGTTGCCTTCAGATGAAAGCCTGGAATGAGGTAGGGCTCATCTCACTTGTTTCTCTTCTCTCAGGAATCCAGGCCTGTGCTGCTGTTGTTCGATATCTGAAAATAGTTTTGTCTAGTTTTCTAGTTGTTTCCCGTAGGAATATAATCCCAGACTCTGTTACTTCCTCAGGGCTGGAATCAGAAGTTTTGAATTATAAACATGCAGGCCCAGATGACTTAATAATGATTTTCATCAAACGTGTAAGGAAGCAATAATACCAATCTTACACAAATTCTATAAGAAAATAGATGAAGAAGAAACACCCCCAATTTGTTTGATACGGCTGACACAATTCTCATGCAAAAATTTTCACAGACATTACAGAAAAACCACAGACCACTATTCTTGGTAAAACTGTGTAAAACCTTACTAAACTATTAGTAAACCAATTTCAGCAATCTATAAGAAGGATAACACATCTTGTCCAACTGGGGTTCATTTCAAGAGTCCAAGGTTGGTTTAAAATTTGAATTAATCAATGTAATACATATAGTAACATATTAAAGAAGAAATGTCATATGACCATCTCAACAGATGCAGAAAAAGCATTTGTTATAATCAACACTCATTCAAAATTAAAGCCATCAGAAAACTTGGAAAGGAAGAGAACTTCCAGAATCTAAGAAAGAGCCCTTACAAAAAGCCTACAGTTAATATTATGCTTAAGGATGAAATATTAAATGTCTTCCTTCCAAACTGAGTGAACTGCTAAGAATGTTCATTCTCACCGCTTCCATTCAACATTGTACTGTAGGTCCTGGTCAGTACAACAGGGAAAGAAAAACAAATGAAAGCAATAAAGTATGCAAATATAGAAGCAAAATGTTTTATTTCAGGAAGGCATGTTTTATATGTATAAAATCTAAAAGAATAACCAAAGCAAACAAACAAAGAACAGCAGCAACAACAATAAATTTTAATACCATCAGTATAAGTATGCAAAGCCAATATATATAAAAGTCAATTGTGGCTATGTATATTAACAACAAACTGGAAAAAGAAATTTTAAAAACTCTACTATTTACAATAGCATCAAAAATATTAAAAGCTTAGAGATAAACTTAATGAAAGATGTATAAGACCCCTATGCTAAAAATAACAAAACACTGCTTACAGGAAGTAGAGAAGCTAACTAAAATGGAAAAATATAACATAGTCATGGACCAGAAGACTAAATATTGCTAAGAAGTTAGTTCTCACCAATTAAAATCCCAGCACACTTATTTAAAGAAATCAAGAAGTTGATTCTAAAATGTATTTGAAAAAGAAAATAACCTAGAATAGCCAAAATGATTTTTAAAAAGAAGAAAGAGGATTTACTCTGACTTCAGGACTTATTAGAAAGCTACAATAATCGAAGACCAGGTGGTCCTGGAAATAGAACTTAAAACATATCAAAGGAAAGAACAGTCTAAAAATAGACTGACAGTAACATGATCAAACAACATTTGGTAAGATTGCCAGACCAATTTAATCCAATTCAACAAGTGATGTGACAAATTGACATCCATATGGAAGAAAACAGACCCTCAAGCCTTACCTCACATCATAAACAAAATTTAATATGAGATGGGCCAAAAAACTAATAAAAAAAGCAAAATATACATAACATTTTTAGAAGAAAATACAAGGAACTATCTTTACAACCAAGGAGAAGGCAAATATTTGAGAGGTCAAAGAAATAATTACGAAAGAAAAAAATGATAAACTGAACTTCATCAAAGTTAAAAACTTGTGCTCTTTGAAAGACACCATTAAAACGAATTAGGCAAGCCATACACTAGAGGAAATATTTGCAACACCTATGTCAAACATAAGACTTCTATCCAGAATATGTAAAGAATTCCTACTACTCAAGGAAAAAAATATACTACTCAATGAAAAATGGGTAAAATATTTGAAAAGGCACCTCTTAAGAAGATATAAAAAGCACTTGAAAAAGTGCTCAACATTATTAGCCATAAGATAAACCTAAATTAAAACTGCAAAGATACATTACCACACTCTTTAGAATGACCAAAATGAAAATACTGATAACATCAAATGGAGAAGAGAATGTGGGGCAATCAAAATTCTCATACATTGCTGGTAAAAATTTAAAATGGTACAGTAACTTTTAAAAACTGATAGTTTCTTAAAAAAGTGAAATATATACCTGTCTTATGAATGAGCAATACCACCTGCTAGGTGTTTACTGAGGAGAAATAAATACATATGTCCACAAAAAGAGTTTGACAAGAATCTTCACAGTAGCTTTATTCATAATAGCTCCAAACTGGAACATTTCAAATTTTTTTTCTATTAACAGGAGATGCATAGACAAACTGGTATATTCATACAGTGAATACTACTCTGTAATTAAAATAAAACACTTATATATGTAAAAACAAGTATACATCTCTCTGACATTTAGCTGAGTAAAAGAAAGTAGACATGAAAAAAGGTCTAGAATAGCCAAAACTAACCTATGCCAACAGAAATCACAACTTTGATCATCTTAGTGGGAGGCAATAACTTGGAAGAGGCCTGATGGAACTTAATGGGTTAATGGAAGTGTCCTTCATCTTGATTAGGCTGTGAGATACATGGGTTTATACTTCTATCAGAACTCAAAGAACTTTACACTTACGATCTCTATGTACATTATACGTAGCATGGAGTGGATTTGTGGTAGGGTAATAGCAGTCAGTATCTCTATAAACCTAAGGCAAACAAGGAAAGCACTTACATGGGAGTGATATTCAAAATTAAAATTTAGATTTTACAGGCATGGAAGTCAGACATGTATAGGCACCTCAAAGACCTCAGGCCTTTACAAATAGATCCCTAATAAGATGACTACTATAAAAAACACAACACAGAAAATAACAGGTGTTGCTGAGGATAGGGAGAAACTGGAACCCTTGTGCACTGTTGGTGGGAATGTAAAATGGCGCAGCCACTATAGAAAACAGTACGGCAGTTCCTCAAAAAATTAAACATAAAATTACCATATGATACAGCAATTCTACTTCTACTATGTACTTCTAATCCTACTACATACCCAAAGGAATTGAAAGCAATGACTCAGATAGATATTTGTACACCCATGTTCATAACAGCATTATTCACAGTAGCCAAAAGGTGGAAGCAACCCAAGTGTCCTCTGACAGATGAATGGATAAGCAACATGTGGCATATACATACAATGAAATATTATTCAGCCTTAAAAAGGAAGGAAATTCTGATACTTACTACACCATGGGTGAACACTGGGGACATTATGTTAAGTGAAATAAGCCAGTCACAAAAAGGACAAATACCATATGCTTCCATCTATATGAGGTACCTATGATTAGTCAAAGTCATAGAGACAGAAAGTAGAATGGTAGTTGCCAGGGGCTACTGGGAGGGGATAATTGGGAGTTTATTGTTTATAGGTACAGGGTTTCAGTTCTGCAAGATGAAAGAGTTCCGGAGATGAATGGTGGTGATAGTTGCACAATAATGTAAATGTACCTAATGCCACTGAACTATATGCTTAAAAATGGTTAAGACGGTAAATTTTATGTTATGTGTATTTTACCACAATTAAAAAAAAAAATAGATCCCTAAAAACATTCAAAGGTGTCAACTACCTGAGTCCACTGGACTGACTTTATCTGTACAGACTCACCTAGGTAGCTCTGACTTGGAAAAATTCTCTCTGTTGTCCATAGTTCTTCTCCTTGTTCCAACTTGCGGATCATATCGGGCTTACTCATGTGAAACCCTGATAATAAAAAATGAGACTTGGACTAAGCTGCTTGGGTTTCAAAACTACTTAAGGAAGAGAACGATACAGCTTCAAGGCAGCAGACGAGGTACACATTAATGTCTTACCAAAGTTAATACCTGCACTAAGGCAAGTAAGGACAGAACCATACTTTCCATTACCAGAAAGGGATTCACCACCTCTGATCCCTGAAATTCAAAGTTCCATATGTTTCAGAAATTCTTGAAAGGAGATGCACAACAGTGAAAGATTAAAGGAGTTTTCATTACCCACAGAGATGAGGTGGCAATAGTTTTCCAACATGACATCCCTGTAGAGGGTCTTCTGAGCAGGGTCCAGTTGCTGCCACTCCTCCTGGGAGAAGTCCACAGTCACATCCTTGAACGACACTGATCCCTGTAAGAGTATACTCTAGTTCATCCTACAGTGATTGCAACTAGTGAGAACCAGACACGTGAGACCTAGTTCTGACCATGTTCAGTGGTCAGACTAGTTTTCTTATTTTGTGTTTTATATAGTAGAACATTCTCTTTGAAAACAGATTCATCTGTATTTACTATCTCATGCTAAAAATATACAAGATCATACTATGTGCCTTGAACGCGATTGGTTGCCTGGTGAACCAAAATGAATAAAACCTTGACCTTGCTCTGGAGCAGTTACAGGCTGAGAAAGGCATACATGTAAATACATACACTCAATAGATATTACAGATGCAATGACAGAAATATGTCCAAGGGAAAGTGCTACAAAGTGAAGAAAAATTTCATTTTGTATTCCAAGGCTTCATAGAGGACATAAAAATTTTGTACTCAGAATGATTTTGTTTTGTAGGAATACAGAACATCGGCTTTTAAAATTCATGGGGAAAGGAAAACCAGTAAATTCAGCAAAATTTAGTAAAAGGCACAGTATGTTAGGAAAGAGTCTTTGAGCTCTAAGAAGAAAAAGGGATATGGAGGTAGGCAATGGGCACATTTATGAAATAATAACTGGATTTTTTCCTATAGACAGTGGTCTCAAAAATGTACTGAGCACACTCCCAACATATTTGTATTTATTTATAAATCATCAGTAGGCACTAATGGCGATTCATATTGTTAATGATTACTGCTCTTGAATGCAAACTGTTAGTATTTTCCTCCCTTTCAATACACTGTCTTGTACATTCCATTGTAATACATACCCCACTTTGGGTCTGTTGCTTTTGGAGTATAAAGAACATGAAGAAATGTTAAGTCAGCACATATATTATGTGATAAAATTTGTACTTTAGAGGCAATACTCTTGAAGACTAGAGAGGGCTTGAGGTATGTTAGGTGGGAAAGACAAGTAACCACTCTTAGGGATGTCTCCTAGATTAAGGTAATATTAGTGGTCTAGACAGGGGATAACTGGTTGCTATGATGAGTTGCAAAAGAATTGGTCATAAATTCATTGTAGAGTAAGAAAAAAAAGAAGCATAGCTCTTGGGTTATCTGCATAGGCAAGTGGGTAGGAGCTGGGACTAGAAAATGGAAATAGGAAACTGAAGAAAGAATACTCTGGACCAAAGGAGGTAATGAGGTAAACCTTGGAAATGTACTTGAAGTGTCTACAGAACACACAGGTAGCGATAGCTGCTGGAGGTTGGATATGTGGTTCCGCCACTCTGGAGAGAGGCTGGGATGGAGAGAGGTATTTGAGAGTCACTGGAATAAGATCAATATAACCTTTAGAGTGAACCAGATTGTACACACAGAAAAAGAGATGGTGTAGAGAAAAGAACCAATTAGCATCTGGGAAAAATCAACATGAAAAAGACTGTTAGATGAAGAAGAATTTTCTGAAAAAAAAGATATGAAAACAGGTCAAAGTATCACCTTTGATTCAAAAGAATACTTCAAGAGTGGACTGGCATATGCATTTCCTTCTCCTGCACCCACATATAAAAAACTAGAAGAAACTAAAAAGATAAGAATAAATCTATAAGAGCATTGAAATACTGGCAGGCCACAGTTTATAGGAATTGATGGTAGACATGGATAAAATAGATAGGAGGATCACAGAGGAGGAATGCAAAATCTTAATTTTCTGTATGACCTTGCAAACAAATCTCTATCCTGAAAACCTCACAAAACAGGACATCTTACCACAAATTAATAACATGATCTACCAATTCCACCCCTCATCATACCACTGCAAAACCTAGTCAATAGAAATGATCAAGGTTTTTCCAAGCCTGCTCCTTGACTCCTCACAACTTAGATTGCAAATCAGTGTCTCAACAAGATAGATTCATTCAAGTAACATATTCCCATTTAAATCAAGATAATACATTTCTGTTCCAGCAGTACTTTTGTGCTAAGACTAAGAAAGGAGATGCTGAATGATATGCCCAATCACTGTGTGAACATTGGCTACAACTAAAGGTGCACTTGGGGAAGGCTTAAATTTATCTAGTTGGAATAAGGGAAATTGGGAAAGAGGTGCAACCAGCGTGAGGGAGGTGAGGCACCTAGGCTGCAAATTTTAAGGACATACAGCGCTGAGAGTAGTCTTTAAATTTTGCACTTATGCCACTTGCTTGCCTCACTCAGTTTCATGGAAGCAAATCTCAATATCCGAGAAATTTAAGGATAGAGGAGCAAATGTTCACATAACCTGAAAACAAGTTATTTCAGAAAGAGAAGAAACATCATCTCACCTGAGGCATGGCTTTGAGATTTACAAGAGATGAACCTTCTCTTTTGAGCTCTTCTTTTGGAACAGGCAAGAATCCTGAGATGGCAGAGATGGGAGGATACAAAGAGCCATGTGAAACCACATTTGACCTAGATCTCCCAGAATAGCTCAGTTACCCACATCAATTTTCACTCTTTCAGCACTTGCCCACTCTGTGTACGCACACACATTCAGGATGGAGATTAGTGGGAAAATGGACAAATCCTGCTCCCTCATCAACACCAGAAACCTAGTCCCTTGGTGAGATAGACGGGATTCTGGGAATGTGCTGTAGCTTGGAAATAGGGAATATTGTGCTTTGCCCTCTGCAGCTCTACCTTCCATCTCCCATGGAATATAGGTTCATTATGTATTTCTAAATTGTGCTTCGTGGACTTTCTACCCATTTACACTGTCACCAGCAGTATGTGAGAATACCTCCCCAAATCCTGATGAATGCAGGTAACAATTTTTAATCTCTGCCTATCAGATATGTTCTGTAGTTCTAATTTACATGTTTATTATGAGTGAGAATAAGCACCTTTTATTTCTTTTCTGTGATGGTATCTTCTTATAGTATGTCTAGTTTTCTTATGAGTTTTTATTTCCTAATTGGTTGACATTATCTCCTTTTTAAATTTAGTACATTAACCCTTTGTCTATTTTAAGTTGCAAATAATTTTTATTAGTTACTCATATGACTATTAAAGCATTTTTACCTTGTGAAGATTTTGTTCCCTGTATGTTTTGCTGTTTAGCAACACTACATATTATATAATCCATATTTTCTCAATTGATGTGAAATGCCATCTCTATCATATATTACATATCCCTATATATACTTGAGAATATCTAGACTTTCTATTTAATTTCTCTACTTCATCTCTTCATTAATTCACCTGTATCACACTACTTAATAGCATAGTTATTGAAAATTAACTATTACTTATTATTAATTTAACTAACAGCTAATTTAAGTATTAACTATTGAACAACACTTTTTAGTAGTGCAGGTATGGAAATACAAAAGAAATTGATCTCTCCACACTATAGGCTTCCACGCAGAGAGGATAATATTTTGATAAATGAAGTCTGAAGTACTGACTGCTACAGTATTTAAATTAGCGAAATAACTATTTTAATTACTAAAATGAGACTGGCCTTGTGATTAAAAGTACCCCAAATACTTTTTCTTATCTTAGAATGCCTGAAGAAGCTACTGACTCTGCCATCGATTTCAACCAAAAGCAGGAAAACTCACTCATATATCAGTGTTTAAAGTGCTAGGTATGGGTAAAAATGGTTTTTTCCCCCGCACGCTACTCATAACACTATTCATTTCAACACACTGGTTTTAGTGCATACAGGGTTTCCCTGTAATGAATCTAATGAATGAATTAGATCTAATGAGTGAATCTGATGAATGAATGTAATGCTACATTGCTAGTGAGTTACAATTTTGGAAGCAGGCTTAATGACCACGATTCGGATAATCAAATCTTACACACCTAACCAGACAGTGGTCATACAGATTTTCCCAATCACAAAACCATCACAAATAATAACAGCAGGTTACAAACACATGCATAGTAACAGTCAATCAAACTTACTTCGAAAAGCCCCAGCCCATAGCACCCACAGGTCATTCACAACCTCAGACAGCACATTATAGAATTCTAGACAAGGTCAAAAATCACATCACAAATCACTTTCGCTTCTCCAGAGTCACCTAGTCTAGTCTCGAACACTACTCACATATAATCTAAAAATAGAGCCATGCAGGGGAAACACGAGCCAGGCAGCAACACGACTCCGTCCACTTTTCACACACAATCGGCCGCCACATCCCACAGCAGCACGCACCCGAAGGCAGCAGCTTGGGCACGGGGGCCGCCTCCATTCGGTCCGGACGCGCGCCCACACACACACACACACACACACTCACACACACTCACACACACACACTCAGCGCCCACTGTGTGAGGCCCCGCTCCAGTGCGATGCAGCCTCCCCGGGGTCAAAACAAACAAAATTCCCCCTCGCGGAGCTCGCTCCAGGTCACACTCGATTGTCACCCTCAGGGTCACGCCCACGGACCACGCCCGAGGCCCCACTCGCACACATCTGAGCGTCTGGTTACCACGGGCCCGGTTCCGGTCCCCTCCTCAGAATTACCAGGCCCGGCTGGGACTCCCGGGTTCCTCCCTGGCCTCCTCACCGGGTCCCCTTCCCTAGCCCGCCTTCCCGGGCCGGAGCTCCCAGGTCCCTCCTCCTCCTCAGAGCCCGGAGGAGCCGCCAGCCTCACCCCGGCCACGGTCGGTCGTCTGCGCCTGCGCACTCCCGCGAGGCCCGAGCTCCCAGGAGTCTGCCGGGCGGCCGGCCAGGAGCGGCGCCGTCCCGGCTGCCGGCGCTTTATGTTTGTGTCAGCGTCCCCGCTTCTGCGGCTGCGACTAGGCTTCTCGCAAGCCCTGGGAGAGTTAAGGACCTTCGACCTCTGCTTCGTTTTCCGCTAGCTCTGCGGTCATCGTTTTCCGTGTGGCGAGTTGAAGGGACCCAGGTCTGGGTGCGGGAAGAGCTAGCTCACCGCAGGTCGGGCGGAGTTTCCCAGGTGCCGATGGGCAAGTGGAGGCAGGAGTCTCAGCCTCTGCTGAGGAAGGTGATTGCGGGTGTAGGTGCGATTGGGTGACGGCGTCAGTGTGGAATATGCTGATGAGAGAGTATGTGTGTGTGTTTATGTGGTGGGGAGGCCCTGACTGGTCCCGATTAGGGTCCTGGGACCATGAGTGGGGGCGGGGCCTTTGGATGCCCGTGGTCTACTGTGACTGTAGAGCGCGTCATAGTGTGACCGTGTGATCCTGTGACAGCGCTGTTGTGACGACTGGGGACTGATCAAAATTGGCGTAATGTAGCTTTTTTTACTTTTAGGAGAGTGGGGCTTCATCTTTGCAGTTCTGGGGCTGAGGAATCTGTGGACAAGATCCCTGTGTGACTCGATCTCTGCCTATCAAAGACTCTGAGGCCCTTGTTAACCACAGAGGCCTCCTGTTCTAGAGCGTGGCCTCTGTTGCCCTGCATCCATTGTCCAGCCTAGTGCTTAATACGCAGTAGGCATGCAGTACATTAAGTGGATCCTATTGTGGAGCTAATCCTAAATTCCATGGTTTCTTGCAATTTGTTGCAGTGGGTTTTTTTTCACTGCCTCTGTCATTTCACCTTATAACCAGGCTGCACAGAAATGTTAGCTGCACAAAATGGCTGTCAAAGGGAAGTTGAGTATTTGGGACCTAGAATGAAGGTCCCAATTTAAAAAGCACAAGCTTGTGTTTGTTAATGGTGATTTTAGGGCTGGAATTGCCCCCAGGGCAGGGTCCTTGGAAGACGTGATATTGAGGGACAAAGAGTAGGATTCCTTCCTCCAAAGATTCCTTTTGGAAGCTCTTTGGGGGCAAGCTGCATATTGCAGATGCACAGCATTTCCATAGCTCTGTCGACAGGAAACTGCTGTGAACATAGAAACAGATTCCAGTCCCAGGCTTCAGTGAACCTAACTTTTCTGTATGATACAGGGAAGAGTCAACAGTATTCCAGTCTTCCTCACCCTTCATCTGGGTCTGTTTAATATGGATGCTGGAGGCTTGCTAGTGATGAAGAATGTCTTCTTATTTACCCTGTCTGGGCTCCAAGAAAGGCCTGCTATGTCATAATTCCCTTTTCCTTCCAAGTTTTGCTTTATTCCAAAAAAAGGGCCATGAGAGGAGAAAAGCATTGCAGTTGCACATCTCAAAGCTAAGCTAGAGGTCATTTTGAACTTTGTCTTTATGAAATGCATTGTTGTTTTTCAGGATAGAGAACAACTTCATCTGAAATGCCCTGCCAAATAGTGACTTAACCATTTACCTGGTCTCTAGGCCTTCTCTTCCCAGTTCATGAGGGTCCTATGAGGATGGATCCCCTTCTTTCCCAGTTCCTCATCAGATACCCTTCCTACAGTTCATTTTCCTGTGACCACTTGCAACACCTCCCCCTTGTGCTCTTTTTGTCTCCTGATGCAGAAATAATCGTCCTATTTACTGTGATTAGTTCAGAGACCAATGCTTAGGTAGAATTACACATTAGATACATTAGATATTCTTCAGAGAGGTAAGCAGAAAAATGGCAAGGGAGGAGAAGATTTGATTGATTTCAGTAAGTAACAGTTCTGTTTGAAGGCTTTTAGGAGTAAGAATATTATTGGGGGTATATGCAGAGAGATCTCTGTCAAGAAAGGCAGGATTTTTTCCCCAGAGAATCCATTGGGAGATTTATGTGGTACCAACGAATTCTTTTATAAGATTTGGCAGCATCAGGTTTTTTTCAAGTCATATAATTGTGTCGACTGAGAGACAGTAGGGTATAATGGTCTCTGAGTGTTGGCAGGGATCAGCAAACTGTGACCCTGCAGGCCAAATCCAGTTTGTAGCCTATTTTTCGTATGGCCCATGAACTAAGACTGGTTTTTAACATTTTTCAATAATTGACAACATATCAAAAGGAGAACAATAATTCATAACTTGAAAATTATATGAAATTCACATTTCAGTGCCCATAAATAAAGTTTTGAATTTTGTCAATAAAAAAATTTGTGGGGCCAGCCCCTGTGGCCTAGTGGTTAAGTTCAGCATGCTTCGCTTTGGCAGCCCAGGTTCAGTTCTGGGCACAGACCTACACTGCTCTGTTAGCAGCCGTGCTGTGCTGGCAGCCCACATAGTAAAACATAGAGGAAGATTGGCATGGATGTTGTTAGATAAGCACCTATATAATATCCTTGATTTTGCCTTTTGGCCCACAAAGCCTAACATATTTACTATCTGGTCCTTTACAGAAAAGTTTGCTGACCCCCAATCTAGAGTATCTGAATTAAAATTTTGGTTTTGCTGCTTAGTATTTGTGAGTTTGGGCAATATATTCAATGTTTCTGTTCCATAGTTTATTGTTTGTAAAATACAAATAATAGTACCAATTTCAAAGAGTTGCTATGAGGATTGGGAGAGTTAATATTAACAGAGCACTAGAAGAGTGGCTGACAATAATGTGCCTAAAAACCTGTTATTATGTAGATAATTCTAAGTCATTCCACATTCATAGATAAGGAGCAGTGAAACTATGAAGTTAATTGTAATGAGCATTGGTAAAGAAGAAAATGAGCCGCATGCTCAGATGGTCTAGAACAGGAATCCTTCACTGCTGGGAGCCGTGGCTACATCATCTGATGGGCTGCTTGACAGGGTCCAGCCGATTAACGCCGAGGGGTGCAGCGTCACCCCTTGGTAAAGAATAACCGGCCGGCCCCTCACATAGTTCTGAAACCTGTGCTGCTTCTAATTGCCCTTCATTCCTTGTCCTTTCGTAACCTCCAGTTTTCACTCCTTTGGGCGGCTGCTTGGGAGGCACTACCTCCCAGGAGAATTAAATATAGTAAGAGACTGTGACCACCGCATAAGCCTTCAGAATATCGCAAGGGGCAAGCTCCCCCTGACGCACATAGATAGTGGAAGAACTTTTCTCGCTAATGAGGGGTTCGTACTGAAGAGAGTATTTGGATCAAAGCAGCTGCCTCCTTCTGGTTGATGTTTTGCTCTTCCTCCAGTTTCCCTGATAAGCATAGATATACTTCTTCCTCTGTAGTTAAGTAGAATTTTCCTCCATATGTTAGTTATTGAAAAATATATTATTCCCCTGCATGTGTTTGGCAAACTATTATAGAAGTCTTTTCTTAATTGCTGAAGTCGCTTTTGTGCAGGAAAAGATAGTTAACCTCTGCCTCCCTAAAAGTTAACTCTGTTCCCTGTAAGTATGCACTTAATCAATGAATGCTTTGTGGTTTACTCTGCAAGAACATCTGTAACTGCTATATTTATCCCCTGCTAAAAAAGATATAAAAACACTGTATAAACCAGTAAAGACAGACTTGCTTTGTACTTCCTTATCTCTCTGAGAATATTTGTAGAGCTATTTCTGTACTAATCCTGAAAAATATAAAAACGACACTTGTGCACAGTAAAGTCAGACTTGATTGCACTGACTCAAGCCTCAGGTCTCCTTCTTGTATATAGCGCTGACTCGGTCTCTCCCTCTGCTGGAGCTGGACTCCGGCACTTCACATTAAAATATTTGCCTTGAAATTGTAAACCAAATTATTGTATGTTTATTTTATGAACGCATATTTTTCCTGGGGAAAAACTCTATAATTTTATGAGACTATGAAAGGTATACATGACCCAAACAGGTCTGAACCACTGACCTAGAATCATCAATAGCTTACACCTGCAAGTGTAATTTCCTGTATTATGTAAATGTTAATCACATTACATCTAGGTGATTAACATTATATAGATAATGAAGATATTCTAACATAAAAAATATAAAATGCAATTCTGCACAATATTCATGTTATTGAACAAAAGTACTCAAGAAGTTGCTAAATTATAAATCACTTTATTATAGGCATTTCTTAGCAATTTTTCAAGGATTATATCCAATATGATACATTAACTGGTCATTCAGTGGAAAAAGGCAATGATAAAGCCCACATTTGTTAAGCATTTTCTATGGACCAAAAACTGTTTAGTCTGAAAGTGTCACTTAATTGAGTTGTGCTTATTCACAGGAGAATCTTAACATGGAAAGTGTCTTGTTATATTGATGAAACACAGGTAAAAGAAGATACAAGACTTGGTAGGTTTATTTGTTTCATTCATGCTGGTTTCAGTGCCGTCACCTGTCATTTTGCCAGCCTGTTTGCTCAGTTTTCATAATAAGTAGGAGATAGCCCTCCCTCCAGCTCTTTTTAGAAGAAAGCTTTAAATAGGAACAGGTATTGTTGTATATTCCTGATGATGGAATTAACACAGTCTTGTTGGAAAAAAATTAGTAATCTAAGTTGAACTTATGAAATAGAAAGTTAAAGTTCTCAGTTTTAGCATACAGAAATAATCATTATGAACATTTTGGTGTACGTTCTTATAAGTTTTTCCCTGTGCTTATGTTTATGTGATTTTGTTTTTTCAGAAAAATTGACACAAATTGGTCATTTAAATGAGAAAAGACCTAACTCTTAGTTAGAAAAAGGAGTCCAACCCAATCATTTGTTGTTTTGTTGTACTTCCATGTATGTAGTGTCAAATGACAAAACTGAAACAATTTTGATGTCCTTTATTCAAGGGAAAGCAATCTGTGCATGGGGGGAGTGCAGGCCTCACAAACAGTGGATCATTCTTCCAGAGGGATTTTGGGCAAGAGACAGTTTTATAGAATGTTAGAAGAGGCAGCTCTAGAACAGGGCATGGTTCTCTAGGAGGTTGGGGATTTCCTTATAAGATAGCAGGTCCTATTTTCTGGGGTAAGATAAGCTAGCTAAAGCTGAGTTGGAGGATTGGGATTGGTGTATGTGAGCTTTCCTTGACAGTGAGGCATCTCCCCTAAGTGTAGGTTGGTTTAGGTTTAGATTTGTGACTGGGCTGGTCCACTGGGGTGGCCTCCATTTTGTGGGTCCTGACATATGAATTAATTTTATCAGTAGGGATAAGAAGGAAGTGACAATGCTGCCCAACTGATTTGACAAACCTTCTGAGTATTCACACCTTTTGGAATTGTAGATATCAATTTATGCATAATTCCAGGAGAACAAATTATCAAGTAAGGCTACTCACAATTAAGTATTTAATTTTTTGTTTTTCTTTCTTTTTTTTTTTTTTTTTTACAGATTTAGATAACTTTAACAAGACAGCACTAATATCTCAAGACCAGGTATCTTAGGAGATTCCATTATACAAGTCATGCTGACAATGTGGGTTTATAATTTGAGATAATAGAATTCGATGTTAGTAGTTATAAATATGCATAAATGAGTTAGACAGGAAGCAAGATTGAATTTTGTTAATATTTTCATTTTCTTACCTAAATGGGTCTGATTCTCTGAACTAGTTTTATGAAGCAGAACGGTGTCCCTCGCTCTGCACAGCTGCTGTCCTCGTTTTCTTTCTGAAACTCTTTGTGGGTAATGTTGTTAGTAAAGACTAATTAACATTCACAAGCTGTGCTCTGTAATATATTAGCATTACAAGGAAGAGCAGATCTAAGAAACTCAAATTTCACTCTCAGAAAAAATGGTAAGAACAGAAGAGAATTTCCTTTAATAGTAATGGATTACAGGACATGAAATAGTCTCTTCATCATCAATAAAAAATAGATAATATTTTGTTGTTTTTTCACTTAATCCTGACAACAGTTCTTTGAAAAACTATTGTTTTTTTCCTTTTATTGCTAAGGAAATCTAGGCAGTGCAGATATAATACTTACTAAGACACTTTCAGAGCTAAAATTGACATACTGGAACTTTAACCACAGAGCTTGTTCTTATTTACAACTGTACATAATGTTGATGCAAATAATCCATAATCAATCTATAAATCAAAATTGGGGTGAGTTTATCATGAGCCAGGTTTTAGGACTATAGCCTGAAGGATACCAAAGAACTGGGGTGTACAAGTAGTTATATACTGTTGTAGGGAGTAAGACTTTTCCTCTTCCCAAATGTGGGTTCGTCTGGCCGGAGAGCGAATTAAATTCATATGAGACAAAATAGCAGGAGAAAATTAAAGAAAGCTTTATAACATGTATACATGGAAGAGGTCGGGCAAACTGAGCAACTCGCCAAAATGGCCGAAACCACCACTTAAATATCTAAAAACAAAGGAGGATGTTGGGGATGGAGTGGGAGTCAATCATGGGAGATTACCACACAAGTACGGTAAACAAAATGCAGATTTAAGTCCTTGCCTTTGGCATTGATTAAGAGTTTCTAGAGACAAGGTCATCCCCCCTTCTTCCTGGTACAGAGGGAGATATCTTTACAGATGGAGAGTTCCTTTACCATGTAAATGTCTCTTACAAAGGGTAAATAAATTCTACTTTTCAGTTGCTCTCCTGTCTTCAAAGTAACTAGCCTCAAATAATCATCATGCCGAAGAGGTATATCTTGGGGTGGCCAATTCCAGTCCCCACACTGTCTTGGAACAAAGAGCATACATCACATGTGACAGGAATATCTCTTTTTACTCCTGTCACGAGATGCTTAGCTGGCACAGCAGGTTGGCAGTCAGCAGGTCAGTGGTCACAAGGTGAGCACAGCAGGGCTGTAGTTAATCCCCTGTTTCCAGGAAGAGACCCTTACCCTTAAAGAAATGCCAGTACGGGGGGGGGGGGGGGGGGGGGGGGTTACATCCCTATCTTTAAGGGCATCATTCTTGTCTTTGGGACACTGTAAATGTTTTAAAGCAGAGGTACAATGCATGCTCAACAGGCCACTTCAGGCCCTTTTGGAAAAACAAGGTCAGGCCGAATTAGTTTTAATCTAAATGGCTTCCTCACATACTCCAGTATATCCTGTTACTTTTCATCTGTTTATCAATAACCTCTCAATTTTTTAACCTGCCTCTCTTGCTCGTTAATTTATTACAAATGTCTTTCCTCAGCATTTAATATGAATTAGGTAATCATTTTTAAAAACTAACATACTAGCATAATAATAGCTACCCATAATTTATTTAACCTCTTCACTATCCTGAGATATTTATGGTTACCGAAACTACTCTGTGATGAATATCCTTGAGATGTATCTTTATTTGTCTACTTTTATATCTGTTTCCGGCCCACAGTATGCCACAACTTATTCTAGTACTTGAGGAGAAACCAGCACTGAAAAGAGGTAAGTTGCTCATTATTAGGCAAAGAAGATCAAATATATGTGGGAAGAAATGTAAGCTAGACTGTGATGAAGCCTCTTAAAGAAGTCAGATAACACATACTGGGAAGTCATAGGGAAGAGACATTCTGATGACAGCAAGCGTTCTCAGGTTATGACCAAATTATACTGAAGACATAAGAGCTCTGTGGAGGTGAACATGTTTTATTCAATGAGCTTTATGCCTTATAGTTTTTTAGTGAGATTAGATGTAAAGTGAGACTAATAGAACAGGATTAACTAGGTGTTTTGAGGGCATTAGGGCTGAAAGTTCAACCCAATATATTAGGAAGACATAAAAGCATTTAGAACATCATCAATACCTATGAGACTTCTCTCAGGGACTTTTAACCATTCTTCTCTAGGTAAAACCCCAACTTTCTTGGCCATATGTAAAAACTATAATGTAAATCAGCTGTTGGGAGATGAAGGAAACAAAGAAAAGCCATTCAGACTTGGCACCTATTTGTCCTGACCATGTTCTTGAAATTCAAGGGAAGACTGTGTGAGGCTACTTCTTAATTTAACAGTGGCCATGTATTAATATTAATATCTTTTTGAAGAAAAGCTTCCTTTTTACAGAACTTAAAAATGCATATTTATATTAATACATGACCACTGTTAAGAAGTAGTCTTAAAGGAAAAGAAAATCATATAGAAGAACACAGAGAAGCACTGCTAACATAAGGTTGCATAGATTTCCAGACATTTTTCTTTTGTTTATATATGCACATATTTTACAAGGAAAATGATATTGTGTTTATGGATTGATTTTTTTACTATTGAGTATGTTTTGAATATTTTTCATATTCTTTTTTCCCAGTTTTATTTTATATATTTTTTTTAATTTTTAATGTTTTCCTTTTTCTCCCAAAGCCCCCAGTACATAGTTGGGTATTTCTAGATGTGGGTCCTTCTAGTTTTGGCATGTGGGATGCCACCTCAGCATGGCTTGATGAGCGGCGCCACGTCTGTGCCCAGGATTCGAACTAACTGGTGAAACCCTGGGCCGCCGAAGCAGAGTGCACGAACTTAACCACTCGGCCACGGGACCAGCTCCTTTTCCTGGTTTTATTGATATATAATTGATTACATACTTAACTATAAATATTTTTTACAACTTTGCATTTAATGACTACCTTAGTAGTCATGAGTGGATATTCTGTAATTTATTTTAAACCAATAAGCTATTGCTAAAGCTGAATATTACCTGGGCAATTCCTTCTACTGGCTGTGCAGCTCCCACTTTTTTTTTTTTTTGAGGAAGATTAGCCCTGAGCCAACTGCTGCCAATCTTCCTCTTTTCGCTGAGGAAGACTGGCCCTGAGCTAACATCTGTGCCCATCTTCCTCTACTTTATATGTGGGATGCCTACCACAGCACGGCGTGCCAGGCTTTTTTGCAACTGCATTGTTTTCTGCCTTTGCATGTGGGATGACTAGGTATTCCCAGTTTCTGCATAACTAACCACCCTAAAACTCAGTGGCTTAGCTGTAGAACAATGATAACATTTATTTTGATTATGAATCTGTTCATTGGGCAGAGCTTTGTGGGGACAGCTAGTCTCTGGTCTACTTGGCTTCAGCTGGAGTGGCTTGAAGGTTGGGGGCTGGAATCATCTGAAGCCTTGCTCACTTACATGTATAGTGGTTGATGCTGGCAGTCAGCTGGAACCTCAGCTGGAGTGCGGTTGGAATATCTAGCTGTGGCCTTTTCTATGTAGCTGCTTGGATTCCTCACAGCAAAATGGCTGGGTTTCAGGGTGAGTGTCTTGAGAGAGTTAGTAGGAAGCTCTGTTGCCTTTCCTAACCTAGCCTTGGAAGATACAGTGTCATTTCCACTGTGTTCTGTTCATTAAGAGAATCGCAAAGGCCTGCTCTGTTCCAAGAGGAAGGGAAATAAACTCCACTTCTTGATGAGTGAGTGGCAAAGTTCTGGAAAAACATGCAGGACCTGAAATATTCTTGTAGGCCTTATTGGAATTTATAATATGTGACAGTCCCTGAGGCCACAGAGGAGATTTTGGTGTGAATGGTGTCACCCCTTTGCAGCCCTGGAAAATGGATGTGCCCAATCTGAGGCCCAGCCATTAGCAGAGTGGAGCACGGGCCAGAAACCTCCTGCTGAAGTGTCTGGATCCTGCTTCCAGAAGGAGGACCTCTGCTTGGTGTTTGTGCCTGTCTACTGGATTCCTTGTGAGTGGAGGGTTTGGGTTTGTCCAGAATCCCTCTTACCTCCCTCACTTTCTGCGTATTGTTTGCAGGCAGGAAGACAGAAGGAAAAAGCTTATATTAATGTACATCATTTTGGGAGCTGAGAGGTACATCTGGTCTCATAGCCAACTTTTCTTTTGCCAGTTCTTGCCTCTGTGGGCTCTGGGCTTCTCCAAGAGTGGACCACTGAGGAGTACTGACAAGTTCTTAACTATTTTTAACCATGGCTTTTTGTCTCTAGATCTTGGACATGGTTACATATTAGATCATGTGAACATTTCCTTATTTTGAAATATCCTCTGTAACAGAGATCTATCTAAGAAGCTGTTCCTCTCATACCAGTGAAGGATGATGCCAGACAGCCCAAGGGATCCTGATGGGTCCCTCTAGTCTCCCATTAATGTGTAGCATCTCCTATAAGTTCAGCCTTCTTTCAAGAAGAGTTATGGAGTAAAATTAAATCCCTTGAGAAAGAGGTATTTGACCATCCAAAAAATGGTGGAGGTATGATTCAGAGAAGTTGGTCCCATTTGATTACTCATGGAAAAACTTGGAAATTCTTTGCATTTTCTAGGAAAATATAAGATTGGCAGTTGACTGGCTTCAGTGTTGGTATGTGTTATGATTCCAGGTTCTGTGAGGCTTTTAGGATTGGATAGGGGTAAGATTGGGACCTGCATACAGAGAGATTGGGGCTCTATCTTGGGAATCAGTCTCAGAAAGGTGAATACCGGGAGGAAGATCTTTTGTGTACTTAAAAAGATTGTGCTGGCTTAACATGATTAACTCTGTGATTCTGGACCATTCTGCATTTTGTTTCCTCTAACTCAAGACCAAGGAAAGTATTCAGTGAGGGATGGCGGATTATCCAGATTTCAAAGGAGTAGATAACTATAGACTCCTATCAGTACAAAAGATGTTAGAGATTTTTTTTCTCCAACCAAAGCATAGTATACAAAGTAGTATAGTATCAAAGAATAGTTAAGGATGATGGACTATATTGTAGCTAGTAAAAAAAAAACTTACTAATTGGCATAAGAAAGAGTAGTACTTAGGATATATTTAAAAATAACGGTCTTACACCCAAACCCAAATAGGTTAGAGAATGATAATTTGGTGTGAAGTATTAAACCATTAAAATAAGTAGAAAAAACATTGTATGTGACATATTGATGAATGTGAGGCTTGAAGAAATTCTTTAATTTTATGCAAACTCTATTATCTAAGCTAGATTTAATACTATATTGGAAAAGAAATTCTATAAATTATATTTTCTTAGTCTGTAATGGAAAAAGAGGATAGAAGAATTCACATTTATTGATAATTTATGAGGCAGGCATATGGCATGCAGTATGTTTATATTCACTATTTCACTAATTGTGATTATTTTATTCATTTCTAGCCATGTTTCTAGACATGTTTGGATAATTGAGGAATCACATAACAGGCAGAAACTTTTGTCTAACTCAATTAAATTTCTTAAAAATATGTAGAGAATCTGTTTCTGAAACACTAATTTCTTTTTTTTTTTTTTTTTAAAGATTTTATTTTTTTCCTTTTTCTCCCCAAAGCCCCCCGGGTACATAGTTGTGTATTCTTCGTTGTGGGTTCTTCTAGTTGTGGCATGTGAGACGCCGCCTCAGCGTGGTCTGATGAGCAGTGCCATGTCCGCGCCCAGGATTCGAACTAAGGAAACACTGGGCCGCCTGCAGCGGAGCGCGCGAACTTAACCACTCCGCCACCGGGCCAGCCCTGAAACACTAATTTCTTGACTCATCTATCTATCTATGGACTTCTAGCCATAGCCTGTTTGCTTGCTGTATAGCCCCCTTCTTGGATTTCAAACCTTTATCTACTCTTTTCCCATTTCGAAAACAGTTTTTGAATTTCACCAGTAATACTTGGGTTTATGGTTTTAGGCATGGGTAACATTCAGGAATGCGGCCCTAGGCTTCCCTCCGGAGGAGTGGGAATATCTGGTTCTGCTCAGGGAGCTGTTCTGGGATGTAATGATGGAGAACAGCTGCTTAGTCTCACTGGGTAAGCTATCTGCTTCAAATAATTCACAATATGCTCTCTGGACTATCAAGCCTATTTTTTAAGAAACTAGGTGAATTTTTTCACCTTGTTTTCAAAAGAATGGGTTAAACTTTGTTGTGTTGCAGATGATACCTCCATTAAACACCTTCAGCATTCTTCATGATATTCATACCTTTCTCAGGCCCTTCATATAATTTCTACCTTCCTTGATATCCAGGGAGCTAGATGTGACTTGTGGGACATGTAAGGCCTATTCATTGTCAAAGAAACTAGGTGTTACACTGTGTTGGTAAAGATGCTCAATGTTATTTCTGACCCACCTTTAAAGAGTACAGTACCTGGGACTTGAGATTGGTATCTCAAACGGAGGGTGGGGGTTCAATCTTGTAGGACTGAGTTCTTAATCTGTGGGATCTGATGTTATCTCCAGATAGATAGCATCAGAACTAAGTTAAATTGTGGGAGCCCCAGCTGGTGTTAGAGAATTGCTTGGTGTGGGGTGGGGGGAACCCATACATTTGGTGACCAAAAGTGAAGTGAAGTGTGGTAGTAGTGTAAGAGTAAAGGAGAAGCACAGGAGGAGCATGTTCCAATTTGCTAACATTTTCTTAAGAAATTTTACATGAAGGGGCCGGCCCGGTGGTGCAGCGGTTAAGTTCGCACGTTCCGCTTCTCAGCGGCCTGGGGTTCATAGGTTTGGATCCCGGGCGCGGACATGGCACCGCTTGGCACGCCATGCTGAGGTAGGCGTCCCACATATAACGTAGAGGAAGATGGGCACAGATGTTAGCTCAGGGCCAGACTTCCTCAGCAAAAAGAGGAGGACTGGCAGTAGTTAGCTCAGGACTAATTTTCCTCAAAGAAAAAAAAAAGAAATTTTGCATGAAGTTTTTGGTATGTCATTTTCTTTTCTTGTAATATCTTTGTCAGGTTTTGGTATTGGTGTAGCACCGGCCTCATAAAACAAGATGTGAACTGTCTTCTCCTTCTCTATTTTCTGGAAAAGTCTGTATGATTGGTATGATTATTGGTATGATTTCTTCCTTAAATGTTTGGTAGAAACCTCTAGTAAAACCAGCTGGGCCTGGCATTTTCTTTGTTTTTGATAATAATTTCGATTTCTTTAATAGGTATTAGGTTATGCAAATATTCCATTTCATCTTGTATTTGTTTTAAAGTAAGTTGTATTTTTCAAGAATTTTGTCCGTTTCTCTTGAGTTGTCACATTTGTTGGAATGAAGTAGCTTGTAATAATTCCCTCTTAGACTTCTAATAATTATATGTTCCTTGGCGATCAGCTCTTTCATTCTTGATATTGGTGACTTGTCTCTGCAGTTTTTTATTTTTGGTAATTCTAGCTAGAGTTTAATCAATTCCGTTGCTCTTTCTAACAAAATCACTTTTGGTTTGGTTAATTTTATGTCTATTTTGTATGTCATTTATTTCTTTTCCTATTTCCTTCTAGGTACTGAGGCTTTACTTTGCTTTTCCTTTTCTGGCTTCTTAAATTGGACCTCTGGTTACTGATTTTAGACCTTTCTTTTCTTTTAATATAACATTTAAAGCCAGAAATTCCCTATTTTAACTCCATTCCACAAATTTTTATATATTGCATTTTTATCAATCAGTTTAAAATATTTTATTTCCCTTTTGACTTTTTCTTTAACCCATTGATTATAGAGAAGTGTGGTGTTTACTTTCCAAACATATGTGGGCTTTCTAGATGCTTCATTGTTACTCATTTCCAATTTAGTCCCATTTGATCAGAGCATACATTGTGTATGATTTTGACCCTTTGACATTCATTGATTCTTTTTGTATGGCCCCGTATATAGTCTACATTGATGAATATGCCATATGTACTTGAAAGGAATATGTATTTGATGGTTGTTGGGTGAATTATTGTACAAATATTAATTAGTCCAAGTTGGTTGATAGTTCATTAATATCTTTATGATTTTTTTGTCCTTTTTTTGTGATTGCTGAGAGATAGATATTAAAATGAGGGCTGGAACTACTGTAATGCTGAAGTGAGTAAAGCACCCAGGGTTCAACATTTAAGGAGGCGTTCATTTTTAGGGTCACGGAAGTGCAGCGGTTTTTGATGCTGTGCTTTTAGGTACAGACACATATATGATAATTGTGCCTTCCTCACATACTGACTCTTCTATCATAAAATGTCCCTCTATCACTGGTGTAGTTTATCTGAAATTAATATAGTCACCCTAGCTATTTATGCTATATTTACATAAAATATAAACCACACAACACACTAATAATATTTTCGCTTTGAATACTCATGTGTAGTTTAAAGAAACTGAGATGATAGAAAGAGTTATTACATTTATCCAGAGTTACCATTTATGCTTCCTTCCTTTCGTCCTGAAGATCCCATTTTCCCACTGGTAGCATTTTGTTTCAGCCTGAAGAGCTTCCTTTTAGCATTTCTTGTAATGCAGGTCTATTGGTGACAAATTCTGTTTTTTTTTTAACCTAAAAATGTCTTTATTTGGCATTCATTCTTGAATATATTTTCTATATATAAACACTGGATATAGAATTGTGCTTTGTTAAAATTTAAACACTTTTTTAAATTGTTTAGTGCACACTGACACCTCTAATTCCAATCCAACTTACCAGGGTTTATTAGACTCTTCCTTTACATATTTATACCTCTCTTTTCTGACCGTGAGAATCCTGTTTCCAGATAGTTTCAATGTATTTACTTATTACTCAGTTACTCTACACATAGCCAGTCTGCCTTCCATGCAGCCTGTAACTTCTTCTAAGTTTCTCTGTGCATGTCAACACATGGGCCTGGACCCTGATTCTCTCCCCAGTTGTCATCAAGAAGATTGAGCTCCTCCACCAGCCCCAGCTTCCACCACTCTCACAGAGGAGATGTGAACTCTTCTCTTTTTCTACTTTTATTTTGAAATTTAGTGGGGGGAGGAGTGGAAATGTCATAGAGGCTGTGGGTGAGTAAGCCCTGATCCTAAGACCCACCACTCTCATCATGGCAGGTATATGGACCAAGTGAATTGATCTCCTTATCCCAGGACTCGACACTCTCATGGCAGACACATGCGCCCCTGGCTGTTTGTATCCTTTTTATTTTGAAAATTTGTATTTTTAAAAATTTGGTTTGTCTTGACATAAAATCTCAAGAACTGTGGTTCTGGATGATCTGTAGTTTTATTGATTGTTTTTCTTCACCGCTTGTTTGTCTTCACTTCTGGTGAACTTTCATTTGTAGTTCTTGCATTCTATCACCTCATTTCTGAGTTTTTCTAATACATACTATTATTTTATTTATGTAATATTTTCTCAATGTTTATTCCTGTGTAGTAAAGAATTAACTTTATAGAAAGAAAGGTCTTGCCTTTGCCCTCGGCTCCTGAGAGGTGATCACTAAGCCCTTAGAATGTTCTGCCTGATAAATACCTTTGTTTACCTGACAGTAAACACCATATAGTCTAACAGTGTGATTTATGGTTGGAGTTTTGAGTTGTGCAGTATGAGCTCAAAGTTTGCAAACTAAGGTCAGCCTGCAGACAGTCAACCATATTTATGTGACTGAGCCCCAGTAGAAACTCTGGACATCAAGGCTCAGGTGAGCTTCCCTGTTTGGCAGTACTCCATGCTTAGTCACACGTTCTTGCTGGAAGAAGTCAGTATTATCTCTGGCTTCTCTGGGAGAGGACACTTGGAGGCTTTGCTCTTGGACCTTTGCTGGACTCTGCCCTGTGTGACTCTCCCCTTAACTTAATCTGTATGCTTTCACTGTAATAAACTGTAACTGTGATTGTAACAGCTTTCAGTGAGTTCTGTGAGTCCTTCTAGCAATAATTCACTGGAATTATCCTGGGAACCCCCAAACTTGTAATTACTAAATTTTATTTCACTATTTCTCTTAAACTTTCTGACATTTTTTAGCACTATAAAACACTGTTTTCTTCTGAAAATAGCTTTGCCTTCTCACATAAGATCTGATGTATAGTGTTCTAATTATCTTTTTTTTTTTTTTGAGGATGATTAGCCCTGAGCTAACTGCTGCCAATCCTCCTCTTTTCACTGAGGAAGACTGGCCCTGAGCTAACATCCACGCCCATCTTCCTCCACTTTATATGTGGGACACCTACCACAGCATGGCGTGCCAAGCTGTGCCATGTCCGCACCTGGGATCTGAACTGGTGAACCCTGGGCCGCTGAAGCGGAACATGCACACTTAACCGCTGCACCACCAGGCCGGCCCCTAATTATCTTTTTTAAAGTTTTAAAATTTTAGTTTGTATTTCCTCTTTAACTCAAGAATAACTTGATAGAGTTCAGATGTGAAATTAGGCTTTTGGCTAGGTATATGTAAAAGTTTGATGTAGGGGCCAGCCTGGTGGCACAGCGGTTAAGTTTGCACATTCCTCTTCGGCAGCCTGGAGTTCGTGGGTTTGGATCCTGGGTGTGGACATGGCACCGCTTGGCAAGCCATGCTGTGGTAAGTGTCCCACATATAAAGCAGAGTAAGATGGGCACGGATGTTAGTTCACGGCCAGCCTTCCTAAACAAAAAGAGGAGGATTGGCAGCAGATGTTAGCTCAGGGCTAATCTTCCTCAAAAAAAAAAATGTTCGGTGGATTATAGGTGATGATTTTTTTTCAGCCTATATCATATATGGTGATTTGTACTTTATCAGAATACATATAATATTTGATAGACCTTCTCTGCAGGATGGAAAGATTTACCATTGCATTAGGATGAAGGTAGTCTAATCCCTGTTCCTGTTCTCAGAGGGATGGCTTTCAGTTTTTCCCCATTGGGTATGATGTTGGCAGTGGGTTTGTCATATATGGCCTGTATTAGGTTGAGGTATTTTCCTTCTATACCCATTTTATTAGAGTTTTTATCATGAATGGATGTTGATCTTGTCAAATGCTTTCTCTGCATCTATGGAGATGATCTTGTGGTTTTTGTTCCTTCTTTTATTAATATGGTATATCATATTGACTAATTTGTGGATGTTGAACCATCCCTGTGTCCCTGGTATGAATCCCACTTGATCATGATGTATGATCTTTTTAACGTATTGCTGTATTTGGTTTGCCAATGTTTTGTTGAGGATTTTTGCATCTATGTTTATCAGCGATATTGGCCTGTAATTTTCCTTCTTTGTATTTTCCTTGTCTGGTTTTGGTATCAGGGTGATGTTGGCCTCATAGAATGTGTTAGGAATATTTTTGTCTTCCTCAATTTTTTGGAATAGTTTGAGAAGAATAAGTAATAAATTGTCTGTGAATGTTTGGTAGAATTCTCCCAAGAAGGCTTCTGGTCTTGGACGTTTATTTTGGGGGAGGTTTTTTATTACTGTTTCAGTCTCTTTACTTGTGATTGGTCTATTTAGATTCTCTATTTCTTCTTGATTCAATTTTGGGAGGTTGTAAGAGTCTAAGAGTTTATCCATTTCTTCTACATTGTCCACATTGTTGGTGTATACTTTTTCATAATATTTTCTTATAATCTTTTGTATTTCTGTGTTGGCTGCACATATATTTATAAGTGTTATGTCCTCTTGGTGGAATGTCTCTTTATCATTATATACTGCCCTTCTTTGTGTCTCATTGCCTTTTCTATCTTGAAGTCCACTTTGTCTGATATAAGTATGGCAACACCTGCTTTCTTTGTTTGCCATTAGCTTGGAGTTTGTCTTCCATCCTTTGACTCTGAGCCTGTGTTTGTCTCTAGAGTTGAGATGTGTTTCCTGGAGGCAGCATATTGTTGGGTCTTGTTCTTTAATCCATCCTGCCACTCTGTGTCTTTTGATTGGAGAACTCAATCCATTTACATTTAGAGTGATTATTGATATATGACAGCTTAATACTGCCATTTTATATCTTGTTTTCTGGGTGTTCTGTATTTCCATTGTTTCTTTTTACTTATATTTGTGATTGCCATTTCAGTTTGGTGGTTTCCTGCAATGGTTTTCTCTTTATTTATGAATTGTGGCTCTGCTCTCATTTTTTTAGTGGTTACCATGAGGTTTGTATAAAAGATCTCATCGATGAGATAGTACATTTTCTGATAGCTTCTTATCTACATTAGCCTAAGCAGATTCCATCCCTTTCTTTTTCCCCTTTTGAGTTATTGTTGTCACAAATTATTATTTTTTGTGTTGTGAGTTTGTGACTAGATTGAAGTGTTTATAATTCTTTTTAATGCTTTCTTTCCCTTTATCTTTTATGTTATAATTGTTTGCTAACCTGTTCTGATACAGAGCTGCAATTTTCTGATTTTGTCTGTCTATTTATCTCTTTGCTCAAAGCTTTGTAAACCTGTGCCTTTTTGTTACAAGTAGGAAGGCTTCTTTCATAATTTCTTGTAAGGGAGGTCTAGTACAATGAATTCCCTCCATTTGTTTTGTTTATCTGGGAAAGCTTTTATTTTTCCATTGTATCTGAAGGACAGTTTTGCTGGATAGAGTATTGTTGGCTGAAAGTTTTTGTCTTTCAGTATTTTGAATATATCATTCCATTCTCTTCTAGTAAGGTTTGTGCTGAGAAATACTGAAAGCCTGAGAGGAGTTCCTTTGTAAGCTATTTTCTTATGCTTTGCTGCCCTTAATATTTTTCCTTTGTCATTGACTTTTGCCAGTTTTAATATTATATGCCTTGGATAAGTTCTTTTTGCATTGATGTAATTAGGAGTTCTTTTGACTTCATATACTTGTAAGTCCAGCTCTTTCCCCAGGTTTGGGAAGTTCTCAGCTATTATTTCTTTGAACAAGCTCTGTGCTCCTTTCTCCCTCCCTTCTCCCTCTGCAACACCTATAATCTTTATATTGCTTTTCCTAATTGAGTTGAATATTTGTGGAAAAATTAAAAAATCTTAGTTCTTTTCTCTCTTCCTCTACCTGAAGTATTTCTATATTTCTATCCTCGAATTCACTATCTGTCCTCCATAACATCAGTTCTATTTTTCATGGTTTCTAGACTATGTTTTATCTCATTAATTTTTTTCTTCATATCCAGAATTTCTGTTTGGTTTTGTTTTTAGAGTTTCATTCTCTTTGTTGAAGTATTCCTTCTGCTCATTTTATTCCTGAGTTCACTGAACCGTTTTTCTGACTTTTCTTGTAACTCATTTTCTTTATGACAACTATTTTGAATTCTCTGTCATTTAGAATATAAATTTCTGTGAGTTCACGATTGGTTTCTAGAGACTTGTCATTTTCCTTCTGCACTGAAGTATTACTGTAGTTCTTCATGGCGTTTGATGAATTGATCCTTCCCCAGCACTTTTGTGGCAGTATAATGTCACAGATTCCACCTGCCACCACTGGGGGGGCAGAAGCTGTGTTTTCTGATCATGCCCCATCTGCTGCAAGTTGTGCAGTAGGGCTGCTCTGCATTTGTGTGGGCTGGCCACAGCCACTCTACAGGTTGTGCTCACATGGTCAGGGCCTCTGTGCCGAGCAGCCAGGTCATGCACCCTAGGCGGAGGCTCTGTGCTCAGAGGATCAATCGCTCTCTTGCAGGCGGGGCTGTTGCACTTGGCAGGGGAACAACTAAGCTGCTGTGCTAGGCAGGACGGGTGCCTCTGCTGGGGCTGAGCTGCCACTCCATGGGTCCTATGAGCTGTTGTCCTCCATGGGCAGAGTGCCTCTGAGCAGGTGGAACAACACCTCACTTGCACTGTGCTAGGTGGGAGGGCACCCAGGTGGGAGCTGAGCTATCACTCCGTGGCTCCCACATGCTGCTGTACTCCATGGGTGGGGTGCCTTCTTGCCAGTGCTGTGCTTGGCAGGCAGGTGCCTTCATGTGGGCTGAGTCAACACCACTCAGTGTAGAGTGTTCCCACCAATGGGGCTACTGTGGCACATTGGGCAGTCCTGTGGGCTGGGCTACAACTCTGAAAGTGTTTCTGTTGGCTGAGCTGCCCCTGCCTCCTCTGACAGTCACACCAGCCACTGTGTGAGGATCTGTGACCTGGCTCGCTGCTGCCAGGGAGGGGAAAGGGTATGCTCACCTGGTTCCACTGCCTCCTGGGGATGCAGTCCACCTACCTTCAGATGCACAGCTGTGTGGATCTCTAAGGCATCCCATTGTGCTGTGCAGGGAATCCTCTACTGGTTAATGAATGTCCATTTATTTGTAACTTAGAGGGGAGAGACAAAGGGAACAACTCACTCTTCTGTGATGCTGTTGTCAACCCTCCATGAATATATTCTAATGTCTCATTTTAATTTACTTAGTGACTTTTGCTATATTTTTTTAGTTATTTCATTTTTGAGTTATTTCCTTAAATCTTGCTTTAGGGCTTTTCAGAAATAGGTTCAGATTTATGCTAACTTAATTCCAATAAGATAGAGAAATGGTACTCCTATAAGGGTCTATTCCCTCTTCTCCATTTTTGAGGTAATATTGTTATACATACTACATCTATAAATGTTACAGACCCAAAAATACTTTGCAATGATTATTACCTTATAGAATTGCATGTATTTTAAAGAAGCTAAGAGAAGAATAAGTATGTATTTACATATTTTGTTATATTAAATTTCTTCTTATTTGGGTTCTCTTCATTTTTTCCTGTGAGTTTGAGTAACTATCTGGAGTTGTTTTCTTATCTCAGTACAGCTTTGTTTCCTCCCACCTCTTTTGTTCTTTTGTGCTGTTATTACTATATTAATATTATTTTCCCAACACATTATATACATATTGTTTTATACACCTGCTTTGCAAATAAGTTAAGACAATAAAGTAGAAAATGTGCATTTATACTGTCTTTTATATTACATAATTACTTTTACCAGGGCTCTTTTTTTCCATGAGGATTAAAATTAAACTTAGGGGTCATTTGCTTTCAGCATGGAGAAATTATTTTACTAGTCTTGTAAGTCACATTTGCTGGCAACAAATTCTGCCAGTTGTTGTTTATCTTGGAATGTCTTTATTTAACCTTTATTTTTTAAAGCTAGTCTTGCTGGATATAGGATTCTTGGTTAACAGATTTTTTTCTCTTTCAGGACTTTGTCTTCCCACTGCCTTCTGGCCTCCATCGTTTTTGATAAGAGGTCAGCTGTTAATCTTACTGAGGCTCCCTTGTAAGTGATGAGTTGCTTTTCTTGGTTCTTTCAAGAAATTCTCCTTGCCTTTGCTTTCAGCATTTTTACTGTGACATGTTTGTGGAAGTCTTTGTGTTTCTACTACTTAGAATTTGTTGAACTCCCTGAATGCATAAAGTATTTGTTATGACTTTGTTAAATTGACATTTGTTAAGTGGAGCACAGAGTGCTGGATGGTGAGCCATGGTTCAACAATAGACCATGAGAGAAATTGAAATAGAGGTTTACTACTCACAGATCCTCGAGGAAGTACATGGCATGCTTTGAGAGGTCACTTGGGGAGGTCAAAGTAGAGTACAGACAGATAGAGGCAGGACTTTGGGTACATGCCTTTATTAGAGTCCATAGGTGGAGTGCTTTGGAGTTCCTGAGCTGGGACTGGACTGGTCAATTCCAACCAAAACAGTGGTGTTTTGGTATGTCCCATGGGGGTCTCATCTAAGGGGTACATAAGGCATACAGGTGTTGGGAGGCAGGGAAGACTTGATCACAAGGGCTACTGGGGAAGTCATATCAGGAACTTCCATTTTCTGTGACTCTGCAGGCTGCTATCTAGGGCATGTGCTTGCATTAGGGGGCTAGTGTCAGTTTAAGGTCCTGGGAGGCTACTTGGCCACACAAAATGAATGCCAAGGTAGCAATACCATGGAGTAGATTAGCTAATGTCTTGACATTATTGTCAATAAATTTGGGAAGCTTTGAGGTTTTCTTTATGTTCTTTCTCAATCTCTGCTCATTCTGATATTCTTATTGTGTGTGTGATGGTGCACTTTAATTGTGCCCCACGTTTTTCTGATTTGTTCATTTTTCTTCATTCATTTTTCTGTTCTTCAGCTTGCATAATCCCTAATGACCTATCTTTATGTTTGCTAATTCTTTCTTCTGCCAGTTCAAATCTACTATTGAGCCCCTCTAGTGAAATTTTCATTTATAGGATTTCCATGCAGTTTTTAAAAAAAAATAATTTCTATCTTTATCAATATACCTTACTTGATGGAGCATTGTCATCATGCCTTCCTTTATGGTTCCCTTTAGCTCTTTGAATAAATTTATAATGGCTTCTTTCAAATCTTTGTCTGTTAAATCTGACATCTGGTTTATCCCAGAGGCAATTGTTTTTGTATGGATCATACTTTCCAGGTTCTTTGCATTTCTTATAATTTTTCTTTTGGCAAATGGACATTTTAGGTAATATATTATAGAAATTATAGGTACTGGCTTGTTATTTTCTTATTTGTGCTGAGTGAGTTATATTAGTGAAGTCTGTTGCCTCCCGTACCACTTTAAGCCTCTGTTGTTGCTCCTCAGTGGGAGACAACCTTGGGTATCCCACAGCCATTCTGAGATGACAGTGGTTTTGACATGGCTCTTTTTGCCTCTTTCTTTGATCACACCCAGGTGTTAAATTCCACAGATTATCAGCTGAATACTACATTGTTTTCAACAATGCCCTGGAGCGCTGTTCCAGATTAGTCTCTGTCTTGTTATTTCTGCATTCACCAGCTGAAGAAAGTGTCAGAGGAGAATGATGTTCTCAAGAAGAGATGGAAGCAGGGCCAGAATTGTTCCATGGCTACAAAGACCAGTTAGGGGTGGAAATGGACAAAGTGAGTTAAAGAGAGATCTTTTAAAAAACAAAAAACAAAAAGGATACAAAATTTGACTCTGGGAAACTCAATTTTGGTTTCCATGGTTTAAAACTTGCTCAAAAGTACAGTATTCATTTGGGCTTTATAATAGAGCATCTGTTGTATATTGCATTATTTTCTTTCTGACCTCACCTTGGAAATTGCAGAGGGAGAAAAAAGGAAGTCAGGAATTTAGAAGGGCTGGCCTGTTGCAGCTCCAGACTATCACTCCTAGGTGGTGGGGAAAAGAGAGCAAGAGAAGTGGGAAATAGTTTACTGCTTTTAAATATTTGGTCTTATGTCTACTTTGCAACCCCTCGTTCTTTTACTGTATTTTAGGGCTTTTTGATATAAATTTGGAGACACTGTATACATAGGTATGAAAAATATCAACTGTCCTTATTAGTTAAGTACCCTTGAATATGAATATTGACTTTATCCATTTGATATGAACAGTATGAAAACAAAGCCTGAATATTAAATCATATTTTCCCTTTACTTTCTCAGTAACATCAAAGATCAAGGTTTGTTCCTATAGGAAAACATTTTATTTCTAAAGAGCATTAAAAATCTATTTAGAGTCTTTATTTCCACTTCAAGAATTGTTGTGCTTTGTCTTTGTAAAAAGTGCAACTATAGGCATTATATTTGCCCATAGATAAGTATTCATTCATTCAAGAAAAGTGAAGCTGACCTAAACAGACCAAAAGCTCTAACATAATAAGCAGTGATTCATCTCAACCTTAATGCTAACATCTTAGCACAGAATTGAGAACCTAGAAGGTAGGAGCAGCTTTCCAGTTTCCCCTTATTAGAGACTCTGCAGTATAATTTCATTATTTGATTTGAGGATTACTAAATTCCCAGGTTCTTAAAACCACCATATCTAGATATAAGAGAAATGTATTTCAAACCCAAACAAAAAAGTGTAGGCAGGATGAATAGAAGACAAGGGAAAAGATTTAGATTACCTCCCATCTTGGACTATCCTCAGTATTGTCTATTGACTCCTTTTGGAATTGATTATTGAAGAGTCTGTCAGTTCCAAGTGAATGCTGCTGGTTGGATTGGCCCTGATAACTTTTCAACTGTTAAACATTGAGGTTCAGGCACTTGTGAATCTCATTGACCATAAAGGAGCAAAACTCCAAAACAAAGTTAGTTGTTGGGTTTTGTGGACGTCAATGCCAAGTAAAGTCCCATAGTAGCCGCTTCTGCTCTGTCTTTACCTTATTTCCATTTTGAGGCACAAAGACCATGCTTCAGCTCTTTTTTTTTTTTTTTTTTAAAGATTTTACTTTTCCTTTTTCTCCCCAAAGCCCTCCGGTACATAGTTGCATATTTTTTAGTTGTGGGTCCTTCTAATTGTGGCATTGGGACACTGCCTCAGCATGGCTTGATGAGCAGTGCAATGTCCGCACCCAGGATCCAAACTGGCAAAACCCTGGGCCCGCGAAATGGAGCGCACAAACTTAACCACTCGGCCATGGGGCCGGCCCCCTTAACGCTGTTTAAATACAACCCTGCCCACCTAGTGTGTTCATCTGACTCCCAGTCTGTTCTGAGAACTTCCTGAATGTTGGAGGTAGAAGATGTGCAAGACTCCAGAGAAAGTCCTTTGGCCTCCCTTCTTAGTGCCACTGTCAGGGGCTATGAGTCTGACCCAGAATGAATGTATCGCATTCTCCTTCTCTTTTTTTCTATTTTTGTCATGGCCCTTTTGAATCTTCTCATTCACTCTGTCCTATTTTCTTAGTGCTGTGGGTCATCAATATGTGGCGGGAGTGGAGTGGTGCTCATTTCAGACCAAGGACATCAGAGACTTGGGGAATAAATATGGACTTGAGGAACAGGGTAGACAACTCTTTCCACCACACCCACCTGAAATCATCAAGTACTTACTTTTTTTTTTTTTTAAAGATTTTATTTTTTCCTTTTTCTCCCCAAAGCCCCCCGGTACATAGTTGTGGATTCTTCGTTGTGGGTTCTTCTAGTTGTGGCATGTGGGATGCTGCCTCAGCGTGGTCTGATGAGCAGTGCCATGTCCGCGCCCAGGATTCGAACTAACGAAACACTGGGCCGCCTGCTGCAGAGTGCGCGAACTTAACCACTTGGCCACGGGGCCAGCCCCCATCAAGTACTTACTTTTATCTTTGAATATGGGGACTGTGGTTCTCCGATTTAAAGGCAAGGCATGGAGTGAATGCCAGGATGGCCCAGCAATGCCATGAGGAAACCTGCCAAGATCCCCCTCAGAATATTTCTTCATGCCACTTCTGGAGGCCACATACTATGCATATGACTATGCATATGACTTTTGTTAAAGTGAGACAAAGATTCTCAAACTCTTTGTTTGAGTAAGTAGTAACCCCTCAAGGCATGGATTATTTTTACACCACATTATTGAGATATAATTCATATACCAAACAATTCACTCATTTAAAGTGTACAGTTCAATGGCTTTTAGTATATTCAGAGTTATACATTCATCACCACAATTTTAGAACACATTCGTTATCCCCAAGACAAATTCTACTCCTTTTATTCCCCATATGCTCCATCCCTAGGCAAACACTAATACACTTTATCTCTACTGATTTGCCTATTCTAGACATTTTATGTAAATGAAATACAATATGTAGTCCTTTGTGACTAGCTTCTTTATTTACCATAATGTTCTGAAGGTTCGTGTTATAGCATGTATCACTATTCATTTCTTTTTACTGCTGAATATTCCACTGTGTGGAGTGCCTTTTGTTTATCTGTTCATCCGTTGATGGACATTGGGGTTGTTTCCATTTTTTGGCTGTTATGAATAATGCTGCTATGAACATTTATGTGCATGCTTTATGTGGATATATATTTTCAATTCTCTTTGATATTTACCTGGGGTGGAATTGGATCTATGTTTAACCATTTGAGGAACTGCCAGATTGTTTTTGCATAGTAACTACACCATTTTACATTCCCACCAGCAGTGTATGAGAGTTTTAATTTCTCCACATCTTTGCAAATACTTATCTTTATTCTTGATTATAGCCAACCTAGTGGGTGTGAAGTAGTATCTCATTGTTTTGCTTTGCATTTCCCTGATGGTTAAGGAAGGTCATGGGATTTTAGTATACCTTTATGCTCAAAGGGAATAAACAGAATTCCCTTAAGAAAAAAACTCTCTAAATATTTATGGCTTTTATTAAAACACAGATGACAGTTTAAAAGTTATTACCAGGGCAGCAAATTGTGAAGTAAATTACTAATTAGGTTTACAGAGGACTTAGAAGGTAAGGGACAGGAAGATTTGATATTTAATGTCTAAGATGTTGCTCAGAGATCCATAGTTACTGAGCCAGTTGGGAACTGAGCTGTGTGGTGGTGTTAGGTATCTTTAACCATCACATCCGGTGATGGATCCAGTCAGGATCCAGGCTCTCATTACCTCCTGTCCCACCAAAATCCTACCACCCATGTTGCCACTGCTGAAGAATAAAGGAAAGGGGACATGTCAATGTGATTGAAAGTAATCAGTCAGCAAGAATTCATAGTAATCTCTTTTGTGTGCATAGTGCCTTATGCTATGCAAAGCAATTTTCCAGCTATTATTTTTAGTTTTGAGATAAACAGGGAGAAAAACACTAATTTACTGACTACACTGCAGACACTTTATATGTTTCATCTCATTTCATTCTCACAACAGATCAAGTGAAGAGAACTTATTCCCTTATTTACTGATAGGTAGAGCAGGCATGTCTGTCTTCATTTTGTATCTGAAGAGTATGAGGCTCAGTAATATTACAGGATATGCACAACTAAAAATGGTGCAGATGGCGACTGAATCTATATGTTTGACCCCGGAGCTCATGAACACTCATCAGTCCTGCACCTCTATGAGCTTGGATCTATGAATATCTCCTGGTCAGGAGGCAGCCCATTTCTACATCAGATTATACAAAAACTTCACACCCATCCTTTAGCTCCTATAAATCTCTGGACTGGGAGTAACGGAAAGCCAGGGAGCAGAAAGTGGTAGGCCTGAATATTTAACCAATTGTCTTTCCTCTTGTCTGCAGTCAGCATTTGCGTATGTTGTATTTCTCCCCAGTGTCCTCAGAGAGGCTAGGACTGCACTTCAGCCTCACCAACCTCACTGACACGCTCTTCTGCTCAGTCTGCATCTCCCAAGAGCTGTCACTAGGGCTCCCTTTAGCTTATAGCCCATCTCCTCACTTTCTTTTTTTTTTTATTGCAGTAACATTGGATTATAACATTATCCCACTTTCTTTTTAAATCAAACTTGTACTTGCTTCTTCTGTTACACTTTATTGATTTCTATGGGATCAATCAAGTTTTCTTTATTCTCCTTTCCCCTCTACTGGATTAAAAAATATTTTCTTGCTTTTAGAGGTTATCTTTAATTTTTTAACTTGCATTTTTGACTTGTAATTAATTGGTATCTCAAAAAAAAAGTCCTTAGAAGGCTTTAAGTACATTCTTTGTATTGTTATCTGGTGCTTTTAATCTAATTTGTTTTGAAATACGATTAAAATTAATCATTGTTACTTAGTATATGCTTACTGAGACTTCCTAACATATTTACTGATTTCTCCTACCTTTCTAGGTTTAACTAACTTCTTGCTAATGTACATCCTTTAGAAATTCTCCTGTGACTCTATGAAAGAATCCTCAGTCTTTGTCTTAAAATGTCTTTATTTTGCCCCATTCTTGATTGCTGTTTTTCCTTTATCACCTTGAAGGTATTATTCCATTGTCTGATAATATGTCATGTGCCCAATCATCATTCCTTTAAAATAACATGTATTTGTTTTCTTTCAAAAGATTTCTTTGTAAGTTTGCAGTATCATCATGATGTGTCTAGGTGTTAGATCTACTTTCATTATCCTACTTGAGACTTATTTTGATTCATCTTGAAATCGCGACTTTCTTCAATTATGAAAAGTTCTAAACCATTTCCTTTTCTGATGCCTGCCCTCCTTTATTTTTCTCCTTTGATGACATTTCTTACAACATTTCCTAGATGTGTATTGGACCTTTTCATTTTTTTCCGTATCTCTTCGTTTCTCTTTTACATTCCGTTTTATCTGTGTTGTGTTCTAGGTGATCTCTCATTAAGTCCAATCAGTTACCCTTCAGTTGTAGTAATTGTTTAAGTTCTCTATTCTTTACTATCATTAGATTTTTTTTATTTCTGGAAATTCTCTTTGTTCTTTTTAATATCTGCAGATTCTTTTTTACATATTGTGCTTTTGTTATGACTTTTCCATTTTAAACATTTATTTTATATTCTTTCATGTTGTCATATTATATGCAGTTATGGTGGATGCAAACTCCCCCTTCCCCCACCCAGTTTTACTGATATAACTGACATACAACTCTGTATAAGCTTAAGGTGCACAGCATAATGACCTGACACATATACATTGTGAAATGATTACCACATTAAGTTTAGTTAACATCTGTCACCTCACAGTTATTCCCAGTACTTGTCTGTACCTTTTGACCACCTTCACCCAATTCCCCACCCCTCACCCACTGTGACTTTCTTTCTTTACCTGCTGACTCTCCCCTGATGACTCTTTTCCTTGTTGACTTGTAGTTTTTGTTTTTGAGCTCATTTCAGTGGGGAAGAGTTTTTTTTTTGTTTTTTAAACCAAATGTTGTGCGCCCTGAGTTGGAAAAATGCCTAGAACAGCATTGGTGCATTTACTTCCTGCTGATTTGTTGTGAGGGTTCCAGTAGAACTCAACCAGGTTCTCTATGTAGGAATTTTTTTAAAGATCTCCCAAAGCCCCCTGGTACATAGTTGTGTATTTTTAGTTGTGGGTCCTTCTAGTTGTGGCATGTGGGATGCCGCCTCAGCATGGCTTGATGAGCAGTGCCATGTCTGCGCCCAGGATTCAAACCGGCAAAACCTTGGGCCGCCGAAGCAGAACACACAAACTTAACCACTCGGCCATGGGGCCGGCCCCTATGTAGGAATTTTTTTAAATTAAAAATTAAATTTCTTTAATAAATAGAAAGATTCCTTTTTTCTGTTTCTTCTTGAGTCAGTTTTGGGAAGCTGTGCTTTTCAAGCCAATTAGTTCATTTCACCTAAGTTGTCTTATTGGCATTAAGTTGTTCATAATATTCCCTTATTTTTTACTATCTGTAGGATATTTCCATTTTCATTCCTGACATTGGTAATTTGTGTTTTCTCTTTTATTAACTATACTTAATAGTGATTTATAAATTTTAAAAGCCTTCCCAAATAAACTCTTGGTTTTGTTCATTTTCTCTACTGTCTGCTTTCTACTTCATTGATTTCTGTCCATTTTTAGTTCTTTTCTTCTACTTATTTTGTTTGTCTTTTTCTAGTTTCTTTAAGCCTTTCTTCATTTAAAAAAATTGTGATAAAATCCACATAACATAAAACTTACTATCTTAACCATTTTAAAGTGTATAGTCCAGCACTGTTAAGTATATTTACGTTGTTGTACAACCAATCCCCAGAACTTTTTCATCCTGCAAAACTGAAAGTGTATGCAGTAAACAATAAATCTCCATTTCCTCCTCTCCAGCTCCTGGCAACCAACATCCTACTCTCTATAAGCCTGACAACTCTAGATACTTCATATAAGTGGAATAATACAGTGTTTGTCCTTTTGTGACTGGCTTATTTCACTTAGCATCATGTCCTCAAGGTTCTCCATGTTGTAGCATGTGTCAGAATTTTCTTCTTTTCTACAGCTGAATAATATTTCATTGTATGTGTATACCACATTTTGCTTATCCATTCATTCATTCATGGACATTTGGGCTGCTTCCACATTTTGGCTATTGTAAATAATGCTATGAATTTCCTGTCTTTTAATATAAGTCTTTAACATCCCTCTAGACACTGTTTTAGCTGCATCTATCAAATTTTGTTAATGTTGTATTGTCATTTTAATTTAGTTCAAAATATTTTCTAGTTCCCCTTATGATCTGTTGTTTGACCCATGGGTTATTTAAAGGTGTGTTATTTAATTTCCATGTATTGACGGATTTTGTAGATGTCTTATTGCTACTGATTTCTAACTTATGTCTCTTGTTGAGAACATGTTCTATAATATTTCAATCTTTTGAAATTTATTGAGATTTATTTTATTGTCTCAAACAGTGTCCGTCTTGGAGAATGTCCATGTAGAGGAAACAAATGTAATTTCTCAGTTGTGGCATGTAGTCTTCTGTAAACATCAATTAGGTCATGTTGACTGACTGTGTTGTTAACATCTTCTGTATACTACTGCATACTCTGCCTATAAGTTCTATCAATTACTGAGATATGATTATGGATTTCCAACTGTAATTGTGGATTGTCTATTTCTCTCTTTTGTTCTCACAGTTTTTGCTTCATGAAATTTAATGCTCTCATAATGAGTTCATAGCAGCATACATATTCCTGATGAACAGATATATGCATACACATTCCTAATGAATCGCTTTTTTGATTATGTTACATCTCTATCTTTTGTAATACACATTGACTTGAGGTCTACTGTCTGATATTACTATAGCAATGCCAACTTTCTTATACTTATGTATATATTTTTCTGGGCCAGTTTTTAAGTTAATTTCTTAGCTTAGAATTTCTATATCACCCATGTCGTATAAAATTGAATATTTATATCCCACATTTCCAGGTAAAGTCCTAGAGTTTCCAAGTCTCATGGGTGAGTTCCTCACTCTCACAACACCCCTAAAAAAACCCAGAGACTGCAAGTTCCCTCATCTCTTTGGGCCAGTGAGTAGCATTTTTCTAGAAATATTTTATAGAACTAAGCAGCATCTTAGTTTCAGCTCTCTGCCCCCTGTTCCTGTGTAGAAAGTAGAACCCCAGACCTCAGTCAGGACTCTTAAGCATTACATGTGGGATTAAAATCTCTTTGGGGTTTCTGAGGCGTCGGCTCAAGGTTACCTTTACATGCACTGTTTTGATTCAGCTCTTTGTTTCTGGATGCAGAATTTTCCTTTTTTCTTTTCTCTCAAACTTGACCATTTTTAAGACATTTTGTTATAGTTTAGATGGCATTTTATGTGTTTGTAGGGGGAGCAGGGACAGGCATCCATTTTTTTATGTCTCTCTTCTTAAAAAATTTCTTCTGCAATTTCTTCTTGCCCTGTACCTGGAGGAGGGAAAAAAAATTGGAATGATTTCCTCCTCTTGTAAAAAACATAAGGGAGGAGTGGAGAAGAGAACAAGAATGGGTAGTATCGAACTTATGTCTAAAGGAAGGCTTAGGACACCATTTCTTCCTTTACTGAGGTCCAAGGCCTGCTCCATTCCTAGGCTCCTGTCACCATGGACCTGCTTCTCTTGTCCTCTCTCTTCTCTAGTGCTTTTTTATGTATAGAGAGTAGGTTTTCCTATCTGTTCTTTCAACCATAGATTACTTCCATGCCTTTGCTACCTGTCACAGAGTAGATGCATATAAATGAGACAAGGCAATCCTGAGACAAGGGAGAGATGAAGAAACATGATCCAGAAGGGTGAGTTGGAGGGGAAGAGAGGACACAGTGTGACATGGGACCTCCCTTCTTGCCATATACTAATATTGTAATCTACTGATTTTACTGCTGTCTTTACTCACTAGAAAGCCAAGGTCTATGGACGTACTGAAATCTTTTCCTTCTATGAGCTCTTCTAAGCACTCACTACTTAGACATCAAACCACTGCCTAGACGAGAGAGGTTCATCCAGAGAATATATTCTTATTTAGAGAATGTATTTCTGTTTGTGGGCATGAGAAAGGAAATGTTGAGTGAAATATCCAATTAATAAGTTGAAATTAGAAGAACTTGGAAAAGGCACAGGTTTATCTAGAAAAAATAAAAGGAAATGTAGACCAGTTTCATGAAAGGGAATCATATCTCCAGGAAGTTTCATATATGCTAGGGGGAAAAAGACTATTTCAGACAGGAGAGAAGAAACATCATCTCATCTGAGCCATGGCTTTAGGATTTCCCAGAGAGAACCTTTGCTCTGGTGGCTTCTTTTTTGGAAAAGTGAAGAAGGGGGAGAGAAGGGAGGCAAAAGAAGCCATGTGAAACCCCACTTACCTCAGAGTTTCCATAATAACTTGGTTACATCTGCCTAGTTAAGTAGTGAACATTTGCTATTAAATATTAATGAATAATCATTATGCTAAATATTAACTACTCAGTAATATGGTCAGGGAAATAAAGAAATTGATTATGTGCTTTTCTACACTGCAGGCTACAATCAGATGGAAGAAATTTTTCCTTTAAATGAAGTTTGAAATACTACTTTGACAGTAAATTTTTTTTTTCCCTTTTCTCCCCAAAGCCCCCCGGTACATAGTTGTATATTCTTAGTTGTGGGTCCTTCTAGTTGTGGCATGTGGGACGCTGCCTCAGCGTGGTTTGATGAGCAGCAGTGCCATGTCCGCGCCCAGGATTCGAACCAATGAAACACTGGGCCGCCTGCAGCGGAGTGCACGAACTTAACTACTCGGCCTCGGAGCCAGCCCGACAGTAAATATTTTTACTAGAAAATTACTATTTTAATTACCATGAAACTGACCTTGTGATTAGAAGTATTTCAGATACTTTTTCTTGGCATAGAGTGTGTGAAAGAGTTATTAAATCACCCATGATTTCATCCAGGAACAGGGGGGAAAAAACCCCACCTCACTCAAATCTGTTAAAAGTAGTACATAGAGGTAAAAAGAAACTATTTTCTTGTGTGCTACCTATTGAGTCCTAGTCATTTCAACATAGTAGAATTAGTTCCTGTGGTGTTCCAAGTATGCAATATTGTCATCTAGAAATTACAATTTTATCTCCTGCATTCCAATTCTTTTTTTTTAAATGACATATGTAAGTTTAAGGTATACAATGTGATGATTTGATACATCTATATATTGTGAAATGATTACCACAATAAGGTTAACCAACACCTCCATTCTCTCATAGAATTACCTTTTTTTGTGATAATGACATTTAAAATCTACTCTCTTAACAACTTTCAAGTATATAATAAACAGTATTGTTAATTATTATCACTATGTTGTACATCAGATCCCCAGAACTTATTCCTCTTTTAGCTGGAAGTTTGTACCCTTTGACCAATATCTCTCCATTTCTCCCCCGACCCCAACTACCATTCTACTGTCTATTTCAATGAGTTCAGTTTTTTTAGATTCCACATATAAGTGAGAACATACAGTATTTGTCTTTCTCTGACTTCTTTCACTTAGCATAATGCCCTCATGGTCCATCCATGTTGTCACAAATGGCAAGACTTCTTTCTTTTTTTTCTTTTTTTTTTAAAGATTTTATTTTTCCTTTTTCTCCCCAAAGCCCCCTGGTACATAGTTGTATATTTTTAGTTGTGGGTCCTTCTAGTTGTGGCATGTGGGATGCCGCCTCAGCGTGGCTTGACGAGCGGTGCCATGTCCACACCCAGGATCCGAACTGGTGAAACCCTGGGCCGCTGCAGCAGAGCGTGTGAACTTAACCACTCGGCCATGGGGCCGGCCCCAAGACTTCCTTCTTTTTTAAGGCTGAATAATATTCCACTGTATACATATACACCATGTTTTCTTTATCCATTCATTGGTCAGTGGACACAGGTTGTTTCCATGTCTTGGCTATTGCTCATAATGCTGTAGTGAACATGGAAGTGCAGATATCTCTGATACCCTGTTTTCACTTCCTGTGGCTCTTATATTGCTATTTTACTTGACTAGAAACAGTTATAATTCTTCAAGCAGAATCACAATGACACATACCTAACCAGTTGCATAGTTTCTCACTTATTCATTAATATTACCTACGTAGTGATCCACTTTCAGTCACCATAAAATGAACACACAAAAATGATAAAGAGTTGGTGCAGACACATTCAGTCTCCTATAGATCTCATCTACTTCACAAAACCACAATGCCACAGACCCTACATGACATTGATAACTCCACCGAGCCCATCTCATCATTTCAAAGAAGACGACCAACTGAAACTCAGAAACCACTTACCCCAGAGTCACACATAGTCTCAAACACAAATCACTCACAACTAATCATTCTACAAGGTTTGTCAGCTTCTTAGAAAGTTAAACATAAACTTACCTATTACCCAGCATGTTTTCTTCTAGGTATTTCCCCAGGAGAAACAGAAACATGCCAGCTTTATTCATAATATATAAAACCTGGAAATACACCAAATGTTCATCATGAGAAAAACCAATAAACACAGTGTGGCATATCCGCACAGTGGAAAGCTGTTCAGAAATAAAAAGAACGAACTACCCAACATTAAAAATCTTACAGAAGTCAGATGAGCTAAAGGAGACATATGGACTTGTAGAAGTGACAGCACTAAGAGACGGTGACCTATACGAGAACCTGGCTGTCTCTGTTGTGACACTGACTGGAAAAGGGCACCGCGGGACTTCCTGGCGGCGACGGTGTAACATGCGCCAGGGCGCCACACGCGTACAGCGTTCGCTACGCCGCCCTGGGGCTTTCTCAAGGGGCCAAACGGACAAAAGCAAGACCACCACTACCATCCGTCACCTGGTCCACGACCGCGGACCCCGGGTCCCGCACGCACAGGCCTGAGCGAACCGAGCCTCCGCCGGCTGCGGCTCCAGCCCGAGCTCTCGGCCCGAGCTCCGGGCGCCGCCTCGGCCCTCCCCGGCCCGGCTCCCCCGCCTCGGCCCTTCCCGGCGGGTTTCCGGCTCGCACCCGGTCCTCCCGGGCCAGGCTTCTTCCGTTTCCCTCCTCGGCTGCCACGGCCGGGCTTCCGCTTCCCTTTGCTGCGCCCCCGGGCCCCGGTTTGCGACTGCTTCCTGGGCTTGGGTGCTGGGTTCTGGTTCCTCCCACCCCCTCTCCTCGCTCCCAGACCATCACCTGGCTCTTGGGAGTCTGGAAGAGCCACAGCGGCGACCCTCGGCCTCGGCGAGCGGCCGGCCCCGGGCCTCCCACGAGCCTCCCGGGCTCCGCAGCGGTGAGCTGAGCCCCCAGCTACACAAGCGGGACGTTTTCGTTTCTGCACTACGTTTCCCACAGGCCCCAGGGCCGCGAGAACTTCGACCCTTGGTTCCCCTTCCGGTGTCTTCGTGGTTACTGGGTTAAGCCGGGTGAGTTGAGGTGACCCAGTTCGGCTGCGGGAGGGGCTCGCGGTGAGGCCTCAAGCGCCCGGGGCGCGGAGGGGACATTGGAGCCTCGAGGCTGTGTGTGCGTGAGCCGCGGAGCACGGGACTGCGGGGGCTCGTCTGTGACGGCGTCACTGTGGAGTTAGTCCGCGCGTGTCAGTGAGAGGGAGAAACAGCGTGAGTGTGACGGGGCCCTGGGCGGCTGATTGAGCTCGTGGGAACTGTCAGAGGGGGCGGGGCCTATTGGGTGACCAGGGTCTTTGGTGACGAGGGGGGCTGACACTGTGACCCAGTCATCCTGTAATAGCTGTGACCGACTGTGTTAACGAAGTGGAGTGTTTTTTTTCAGTGAGCTTGTAGGAGTTTGGAGCTTGTTTTTTTTCCAGTGAGCCTGTAAACACTTTTTTATATACACACACATAGATGTCTCACCTTGTCGCCAGCACCTAGCCTAGTGCTTAACACAGAGGGGGCGTTGGTGAAGTGAGTCCAGTTGTAGGTTCCCTGGTTTCTTGGAACGTGTTTCCCTGTATTCTCTCCTGTCTTTACACCCTACAGCCACTTCGATGTAGCTGCAGAGAAATGGTCATCGGGAGGAAGTCATGAATTTCACCCCTAGAATGAAAGTGCCAAGTGGAGAGTACATCCCAAGTCATGGGATGGGAATTTCGGCTTGCGCTTGACTTCAGGATAGGCTTCTGGGAAAACATGAGGGGAAGGGCACAGGTGTAGGGTTCCTTCCTGGGTGAACCTCTCTGGATGCACTTTGGAGGCCATTTACACGTTTCAGAACCCCAGCATTCCCTGAGCTGTGCCCTCTTAAACTGCGGTGCACTTCCATTCCAGCTCTGGGCAGAGGTGATGCTGACCTTTTTCTCTGATAATGGCAAAAGTCAGCAGTATTCTAGTTTCCCTCCTACTTCCATCTGCATGTATTTGTGGTGGGCGATGGGCCATGTCTGGTGGTGAACAGTGTGTTGTATTTAGCCAGTCCAGGGTCTCACAAGTCCCTTCTTCTTGGTCCTATAGTTCTGCCAGAGAAGGCTCCTGAAGTGGAGGAGAGCATTGCCACTTACATAATGGCCCGTTCAAGGTCAGTTCGTGTTTACTTTTTGTTGTCATACATTTTTGTTTTACAGAACATAGAATATTTGCTTTCCTTCTCCTAGATTGCCCTGCCTAATTGACCTATCCATTTACCTGGTCCCTAGGCCTCCCTTTCCTGATTAATAATGAGACCATAGGACGGGTCCCTCTGTCTTCCCGTGCCTTTCCAAATACCCTGTTCCTGCCCAGTTAATATTCACATCCCCACTGGGTAAATCGTTCACTTCCCCTCTCTGCTCTTTTCTTCCCCAAAGGTGACACAGAAATAGAACTCGTGGAGGATAAATTGAGGACTTATTGTAGAATTTGACTCGTTAAGGAAGAGACCAGTGGTTAGGGTGGAATAACATAACAGATACCTTTGATTTTATTCACAGACTTGATTTTCAAACAAAGCAAGGTAGGAAATGGTTTGATTCCAATCAGTAAGTGACAAAGGTGGCTTTAGAGACATTTAGGAGTGGGAACATGATTGGAGTTTTGTGAAGAGAGGTCTATGTGAAAAGGGCAGGGAGTTTTTCCAGAGAGTCTATGAGGAGACTTGAATGGTGACAACCAAGTCTTGTTTGAGATTTGTATGTATGTTCATACATACATACATATATGTATGATTTTGTTTAAGACACATTATTGGCGTCGACTGGGAGAGGCAGCATGGTGTAGTGGTATTGAGTCTAAAGCAGCACAGTTTAATGGAAATATAATGCCAGCCACTCATGTAATTTAAAAATTTCTGTTCACATTTTAAAAAGTAAAAAGAAACACTTAAAATTGTGATAATGCATCCTATTTAAACCAATATATCTAAAATATTATTTCAACATGTAATATAAATAAATTGAGGTATTTTACATTCATATCTTCATACTAAGTTTTCAAAATCTGGTGCATATTTTACTGTTACAGCACTTCTCACTTTGGATGCCAAATTTTCAGTGCTTGAGGTGAAATAGAGTCATACCAAAACAATAAAGTTATGTTTAATTGAAAAACGTTTTATATCGCTTTTGTGTTTTAATTAAAGTTCAATTAAATATTCAGTTCCTTGTTCATGCTAGTCACATTTCAAGGTCAATAGTTATTAATCTTTACGTTTTACAATTTCTTGTTGTAGAATGTAGATAATGATCACATCAATGCCTTAGGGTTTTTATGAGCATTTGATAACATGAATTTGGGCAAAGCCCAGAGCACTTAATATGGGCCTTGCATTTAATAAGTCCTCAAGGGAAAAAAAACGCTGTTGTTGGTATGTGGAGATTCTAAGTATTCCCCATAAATTTTCTGTAATTTAAGAGCAGTGAAAATATACAGTTAATGTTGATAAGCACTTAAAAGGAATTTTTTTTTTCTAAGATTTTATTTTTCCTTTTTCTCGCCAAAGTCCCCTGGTACACAGTTGTATATTTTTAGTTGTGGGTCCTGTTAGTTTTGGCATGTGGGATGCCACTTCAGCATGGCTTGATGAACGGTCCCATGTCTGTGGATCTGAACTGGCGAAACCCTGGGCCGCTGAAGTGGAGCGCACAAACTTAACCACTTGGCCACGGGGCTGGGCCCCATCTTGTAATGCTCTTTAATGCACAAAAGATTTTAATTTTGATGAAGCCTAATTCTTCAATTTTTTCTTGTTACTTATGCTGTTGATGTTATATCTAAGAATCCATTGCCAAATCTAAGGTCATGATGATTTACTCCTTTATTTTATTTTAAGAGTTTTATAGTTTTAGCTCTTAATTTTGGGCCTTTGATCTGTTTTTAGTTGATTTTTTGTATATATTGTGAGGAAAAGGCCAATGTCATTCTTTTGCATGTTGATATCCTTTTTTCCCCATCACCGTTTATTGAAAAGACTGTCATTTCCAAGGGTCTTGGCACCCTTGTAAAACATCGGTTGACCATAAACACATGGATTTAATTTTTAGTCAATTCTATTCTATTGACTAATATATCTACCTTTATCCCAATGTCCCACTGTATTGATTACTGTAGCTTTGCAGTAACTTTTGAATTGTGAAGCATCAGTCCTCCAACTTTGTTCTTTTTTCAGATTGTTTTGGCTATTCTGAATCCCTTGCAATTTCATATGAACTTTCAAATCAGCATGTCAATTTCTACAAAGAAGCCAGCTGGGATTCTGATAGGGGTTGAATTGAGCCTGTAAATCACTTTGAGAAATATTGCCATCTTACTATTAAGTGGTCCAATTCATGAACATGGGATGCTTTTGCATTTAATTAATTTCTTTCATTAGTGTTCTATAGTTTTTAAGTGTACAGTTTGCACTTGTGTTAAATTTATTGCCAAATATTTTATTGTTTTGGATACTGTTATAAATGGAATTATTTTCTTAATTTAGATAGTCATTGTACATGTATAGAGGTATAATTGATTTTTTATTTTTTTTCTGGGGAGGATTTACCCTGAGCTAACATCTGTTGCCAATCTTCCTCTTCTTTTTTTCCTCCCCAAAGCCCCAGTACATAGTTGTATATTCTACTTGTAAGTCTTTATAGTTCTTATGTGTGAGCTGCCGCCACAGCATGGCTACTGACAGACGAGTGGTGTAGTTCTGTGACTGGGAACTGGACCCAGATGACTGAAGCAGTGAAAGCGTCGAACTTTGACCACTAGGCCATCAGGACTGGCTCAAGTATAATTGATTTTAGCATATTGACTTGTATTCTACAATCTTGCTGAGTTTGTTTATGCTCCTAAGAGTGTTTCAGTGGATTTTTTAAGGATTTTCTTTAAACATGGTCATTTCATCTGTTAATGGAGATTGTTTTCCCTCTTTCTTTCCAATCTGGTTGCCTTTATTTCTTTATCTTTCTTACTGGTTCTGGCTAGACCACTAGAACAATGTTGATTAGAAAAGGAAGGAATGTATGTCCTTGTCTTGTCCTAATCTTAAAGGAAAAACACCATTAAGTCAGACGGTAGCTGTCACTTTATCATGTTTAGATAGTTCCCTCCTCTTCCTAGGTTCTTGACTGTCTTTTGTCTTGAAATGGTGGTGGATTTTGTCAAATGCTTTTTCTTCAAGTGTGAAGAGGATCATATGGTTTTTATTTTTTATTAATATAGTGTATTACATTAATTGCTTTTTAGATATTAAACCATTGTTGCATTATGGGGATATGTCCCACTTGGTTATGGTATCTAATTCTTTTTATATGTTACTGGATTCAGTTTCCTGGTGTTTTGTTGAGTTTTTGCATTCAAATTAATAAAAGATAGTGGTCATAGTTGCCTTTTTGGATAGTGTCTGTCTGATTTTCATGTCAGGTTGATACTGTCCTCATATCAGTGTGAGTTAGGAAGTTTCTGCTCCTCTTACTTCTTAAGCAGTTTCTGAAGAATTAGTATTACTTCTGCTATAAATGTTTGGTTGAATTTAACAGTAAAGCTATGTGGACCTTGGCTTTTCGTTGTGGGCAGTTTTTTGATTACTAATTCAATCTATTGTTATAGGTTTATTCAGATTTTCTGTTGTCATGAGTGAGTTTGGTAGTTTGTATGTTTCTAGGAAATTGTCCAATTCACCTAGTTTTTCTAATTTGTTGGTGTACAATTGTTCATTGTATTCCTTTGCAATCAATTTTTATTTCTGTAAGCCTGGTAGTAATGTCCCCTCTTTCACTTAAGATTGTAGTAATTTGAGTATTCTCTTTAGTCATGCTAGATTATCTAAAAGTTTGTGACCTTTTAAAAATCTTTTCAAAAACCCAGCTGTTGGTTTCATTCATTTTCTCTATTATTTTTTACTTTCTCTATCTTTAATTTCCACTGCAATCTTTATTATTTCCTTCCTTATGCTTGCTTTAGATTAGTTTGCTCTTCTTTTCCCAGTGCCTTAAGGTAGAAGGTTAGATTTGACCTAGGTATTTCTTTGTAACTGTAGGCATTTTAATCTGTAAATTTTCTCCTAAGCACTGCTTTAGCTGCATCTCTTAAGTTTTGATGTGTTGCATCTTCATTTTATTAGTCACAAAATCTTTTCTAGTTTCTCTTGTGTTTTCTTGTTTGACATATTGGTTTTTTAGTAGTTTTTAATTTCCACATATTATTGAGTTTCTCGTTTTTCTATTATTTATTTCTAATTTCATTCGATTATGGTTTCATGACATGCTTTATATTGTTTCTATTCTTTTGAATTTATTGAGGTTTCTCTTATAAACTAGCATATGATTTATCTTGCAGAATGTTCCATGTGCACTTGAGAAGAAAGTGTGTTCTACTCTTGTGGGGTGAAGTGTTTTATAGATGAATGTTAGCTCTATTTGGTTTATAGTGTTGTTGGTTGTAGACTTTTCTATTTCTGTGTTGATCTTCTCCCTAATTGTTCTATCCATTATGAATGTGGAGTATTGAAGTCTCTGACCATTATTGATGAATTCTTTGTCTCATTTCTGTTAGTTTAATTGTGGTAAAATATATATAACATAGAATTTGCTATTTTAACCATTTTAAAGTATACACTTCAATAGCATTAAGTACATCCACAGTATTGTGTAACCATCACCACTATCTAGTTCCAGAACTTTTTCATCACCCAACAGGCTTGCCAAACACGTTAAAGCAATCATTCCGCATTGCCCCTCCCACAAGCCCTTGCAACAATTAATTTTTCAATCTCTATGGTTTTGCCTATTTTGGATATTTCATATAAATGAAATAATATGTGGCCCTTTGTTTCTGGCCACTTAGCATGATGTTTTCAACCATGACATGATGTATCAGTACTTCTTTCCTTGGTATGGCTGGATAATACTCAATTGTGTTGTAGTTTGTTTTGTGGCCTAAAATATGGTCTATCTTAGACAATATTCCATGTGCACTTGAGAAAAATATGTGTTCTGCTGTTATTTGCAGGAGTGTTTGGTATATATCTGAGAGGTCTAGAAGATTTATACTGTTGCTGTAGTCATCTGTTTCCCAATTATCTTCTGTCTGCTTTTTCTATCCATTATTGAAATTGGTTTATTGAAGTCTCCAGTACTATAGAACTGTCTGTTTCTCCCTTCAGTCCTGTCAGTTGTTTCTTCATATATTTGGGGGCTTTAAGGCATATATGTTGATAATCATTATATCTTCTTAATAGATTGACCCTTGTATCAATATATAATGTGTTTGGGGTGGGCCCTGTGGCTGAGTGGCTAAGTTTGCACACTCTGCTTCGGCAGCCCAGGGTTTCGCCAGTTCAGATCCTGGGCACAGACCTAGCACTGCTCATCAAGCCATGCTCGGGTGGTGCCTCACATAGCAGAGCTAGCAGGACCTAAAACTAGAATATACAACTGTGTACTGGGAGACTTGAGGGAGAAGAAAAAAAGATTGGCAACAGAAGTTAGTTCAGGGTCAATCTTTAAAAAAGTTTTTTTGAATATATATGTTTGCCTCTTCTAAGAATTATTGACTAAAAGCTTATTCGGTCTGATATTAGTATATCCATCCTGCTCTCTTTAATAACTATTTGTATGCAATATATTTTTCCATCCATTTATTTTCAACCTATTTATGTCTCTGGATCTAACATGAGTCTCTTATAGATAGCATGCAGCTGGGCCATATTTTTTTATCCATTCTGCCATTTTGACACTTGTTTCTATATATACTGTGTTTTATTTCTCTCTCCCTAATTACTGACTCCTTTTCTGTTTAACTTATTTTCTTGTACTTTACCATTTTGATACCTTCTTTTCCTATTCATTATACTATTTAGTTATTTTCTCAGCATTTATCCTGGAGATTAAAATTTTACATTTATAACAAACTAGTTGGAAATAAAGTCAACTTTTTTCAGTGGTTCCCAAGACCACTCTCAGGTTCAATGATTTCCTTGAAGGACTCGCATAAAAGGGAAAGGCTATTGTACTCACAGTTATGGGTTTTTTTAGAGTGACAGAATACGGATTAAAATCCATAAATGCTGGATATGCTAGGGACTGGAGGTAATCTACCAAGGGCTGGTCAAGGGCCTAGATCTTTCTTTGGAATAGGCAGGGTTTAAACATTCCAGCTCATCTTTTTTTTTTTTCTTTTTTAAGATTGGCACCTGAGCTAGCAACTGTTGCCAATATTTTTTTTTTCGGCTTTTTCTACCCAAATCCCCCCAGTACATAGTTGTATATTTTAATTGTGGGTCCTCCTAGTTGTGGCATTTAGGATGCCACCTCAGCATGGCCTGATGAGCAGTGCCATGACCGTGCCCAGGATCCAAACCAGTGAAACCCTGGGCCGCTGAAGCAGAGCGTGCGAACTTAACCACTCGGCCACGGGGCCGGCCCCTGAACATTCCAGATCTCCTGAGGTAACCTTTTACTGCACATCAAGTTAGCTCTAATAGTATACAAAAATTCTGCTCCTATACAGCTCTGGCCTGCCGTTTTTATGTTGTTTTTGTCCCAGATTATATTTTTATACACTGTGTGCCCTTTAACATATGTTTATAATTATTGTTTCATGGATTTGTCTTTAAAGACATTTAAAAAAAGAGGCCCAACAAACTCAAAATAATATTGGGTTATATATTTACATTTTTAACTGCCTTTACTATTGTTCTTTATTTCCTTTATTTTTATTGAGATATATTTGACATATAACGTTATATTAGTTTTAGATGTACAACATAATGATGTGGTATATGTATATATTGCAAAATGATTACCACAGTAACTTTAGTTAACATTCATTACCACAGTCAAAATTTTTTTTGTCTTCTGATGAGAACTTTCAAGATTTACTGTCTTAGCAACTTTCAAATATACAATGCAGTATTGCTATCTATACTCACTATGTACATTACATCTCCAGGACTTACTGATCTTTTAAGTATAAGTTTGTACCTTCCTTAACCACCTTTACTCACTTCACCCACCATTGACCCCTGTCTCTGGACCACCGCCCGTCTGTTCTCTGTATTTATGAGTGTGTGTGTGTTTGTGTATTTTGTTTTTGTTTTTGTTTTAGATTCCACATATAACTAAGATTGTTCAGTATTTGTCTTTCTCGCTCTGATATAGTTCACCGGGCATAATGCCCTCAGGGTTCATCCACGTTGTCGCAAATGGCAGGATTTCCTTCTTTGTATGGCTGAATAATATTCCAGTGTGTGTGTGTGTGTGTGTGTGTGTGTGTGTATACACCACATCTTCTTTATCCATTCATCTACCGATGGACACTTAGGAAGGTTGCTTGCATGTGTTGGGTTTATACATAATGTTGCAATGAATATAGGGGTGCATATATCTTTATAAATTAGTGTTTTTGATTTTTTAGGAGAAATACCCAGAAGTGGAATTGCTAGATCGTATGGTAGTTCTATTTTTAATTTTTTGAGGAAACTTCATAATGTTTTCTATAGTGGTTGCACGAGTTTACATTTGCGCCCACAGTGCACAAGCGTTCCCTTTTCTCCACATCCTTGGCAACACTTGTTATTTGTTGTCTTTTTTGATAATAGCCATTCTGACAGGTGTGAGGTGATATCTTTGTGGTTTTGATTTGCATTTCACTGATGATTAATGATGTTGAGCATCTTTTTATGTCTGTTGGCCATCTGTATGTCTTCTTTGGAAAAATGTCTATGTCCTCTGCCCATTTTTTCATCTAATTGTTTTTTGATATTGAGTTGCATGAGTTCTTTACATATTTTAGATATTAACCAGTTATTGGATATACCATTTGCAAATATACTCTCCCATTCAGTAGGTTGCCTTTTTATTTTGTTGATGGTTTCCTTCACTGTGCAAAAGCTTTTTAGTTTCATGTCATCCTCTTTATTTTTGGTTTTGTTGCCCTTGCCTGAGGAGACAGCTCCCTAAAAATATTGCTAAAACTAATGTCAAAGTGTTTACTAGCTATGTTTCCTTCTAGGAGTTTTATGGTTTCAGGTTTTACATTTAAGTCTTTAGTCCATTTTGAGTTTACTTTTGTATGGGGTGTAAGAGACTGGTCCAGTTATATTCGTTTTCGTTTGTCCAGTTTTCCCAACACCATTTATTAAAAAGACTGTCTTTTCTCCATTGTGTATTCTTGCCTCCTTTGTCATAGGTTAATTGGCCATATAGGCGTGGTTTTATTTCTGGGATCTCTATTCTGTTCCATTGATCTATGTTTCCGTTCTTGTACCAGTACCATACTGGGTTTTTTTTTAATATATAATTTTTATTGAGTTAATGATAGGTTACAATCTTGTGAAATTTCAGTTGTACATTATTGTTTGTTTGTCATGTTGTAGGTGCACCCCTTCACCCTTTGTGCCCACCCCCCACCCCATCTTTCCCTTGGTAGCCACTAATCTGTTCTCTTTGTCTACATTATTAAATTCTTCATATGAGTGGAGTCATGCAGAGATTGTCCTTCTCTATCTGGCTTATTTTACTTAACATAATTCCCTCAAGGTCCATCCATGTTGTTGCAAATGGGATGATTTTGTTCTGTTTTATGGCTGAGTGGTATTCCATTGCATATATATACCACATCTTCTTTATCCAATCATCTGTTGATGGGAACTTAGGTTGCCTCTACATCTTGGCTATTGTAAATAATGCTGCAATGAACATTGGGGTGCATGGGACTTTTGGAATTGCTGACTTCAAGCTCTTTGGATAGATACCCAGTAGTGGGATAGCTGGGTCGTTAACAAGTGTTTCATTTTCTATATGTTTTTATATATAATTTTCACCAGTTTTGATGGGGACCCTGCCTGTGGAGCTCCTCATGCCATGATGCCAGAAGTGGAATTCCCTGACCAATTCTTGACAGTTCTAACCATGGACCATGTAAGTTGATATTTCAGTCTCCTTTGTGAACATTTCCTTTTTCTGAATCTTCCTACCAAACAGCCCAAATAAAGAGCCTGCTCCACATCCTAGTGTACCTCCTATATGCCTATCTATTCTCCAAATAATGTTCAACACTCCTGTGTGTTCAGTCTTTTGTCAAGAGCAGCTATAGGGTAGAAATAGAATCGCCAGATGGAGGCCTTTCCCATCCTTTTTTCATATTCCTAGAAAAAGAGCAGATGGATTCATCTGATGATCTCTGGGCAAACTCTGTACTTCTCCTGAATAGACCTGAGTTTCCAGGTAGACTGGATGTGACGTTGACTGATCTCAGTCATACATAAATAGTAGATGATTACAGACTTCCAGAATTAGAGCTGATCTTATCCAACCTAAATGTCTAAGTATAATTAAGACTGATATATTTTCACCAAATAGACTACTCTGTAGCCACTAAAAAGTATTTACTAAGTAATTTGTCATTAGAAGTAATAATTCTTATCATACAATATGAAATGATGATGATTAACGTAGTGATGAACTTGGGGCTGCAAGAAATTTTAAAGTATTGTTCATATCCCATTTTCTAAGTAAGATATTTTTGCTGTCCAAAGAAACAAGGATGTACAAACTCACCTTTATTGATAATTCATGTGGCAATCACAAAGCATGCAATGTGCATGTGTACACTATTTCTTTTAATTTGTAAAATGATTATATTTGTTTATTTCCAGGCATGCTTAGCTAATTAAAAACGCCCATAAAATGGAGGAAGATCACTCTGAATCAAATGGATTCTTTAAAGAAATGTAGATTGTCTGTTTTGGAAGCACTAATTTCCTTACTTTCCATACCATAGCCTTCTATCCCTGGCCTACTTGTTTGCTATGTAGTATCCTTCTTGTAATGAAATTCATTATTTCTTGTGTTTTTCTCAATATTTCCTTCAGGGGCCGGCCCAGTGGTGCAGCGCTTAAGTGCGCATGTTCCGCTTTGGCGGCCCGGGGTTCACCTGTTCAGATCCCGGGTGCGGACATGGCACCACTTGGCACGCCATGCTGTGGTAGGCGGCCCACATATAAAGTAGAGGAAGATGGGCACGGATGTTAGCTCAGGGCCAGTCTTCCTCAGCAAAAGGAGGAGGATTGGCAGTAGATGTTAGCTCAGGGCTAATCTTCCTCAAAAAAACCAAAGAATATTTCCTTCAATTTTACCTACAATATGTGGTTTGTTGTTTCAGGAATTGTTGACATTCAGGGATGTGGTCATCAACTTCTCTCAGGAGGAGTGGGACTATCTGGATTCTGCTCAGAGGGACTTGTACTGGGATGTGATGATGGAGAACTACAGCAACTTGGTTTCACTTGGTAAATGTATCTGCTTCACAGAATGTAGAATATGCTGTCTAGAATAGCAGGAAATATTCAGTGAACCCAAGGCTGTCTTATAAGAAACTAAGTACATTTCTTTTCCCTGTTTCCAAAGGCATGGGTTGAACATTGTGTTGGAGATGACACTTCCATTAAGCGTCATCATCATTCTTAATAATGTTCATGCCTGCTCAGTCCCTTCATATAATTTCTACCTTCCTTGATACCCAGGAAGCTGGATTTGACTTGTAGGACACATACAGCATATCCTTTGAGATTTCTGTTATATTGTGTTTGTGCTCAGAATTGCTATAAATGCTTTATGTTATTTTCTTAGCCACCTTCTGAGTGAACAGCTAAGATACTGTGCCCTGATTTGTTATGATTATTAAAAGAATTTGTATAATTTATATGTTGCTAGATTGTTAAACAAAATTCATATTCATTACCTGACACAAGTATTGTCTTACACCTGCTTTGTGGTTAAAGAACTTTGTACTTAACATTGTCAGTATTCCAGCAAGGACCTTATTTTCCTCACAACTCACATAGTTCTTGCCTTGTACCACATGATGTTCTAAGCACTTTTAATATTTTGAATCATTTAATTCTTCAGTAACCCTATGACATAAGTACTACTTGTATTGTTTTTAGAAGAGATTGCTAAGACAAAGAGTATTTAGGCAGCTTCTCCAAGGTTACACAGCCAATCAGTATCAGAAGCAGGTTTTCTACCCAAGCAGTGTGGCACCAAAGCCACTGTTTTTAACTGTTAAAATATTCTGACCCTGAAGACAAAGAGTTAGCATGGGTTTCAGTAAAATAAGACATTTCTTTACCTGTCTGGTCTCTTTATACCTTGTAACTCTGCAGTCACTCTAAGGTGAATGTTCTTTCAATCTTCTCACATTTCTCTTCTCCAAAGTCTTTATCATTATCACTTCAACTTCATTTATTAAAACAACCAATTCTCAAAAGTGTTATTTAGATTTGTTTACAATTCTATTTTTTATACATTATGTTACATTTCTTTGTTGTACGCAGGGTGTTCCATTTCTAAGCCAGTTGTGATTCCCTTATTGGAGGAAGGGGAGTTGCTCAGGAGAGTTGCGAGTGATGTGACAAGAACACAGGTGTGTGAGGGCTGATGAGGAGGCAGGAAAGTCATCACTAAAAAGCCCCAGCTGATCCGGGAGGAGGTAGGCCCCTGTGATGTATTTGGGAGACTCCCTTCAAAGCCCTGTGGCAAAAAAGCCTGACACTTGGGGAAGCAAATTAAGATCCCCAGTGTAACCAACATTTTTTCCAGTTCCTCTTGTATTTAGACTTATACAAATGCCTCTCCTGACAAAAAAAAACCTTGGTCATTTATATACTCAGCAGATAATAGGTGTCTACCTATTATCTGAGATATTGTGCTAGCCCTGTTAGTACAATGGTAAGACCAATACCGATCCTGCGCTTATGGAATTGACATACTAGTGACATGTATAATAAACAGGTAAACAAACAATTAGAAGACATATCATATATAGTGATATATGCTATGAAGAAAAATAAGCAAAATAAAGGGATAAAAAATGATGGAGAAAGAGCTAATTCAGATAGCATGGTCAGAAAGAGATCTCTGGGTCTTAGTCTGGCATTCTGTGGATATACAGTTCTTTATCATCAGTTCACCTAAAGGTTTTTACAACTGAAAATCTTCATTTTAATCAATGTTTTTCTAAAACAGTCATTCCTTCTTTTTACTTGCCCTCATTCTCTTTGTAAACTTGAGAAGTAATTCTAATGGGAAAGGCAGGAAGAGTGTTTGATTATGTTCTTTACATGACTGTAACTAATTAGGCACCTTAAATGGTGCACTTGAAATTTTCTGACCTTCTCTTATTTATGCCTTGTTATGGATTTATTGATTTTCATTCATTCAGTATACTTTAGCCTACCGATCTTTGATTTTTTTTTTTGAGGAAGATTGGCCCTGAACTAACATCTGCCACCAATCCTTGTTTTTTTTTTTTTGTTTGTTTTTGTTTTTTGCTGAGGAAGACTGGCCCTGAGCTAACATCCACGCCCATCTTCCTCTACTTTATATGTGGGGCAACTACCACAGCATGGCTTGACAAGTGGTGCCATGTCTGCCCCCAGGATCTGAACTGGCAAACCCCAGGCCGCCGAAGCAAAATGTGCGAACTTAACTGCTGCACCACTGGGCTGGCCCCACCAATCTGACTTTTGATGCCCAGTTGTTTGATTGTTGAGTAATTCCTTATAGTTATTTCTGTGTACCTTTGACTTGATCCTTTAATCTTTGAATTTATTCTTGCTTTCTGAAGCTTTCCCAGGCACACCTTATACCTTCCCTGTCCCATACCAGACAGAAGAACTGGTTAAAAGTGAGTTCTTCTGGTCTTATATGTTTTGTTTTTTGTTCTCTTTTAAAAATCAATACTCCATATTAATTTTAGTTAGCATGTTTTAGTACACAAAGTTTTGTTCCCTTCTTTTGATTCTTGTATCGTCAAAATGGTGGTCTCCCATAGCTCCCACAGGTGATTTCTGTGTCCTTTTGACACGACCCATTAATATCATAAAACTTTCTTGCTTTCTGTCACAACAAGTGCCAAATCTTCTGTCTTCCCTGCTCAGATCGTGACTCGGATCTTTGTTTTAGGAGCGCTGGTTCACTACCTGGTTTATTGCCACAACGTGGGCAATAAGCATGCATAAAATTTTTGATTCATGAGAGGTGAGTCTTCGACAGTTTTCTCTCTTTTTAGCAAATTGACCTTTCTCAACCTTTATGGTTTCTGGGGTTTTCAACATTTATTTAACTAGAAAATAGTTCGTAAGTCAACATTTTCAAATTGATTAACATAGGAGTCATAACATTTTTTAAAATACCCTCCCTGGTAATTCTGTCTCTTTTGTCATTTTTATTTTTTATATGTTAATTATATTCTTTATATGTTTTCTAACTCATCACATTCTGATTCCATATTTATTGAATTCTCCCCTCACCTTTGCTTTGGGTTACTTTGTTGTTTTCTGTCTTCTTGAGTGGGATGTATACACTGGTTATTTTCATTCCTTCATTTTTATAAATGTTAAGCATTTAATTCTTACTTTTTATGTGACTATTATTGAGTTCCATAGATTTTAATAATAAATATTTTCAATAATAAGTAATATTTTGAATGCCATCTGAAAATTTTATAGTTTCAATTACATTTCCACATTGACTAAACAATTATTTGGTAGAGAGCTTCAACATTTCTAAGTGGAATGCTTTTGATTTACTGATACTGCCATTCATTTATGATTTTATTGTTTTAGTCAAATAATGATGTTTACATTATTTTGCCTTTGTTAACATAATTCTGTCACAGGAAATTATTTTTGTCTTATATTATGCAATGTTTATCAGTTACTTTGGATTTTACTCATGTTGTTCCCTCATCTAATTGCCAGTCTCCAGGCAGTGTCCAACAGACCCTTTGGTACAAAGTGTCTTACACTCTAGACTGCCAACACCACCCTTTCCATCTCGTTGTCTTAGTGTATTCTCCTTCTCAGCCACAAGCTTTGCTCAGAATTGCATGTGTCTTATGGTATATACCTATTATAATATCTAAAATATTTTTGGAAAGTCCAGCAATGTTGGTTTTGTGTATAGGGAAATGCAAAGGACCATCTGCAAAAGAGCATGAGGAAAACATTTACGTAAAGACTAAGATTTCAGTAGGATAGATGAATAATAGTGAAAATGCTACTTAAAACACCTCATCTTTATTGACACGTGGGATGAAAAAAATCATGGTTCTGCATAGGAATGAATTAACAGCAGCGATGGAGACAATATGTGTAATTGGAAAGGGAACTGGAAAACAATCATTTATAAACACTATTCATATATATGAATGTATCTTAATATGCTATTGACATTGAACCTGAAGTGAGTTCGCTCACCCGTTGCGCAGCAAGCCAATCTCTGACACCAGGTGTAGTGGAAGAAAGTAGGACTTTATTATTGCACAGCACTGAGCAATAATGCTGAAATCTCAAACTTTCTGAAAAGCTAAAAGTAAGGGTTTTTATATGGGGTTTTAGCTAGGGGAGGGGGAGCATATGCCCTTGCTGGTTGGAGCTTTTCCACCAGCCTGTAGCTCCTTGGCAGGGAGGAGGAGGAGGAGATAATGAATCCAGGTGGTTGTCCTTAGCCATTTGTCTCCAGGGAGGATAGTGGATCCAGGAACCAGGAAGCCAGAGAGTAAGCTGGGAATGAGTGCTTTGGTTTTAACCCCATATATGCTGGGTTTAACATAGGGAAACCGATATCAGGGCCTATCACTATAAATATATATATAATCTCTGTAGTATAGTGTGACAGTTGGAAGGCCTGGAGACATCCTATAATTTTGCATTATTCTTATAGTCGTATAATCATTTTGATAATCAATTGTGTTCTCTAGTGACTATCTTTGTAATATTTCCTTTATTCTTATTTAGACTCCTTAAATCCAGTGATTTACTTTTTCTGTAATTATGAATTACTATGTGCTTGGGACTCATTGTTCAGTAGCACATTAAAAAATGATTGCATTTGTCCTTTTGGAGTTTAAGGAATAGGGAAATAAACAGTACAACAACAGAAAATTATTGAATATACAATTAAAAAGTGGATATGAGGATAAGGAATTAGATAGTAGAATAGAGAGATAGATATGAACTTACTTAGAGTTAGATAGTACATCCTTTCTGAAAGTAGTAACGTTCAGATGTGGACAATGAAAAGGAGGTGGTATATAAAGAACCCATTTCTGAGAAATAAAACATCCTATGGGTAGCTCTCTGTGATAAGAAATATGGTTTGATGTAGGAAATAAAAGATTAGGTGAAAAGAGATAATGGATTAAAATGAGGTCTTTGTACAAGCACCTTATTATCCAAGGTAAAGTGTTTGGATTCTATTGTAAAAAAAGAAAAAAATAACCAAATTATTAGTATTTATAGATTATCAGATTTTGGTCTGCATTAGCAGTATCTCTATAAGATACTGATGAGCAGTTTTACATCTATAGATGTTGAGTCAGTTTATCTGGACTGTTTCCTGAACAACAGTGCTTGACAACAAGCTTACCAGGTGATGATCATCGCCTAAACTTCAGACCCACTGAGTTAATCTTTTTCCATTATCACAAACCTCGCAATCTTACATTATGCTTTTATCATTCTCTGAGCTTTCTCTACCCTTCTTCAAACTTCGTAACAGTATTTTACTCATTCACTTATATTGTGAGTTATTTTCAGTTTTTCTCCTCTGCATTCTGTAACTGTTTTATTTTTGGGACACATGAAAAAGTAAATTACTTTTTTTCATTTCTTTCAGATTTGGAGTCCAAATATGACACAAAGAATTTATCTATAGAGAAGGACATTACTGAAAACAACAGTTCTGAGTGGAAAGTAACAGAAGGTAGTAAATTCCTTGGTTTTGAGAGCTCCTTTTTTAGAAATGACTGGCAGAGCAAAAGCAAGACTGAAGTACGAAGACCTGAAGTGGGATCCTTCAGTCAAATGACAATCATCTCTGAAAAATTGCCCAATTACAAAAATCATGAATCTCTTACATTACATCAGAGAATTCATGAAAGCAAGAAGCCCTATGAATATAAAGAATATGGGAAGGTCTTCAGTTGTGACTTAAACTTTGATGAATATGACAGAATACATACTGGTGAGAAAACCTATGAATGTAACAGATATTGGAAAACCTTTGGAGTAGATGACCCACATACCCTACCACTGAATATTCATACTGGTATAAAACCTTGTAAATATATGGAATATGAGGATGCGTTTAGTTTTTATGAAGACCTTAGTGTACATCAGAAAATTCATGATGATCAGAAGTGCTATAAATGTAAGGAATACGGAAGAACCTTCAGAAGAGTTGAAGCAATTACTCCACTTCAAAGAATACATGATGGTGAGAAACCCTATGAATGCACTTTCTGTGGGAAATCCTTTAGAGTGCATGCACAACTTACTCGACATCAGAAAATCCATACAGATGAGAAACCTTATAGATGTATGGAATGTGGCAAGGACTTTAGATTTCATTCACAGTTAACTGAACACCAGAGAATTCACACTGGTGAAAAACCGTACAAATGTATACAATGTGAGAAGGTCTTTAGAATTAGTTCACAGCTTATTGAACATCAGAGAATTCATACTGGTGAGAAACCTTATGCATGTAAAGAATGTGGGAAGACTTTTGGAGTCTGTAGAGAACTTGCTCGACATCAGAGAATTCATACTGGTAAGAAACCCTATGAATGCAAGGCATGTGGAAAGGTCTTTAGAAATAGTTCATCTCTGACTAGACACCAGAGAATTCATACTGGTGAGAAACCCTATAAATGTAAGGAATGTGGGAAAGCTTTTGGAGTAGGTAGTGAACTTACTCGACATCAGAGAATTCACAGTGGTCAGAAACCTTATGAATGTAAAGAGTGTGGAAAGTTCTTTAGACTTACTTCAGCCCTTATTCAACATCAGAGAATTCATAGTGGTGAGAAGCCTTATGAATGTAAGGTATGTGGGAAGGCCTTTAGACACAGTTCAGCCCTTACTGAACATCAGAGAATTCATACTGGAGAGAAACCTTATGAATGCAAGGCATGTGGAAAGGCTTTTAGACATAGTTCATCCTTTACAAAACATCAGAGAATTCATACTGGTAAGAAACCCTATGAATGTAAGGAATGTGGGAATGCCTTTAGTATGGGCAGGCACCTTACTTGATATCAAAGAAGTTATACTGGTGAGAAGTCTTTTGAATGAAAGATGTGTACAAATGCCTTTTGTTTCTGTGTTTCACTGGAAAGACCTGTGCATTTAATAAGAAGTAATGAAGAGGATTCAATCTATCTTTCTTATTAAATCTGTTTCCAGACTCATATATGGCTACTCTACTCAGCAGTAAAACTGCATAGTCATAGGTGATACATACTTTCAGCTTTGTTAGATATTGCCAAATATTTCTCTTTTTATATCAGTTAACATTCTGAATATCTATTTATGTAAGATGGTCTTTATTAACCTGTTTCTGAAATGTGTGGAAAATGTGTTTCCCTAATTATTAAATATTTGAGTTATTTTCATTTGAGTTTCTTGTGCAGGCATGTTTTGCTTACAGTTACTTTTGGTGTTTATGTTTTTTTGTTCTTTTGTCTATTATTTTTGGCTTACTGATTTGTAATATTACTCAAATACATCTTCTGCATTCTAATTTTTTGCTTATTATATATGACGTACTTTCCTTCTTCCCGAGAGTTAGAACTCCCAGTCAGATATTATGTGGTTTTAAAGTCTTGTGGTGTTTGTGTCGATTTTTTTTGTTTTGTTTTCTATTGTTTTTGTTTTAATGGTAGATGTATAATCTTCTGTCATCAAATGGCTGACTTCTATTTGAATTTATTTTGACACGACAGATCTCCCTAAATACCTACTGCAACAAAATTCCTTTAAGGAGCCTTCACCACTAGGCAGTGACAGTCGGGATCCAAATGAAAGGAGCACTTTTAAATATTTCATAAAATTAACTAACTCAATCTTATCAGTCTCTTAAATTTGTTAACCATCTTTAAAAGGAGGCAAAAATCTACAACTATTGCAACGATTATAAACTGGTCACTAAACTTACATTAAGAGGATGTATAACTTTCATTACCATGGCTTCAATTGGGTTTTGTATCTATCTATAATTTTCCTTCTTATTCCCTCTCAGTGTTGCCTTACTAGGTTTTGGCAGTTGAACAATCAACAGACCTTTGATTTTAGGGATCTTTCCTGACTCCAAAAAAAGAAAAAAGAAAAGGAGGACAGTCACAGAGATTAAGGTTGCAAATCTCAGCTGTCCATCATCTCCTTCTTGGGACAGTTGTCCTGGGTATGCAGTCAATGTGATCATGAGCCACAGGTTATTAGATTTTTATAAGAAAATTTACCTATTATGTTGAGATTCATTTATGTCACCATCATCCATTAGATTTTAATTTTTGAAATAGGTGTCTTTCCCAGAATTTATGGATTCTTTAAACTTTCGTATGGTCAGCAGTAGCAATTAAGCCATTTTGTCATTGGAATACACCGAGTTATGTTTTCTTTAAATATTCCTTAGTTCTTATAATATGTAACTAGTAGATATTTCATGTCCTCCACAGAAAATGAGTCTCTGTTTTTACCCTTAAGATATTTGCTATTTCATTTCTTTGAAACATTTCAACTATATTTATTATAATTATTAATAGTTCACTCTACTGAGCTATTATGTGCTTATACTGTTGATTTGTTCTTTGATCCCACTCTGCCTGGTTATTCTGAGTTACCGTCACTGTTGATTAGTTTCCCTCTTCTTGGTGTAGTACTCTAGAACTACTTGCCCTACACTTCTTTGTGTGTGTTTTAATTTTTTGCTTGCTTGAACAAATGAAAACAATGAGCCACCTAAATCTTATATACAGACTTAAAATTAATAACAGAAAATAACCACATGTCTTAGCACTTACTTTTTGAAATCATTAATGAATAAATTAAAAATTAATGAATTCTTATTATGTCTCCCTTATTTGTAATTGCAGCTACATTTGGTCACATTACATTAACATTTTTCTTTGAACTTTGTTATGAATTGTTGTCATTTCACAGACCTCTACTCCAATAAACCATAATGTAATTATTGTTGTTAACATATGTTCTTTTTCCTACTTCTTTTTGGTGCTCAACTTGATAAAACTTCATTCCTTTCCATTTTCATTTGCTCCTTTATCCTTTCCACATTTTCCTTAGCTTACTTGGAAACTTTTGGGTTTTTCCCCAAATACAAGAATATGTTCCAGACCTACCCTGTTTATTACTGTCCTGAACCATGACATTAACTACCCCCAATGAAGGAATCCTGGTTCCATTTAATGGTGAAGAATTCTAATTAACAAATGTCAAAGCAATGAGGGAAATAGGAAATCACCATAATAGTAATAATTATATACAAAATCCATTGATGGATGCTAAAATTTCAAGGTGTGAAAGTTTGAGGAAAACAGTCTATTAGAATTGTCTCAAAATATCTCTCCCAAATATTTAATTACAAAGAGAAAACACTGTATACACCACCTTAATTAACGAAGTGATCACCAGTTGTAAGACAGAGGCATCATATACCACCGAAGGTGATGCACTAAGGGCATATCACTTGGGTAGTATTCTCACCAAAACTGCATAACTCTGATCTAATAATGAAGAAACTACAGACAAACCCAAAATGAAGAACCTTCTGTAAAATAACTTACCCAAGGCAAGGGAAGATTGAGAAACTCTCAAAGATTGGAGGAGACTACTGAAAATTGATAACTAAATATAGTGCAAGATTCTGGATTCGATCTTTGGAACATTAGTGGAGAAAACTTGGTGAAATCCAAATAAAGCCTGTAGTTTAAGTGATAGACCAGTGTTAATGTCCTGGTTTTGATCATTATGATATGGTAATGTAAAATGTTAATATCAGGCAAACTGGGAGACGGGTGTATGGAAACTGTAGTCTTGCAGTTCTTCTGTAAGTCTAGATTTTTTTTAAAAAATACTGTTTCCAGCCAAAATGGAGTAATAGAGACTAGATTTACCTTCCTGCCTAAAATAACAAAAACACCAGATAAAATAGAAGAAACACTGGTTTTTGGAAATTGGACATCAGACAGCACAACAGTAATGCCTAACAAAGTATAAACAAGTGTGATCCCTACACTTGGCCCAACTTACTGCCTAGAGGGCATCTCCACATCTTGGCACAGGGAGGGGGAATATAGAGGGAACCTCATGATCTCCCTAAATTGACAAGATAGAACCGAGTGTCCAGGAAGGCCCTGATGGCTAGAGTTTGCAGGGTAGAGCATCAAGCCAAGTTCTGATGGTGCATAGGTGAGGTCATGAGGAGACTTACGCAAGGCCAGCAAAAGAAATGCTTAAGAGCACAGGTATTCTTTGGAGCTCACCCAGAACCAGGAATAGTTTGTGTCCCATCAACCAGAGGTAAACCTCATAATTTACAGGGCACTAGTTAGATTACTCAAAAAGTTATTGCCTCAGTAGACAAGCAAGTTAGCATTAGGCTAAAGATTCCCTGGTCCCACTTAGAAAAGCTTAAAGCAAATCTTGAAAGGAACAAATTGTTTCCAGGTAACATAAATATATTCCAGAACAAAGCTTGAGTGTATTTATAGAAATGCAAAAATACCAAGCACATAGAAAGTAACTTTCACAGTCTTTGGTAGTAGATAAAGTTTACCAGTCATGTAAAGAAGCAGGTGGGATTTGCCCCATGGCCAGGTGTTTAAAATTCTGAGTGCTCCCCTTTAGTGCTCCAGGTTTGTGGGTTCAGATCCCTGGCAGAGACCTACTCCACTCATCAGGCTATGCTGTGGAGGCATCCCACATACAAAATAGAGGAAGATTGGCACAGATGTTAGCTCAGGGCCAATCTTCCTCAGGCAAAAAAAGAGGAAGATTGGCAACAGATGTTAGATCAGGGCAAATCTTTCTTACCAAAAAAAAGGAAAGCAGCAGGACTACATGACTGTAATAAGGAGAAAAATCAATAGAAACATCCAGATTTGACAAAAATAGATTTTAGGGGGGCCGGCTCCATGGCCAAGTGGTTAAGTTTGCATGCTCCGCTGCGGTGGCCCAGGGTTCGGATCCTGGGCGCGGACATGGCACCACTCGTCAGGCCACATTGAGGCGGCGTCCCACATCCCACAACTAGAAGGACCTGCAACTAAGATATACAACTATGTCCTGGGCTGGGGGGAAGAGGGGTTTAGGAAATAAAGCAGGGAGGAAAAAAAAAAGATTGGCAACAGTTGTTAGCCTAGATGCCAATCTTTAAAAACAAAAAAAAAAAATAGATTTTATATTTGATATAATAGATTTTGTATTTGGTAAAGGATACTAACAGCCCAACAGTCATAACTACATTCCACATGTCCAACAAGGAAGAGAGATTGATATATTAAGTAGGGATGTGGAAGATATTAGAAAAATTCAGACAAACGTCTAGAGAGAAAAATGTGTGAGATTTAAAAATGCAGTCAATGGGATTAATAGACACTGCAAAAGAAAACGTTAGTAAGTTTGAAGACAGCAATAAAAACATTACAAATTGAAATAAAGAAAAACAAAAATAAGAGAGTATCAGAGCGCTGGTGGACAAGTTCAATCAGCCGAATTATGTGTAACTGGAATCCCTGGAAGAGAGGAAAAAGAAAGGGCAGGGTACAGAATAAATATTTAAAGAAATAGCCAACAAATTTCCAAATGTGGTCAAAACTATAAATCCACAGATTCAGAAATTCAATTCATCCCAAGCACAAGAAATATGGGGGTCGGGGAGGAACTATTCCAAGGTAATCACAGCCAAACTGATTTAAATCAGTGATGAGAGAATTTTAAAAGCAACAGGAAAAAAAAATTGTACGTGCAAAAGAGCAAAGATAAGAAAGAAACCATAGTGCTGGATATAATGGAGTAAACACATTTTGCTCTATTCCTCTCCACTTATTAGACTTAAAATCCATGGGAAAAAATACATGAAGCAAACTTAAGACTCACCAAGTTGAAGAAATGAAGGCAAACTGTCTATGGACCTTGGGACTTGAACAACCCAGGGCAGTGGTGAGTTCCCTGGAGGAGGGGTGGGTTGTTTGTTTTGTTTTGGTTTCCTATATACTCCAACCAGGGCACCAGAGAAGCTGGCAAATTGGAAATGCCACCAGGGCAAAAAACTACCAAAAAACCACACCACACAATAACAAAAAACACATAACAGGCCTGTTTTCCTTATCCAAAGGTCTGAGGAGAGGTTGTGGCCCTGCAGGACAAAACCCTTTTGGTAATGCTAACTCTATGCTGGCTAAACACTACAAACAAAAAATGCCCATCTCCCACACTATTATGCATGATAGCCAGTAGTACTACTGTCCCTTCTTGCCAAGAAGCAGTTGCAGAGGCTTTGTATGTGCACAGCCCTTTCATCCCAGCACAGCAGTAAAGTGGCAACATCCCTTCTCCCAAGCAGTGGGCACATGATGCTGTCTGTGTGCATGAGCAGAGCCCTGACTGCCATCCTGGCCATCAGTAATGGGCACCTACAAAGATTGTATACGTGAGGGAAGCACTGACTGCCATCCTAGCCCAGGAATCATGAAGCACATCTCCTCCTGACTGGCAGATGCATTATGAGGGTGTGACTATGAGAGGAGCCTTGACTACCATTGTGACCTGGCACTAACTGGGTGGTGTTCCTCCCCGGCTGGCTGACAGGCACTTGCAGAGGCAATGTGTGAACAGACCCTGACTAACACTCCAAAGCAGCAGTGACAAAGGCTCTTTCCCCTTCCAGCTAGAGTGGGACTCCAAATACTATGTGAATGAATAGAGAAATGACTATATTCCAGCTCATCAACAAGTAACAATATTTACATAGGAATCAGCATGTCTTATGATTATAATCTTACGATTATATCCCAAATAGCCAAGGCACAGTCAAAACTTACTCATCCTAGCAAGAACCAGGAATATTCAACTTGAATGAGAAAAGATCATCAAAAATCACCAATGACAAGATGATGATGATGTTGGAACTATATTACAAGGATTTTAAAGCTACTATCATAAAAATGCTTCAGTGAGCATGGAATGCACCTAAAAAAAAAGCTCCAAAATTTATAAAGCAGAAACTGAAAACTTAGCAATAGTTAGAGCCTTCAAACCCATTTTCAATAATGGCTAGAACAACTAGGAATATGGTCAACAACAAAACAGAAGACTTGAACAACATTATGGACTACCTATATAATAGATATTACTAGAAACTCTATCTCATAACAACAAAATACACATTCTTCTCAAGGACAGATAAAACATTCTCCAGGATAGAATACATCTTAAGCCATGAAACAAATCAATAAGTTTAAAAGGATTAAAATCATACAAAGTATAACCTCGAATCACATGATATTAAATTAGAAATAACAAATTTCAGAAATTCACAAATACATGGAAATTAAACAACACACTCCTAACTAACCAAAGGGTCAAGGAAAAAATCATAATGAAAATTAGAAAATACTTTCAGATGATTGAAAATGAACCTTATGAGATGCATATAAAGCAGTGGATAGAGAGATATTTATAGCTGTAAATGCCTATATTAAAAAAAGAAAGATCTCAAATCAATAACCTAACTTTGCACCTTAAGAAACTAGAAACCTAAAACAAAAGGAAGGAAACAATAAGGAATAGATGAGAAATAAATGAAAGAGAGAATAGAAAAAAAAATAGAGACTATAAATGAAACCAAACTTTGTTTCTTTAAAAGATAACAAAATGAGAAACATTTGGCTAAAATGACCATGAAAATAAAAAGGGAGAAGGTTCAAATCACTAAAATCCAGAGTGAAAAAGAGGTCATGACTCCCAACCTCACAGAAATTAAAAGTACTATAAGGAAAATGCTATGAACAACTGTATGCCAGCAAATTAGATAACGTAGATGAAACAAATTCCTAAAAACACAAAGTCTACCAAAATACACAGAAAAAGATAGATAATCTGAATATGCCCATATCTGTTAGAGAAATGGAATCAATAACATTCCAAAACAGAAAGGATCAGACACAGATGGTTTCACAGGTGAATTCTACCAAACATTTAAGGAAGAAATGATACTAATTCTCTACAACCTCTTCCAGAAAAAGAATCAGATGAACCCTTCCTAAGTCATTCTGTGAGGGCAGCATTACCCTAATACCAAAATCACATAAACATATTATAAGAAAGGAAAATCACAAACTAACATCTCTCATGAACATGGAAGTAAACATCCTCAACAAAACATAAGAAAATCAAATCCAACGATGCACAAAAGAAATTATACACCACAACCAAGTAGGATTTATCCCATGCATGCAAGGCTGGCTCAACATTCCAAAATCAAGTAATGTAATACATCACAGCAAGAGACTAAAAAGAAAAATAACATGGTCATATCAATAGATACAGAAAAAGCATTTGAAAAGATTCAATACCCATTCATGATTAAAAGCCTCTTGGCAAACTAGGAATAGAGGGGAACTTCTTCAACTTGATAAGAACATCTACCAGAAACTGACAGCTAACATCATATTTAATAGCGATTATAGCCAAGGTTGCAAGATACAATGTTAATACAGATCTTCCTCAACTTACGATGGGGTTATGTCCCAATAAACCCATTGTAAGTTTAAAATATCCTGAGTTGAAAATGCATTTAATACACCTACTGAACATCATACCTTAGCCTAGCCTACCTTAAATGTGCTCAAAACACATTAGCCTACAAGAGGGCAAACTCATCTAACACAAAATCTATTTTATAATAAAGTGTTGAATATCTCATGTAATTTATCGAATACTGTACTGAAAGTGAAAAATAGAATGATTGTATGGGTACACGATGGTTGTTAAGTGCATCAGTTCTTTACCCCTGTTATCACGTAGCTAATGGGGACATACGGCTTACTGTTACTGCCCAGAGTCATGAGAGAGTATTGTACCACATACCACTCACCCAGGAAAAGGTCAAAATTTGAAGTACGGTTTCTACTGAATGTGTATCATTTGTACATCATTGTAAAGTCAAAAAATCATAAACTGCACCACTGTATACAAAAGTCAAGTACCTTCCTACATACCAGCAATGAACAATTCAGAATTTAAAATCAAAAACCCATAACCATTTACATTAGTACATAAAGAAAGTAAAGAGGAATAAATCTAAAAAATCTCTAAAAGAGATATATGAGAACTAGAAAACTCTCACGAAAGAAAGCAAAGAAGAACTAAATAGAGAAATATTCCACGTTCACATATAGGAACACTCAGTATTGTCAAGATAACGGTTCTCCCAAACTTAACCTATAGAGTCAGTGCTATATTAAAATCCCAGCAAGTTACTTTGTGGATATTGACAAACTGATTCTAAAGTTTATATGGGAAGGCAAATGACCCAGAATAGTCAGCACAATACTGAAGATGAAGAAGTTGGAGGACTAACATTATCTGACTTCAAGATTTGCTATAAAGCTACAGTAACCAAGGCAGTATACTGGCAAAAGAATAGATCAACAGACAAATAGATCACTGGCATAGAACAAAGTGCTCAGAAATAGATCCACACAAATAGAGCCAATGGATCTTTGACAAGGGAGCAAAGACATTTCAGTGAAAAAAGGTGCAACAAATGCTGCTGGGACAACTGGACATCCACGTTAAAGAAACGAAACTAGACAAAGGCTTTACATCTTTCAAAAAATTCAAAATTGATCACAGAACTCAATGTACAATGCACAACAAAAAACTATTACAAGATAACATAGGAGAAAATCTAGGGGGCTTTAGGTTTGCAATGATTTCTTAGAAACAACACCAAAAGCATGATCCATGAAAGATAAAACTTGGTCAATTACATGTCGTTAAAATTAAAAATTCGTGCTGTGCAAAAGACACTCTTAAGAGAATAAAAAGACTAGCCACAGACTGGGAGAAAATATTTACAAAACACATATGTGATAAAAGACTTGAATCCAAAATATGCAAAGAACTCTTAAAACTCAACACCGGACAGCAAACAATCCAATGAAAATGTACAAAAGATTGAACAGACACCTCACAAAAGAAGATACACAGATTGCAAATAAGCTTATACAAAGATGCTCGACATCATATGGCATTAGGGAAGTGCAAATTAAAATAATGAGATACCACTATACACCTTTTTGAATGGCTAAAATCCAAAACGCTGACACCACCAAATGCTGGTACGACTGTGGAGCAACAGGAACTCTTTATTCATTACTGGTGAGACTGCAAAATGGAACAACCACTTTGGGAGACATTTATCAATTTCTTAAAAAGCTGAACATAGTCTTACCATATGATCTAGCAATCTTTCTCATAGTTATTTACCCAAATAAGTAAAAAACTTATGTCCACAAAAATCCATACTTGAATATTTACAGCATGTTTATTCTTAATTGCCCCATACTAGAAGCAACCATGAGGTCCTTAAAAGGTGAAAAGGTAAACTTTTGTATATCTATACAATGGATTATTATTCAGTGATAAAAAGAAATGAACTATTAGGCCACAAAAACACATAAAGGAATCTTAAATGCATATTGCTTAGTGAAATAAGTGCCTTTTTATTTTCTACATTTCTGATTCTTTCATACTTGGGGCCTTACTGACTCTGGAGAGACTGTGCCTCCCAGGGTAGCCAATCCTACAGACAGTAAAGACTCATCTGTAAAATGCCTTTCATGTGTGAACTAGCCAGAGCACATGTTTTAACCACCGCCTTTATCAGGCTCTCACACCCAAGGCCAATATTCCCTGCTCTAATCCCTCCAGTGCCATAAATAAGCAACTTGGGGAAGCTCTGAAATTCTTCAAACTAACCAATCTTAAACCTGCTTACCCTACCCTACCCATTCCATCCTGCAGAAACAATTAGTAAAGTCTCTTGCCTACATTTTCTCTTTTACTTCTACCTCCTGACACACCCTGGTGCTTCCCTATGTGGGCCTGTGTGGAGCGCTGTGCCTCCTGTGAGTATAAAAATGTCTTCCTTCATGACAGTAATTTCCATGTCTATGTCTTACCATAACTGGTTAAAACAAATCCTGGGTACAACTTAAAATAATAAGCCAATCACAAAAGGCTACATACTGTGTGATTCCAACTATGAAGGCAAACCTATAAAGAAAATCTGAATAGACCTCTAAGAAGTAAATAAACTGAGTGAGTAATAAGGAAAGAAAAGTTCCCAAAAACAAAGCCTAGGCGCACATGGATTCTTTGGTGAGACATATAACAGTTTTGAAGAAGAAATAATATCGTTCACAAACTCCTTCAGAAAATAAAGGACGGAATACTTCTCAATTCATTCTATGACGCCAGTATTGCCCGGATATTAAAGCTAAAAAAAAAAATCATAAAAACTACAGACCAAAATACCCATAACATACAGACATAAATCTTTTTTAAAAAATAGGAAATGAAATCCAGCAACAAACAAAAAAGATTATAAAACATGACCAAGTGGGATTTATCCCAGGAATGCAAGATTGGCTTAATAATTAAAAATTAATTGATAGAATTATTAATAGAACAAAGGAAAAAAATCATGATGTTAATTGATTATGAAAAAGCATTTAACAAAAGCATTCAAGATAAAGAGAATTCTCAATAAAGCAGGATTATAAGAAAACTTCCTCAACCTGAGGAAGAGCATTTACAAAAGGCTTACAGTTAATATTATTCCTAATAATGAAATATTGAATACTTCATCCCTAAGACAGAGAATAAGACAAGGATGTCTGATCTCACCATATCCATTCAATATTTTACAGCAGTTTCCAGCCAATGTGAAAAGGCAACAAAAAATTAAAAGATTACAGATGAAAAAACAAAAAGTAAAATGGAGTTTATCTGTAAATCACATGATCACGTACATAGAACAGGGATTGGCAAAGTGCAGCATGTAGATTTCCTACACATTACAAAGAAGAGCATCTGATTTTGTGGATAAAATAGTACTGATGCACAGCCCTGACCATTCATTTATGTAGTACTGCCTATGGCTGCTTTCATGCTACAATGGCAGAGTTGATTAGCTGCAAAAGATATCATATGGCTGCCGGTCTGAAATATTTACTATCTGATCCTTTAAAAAAAAAAATCTGCCAACATCTGGTACAGAAAACACAAAGAGATTTAAAAATCTTACTAAAACTCATAAGCAGGTTTAGCAGGGTCACAGATACAAGATTGACACACAAAAATCAACAATATTTCCAGACACTACATGCAGACTATGAAAATGAAAACATTAATGGGGCTGGCCCCGTGGCCGAGTGGTTAAGTTCGCGCGCTCCGCTGCAGGCGGCCCAGTGTTTCGTTGGTTCGAATCCTGGGCGCGGACATGACACTGCTCATCAAACCACGCTGAGGCAGCGTCCCACATACCACAACTAGAAGGACCCACAACGAAGAATATACAACTATGTACGGGGGGGGCTTTGGGGAGAAAAAGGAAAAAATAAAAAAAATCTTTAAAAAAAAAAAAAACATTAATAAAAAACTATCACAATAGAATGAAAAACAAAATACTTAGAAATAAATGTAACAAAAGAAGTATAAAACCTGTACAATAAAAACCATTAAATATTGCTGAGAGAAATTAAAGTTCTAAATAAATAGAAAGACATTCAACGCTCCTGGATTAGAAGACTCAATACTGTTAAGATGGACTTTCTCCCCAAGTGAATCTATAGATTCAACATAATTCCTAGTAAAATCCCAGCAGGCTTTCTTGTAGAAAATGACTAAAGAACTCCTAAATTTATATGGAAATATAAAGGACATTTCACTTTTGAAAGAGAACAAAGATAGAGAACTCACATTACGTCATTTCAAAATTTACTACAAAACAACACTAATAACACAGTGTGCTATTGGCATAAGGACAGACATAGCTCAATGAAACAGAAAGTCCAAAAAGAAACCCTTAGATTTACAGTCAAGCGATTTTTTTACAAAGGTGCCGATGTAATTCAATGAGGAAAGGATAGCCTTTTCTCTATTTTTATTTATTTTTAAATTATTTTTTTTTTTTTGAGGAAGATTAGCCCTAAACTAACATCTGCCGCCAATCTTCCTCTTTTTGCTGAGGAAGACTGGCCCTGAGCTAACATCCATGCCCATCTTCTTCTACTTTATATGTAGGACGCATGCCACAGCACAGCTTGATAAGTGGTGCCTAAGTCTGCACTCAGGATCTGAACTCGCAAATCCCAGGCCACCAAAGCAGAATGTGCAAACTGAACCACTGTACCACCAGGCTGGCCCCAAGGATAGTCTTTTCAAAAATTGTGCTGGTACAATTAGATATCCACATGCAAAAAGAACAAAAGAACATCCTTACCTCACACGATACATACAGATTAATTCAAAATTGAACATATACCTAAGTATAAGAGTGAAAACAATAGAAATCCTAGAAGAGAACACAGGAAAAAATCTGTGTGACCTGAGACTGGGTAAAATTTTCTTAGCTTAACATGAAAAGCACATTTATTAAAATAAAAAAAATCATAAATTGTATTTCATCATAACTAAAAATCTTTGCTATTCAAAAGATATTTTTAAGGAAATGAAAATAAAACCCAAACACTGGGAGAAAATATTTACAAATAATGTATCTGATAAAAGACTCCTACTGAATATATACAAAGAACTCTTACAACTTAATAATAAGGCGGCAAACAATCCATTTATAAAAATGGGCAAAAGAGTAGAATATCTTACCAAGGAAGATATGGTGACAGCTGATAAGCACATGGAAATATGTTCTACGTCATTAGTCAAAGATAAACTAAAACCACAATACAATACCACTATACACCCCCAAGATTAGCTGTAATTAAAAAAACCTGACAATATCAAGTTTTGGTAAGGATGTGGAGAAACTGCAATGCTCCTACATTGCTGGTTAAAATGTAAAATGTTATAGTTACTTTGGAAAACAGGTGGCAGTTTCTTAAAATGTTAAATAAACAACACATAATTTCAACTCCCATGTACTTATCCAAAAGAAATGAAAACATATATCCACACAAGGACATGCATATGATTAATGATAGATGCATTGATCATAGTAACCGAACACTGGAAACAGTCAAAATATTTACTAACGGGGGAATAGATAAACAAAATATAGTAGAGCCATAATAGAATATGATTCAGGAATAAAAAGAAACTACTGGTGAGTGATACAACATGGAACCACCTCAAAAACACTATGCTGAGTAACAAAAGTCAAACTAAAAAAGACTATATCTTATATGATTTCATTTATATCAGATTTCTAGAAAAGCCAAAATTGTGCAGATACAAAGCAGTTCAGCGGTTGCCTGAGCTTGAAGTGAGAGCAAGCACTGACTGCAAATAGCACAGAGATCTTCTTGGGATGATGAAAAGGCTTTCAAATCCAATTATGGTGATGGTTACACAACTTATAATAAAAGTTATCTTATAATAAATGAACTTTACTGTATCTAAACTATATCTCAGAAAATTATTAAAAGAGTTCATTCATTTTAATGTTAACATATACTGCTGAATTGCCTTTCACAAAGTTTATGCCAATTAACATGAACATTAGTAATGTATGAAAATGTTTTACCACACCTTGAAGAATCTAGTTGATATTAAACTTCTGGTAAGTGAAGTGACATCAGCATCATGGCAGAGTGAGGTGTTCCCTTAGTCTCCTCCCCCTAAGTTATAACAGACATTCAATAACCAACAGAGGATTCCCTACAAAGCACTACAGGACATCGGAGAGATCCACGCAGCCATAGATCTGAAGGTGGGGGTATGGGGAAGCAGCGGAAAGATGTGAGTGGATCCCCTCTCCTTCCCCAGCGGCAGCAATCTAGGTCGTGGATCCTCAGGCAGCAGTGGGAGCACGGCTGTAAGAAAAGGCAAGGGAGGAGGTAGGCCTGCACATGAACACTTTTGCTCTCAGAGTAGCAGCGAAGACCACTGGAACACTTTACACCAAGTGGCGTAGTTCAGCCATGGCATATTCACCCCCACCAAGTGGAGCAGCCCAAGCAAAGCACCCGTGAGCATAGACTCGGACTGCATTTGCCAAAGAAAATGCCCCTCCTCTCTCCTCCTGCTTATCACACCAGCGTGGCAGGTCCCCAGCGAAGGAAGTGGTTCTATACCAGAGCACCAGTGCATGTGTGTGTGACCTGCCAAGTGGCTGTGGCCAGCAGGCAAAAGCAGATGAGCCCTATCGGCATAACTTCTAGGAGACAAGGCAAGTTCAGAAAACACAGCTCCTGTCCCCCCTCAGAGATGGCAGGTGGAATCTGAGACCTGATACCAGCACTATGTGCCAGCAAAGGATCACTTCATCAAACACCATCAAGAACTACACTAACACTCCAGAGCAGAAGGCAACTGACAAGTCTCCAGAAATGAATCTTAAACTCACAGAAATTTACAATCTAAATGACACAGAATTTGAAATAGTTTTCATAAAGAAACTCAATGAGTTACAAGAAAATTCAGAAAGACAGTTCAAGGAACTCATGAAAAAAATTAATGAGCAGAAGGAATTCGTCAGCAAATTGGTTGGAACTCTAAAAAAAACTTAACAGGGGCTGGCCCGGTGGTGCAGCAGTTAAGTGCACATGTTCTGCTTCTCGGTGGCCCGGCGTTCGCTGGTTCAGATCCCAGGTGCAGACATGGCACTGCTTGGCATGCCATGCTATGGCAGGCACCCCACGTATAAAGTAGAAGAAGATGGGTATGGATGTTAGCTCAGGGCCAGTCTTCCTCAGCAAAAAGAGAATTGGCAGCAGTTACCTCAGGGCTAATCTTCAAAAAAAAAAACTTAGAAATTCTGGAAATGAAGAACACAGTGAAATGAGATAAAAAACAATCTCAAAAACTTAAAAAACAGAGCTGACATTACGGAGGACAAAATTAGTAATTTAGAGGAAAGAAATACAGAAATGCTTCAGTGGAGGAGGAGAGAGAACTAAGACTTAAAAAAAATGAAGAAACTCTTTGAAAAATATCTGACTCAAATAGGAAATGCAACATAAGGATTATAGGTATTCTAGAGGGAGAAGAATGGGAGAAAGGAGCAGATATCTTGTTCAAAGAATAGCTGAGAACTTCCCAAGCCTGGAGAAGGAGCTTGACTTAAAAAGCATATGAAGCCAATAGAAATCCCAACTACATCTATGTAAAAAGACCTTTTCTAAGGCATATAACACTAAAACTGGCAAGCCAATGACAAAGAAAAAATGTTAAGGGCAGCAAGGCAGAAGAAAATAATCTACAAAGGAACCCCTATCAGGCTTTCAGTGGATTTCTCATCAGAAACATTACAGGCTAGGAGAGATTGGAACAATACATTCAATATACTGAAAGACAAAATCTTTCAGCCAAGAATAATCTATCCAGCAAAACTATCCTTCAGATATGATGGAGAAATAAAAGGTTGCCCAGATAAACAAAAGCTGAGGGAGATCATTGGCAATAGACCTCTCCTACAAGAAAAGATCAAGTATGCCCTCATACCTGAAACAAAAAGGCAAAAGTATACAAAGCCTCAAGCACCGGAGATAAATAGAGAGACAAAATCAGAAAATTGTATCCATCAGACCAGATTAGCAAACAATTATAACATAAAGGATAGAGGGAAAGAAAGTATCAAAAATAACCATGCACACTTCATTTTAATCACAAACTCACAACACAAAACAGAATAATATGTGACAACAATAACTTAAAAGGGGAATAGGAAAGGGGTGTAACCTGCTTAGGCTAATGGAGATAAGAGGCTATCAGAAAATGGACTATCTCATCGATGAGATCTTTTTTCAAACCTCATGGTAACCACTAAACAAAAAATCAGAACAGAGATGCAAGTCATACATAAAGAGAAAACTGAGAAAACCATCACAGAAAACCAGCAAACTGAAATGGCTATCAGAAATACACAGGATGAGAAACAAGGGAAATACAGAACAACCAAAAAACCAGACATAAAATGGCAATATTAAGCCCTCATATATCAATAATCACTCTAAATGTAAATGGATTGAATTCTCCAATAAAAAGACACAAAGTAGCTGGATGATTAAAAAACAAGACCCAACAATATCCTGCCTCCAGGAAACAGATCTCAGCTGTAAAGACAACCACAGGCCCAAAGTGAAAGGATGGAAGACGATACTCCAAGCTACTAGCAAACAAAAGAAAGCAGGAGTTACCATACTTATATCAGACGAAGTAGCCTTCAAGACAAAACAGGTAATGAGTGACAAAGAAGAGCAGTGTATAATGATAAAAGAGACACTCCACCAAGAAGATACAACACTTACAAATATATATGCACCCAACACAGGAGCACCAAATTACATAAAGCAACTACTAACAGGCATAAAAGGAGATATTAACAACAACACAATGATACTAGGGGACCTTAACACCCCACTTACATCGATGGATAGATCATCCAGATAGAAAATCAACAAGGAAATAGTGGATTTAACGGAAAAACTAGACCAGATGGACTTAATAGATATATATAGAACACTCTATACAAAAATAGCATAATACACATTCTTCTCAAGTGCACATGGAACATTCCCAAGGACAGACCATACACTGGGAAACAAGGTAAGCCTCAATAAATTTAAGAAGAATGAAATCATATCAAGTAAATTTTCTGACAATGATGCTATGAAACCAGACATCAACTACAAGAAAAAAGCTAGGAAAGTGACAAACATGTGTATACTAGACAACATGCTATTAAACAACCAACAGATCATTGAATAAATTAAAGGAGAAATCAAAAAATATCTGGAGACAAATGAGAATGAAAATACACCATGGCAACTCATACGGGATGCCGCAAAGCAGCCCTAAGAGGAAAATCCACTGCAATACAGGCCCACATTAATAAACGAGAAAAATCTCAAATAAGCAATCTTAAACTATACCTAACAGAAACAGAAAAACAAGAACAAAGCCCAAAGGCAGCAGAAGGAGGGAAATAATAAAAATTAGAGCAGAAATAAATGAAATTGAAACCAAAAAAAACAGTAGAAAGGATCAATGAACCTAAGAGCTGGTTCTTTGAGAATATAAACAAAAGTGACAAACCCTTAGCCAGACTCACCAAGAAAAAAAAAAAGAGCAGTCTCAAATAAATAAAATTAGAAATGAAAGAGGAGAAATTACAATGGATATCAAGAGATACAAAAGATTATAAGAGAATACTATGAAAAACTTGAATACACACAAATTGGACAATCTAGAAGAAATGGATACATTCTTAGACTCTTACACCCCCCCAAAACTGAAGTAAGAAGAAACAAAGAATCTGAATGAACCAATCACAAGTAAAGAGACTGAAAACAGTAATCAAAAGGCTGTCAAAAAATAAAAGCCCAGGACAAGACAGCTTCTCTGGAGAATTCTACCAAACATTCAAAGGAGACTTAATTCCTCTCCTTCTCAAAGCATTCTAGAAAATTGAGGAAGGAGAAATGCTTTCTAACACATTCTATGAGGCCAACATCACCTTGATCCCAAAGCCCGACAAGGACAACACAAAGAAGGAAACTTATAGGCCAATATCACTGATGAACATAGGTGCAAAAATTGTCAACAAAATATTGGCAAACTGAATAGAGCAATATATTAAAAGGATCATACACCATGATCAAGTGAGATTTATCCCAGGGATGTGGTGATGGTTGAACATCTGCAAATCAACCAATGTGATAGAACCCATTAACAAAATGAGGAATAAAAACCACATGATCATCTGAATAGATGCAGAGAAAGCATTTGATAAGATCCAACATCCAATGATGATATAAAATCTCAATAAAATGGGCATAGAAAGTACCTCAACATAAGAAAGGCCATGTATATCAAACCCACAGGCAACATCATACTCAATGGGGAAAAACTGACAGCCATCCCTCTGAGAACAGGAACAGGAGAAGGGTGCCCACTCTCACCAGTCCTATTCAATACAGTACTGGAGGTTTGGGCCAGAGCAATTAGGCAAGAAAATGAAATAAAAGGTATCGAAATTGGAAAGGAAGAATTGAAACTCTTGCTGTTTGCAGATGACATGATTTTATATATAGAAAACCCACAAGAAAACACCAGGAAACTATTAGAAATAATCAACAAAATGCAAAAAAATGAAAGTAGGCCATTATCTTACACCATACACAAAAATTAACTCAAAATGGATTAAAGACTTGAATGTAAGACCTGAAAACATACAACTTCTAGAAGAAAATATAGGCAGTACACACTTAGACCTCGGTCTTAGCAGCATCTTTTCAAATACCATGTCGACTCATGCATGGGAAACAAAAGAAAAAATAAAGAAATGGAACTACATCAGACTAAGCAGCTTCTGCAAAGCAAAGGAAACCATGAACAAAATGAAACGACAACCCACCAATTGGGAGAAAATATTTGCAAAGCATATATCTGAAAAGGAGTTAATTTCCAAAATATATAAAGAACTCATACAACTCAACAACAACAAAACAAACAACCCAATCAAAAAATGGGCAGGAGATATGAACAGACATTTATAAAAAGAAGATAATCAGATGGCCAACATCATTAATCATTAGGGAAATGCAAATCAAATCTACAATGAGCTATCACCTTACACCGGTCAGAATGGTTATAATTACCAAGACAAAAAAACCCCAATGTTGGTGAGGATGTAGAGAGAAGCGAGCCCTCATACACTGCTAGTGGTAATGAAAACTGGTGCAGCAACTATGGAAAACAGTATGGAGATTGCTCAAAAAATTAAAAATAGAAATACCATACAATCCCACTATCCAACTACTGGGTATTTATCCAAAGAACTTGAAATCAACAATTCAAAGAGACTTATGCACTCCTATGTTCACTGCAGCATTATTCACAATACCCAAGAAGTAGAAGCAACCCAAATGCCCATCAACTGATGAATGGATAAAGATGTGGTATATATATACAATGGAATACTACTCAGCCATAAAAGAAGACAAAATTGTCCCATTTGCAACAACATGGATGGACTTCAAGAGAATTATGGGTTTTTTGTTTTTTGTTTTTTTTGAGGAAGATTAGCCCTGAACTAACATCTGCTGCCAATCCTCCTCTTCTTGCTGAGGAAGACTGGCCCTGAGCTAACATCCGTGCCCATCTTCCTCTACTTTATATGTGGGATGCCTACCACAGCATGGCGTGCCAGGCAGTGCCTTGTCCGCACCCGGGATTCGAACCAGTGAACCCCAGGCCGCCGAAGCATAACGTGCACATTTAATTGCTGTGCCACCAGGCTGGCCCCTCAAGAGTATTATGTAAAGCAAAATAAGCCAGACAGAGGAAGACAAGCACTGCATGATTTCACTCATATGTGGGAGATAAACACACGGACAAAGAGAACAGATTAGTGGTTATTAGAGAGGGAGGGGGTTGGGGAGTGGGCGAAAAGAGTAAAAGGGTACATATATATGGTGACAAACAAAAGTTACACTATTTGTGTTGAGCATGATGCAGTCCATACAGAAGCTGTTAAATGATAATGTACATCTGAAATTATACTGGTAAACCATTTTGACCTCAATAAAATAATTTAAAGACAAAACCAAAAAAAACCCACAAACTTCCACAAAGTAAAAATTTTAGGTTTAATTAACATTCTAATCTTATCAGTGAGGATAAATATCTTTTCACATTTTTATGGACTAAATTGTGTACTCCAAAATTCACTTTTTGAAGCCCTAACCCCCAAAGTAACTATATTTGGAGATTAAGCCTTAAAGAAAGTAATTAAGGTTAAATGAGGTAATTAAGGGTAGTGTCCTTACAAGAAGAGGAAGAGACACCAGACATATCTTTGATTCTCTCTTTGTGAATGCATAGAATAAAGGCCAGATGAAGTCACACAAAGAAGTTAGGCATCTGCAAGCCAGGAAGAGTTCTGGAGGTTCTGCTCCGGGACAGCAACATAGGAGTCTCCTGAACTCATGTCCTCCCACAGACACAGTAAATCTGCAGCTACACATGAAACGATCATCTCTGAAAGAAATGCACAAACTAGCTGAGTGACTCCTTCACAATGGATCATAGAGAAAAAACCCAAACTGAAATGGGCTCAGCGAACCTCAACTACTGGGAGCCACAATGAAGAAGCTGCTTAGAAAATCAAAATGGTTTGAGGCACAATGAAGAGCTACAGCAGCATTGAATAAGAAGGTTCAGCTCCAAAATGAGGCCACTTCTTCAAGATTGGGAAGGTGACTAGTTTATCTAATGAATAGACATTAACAAAGAGTCAATAAAAACGAAGATATATGGAAATATGTTTCAAACAAAAGAACAAGATCTCAGAAAACGACCTTAATAAATCACAAAAAAAGTAATTTACCTGATAAAAAGTTCAACATGCTCACCAAGGTGAGGAAACAATGCATGAACAAAGGGAGAATTTCAACAAAGAGGTAGAAAATATAAAGAAGTTACCCAACAAAATCACAGAGATGAAGAATAAGAACTGGAAAATACAATAAAGGGGTTCAGAACTACCACACTAGATGAAGCAGGAGAAAAGATCAGCAAATGTGAAGACAGGCCAATGAAATTAATCCAATCAGAGGAGCAAAAAGAAAAAAGAATGGAAAAGAGTAAATATAGCTTAAGAGACTTAGGGGACAATATCAAAGGGACCAATATTCACATTATAGTGATCCCAGAAAAAGAAGAGAGTGTAAAAGGGGCAGAAAGTTTATTTGAATAAATAATGGCTGAAAACTTCCCAACAAAGGGAAGGAAACAGACATCCAGATCCAGGAAACCCAGAGGGTTCAAACAAGATACTCCAAAGATATCCACACCAAGCCACATCAAAATGAAACTACCAAAAGTTAAAGACCAGGAGAGAATCTTAATAGCAGCAAAAGAAAACAAGTACAAGGGAATTTCCATAAGGCTATCAGCCTGTTTTTCAGCAGAAATTTTGCAGGCCAGAAGGGAGTATCACAATATATTCAAAGTGCTAAAAGAAAAAATCTGCCAACCAATAACATTTTACTTGATAAAGTTATCCTTCAGAATTGAAAAAGAGATAGTTTTCCAGACATGCAAAAGCTGAAAGAGTTCACCACTACTAGCTTGACCTTATAAGAAAAGTCAAACAAACTTTTTTAGGCTTAAAACAAAGAGTGCTAATTAGTAACAGAAAACATACGAAAGGGTAAATCTCACTGGTAAAGGTAAATATACAGTTAAATTCAGAATAATCTAATATTGTAATGGTGTTGGGTATATCACTTATAAATCTAATATGAAGGTTAAAGACAAAAGTAGTAAAAAAAAAAAAAAAGTAACTGTAACTACAATAATTTGTTGATAAATCCACAAGATAAAAAGATGTAAATCATTGGGCCGGCCCCGTGGCCGAGTGGTTAAGTTTGCACGCTCCACTTTGGGAGTCCAGGGTTTCGCCAGTTCATATCCTGGGTGCGGACATGGCACCGCTCATCAGGCCATGCTAGGGCGGTATCCCACATGCCACAACCGGAACAACCCACAACTAAAAATACACAACTAGGTACTGGGGGGTTTTGGGAAAAAAAAGGAAAAACAAAGTCTTTAAAAAAAAAGATGTAAATCATGATATCAAAAACATAAAACATTGCAGGGGGAAGAGTAAAAATGTACAGCTTTAGAATGTGTTTAAACTTAAGATGTCATCAACTTAAAATAGACTGTTATAAACATGCTTTATGTAAGCCCCACAATAATGACGAGGCAAAAACCTACAGTAAATACAGAAAAGATAAAGAGAAATGAATCTAAGCCTACCACTACAGAAAAATTATCAAATCACAAAGGAAGAGAGCAACAGAAGAAAGATACAAAGAAATTACAAAACAATTAAGAAAACAGTAATAAATGCATACCTATCAATAATTACTATATTATATTTCAATTATACCTGAATTAAAAATACTTTAAATGTAAATGGACTAAATTCTCCAAGTGAAAGAGAGAGAGTGGTGAATGCACAAAAAAGTAAGACCCAACTATAAGCTGCCTATGAAAGATTCACTTCAGCTTCAAGGACACACACAGACTGGAAGTGAAGGGATTGGAAAAAAATATTCCATACAAATGGAAACCAAAAGAAAGCCAGGACAGCTATATTTATATCAGACAAAATAGACTTTAAGACAAAGAGCGTAATAAGAGACAATGAAGGTCATTATATAATGATGAAGGGGTAACTCCACCAAGAAGATATGACATTTGTAATTATTTATGCACCCAAGATAGGAGAACCTAAATATATAAAGCAAACATTAACAGACCTACAGAGAGAAACAGCAAGACAATAATAGTAGGGGACTTCAATAACCCACTTTTATCAATGGATAGATCATCCAGACAAAAAAAAAAAAAGGAAACCTTGGACTTAAACTACCCATTAGACCAGATGAACTAACCGTACATTCACAGAACATCATCCAAAAGCAGAACACATTATTCTCAAGCATACATAGAAAATTCGCCAGGATAGATCACATAGACAACAAAACAGTCTTTATAAATTGAAGAAAACTGAAATCATGTCAAGCATCTTCTCCAACCACAATGAGATGAAACTAGAAATCAACCACAAGAATAAAACTGGAAAATTCACATGTATGTGGAAATTAAACAACACACTCCTAAACAACCAATGGATCAAAGAAGAAATCAAAAGAGAAATTAAAAAATACTTGAGACAAATGAAAATGGAAATAGAACATACCAAAACTTATGGGATACACTAAAAGCCATTCCAAGAGGGAAATTCATAGCAACAAATGCCTACATTAAGAAAAAAAATCTCAAATAAACCATCTAACTTACACCTCAAGGAACTAAGAAAAGAACAAACTAAGTCCAAAGTCACTAGAAGGAAGGAAATAAAGATTAGAATGGAAATGAATGAAACAAAAGACAACACAAAAGATCAATGAAACTAAGAGCTGGTTTTTTAAAAATATAAACACAATAGACAAACCTTTAGCTAGACTCAACAAGAAACAAGAGAGAGGACTGAAATAAATAGAATCAGATGAAAGAGATGTTACAACTGATACCACGGAAATACAAAAGATCAAAGCAGACTACTATGAAAAATTAGTCATCAACAAATGGGAGAACCTAGACATGGATAAATTCCTAGAAAAATATAATGTACTAAGACGTAATCAAGAAGAAATAGAAAATCTGAACAGATGATCTAATAGCAAGGAGATTGAATGAGTATTCCAAAACCTCCCAAAAAACAAAATACCAGGACCGATGGTGGTGTCTCTGGTGAATTCTACAAAACATATACAGAAGAATTAATACCAGTCCTTCTCAAACTCTTCCAAAAAAGAGAAGAGGAGGGAACACTTCCAAACTCATTTTATGAGGCCAGCATTACCCTGAAACCAGAACCAGACGAGTATACTACGAGAAAAGAAAATTACAGGCCAATATTCCTGATAAACATAGATGCAAAAAAATTTCCAGCAAAACAGTAGTAAGCAGAATTCAAAAACACACTAAAAGGATCACATAACCTGATCAAGTGGTATTTATTCCAGGGATACAAGGAGAGTTCAACATTTGAAAATCAATCAATGTGATAACCACATTAACAAAATGAAGGATATAAATCATTTGATCATCTCAATAGATGCAGAAAAAGGATTTGACAAAATTCAACATCCATTTATGATAAACAGAAACAACAAAGTGGGTATAGAAGGAATGTATCTCAACAAACTAAAGGCCATATATGACAAGCCCACAGCTAACATCATGCTCAATGGTGAAAAGCTGAAACTTTTTCCTCTACGATCAAGAACAAGATAAAGATGCCTACTCTCGCCACTTTTATTCAACATAGTACCGGATGTCCTAACCAGAGCAACTAGGCAAGAAAAACAAATAGGCATTCAAATCAGAAAGGAAGAATTAAAAATGTCACTGTTTGAAGATTACAGCATATTATATAGAGAACGCTGTAAAGAACAAAAGGTTTTTTCCCCACAAAAAACTGTTAGAACTAATAAGTAAACTCAGCAAAGTTGTAGGATACAAAATCAATACAAAAATCAGCTGCATTTCTATACACTAATAATGAAGTATCAAAAAGAGAAATTAAGAAAACAATCCCATTTACAGTTGCATAAAAAAGAATATGAGCCAGCCCTGATGGCCTAGTGGTTAAAGTTCAGCACTCTCACCGCTTTGGTGGCCCAGTCATTTCCCAGTTGTGGAACCACACCACCCATCTATCAGTTGCCAGGCTGTGATGGTGGCTCACATAGAAGAACTAGAAGGACTTACAAATAGGATATACAATCATGCACTGGGGCTTTGGGGAGGAAAAAAAAAGGGGGAAGACTGGCAAAAGATGTTAGCTCAGGGTAAATCTTTCCCTGGGAAAAGAAAAAAACAAAAAAATACCTAGGAATAAATTTAAGCAAGGAGGTGAAAGACCTTACACTGAAAACTATAGGACACTGATGAAAAAAATTGAAGACAACACAAATTAGTGGAAAGATATTCTGCACTCACGGATTGGAAGAATTAATCTTGTTAAATGTCCACACTACCCCCTACCCGAAAAATTACAGAGTCAATGCATGCGTATCAAAATTCCAATGGCATTTTTCACAGAAATGGAACAAACAATCCTAAAATTTGTACAGAAACCACAAAAAAAACACACAAATACCTCAAGCAATCTTGAGAAAGAACAACAATGCTGGTGGTATCATGCTTCCTGATTTCAAACTATATTACAAAGCTATAGTAATCAAAACAGTATGATATTGGCATAAAAACAGACACACAGACCTATGGAACAGAAGAAAGAGCCCAAAAATAAACCACACATATCTGGTCAATTTATTTACAGAAAAGAGCCAAGAATGTAGAACGGGGAAAGGATAGCCTCTTCAATAAACGATGTTGGGAAAACCAGACACCACATGGAAAAGAATAAAACTGGACCATTATCTTACACTGTACACAAAAATCAACTAAAAATGGATTAAAGAATTGAACATAAGACCTGAAACCATAAACTCCTGGAAGAAAATATAGAGGATAAGTTCTTAGATTTCAATCTTGGTGATGACTTTTTGGATTTGACACCAAAAGCAAAAATAAACAAGTGAAACTACATCAAATTAAAAAGTTTCTATACAGCAAAAGAAACCATCAACAAAAAGAAAAGGCAACCTATGGAATAGGAGAAAATAATTGCAAACCATATATCCAATAAGGCATTAATATCCAAACTATATAAAGAACTCATCATACAACTCAATAGAAAAAAAATACTCTGATTAAAAAATGGGCAGAAGATCTGAATAGACATTTTCCCAAAGAAGACATACAGATGGGCAACAGGTACACGAAAATGTGCTCAACATCACTAATCATCAGGGAAATGCAAATCAAAACTACAGTGAGATATCACCTTACACCTGTTAGAATAGCTATGAACAAAAAGACAAGAAATAAATGTTGATGAGGATGTGCAAAAAAGGGAACCCTTGTGTACTGCTGGTGGGAATGTAAATTACTATAAGCCACTATGGAAAACACAGTATAGAGGTTCCTCAAAAAATTAAAAATAGAACTACCATATGATCCAGCAATTCCACTTCTGGTTATTTATTAAAGGAAACAAAATCACTATCTTGAAAGATACCTGTACCCCATATTCACTGCAACATTATTTACAATAGCCAAAATATGGAGACAACCTAAGTGTCCATTAACTGATGAATAAAGAAATTGTGATACACACACACACACACACAGGAATACTATTCAGCCATAATAAGGAAGGAAATCTTGCCATTTCAACAACACAGATGGACCCTGAGGGCACTGTGCTAAGTAAAGTAAATCAGACAAATATTGCATGATCTCACTTATAACTGAAATCTTAAAAAAACAAAACAAAACAAAAAAAACGTTGAACTCAAAGATACACAGAACAAATTGGTGGTTGCCAAAGGAGGGGGTTATAGGGGCGGGGGGGAAATGGGTGGAGGTGGGCAGAAGGTACAAACTTCCAGTTATAAAATAAATAAGTCCTGGGCATGTAATGTATAGCATGGTAACCATAGTTAACAATAGTGTATATTTGAAAGCAGGTAAGAGAGTAGATCTAAAAAGTTCTTCAGTACAAGAGAAAAAAATTGTAACTACGTTTGGTGATGGATGTTAACTTATTCTGGTAACCACTTAGCAATACACACATATATCAAATCATTATGTTGTAGGCCTAAAACTAATACAATGTTGTATGCCAATTTAATTCAATGAAAAGAGAAAGTTCTCACCAGAAACCAACCCTGCCGGCACCTTGATCCTGGGCTTCCAGCTTCCAGAAAAATGAGAAAATAAATTTTTGTTATTGAAGTCACCCAGTCTGTGGTATTCTATTATGGCAACCTGAGAAGACTAATACACCCATACTGAAAAGCCCTTTTTAGTTCTTGTACTTTGAACTATCTCTATATTCCTTGCTCAGTTTTCTTTTGGATTATTACCACCCCCTTATGGATTTGGGGTACGTGTTTCATTTAAAAATTAGCTACTTTTACATGGCTATTTTTATGTTGCAAGTAAATTTCCCCACTTCATGATTTGTCTTCTGAGTTTTTAGTATTTACAATTATTTGCCAAGTAAAAACATTAATCAGTCTTTTCTCTTATGGGTTCTAGGCTTTATGTTAGACTAGATTTCTATGTTCTGAGGCTATTGAAATTTTTTACCACATTATTTCTTGAATTTTTATGATCTCTTCTTTTACCTTTAAATCTCTGACCCAATATGGAATAACAGATATGAAACGTTAAGGATCTAATTTTCTCTCACTGAATGGTTACTCAGTTTATTATAATCCATGTACTAAATAACCCATATTTGCACCACTGATTAGAAATATGACCTTTATCATTAAGAGAGTACTATATTTCCTTCTATATTTGGGTCTATTTCTGGACTTTCTATCAGTTTCTCTGATCCATCTGCTCATTTTCCAGTACCATGCTATTTTAATACTGCTATTTTATAATATATTTAAACACATGGTAGAGTGTACTGAATTAGTCTTTTTTAGAATTTTCCTGGCTATTTGGCCATATTTACATTTCCACATGAACTTCAGAAACAACCTGTCTTTCATAAAATAATTATCAGATTGGGATCACATTAAATTTTTATAATTTTTTCAAATCTTTAGGAGTTTGAGGCTTTCTATCCTATGCTTTTTTTTTCCCGTTTTTGAGGAAGATTAGTCCTGAGCTAACATCTGCCACCAATCCTCCTTTTTTTGCTGAGGAAGACTGGCCCTGAGCTAACATCCGTGCCCATCTTCCTCTACTTTATAAGTGGGACATCTGCCACAGCACAGCTTGCCGTGTGGTGCATATGTCCACACCAGGGATTCGAACGGGCAAATTCTGGGCCACCCAAGCGGAACGTGCAGACTTAACCACTGCACCACCAGGCCAGCCCCTATCCTATGCTTCTTTTACTTGCTTCTTTTCTGATTGGTGCCTCTGTATTCAAGTTCTCTTCATAAGATTATACTCATTTCTTGTTAATTTTATTCATCAGTAACTTATATTTCCATCTATCGTTGCTAGGGTTCTAATTTTTTTCAATTTAATCTTGTTTGTTGTTATCATAAATGTGCATATAATATATATCATGTATATTGATTTTGGCATTTATTTTTATACTCAACCACCTTGAAGTCTCTTATTGTATCAAATTGCTTTCAGTTTATAAACTGAATGTTGAAATGGAACTCTCTCTGTATCAGTTTGTCCTGAGCAACCAAAGGGAAAAAACCCAATGCACGCCAGGTTCCCTACAGTCTAAAATGAGCTTCTGGATATGTATACTAGACTTGAAAACTAACAACTGAATATAAACCAGTTTTGCCACCCTCAGTTCAACAGACCTCAAGGGTATTTGAGAAACTGCAGAGGATGAAGAAGATACATTGTGAGGCAGGACTACTTTTGGAAAAAGTTGTTGGTGTGCTATACGTTCCCAGCCCCCTGGGGAAAGCAGGGGCTTTTTCCTCCTCTCCTCAAATCAAGCAAATTGACCCTATAGATCCCAGTGCCTCAAAGATCCAAAGTGGAGTGCTGTGAACGAGTTCTTAGGAGAACTCTCCCCTTTTCCCTGGTCATCTGGGGGAAAACGAGAGAAGGGAGCCCAATTCCCACCTGGTGACTGGATTTGAACAACATGGAGGGATCTGGCCTGGGGCAATTTGATCCACCAGAGATGCCTGGAGGTAACGAGGATTTTAAGTGGCCTCTGTGAAGGGGATGTGCCAGCATCACGGTGTCCCCTGCAGTTAGCTATCTCCAGCAAAAATTTACTCAGAAACCCAGAAAGGCATCTGAGAATAAGAAAAAAGGTCTGCCTTGAATATGCACCAAAGTAGGAGACAACCAAAAACTGATTACAACAGTATGAGTTAAGTAAGACTGTCTTCTTTCCTGCCTCTTCCCTTTCTTCTCTTCCTTTGCTCCTACTTTAGGGAGGTTGGGACAATCTAGAGTTGGGGAAAGATGAGAAGAACACAGAGGGGAAACAGAGAAGCTGCTCACATTCTCCTTCTTCCAGAGGCTTCCATCTTTAGGTAAGACTGAGGTGCTAAGTTGCAAATGTTATTAATTAAATGATTAGCTAGCAGCTGCAATAAATGTAGAGGAAACCCAATTTTTAAAAAAATGAGACTGAGTTCCAGGAAGGGAGAAGTTTTCATTTTGAAGAGTATGGAATACTGATCAGTAACAACGCATGAGGCAGTTAATTTAGCAAATTGAGACTTATCCAATTTGTCCACTGGACTTTTCATTAAGAATGACTGTAATAACACCTGCCAAACATTTCATCCAGGGGTAGGAAAAAAATATTATCTCACAGAGAAGAGCTGAAAGAGGCAATTATGGAAGAATATGTTTTTTGAAAATACAAAATTGGACTCTACCATAGATTAAAGACCTAAATGCATAAAGTAAAACTACAAATTAATAGAGAAAAATGGAAAATTTCTTCATGACATAGGGCAGAAAAAGCTTCTTAAATAACAATACAGTAAGCCACAAGGGGAAAAGAATACTGATATTAAAATGAAGAATTTCTGTTTAATAACAAATATAAGAAACAGAATACATGTAGAAGGGGATTGTTTGCAGAGTCTAAAGCTGTCAGGGAATTAGTATCTAGAATATACAAGAAACTCTTGCATATCAACAAGAAAAAGACAGCAATCCCAATAGAAATATGAGCACAAGATATAAACAGGCAATTTACACAGAAGCTCAAAATCATTGGCAATCAGAGAAGAGCAAATTAATATTACAAAGAGTAATACTTTAGACCTTTTAGACTAGTAACTATGAGAAAGCTACGTAGTGCTGTGCTCATGCAGGTATGGTGATATGGAAACACTCATGCAATGTTAGTGGAAGTGTGGACTTGTACAAACAACCTGGAGAGAATTTAGCACTACTCAGACAAGTAAAGTCACACCCTATGACCTAGATATTCTATGCCCAAGAAATTCTCAAACTGGTCCATAAGGGATATACAAGGATGTTTGTTTCATTCCCTTTGCTGGTAAGGTATTAGAGGTAGTTAACTTGAGTGTCCATCCCCTGGAAGAGTAGATAGGTAAAATATGGTTGATTCCCTAATATAAATGTTTACATAGTGACAGATGGATGGTAAAAACATGGTGCTTAGTGAAAATGTAAGAAGGAATAGGAGACATATTATTTATATAGGAAAAAAAAGTACATGCATGTTAAATATACAACTCTGTAAGAATACCTTTAAGTGTAAAGATATTCTGAATGAGTGTCTACAGTGGGAAGAGAATGGAAACGGTAGGGAATGAAAGATCAATAGAGTTCTTGCATGAATTAATAATTAGTGACTGTGTTTAACTCACCTTCAGATTCAAAGGGTGATAAAAAATTATAAACATTTTTCTTTCCTGCATACTCCCTATGGAATCATGCATTTAGTGATAATATTACTTCCTCTTTTCAGAACTTTTTTCTACCTCTAAGTTTTTTCTTAACTGCTCTAGCTGGCACCTTTTTAGAAAAAATCTTAACTAGTAGTAGTGATAATAAATATTCTTGCCTCTTTCCTGACTTAATGGGAATGCTTCTAGTATTTCCCAGTTAAGAACTCAACTGATTTTTAAGAATAAAAAACTTGTAATTTATTTTCTTGTGCACTTTCTCCTACAGTCACTGCATTCCTACAGTTATTTCATTAAGTCAGAACAGGTAATAATCCCATTGAAGAGACAGTGAATTTCAGGGTGTAATCAATACAGGGAAGCAATACAGTTAGGGAGAAGGAAGTGAGAACTTCTCAGTATAGACTCTGGAACAGAATGGACCAGAAAAAACACACTCCATGTCTAAGGAAATTCAGGTGGAAAGGCTATAGACTCAGTGGCACTAGGGAAACTGATTCTCATCCTTTCGCTTCTGAGAAATGCCAGCAATCCCCAAATGATTTTAATCCCACTCAGAGCACCAAGTCCTTATCTTCAGAAAATATTCTTACTCCTCTGTTACCTACCCCTGTACCCTTTCATTTTTACAAATAATATGAAAGGACAGCTCTTGTGATAATCATTAGCAGGGCTCAAACTCAAGACTGGATAATGCTGACAAGTTATTTCAGGACAGAAACCATAGGTGTCTGCCATGCCAACAGGCTTCTCCTGGGGAAAATGGCCCAGCAGGTACAATCTGCGTGTTTCTTTGGCTTGCATCCGTGTCAAATCTAACCAGAAACTTCAGCGTCACTTTTCATTCTCCCTCCTCTTCCTACATCAAATCCTTCAGCAAATTCTAACATTTTTCCCTCCAACTGTTATCTCAAATCCATCTATTTCTCTCCATCTCCACTACTATCACACCAGTTTGGGCCACCATTGTCTCTTCCATGAATATCACAATTTCCTTCTTCTTTTTAAAAATCTCTCCTCACTTTTTTTTTTTTTTTTTTTTAAAGATTTTATTTTTTCCTTTTTCTCCCCAAAGCCCCCCGGTACATAGTTGTGTATTCTTCGTTGTGGGTTCCTCTAGTTGTGGCATGCGGGACGCTGCCTCAGCGTGGTCTGATGAGCAGTGCCATGTCCGCGCCCAGGATTCGAACCGACGAAACACTGGGCCGCCTGCAGCGGAGCGCGCGAACTTAACCGCTCGGCCACGGGGCCAGCCCCTCTCCTCACTTTTTAAATCACTTTACTTCCAATCTTGTCTGCTGTTTTCATGTTTAAACTATCCAGAAAAATAAGCCTTACTAAACTATTCTCACACCCATTTCCGGTGGGGGGGGGCGGGGGTCCCCACACCACCAAGCAATTCTTCAGCTCCACCTAGATGACCTACAACTCAACTCAATTCTAACAATATCTACCTGGAGATAGCGTCAGATCCCACAGGTTAAGGGCTCAGTCCCACAAGACTACCACCCACCCACCCCACCCACTTTAGACACCAGTCGCAAGCCCAGTAGACTGGAGGTTCCAACAGTCCCCTCCTTGGGTTCGATTAATTTGCTGGAGCGGCTCACTGAACTCAGAGAAACAAAGTTAAGAGAAGAGATGATGCAAAGGGCAAAGTATGGGGAAAGGGCATGAACCTTCCATGCCCTCTCCGGGCTTGCCACTCTCCCCAAGTCCCCACATGTTGCCCAACCCAGAAGCTCTCTGAACCCCACCTACCCTTTTGGATTTCTACAGAGGCTTCATTAGACAGTCATTACTGACTGAATCATTGGCCACTGACAATTGATTCAACCTGCAGCCCTTCTCCACTTCTCATGGGGGCAGGGGGACTGAAAGTTCCAACCCTCTAACCACATGGTTGGGTCCCCTAGTAACGGGCTCCACACTTGGGTTACTAAAGGGCTTTCCAAAAGTCACCTCCTTAACAGAACAAAAGATACCCTAATAGCTCTCTAAACTTAGTAAATTCCAAGGATTTTAGGAGCTCTGTGCCAGAAAAGGGGACGAAGACCAAACGAATATTTATTATAAATCACAATATCACACTTACTAAAGTTGTAACAAATAAGTGAAAAGCAATAGGATATACTGGAGTCTATGAGGAAGCCATTTGATTTAAAACTAATTCGACCTGGCCTTGTTTTTCCAGAAAGGCCTGTTGTGACCTGTTGAGCATGCACTGCATATCTGCTTTAAACATTTACAGTGTCTCAAAGACAAGAATGATGCCCTTAAAGATAGGGATGTAGCTTCCCTCCATTTCAGCATTTCTTTTAAAGATAAGCATCTCTTCCCAGAAACTAAGGATTAATTACTGACCTGCTGTGTTCACCTTGTGACCACTGACCTGCTCAGGACTGTTGTAAAAGGGATATTCCTGCCATATGTGATGTATGCTCTTTGTTCCAAGATGGTACACAATCACTCTGTACTCCCCACTTCTTTGGAGAGCTTCCTTCCTTGGTGGAAAAGCTCTGTTGGGCTATAGTCCTCAAATTGGCTCATAGTAAACTCATCCCAATTTTGATTTATGGATCGATTATAGATTATTTGCATCAATAGTTGTAATTGCACTTCAAATATTTAAGCAATTTATACTAATCACAATTAGCAATCAAGTTTAAATGCTCAAGAAAAAGTGGTTACTGATATTTTATTCATTATATACAGAAATTTAATAAAGTAAACCTTGAAGAAAACACAAACAACAATGAGTAACAGTGAGTATCTCTCACCCCACATCAGAAGTCCTGTGGATGGATGCCAAAGAACTCATATCCTGGCTTATTACATCCCTGGGTACACCACTGCCCTCCCCTAGAGGTAGAGTTAACACAAGTAAGGTAATCTTAGAGAGAATAATACAAACCTAAGGCATTCTGTGCATGTTTCTTCTGGGCAACCAGAAAGAAAGTAAATAACACTGCTATCACATATGAAGACTTACTATTCTTTCATCAATCAAGTATTTACTGAGAGCCAACCACGTGCCAGCCATGGTTAGTCAGACTTTAGTTACACTTAGCTAAACAAAAAGTCAAGGAGAGGCAGCTCCTTTCACGAACAGTCTAGTTTCAAGGAAGATAATTAAAATGCTACTACACATTTCATGCATCTATAGGTAAATTTTTTTTCTTTACCACATATACAATTTAAAAATCCTCTATTTTCATTTAATATAATATTGTAAATTCTCATATCCTTCCTTTCCTAGTAAACACATGGTTATAAGATGGCTACTCAACATGCAGCACCATACCCACATTCCAGGCAGGGAGGGAAAAGGAGGGCCAAAGAATACATGCCCAGTGAGCCCGCCCTGCCCCCATCCCTACATCTCTGAACAACTGTCTAAGAATCAACCCGTATCTCTAGATGTGTATATATGTAAAACCAAAATACTCAGCAGACAAGATAAATTGAACCATTTGCCATATTAATAAGAAAAATAAGGGAGTGCAAGGACGATACTTCCAAAGAGAAATAGTAGATTCCAGCTTACTTGATGGGTCTGTTAGGCGTCTGCCAAGAAAGAAAAAAAATCACGTCCAGAAATAAAGCATTTCAGAAAGTAAAACACCAAAGCACTTTAAAAGGACTTTCACATGTCACAGAGATATTTCCTCCTCCTCTGGAGATGTCTCTTGGAGAAGGACAGAGATGAGGAAGGAAACAACAAACCTTTCTTGGAGCCCAGATGACGAGGTCATCTTGCTCCGACTGTCCCTCCCCCACGAGAGAAGGGCTGTCAGAGGAGACGGCGGCGTCCATCTCAATCTCAGCGTCATAGAGAAGAGTCAGGGTCTTTACTGTCAAGGGGCAAGCCATCCTGTGCTCCCGCATATGACTATATGTGACACACAGTCACCGACAGTCAGTCTCCCCAAATCCAAACACACGCCACCACTAGGCACAGTAACACCCTCAGTCACACACTCTCTCCCTCCTCTCTCCACACAGCGCTGCACAGTGACAATCCCCACGGGGGCGCAGTCACAGAAGCACTGTCACAAAGCTCCCTATAGCTGCACAAATAGGAATACACGGTCACACAGTCACAATCACACACCCACCACAGGGACACACAGTCACAGGTAACCCACACCCACACCCAGTGTTACAGACGGTCACACGTTAACAATCATACCACGGGGACTCACAGTCACACCCACATAAAGCTCCTCACATCCGCAGACGGTATCACACACACGCATCACTGGGACACACAACCTCACAACCACCCCTCCTCAGCCCGTTCATCCAGAACAGACTTAATACTCAGTCTCCGTTCCCGCCCTGGGCTCTGGACTTTTCACCTTCGGTCACCCCGGGACCGCGTCAGCGGCCGGGCGGAACCGCTCACAGAGACCAGCACCAGGGTCCAGCCCCGCTCTGCTCAGAACCGCCCGCCTCGCTGTGGGGAAGAGGAGGGGGCGCGGCGCCCTCTGGGAAATGTAGTTCAGCGCCCCGTTCGCGACGGACAAGATGGCGCCCATGTTGAGCCGGGCGAACGAGACGTCGCCACCCCACACCGCGAGCCTCGAAGCGCACGCTGGAGTCTTCTGGCAATCCTGGCGTAGCCTCGCACCGTGGCTCCTAGTTGGTGTCAGCCTGGCGAGCTTGAACCGAGCTTGTTATAACCCAAAGCACACCACTGTCCACTCCCAGAGGTAGTTCACAAAGTGTAACTGAGTCCCGAGACTCGGCCTACTTACACTCGTTCCCCTATCAGGGAGACAGTCCCACAAGCTCTACCGGAGGAAAGAAAGCGCGAAAAGCTGACTCGAAACACTGAAACTGCTGGGAAATGTAGTCCACAGTCATAAAAGTAGAGAACCGCCCGCTGTGGACTGATGCCGTCCGGTCTCGAGCCCAGGATTGGCGGAGCCCAGGAGACCTCTGGGAGGGCCAGCCACCCCAAGGAGTGCGCAGGCGCACACTTTCTGGCTCAGCATCATCGTCTTTGTCTTCTGGTGAGTTTGGTATCGGCTCCGCAAAGTGCCGATCTGGGTGTGGGACCTGGGTTTCTAGGCTCAGAATCCAGTCAAGGAGGCTGTAGGGAAGGATTCGCGGAGCTGGTGATGGGGCTGGGGAGGCTGAAGGGGAGGAATCGCCTCCTGTGACGTTCCGCGTTCACAGCTTCTGTGGATGGGGGCAGGGGTACAGGAGGAAACTGCGGATGCATGACGGAGGGTGTGAGGGGGTTGCAGAGTTTCAACCTGTATGAGAAACTGTGTGGTTCCAACTTTGTGAGGATGGATGGCATTGTGAGCTTTGTGGGGTAGTAACCTCTAAACCTCACTTTTCTCTTTTCTAAAATAATAAGGATGCATTTTTCAGGAGCATCCGGTTTTCTGAAAGATTAGAGAGGAGAAAGGCTCAGCAATTGAGCGACAAGTAAATTTTCAAGCGATTTTTATGTAAAAGCAGACTCATCGAGTACAGAAAATTAGCATTAATTTTTTTTAAGAGGAAAGGTTTCCAAAAATCTTCTTATCGGGTGTCTAGACTCCCCATAGGTATTAACTTTTCTTAATTCTTTGGACAAACTTTGGTGAGGACGAACTTTGAGAAGCCCTGGACTAAGGAATAGCTTTAAGAGAGAGTTTCCACTACTGCAGACAACACAGAATTAGGAAACAAGTTGTCCTGTCTTTGGTGCGGAGAGGTCAAAGAACCGCTTTAAGACTCTCCAGTTTGGCAATGAGCATGGTAGTCTGACTCCTAGTTTAACCAGGTTTTCCGCAGACCAAAAGGCCTTTGTAAATGTAGTGAAACAAATTTTCTTTCAGTGTCTGAAAGATACTTTCTTTCAGTATTTTATCACACTTAACATATTTTTCAATAAAATGAAAAAGTAAAGTACCAGAGTACCAAACTTCATATACAGAAATCATAGCTTTGATATATACATAAAATAATCAGTAATAGTTATAGAGAAGACACTACTTTATTTACAATAGCAACAAATGAGATTAAAGTGCCAAGGGGTAAACAAGAAATGTATAAAAGCTACATGAAGATTATTTTTAAATGTTAATGAAGGGCCCAAAAGAAGACTTGAGTAAATGGAAATGTGTATCATATCTTAGATTTTAAAAGTCTGGAAGGTATTTTGTTACGTGAGGAAAGCAAGGTGCTTGTTTGGTGTAATATACTACATTTTTGAGTTAGTGGCGATAAGAATGTATGTTTGTAGTTGCATGAAGAAACTTTTACAGTTTATGCAGAAAAACAGTTGTCAGGAGGGAGATGCAGCAGCTAGGGCTGGGGTAAGAATCACATTTTTGCTTGCATGTTTTGTATATTTCCATTTTTAACTGGGATGGAGGAATTAGATTTCTGTGTTTGCGCCATTCATTTTCACATGTTTATCACTGCCTCATTCTTGACTGTTTCCTTGACTTCCATGATACTACTTTCATTTTTATAATTCCAGTCAAAGCCAAGGAACAAGCTCCTTCGCTGCCCCCCCCAACTCCGTTAGTGACTTATGTTTCTGTTTGCCCATTAACTATTAGTGTCCCTAAGTTTCTGACTTTGATCATCTTTTTTCACCTCTAAGATCTCTATAAGTAATGGAATTCCACTGCTGTGGCTTCAGCTGACACAGATGACTAACAAATGTCCGTTCCTAATTGACACTTTTCCTGAGCTCCTCATCTTATATCCAGCTGCCTAATGGACAGCTTCACCTGGAGGTTGCACAGGAACTTCAAATTCTTTATATCTAAAATGTCATACTGATATTTCCTTTCTTCTGCAGTTTGTCTCTATCCATTCCCCCTCTGTATTACCTGTTTCATCAATTCAGAGCATTGTCCAGCCAGATTCTAAGACTGACATCTGAGTAAGGGAAGAGCTTCTGAGTAAGTTTAAGCCTCTTATTTGTCAAACCCCATTAAAAATTGGAGACTATGGTCTCTTCATTATATATAATAAGTGATAAATATACATGTTTGCTGAATCAATGAATGACCATATAATTATAGGACCCTTATAATATTTAATTTCTTCTAGAGTACCATAACCTAGGTAAAATATTAGGCTTCTAAAATTTTTAAGAACTCTGATCCATGAATAATACCAAAATAACTTTCTTACATTTTATCCATATCACTCATGGTTGGTGACTTCACATTTATGAGAAAAGTGTTAGGAGGAAAATTATATTCAAAACTACGACTGCTCAATCAGGAGCAAGGCCACAAGTAACACCTGCTCAAAGGTACCTGTGCGGGTTGTGATTCTGTAGAATTCTAGCAACTGAGTCTCATAGTTTCTCTATATAAGCTAAATTCTCAAAATAAGCTTCTGAAATGAGTGGAGCCTTTAAATGGCATAATGGGTTTGGCTTGAGATGCAAAATACACTGTTGTTTCCATGTGCTCTCATGCATGTGTGCTCCAGCTCCCAAGCCAAAGAGTCAGCATTACTTTGTTCTTTTTCCCAGGCCGGTTTCCTTGTGCATGCCCAGGAGCTGCACTTTCCTGATCCTTCAAAACTTCTGAGCTTTTAGCCTGAGTTCTGGAATGCTGCTTTGACTGTCGACAGGAAAGTCCAAGTCCTGTGTCACTATTTAGAAGTTTAAAGTCACCAGTTCAAACAAGAAGAGCAATGGATGGTTGAGGAAGAACTGTAAAGGCGGTGTTCTCCAGGTGAGTAAATAAGAACCCAGCAGGTGTGAATGGGATGAAGGCTCATTACAGGTATTCAGTGAGTTTGCAACCTTTGAAATTTTTTTTAAGGAGATTTTCTTATCAGCTCATGTCTTTTGGAGTGACGGCTGCTGGAAATTCTTTAGATACCTAAATAGCATTTCCAGATAACTCTTCCTGGATCAGTGCTCTTCTTTTCTCAGATTCTGGAGGACTGGTTGCCCCTCTAACTTCTATTCTGGATACCAGCCTCTCTTCCTCATTTGCAGTCTCAGTTCTATGATTCCTGCAGCCTAAATTTTGTGTTTGTTCTCCCTTTCACTAACATTCTCCATTTTTCACTTCTCCCTATATGCCTAGACTCATTTCCTTAAGCATTTGATCCGTCTTGTCAAGGGTTATGGATCTGTAATCTTTCAAAAATGAGCATGTAGATTCTGTTCTTTAAAATTTAACTTTCTATCATCTCTCCTTCCTTCCATTGTTATGTACCTCAGAGTTGAATTTTATCCTCTTATTCTTACTTCCTATTGTCTTCTTACTTCCAACTATCATAGTTCAACATTTCTCCACCTCTTGCTTTTTTTTTTTTTTTTTTGAGGAAGATTAGCCCTGAACTAACTACTGCCAGTCCTCCTTTTTTTGCTGAGGAAGACTGGCCCTGAGCTAACATCCGTGCCCATCTTCCTCTACTTTATATGTGGGATGCCTACCACAGCATGGCTTGCCAAGCGGTGCCAGGTCCACACCCAGGATCTGAACTGGCGAACCCCAGGCCACCAAAGTGGAATGTGCAAACTCAACTGCTGTGCCACCAGGCCGGCCCCTCACCTCCTTATTACTTTTAAAAAGAAATAATACTAGTATTTTAAAAATTTAATACATATACTTGATAGACAATTAAAATAATGGGTATGTCCCCTCATTCCTGGCCCTCAGTTCTCCATTTCTCTTCCCACAAGCAGCCACTGTTAACAGTGTACGCTTCTAAATGTTTTTAAGTGTACACAAGGAGACTTTCAGGCAAAGCAATGACATGATTTGACTATGACAAGATTACTGTCGCTGCTGAGTTGGGAAGAGTTGTCAAGAGGCAAAGGCAAAAGTAGGAAGACCAGTGAAGAGGCTATTAAATAACCCAGGCAAGGCGTGATGTGGCTTAGACTTTGGTGGTCCCAATGAGGATTGTGAGAAATGGCCAGATTCTGGGCATATTTTAAAGATAAAGCCAACTAGATGTGAAGATACAGTGAGTGACCTGAGAGAAAGTGGCAAGGCTTGAACAACTGGGAGAAGGAGGTTGCTATTTAAAGACAGAGGAAGAATTTCGGAGGAGCTGGTTTGGGAGAACAAGAGTTTGTTTTGGGGCAGGATAAATTGGATCCCCATTAGACACCCACGTGGAGATTTTAAAGATTTTATTTTTTTCCTTTTTCTCCCCAAAGCCCCCCAGTACACAGTTGTATATTCTTTGTTGTGGGTCCTTCCAGTTGTGGCATGTGGGACGCTGCCTCAGTGTGGTTTAGATGAGCAGTGCCATGTCCGCGCCCAGGATTCAAACCAATGAAACACTGGGCCGCCTGCAGCGGAGCGCGCAAACTTAACCACTCGGCCACGGAGCCGGCCCCCAAGTGGAGATTTTAAATAGCCACTTGGATATGTGAATCAGTTGTTGGGGAGAGAGGTCCAGGCAAGTGATTAATATTTTCAAAATAGAAACCAAAATGCTCAAATGTCAAGCAAACTCCTAATGTATTCTGTGTAAACGGTGTAAAGGGGGTTGGCAAACTACACCCTACTTTGTGTTTTTATAGCGTTTTACTGAGACATGGCCACGTTCCTTATCTCCGTGTCCATTCATTTTCTTATTGTCCATGATCACTTTCATGCTACAGTGCCTTAGTTGAGTAGGCATCTGCAGAGACATGATATGTCAAGCAATGAGACAGGACTAAAAATTTTGTCAATCATGGTAAAACTAAGTGACTACAATAAACCCCAAAATGTACTGGTTTAATGAATGTAGGAATTGGTTTCTTGGTCATATAACAGTTGTGTGGTGAGCAGTCAAGATTCGCATGGTAGCTTTGGTCTTTGTGGTCCTTTAAGGATCGAGATTTCTTTGAGGTTGTCTCTTTCTCATTTAGTTGTGGTCAGAGCTGGATCAACAATGGATCCTGGTTCTAGACAGGTGGAGGAGGGGGAAATCCCCACTGTGGTGCAGGAGGGCAGTTAACTTTTTCTGTAAAGGGCCAGACAGTACATATTTTAGGCTTTGTAGGCCATAGGATCTCTGTTGCAGCTACTCAAGCCAGACATTGTAGCACAAAAGGAGTTTGCTTGACATTAGAGCATTTTGATTTATATTCTGAAAAATGTTTTTTAAACCACAAGATAAATGCTGTTAAGAGGACAATTTTGCCTGGTATTCAGATGATGTTGCCTATTTTAGTTCAGGACTGTCATTTTACAATGTGAAAAATTCAGTTCTGATAAGTCTGTGTGAAGGCTGTTGATGTAATCTCTATCAAAATATGAAGGGTTTTAATTACCAAGGAGATGTAATTTTTGTGTATTCTTTTGGCTTATTAGGAATATAGTAGCTTACGTCCCCATTTATTGTACATCATACTTTTGCAAATTTAATGAATTTAAGAATTAATTGGAAAATTTAAAGTAAATAGTATTACTGTATTTGTTAACAGTTTAGTAAAATCCACATGCTAAGCCACCTATGCGTTGGGGTGATGAAATACCTTAATAACTGTCTCTATTTTTTTCTTTTTCTTTTTAGGTTTTCTAGTCTCATTTTTCATAGGTTATATTTGCCAGGTTTTCAAATTTGTTTGCATAGGATTGAGCAAATACAGGGCCCTACCCCAATCCACGGGTAATAGTTTTCAAGACCCCCAGCGTATACCTGAAACCGAGAATGGTACTGTTCCAGTAGTCCCCCCTTATCTGTGGTTTCAATTCGGACTGCGATTGACCACAGGTAACTGAAGCCACGGACGGCCAAACGGCAGGTCAGGGAGAGCTGCTGTACTCTCTACAGTCCTTATTTTCTATCTACAGTTAGTTCCAAATAACCATTTTTTATTTTTATAATTTTGCTTTTATTCCTTTTTATTTCTCTAAGAATCAATTCATATATTTATTATTTCTATTTGTATGGTTTTTAATACATTAATTTCTTTTCTGTTTACTAAATTTTTGTTTTTCTTATATTCACTTTTCCTTTTCATAATTCCTTAGTTTGAAGGCTTAATTTATCATTATTCTTTCTTTTTTTTTTTTTGAGAAAGATTGGTCCTGAGCTAAGATCCATACCCATCTTCCTCTACTTTATATGTGGGACGCCTGCCACAGCGTGGCTTGATAAGTGGTGTGTAGGTCCGTGCCCGGGATCCAAACCAGTGAACCCCCAGCTGCCGAAGTGGAGCCCATGAACTTAACTGTTATGCCACTGGGCTGGCCCCTTATTATTTCTTTTTTAAATAATGTAAACATTTGTGCTAAAAGCATTTTTTCAAGTGAGTTTTATACATTCTGATATACATTGTTTTCTGAATATTCTGCAATTGTTTTCTCTTTGACCAAAGAGTTTGTTCAAGCCAATAGATTTTGAAATTTATAAGCGAAAACCTTTTGTTTTTCTAATTTATGTCATTTTTTTTTTTATTCGGAGTATTTTGTCTGTTCTTTTCTACTTTGTGGAATATTTGAGGTTTTATAGGCCTGCTACATAGGGTGATTTTGAGAAAGTTCTTTGAGCATTTAAAAAAGTGCTTTACTATCTATTTTCAAGATACAGAATAAACTGATTAGCTCTACATTATAAATTAGTATATATTTTTATTCTATGTTATTTTTTATATATTGTCATTTTATGGATTTGATCTCCTAGGTTGAGAGAAAGTCTTCTCAGTTACTAATATGTTTTTATACCTTGGATTTCTATGGTTTATATATGTATGATTATCTTCCTTATTTTATCTTTATTCCTTATTTTCAGCATTTCTGATGCATATTGTTTTAGATGCATTTCTTGTATATATAGATTTTATGTGAGTTTTGCTCTATCAGTTGTTAAACTTTAGCATGCCTCAAAATCACCTGGAGGGCTGGTTAAAAGATTGGTAGGCCCTACCTCCAGGTTTTCTGATTCAGGAGGTCAGGGTTGCAGCCTGAGAATTTTCTGTATGAGCCTGTCATAGTCCTTTTCTTTTAATAGTTGTGTTTGTTCTAGTTGCATTCATTGATAGGAACAGCATTGTTGGTGTTGGTTCTCTTATTTAATATTACGCTTTCTGTTTTAAATTCTGCCTCATCTTTTTTATCTTTTACTGTAGGGTTTTTTATTTCTTTGTTTTGAGTATATATGTCTTTCCTTCTGAAAACTTGTAAAATTTATATATTTTTCTTTCTCTTGGTTGCCTGTATATTCATAACTTTCTTAGTCTTCATCCTTGATTTCTTTAGACAGTATTTATTTTCTCCCCACTGGGGATGATGTATATCTTATACATTAGTGTATTTTCAGTCTCCCTCTTCTCTTCACCACACAGTTGGTGATTGTGATTATTCTTCCAGCTTGAAATAGTATTGGTTGCACTCTTTTCACCTCCCCCTTCATATATATGAAATTTTCTTCTTTGCCTTTGATTGTGCAGTGATCCATCTATCAAAGTTTTATCCATTGTTTAACCTTGAGCTTCATTTTTTCCAGTTATTTTATTGAGGTCATAATGGTTTATAACATTGTGCAATTTCAGGTATACATTATTATTTATCACTTTCTGTGTAGACTGCTTTGTGCTCACTACCAATAGTCTAATTTTTATCCGCCACCATATATATGTGCCCCTTTACACCTTTTACCTACCCCCCATCCCTCTTCCCCTCTGGTAACCATTAATCAGTTCTCTTTATCCATGTGTTTGTTTATCTTCCATAAATGAGTGAAATCATGTGGTGTTTGTCTTTCTCATTCTGGCTTATTTCACTTAACATAATGCCTTTAGGGTCCATCTGTGTTGTTGCAAATAGGACAATTTTGTCTTTTTTATGGCTGAGTAATATTACATTGTATATATATATACTACATCTTCTTTATCCATTCATCAGTCAGTGGGCACTTGGATTGCTTCCACATCTTGGCTATTGTAAATAATACTGAAGTGAACATAGGGGTGCATAAATCTCTTTGAATTGTTGATTTCAAGTTCTTTGGACAAATACCCAGTAGTGGGATAGCTGCATTATATGGCATTTCTATTTTTAATTCTTTGAAAAATCTCCATACTGTTTTCCATAGTGGCAGCACCAGTTTGCCTTCTCACCAGGAGTGGATGAGTGTTCCCTTTTCACCACATCTTCTCCAACATTTGTTGTTTTTTTGTCTTGGTGATTATAGCCATTCTGACAGGTATAAGGTGATATCTCACTGTAGTTTTGATTCGCGTTTCCCTAATAATTAGTGATATTGAACATCTTTTCATGTGCCTGTTGGCCATCTGTATATTTCTTTGGAAAAATGTCTCTTCATATCTTCTGCCCATTTTTTGATCAGTTTGTTTGTTTTTTTGTTGTTGAGTTGTATGAGTTCTTTATATATTTTGGAAATTAACCTCTTCTCGGATATATGACTTGTAAATATTTTCTCCCAGTTGGTGGGTTGTCTTTTCATTTTGTTCATGGTTTCCTCTGTCTTGCAGAAGCTCTTTAGTGTAATGTAGTCCCATATGTTTATTTTTTCTTTTGTTTCCCATGCCTGACTAGACATGGTATTTGAAAAGATGTTAAGCTTCATTTTTATTAAAATGTGTCTATGACTTCTAGCCCAGTCTCTTCGATCTCTGTACTCCCATCCCATATTGTAGCTTCCAGAGTAACTTGAATCCTAAGTATATACTCTCCTATATTTGTATTTTTTCACTTTGATGTGTAAGACATACATTGAAACTCATTGAGAAAAAGGCCAGTATTTTATCCTTCTTGTCTGCAGTCTTAGCACAAACAAGGTGATTATTAAATAATTCATGGTTGTTTTAGAGCTTCAGTGTGGAAAGACTTCCCTTTTCAGTTTTATTGAGGTATAATTTATATAAAGTAAAAGTCACCTCCTTTCAGGATATTATTTGATAAATTTTGGTAATTGTTTATACATATAACCAACACCAGAATCAAGATACAGAACAGTTACTTGTGCCTTTTTGCCCACATCCCTCTCCCATCTCTGGTGACCACAAATATGCTTTATGTCACTATAGCTTTACCTCTTCTAAAATTTCATATAAATGTAGTCATACAGTGCATAATCTTTTACACTTAATCTCTTTAACTTAGTTTTGCATTTTGAGACTAATTCATGTTGCATATATTAATATTTCATTCCTTTTTATTGCTGATTATTGTTACATAGTATGGACATAATTTGTTCACCAGTTGATAGACATTTGGATTATTTCCGTTTCCTGGCTATTATGAATAATACTATTATGAACTTTCATAGACTGGTCCTTGTGTGAACGTATATGTTCATTTTTTCTTGAATAAATGCCTAGGAGTGGGATAGCTGAATAGAATAGTAAGTGTATATTTAGCTTTATAAAATAATCTCAAATTGTTTTCCAGAGTGGCTGTGCCATTTTTCATTCACACCAACAATGTGGGAGATGTCAGTTCCCACTCTCATACTTGGATTGGCAGTCTTTTTAACTTTAGCCATTTTAATGGGTGGGTAGTATATCTCATTGGGGTTTTAATATGCATTTCCCTGATTACTAGTTAAGATGAACTTCTCATGTGCTTATTGGCCATTCATATGTCTTATTTTGTGAGTGTCTATTCTAGTCTTTTGCCCTTTTTGAAAACTAGATCATTGGACCAGCTCCGTGGCCAAGAGGTTAAGTTTGTACACTCTGCTTCGGCGGCCCGGGGTTTGCCGGTTCGGATCCTGGGCACGGACCTAGCACCACTCATCAGGCCATGCTGAGGTGGCATCCCACATAGGAGAACTAGAAGGACCTACAACTGTGATATACAACAGTGAACTGGGGGGCTTTGGGGAGGGGAAGAAAACAACACTAGATCATTTATCTTTTTATTACTGAGTTTCAAGAGTCCTATATATTTTGAATACAAGCCCTCTGTTTCTCCTAGGTTGTGGCTTTTCTTTTTGTTTTCTTAACTGTTTTTTGAAGGGCTTAGTTTTTAATTTTGATGAAGTCTACTTTACCATTTTTTTCTTTTATAATAGTTTTAACACTATGTTGAGGTCTATGATTCATTTTGAGTGAATTTTTGCTTATGGCATGTGGTAAGGGTTGAGGTATTTTTTTTCTAATTATGGAAATTATAGCTTTGATATGAGTTGTAGCATATTACCAGAGCCAGTTCTTAACAATGATTTATAAGAAAATGATAAAATTTTGAGAGTGAAAGATCAGAATAATGTTGAAGGTTTACCACCTAGAGGATGGAAAACAATTAAAAAAGAATGGATTTAGAGAGCAGCTGGGAAAGGGGCTCTTCACAAGAGAAGAGCTTGGGTGCCAGTATATCAGGCATGATGAAAGAAGAGAAGTAAATGAAAACTGAAATTGATGGCAAGGACAGTTTCTGTATCCAGAAATAATAGTATCAGTAATCAAAACACTGCAGTAAATCAGATTTGGAAGCAAAGATGGCTATTTTCTGGCCTATTTTGTTTCGTTAAATATGTGTATATTTTGCTGTTTAGCCCATGTGAAACTCAATTGCAACTAGACAAAAGAGCACGGTCATGGTTATTCTACAATTATAGATTGGTTCAAGTTAAAGGACCCAAATCTGCAGGGACGTCTCTGTAGGTGCAATGAATAGGAGCTTTTAAAAGTCAAATAGGGTTATAGCCATGCTTGCTCCATCTTTTCTTACCTGCAGTTCCTACTTCACATAGGCAACTATTTTCAACTCATTTAACTGTGTCTACTGGTGTTTATTTCCACATTTTATACAGCCATTTTGCCTATTTTTTATGTAATCAATTTTAACCATTATCAACATGCTAATATGAAAGATGGAGTTTAGGAAAAGTTCCTGCATTCATTTTTCTTCATATTTTCTCTGGAAAATATGCTAGCAGGGATGCCTCTGGTTGGAGTTCATTCAAGAACACTGTATATTAAGCACCTGTGACATGCAGGAGCTTTAGAGACACTTGACACAACTCAGTGAATGAAGCAGACACAGCCCCTGGACCCCACTAGGAGCCTGAGACTCAGATAGTCACACACCATATCATTCACAGATCCTGTCCCCTGCATGTCACAGGGGATGCCCTCCTATGCTCCTTTACAACTGGAGGCCTCTTCCCATGTTCTCATGCATGATGGACCCCAGCACCAACTAAAGACCTGAGTGTTCTTTGAGTGCCAGAGGAGGGCCTCCTGTCTCCACCTTCAGTAGATGTTGAAATTCCTGGATTCCTCTATTCATTTTCCAATTATTACTCTCTATCCCTTTCTCCTTTCCTTCCATTCTTCCTTTTTTATTGAGGTATTTCCTGGAATTTTTTTCCCCAACCTATTGAATTTTGGGTTTTTTTTATGGTGAGGAAGATTGGCCCTGAGCTAACATCTGTTGCCAGTCTTCCTCTTTTTGCTTGAGGAAGACTGTTGCTGAGCTAACATCTACACCAATCTTCCTCTATTTTATATGTGAGATGCCATCTCAGCCTGGCTTAATGTGTGGTGTGTAGGTCCATGCCCAGGATCTGAAACTGCAAACCCTGGGCTGCCAAAGTGGAGCATGCAAAGTTAACCACTATGCAACCAGGCCAGCCCCTAAACCTATTGAATTTTTAAGGTCAACATCATACTGTTTATTTCCAAAAGCACTTCTTTATACAAACCTGTTAATATTTCATTGCTATATAATCTCTTAGCTTTCTGTGATACTAATTATAGTAATGTGTATATGTGTTCTTCTGTTCCTTGCCTTGTTTTTTCCTTTTGTTTTGATCTTTCATGGTAGGGTTTTCATCAGATTTCTGCGAGCTTGAGCTACACATTAATACTTAATATTGAGGTATTGGAGAGATTATTGTAATCTGTGTGTGCATGGACAGGGCTTGTAAAATGGTGGGCTTCGCTGTGCAGCATTCAGTCAGATATCTAGGTTCTTCTTTTATATGATTCCAAATGTCAGTACTACAAGTGTTCTCATGGTCTTTTCATTTTTTCAGAAAAGAACCCTTCCATCATCTGACACCTGGAACGTTTTCTCATCCCCTTTGCACTATGGCACTCTCATCTACTTTGCATGTCATCAGTAAATTTGGAGCCCCTTGGTTACACTTTATCTGGATAATAAATTCCTATTTCCTTCCATCTGGGAAAGTTGGGGGCATCAGCTACTCCTTTTATAATCATTGTTTAAGCCCCACCTTCCACTCTAACCCAATTTCTCCAGTTATAGAGTCTTTCTGTTGACAGCTATGTCACAAAGTAGTTTGCTTCTAGTTGCAATCCTCATCTGCTGGCTTTTTATTTAAGCCACTCAGTTCTGCTGTTTATTGACATTTCCTTTCAAAATTTCCTAATACTTTTCATCTACTGATGTCTCCTCAACTTTTTAGTTTTTATGAATATATGCCCCCTTACTGCCATTTTAATGGAGTTTCAGGAAGATGTAGAAATAAATATCTCTTTAGTCACACCTCCTTTTTAATGACCCTTCTATTCATTTTATTTTTTATCCCTTCATCCTAGGTTCTTCCAATTTTATGTATTTGTCTTTGCATCCTGTTTGTCACTTGTTCTTTATGTTTTCTCTTACTTATTTATGAAGTCTACAAGGTTACATTTAAATGCCATTTAAGCTACATGCACCCATGAATGTTAGTTGTATTTGAGCTTTCTTTTATACTGGTAGACTGGGTTTGAAATAAAGAGTCTATTTTACAATAGCACATTTGTGAAATTTTATTAATAGTGGAGAAATTCACAAGTGTTGTTGATGTTGATGATGACAACAGCTACTTTATTGGATGTTTACTACATGCCAGGCACTAAATATTTTACAGTTATTAACTCTTTTTAATGATGATTTTTTTTGTATTCCCTTTCAGAAAAGACCTGGGAAATTTATAAATAGATAAAGACACAACATGAAAGACTTGTGATTTAAGTCTTGTCTTTCTCTGTGAAAATACAGCCAAGGAAAAACTCAGAAAACCTATGAAATAGAAAAGTATTTCCTTTGAGCACAGATATTAATTCTTTAAGACTACACCTCTATGTATGGGACTGAGTTTAAAAGAGTTTGGAACATAATTTATACTTAAATATGGTAGAAGCTGTTTAAGAAAGAACCATTAGGAATATAATGAGGATGCTATATTTCACCCCATTTTGTAATCACCTAATCTCAGGATAACCAAGGTGAAAGTCTTTCATCATAAATTCAGCTTCATTAGTTTTGGAGAGAATTAATTTTGGAGAGAAACCATATGAATTTAGTAATATGGAAAAGCTTTCATCCATGTTACATGTCAAGAGATACTAAGGAATTCGTGTTGGAGAAAATATCTGCATGATAAGAATGTTGGAAAGCCTTCAGCCTGAATCAGATCTCCTTCAGCATGATCAAATTCATGCTAGAGAGAAACCTTTTGAATGTAAGGAATGTGGAAAAATGTTTAGCCTGAAGCAAAACCTCATAGAGCATAAGAAAATGCATACTGGAGAGAAATCACATGAATGTACTGAATGTGGTAAAGTATTCTCTCGAGTCTCCTCCCTTACTCTACATTTGAGAAGTCATACAGAAAAGAAACCATATAAATGTAATAAATGTGGAAAAGCCTTCAGCCAGAAGGGAAACTTCCTTTCTCATCAGAAACATCATATTGGAGAGAAACCTTATGAATGTGGGAAAGCTTCTATTCAGATCCCAAGCCTCATTAAACACCAGAGAAATCATACTGGAAACAAACCATATGCATGTAAGGAATGTGGGAAAGCCTTCAATGGCAAATCATATCTCACTGAGCATGAAAAAATTCATACAGGAGAGAAACCATTTGAATGTAATCAGTGTGGAAGAGCCTTCAGCCAGAAGCAATACCTTATTAAGCATCAGAATATCCATAGTGGAAAGAAACCCTTTAAATGTAATGAGTGTGGAAAAGCCTTTAGCCAGAAGGAAAACCTCATTATCCATCAAAGAATACATACTGGAGAGAAACCTTATGAATGTAAAGGATGTGGAAAAGCTTTCATTCAGAAGTCAAGCCTCATTAGACACCAGAGAAGTCATACAGGAGAGAAACCCTATATATGTAAAGAATGTGGAAAAGCCTTCAGTGGCAAATCAAATCTCACTGAGCATGAGAAAATTCATATTGGAGAGAAACCCTATAAATGTAATGAATGTGGAACAATCTTTAGGCAGAAGCAATACCTCATTAAACATCACAACATTCATACAGGAGAAAAACCCTATGAGTGTAATAAATGTGGAAAAGCATTCTCTCGAATTACATCACTTATTGTACATGTGAGAATTCATACAGGTGATAAGCCTTATGAATGTAAAATATGTGGGAAAGCCTTCTGTCAAAGCTCATCTCTTACTGTGCATATGAGAAGCCATACAGGGGAGAAGCCCTATGGTTGTAATGAATGTGGGAAAGCTTTCTCTCAGTTCTCAACTCTTGCTCTACATATGCGAATCCATACAGGAGAAAAACCTTATCAATGTAGTGAATGTGGGAAGGCTTTTAGCCAGAAGTCACATCACATCAGACACCAGAGAATTCATACTCATTAAAGCTCTATGAATGCCTTGAATTTAGGAAAACTTTGAACAGAATTCATACTTAACAGTATATCAGAAAATTCATTTTGCAGTAAATTGATGTGAATGTGGAAAATCCTTCAGCAAGAACTCAAAACTTCAAATACTGAGAATTTTAATAAGAAGTATCATAGTATCATGAAAACCTATACCCCCAGAACTCCCACAACAAACATTGTTAATGCTGTACTTTTAGGAGCATTGTCATTGAAGTAAGCATCCAGTCATAGAAAATAATCAACACAGTTCTGGAAGGCCTACCTGGTGCATTAAGACAAAGATATGAGAGGTATAAAGATTTGAAATTAAGAGACAAAATTGTTCATTATTTGTTATATGTTTTGCTACATTTTAATCATCAAAATTATTTCCTCTTGATGCAGTGATAGAAAATAGATTGTGACAGAATGTTGTATCCAGAAACATGCATGTCTTTATGGGCAATTGGTAATTGCAAGAGCTGGTATCACAAATTGGTAGGGAAATCATGTATGATTAAGAAAATGGTCTCAGGGTAATTGACACTTCAAATATTGGATCTTTGCTTTTGTCATATATTAAAATATTTATTTATTATGAAATCAAAAAGTATTGAAGACTGGAATGCAAAAAGCAAAACTTAGCAATATAAACATTTTATAGAATGTTTTCAAACCTTGGGGTAGGAAAAAATTTCTAAAATATATTCCAGAATACCCACTCTTGAGTATATATACGTATACCTGAGAGACTGATAATGTACCCGGGGAGTCATATACCTTTATGTTCACTGCAGCATGAATTATATTATCAGAAAATTGGAAACAAATCTCTGTTCCTTGTGAAATGGATGAGTAAAACGTGATAGAATCACACAGTAGAATATTCTCTAGTGCTTAAGATAACAAATTGATATATATTAACAGAAAGATCTGGAAAATCATGTAGATTGAAGAAAAATGAAGTGATGAATGTATTATGGTACCTGTGTGAATTTGAATTAAATCAACATTAACCAACACTAGTATTAAGCATTGGTTATGGATGAACATTTTTATGTAAAAGCATGAAGAATGGATTTTAAGGATATATACTCTATTCTCAAAAGTGGTTGCCTCTAGAAAGAAAGGCAATAGAAGGGAAATGGGACCAAGCGTGACAGTTAAAGAGTACTTCAGTTTTGTATCTAAATACCTATCTCTCATTAAAAAGAAATAAAGATTACAAGTAAATATAAGACAATGTTAGTTAATTCCAGGTTGTGGTAATATGTATGTTTATTCTATTGTTTCTGCTGTTTTCTTCTAAACTTCTGAAAATTAAAAAAAGAGATAGGAGTAGGGAAGCTATACATGAAGCACTTGTTATATTGGACTGACATTCCCAGTCAGATGCTAATATTTTATGGAAAATATCTCTAAAATCATAGCTTTACTATAAATTTTGAAATAATTTTTTAATTGAGATGGTAGCTTAACAAATTGAATTATTTAAATTTACTCTCATATCACATCACTAATTTGTGTGTGGTCTACTCAGAAGTTATAGGATGATTTTGCAACAGGTTAGCTGGATCCCACGTACATTTAAGGATCAAATCAACTTAATAATACATGCACAGACTTGGCAGAAAGAAATTAGTTTTTACTGAAACATCAGAAATTTTGATACTCCACATAAACAGTATTGGCATTAGAAATTAGACAGTTTTTTAAAATGAGGAAACCATCTTACTCTTAAATTTTTTTATATATGTCTAAGTAAAACATCAACTCTTGCATTTCAGCTTCAATTTTAACAGCAGACTAATTTTTTTCTCTATTCTCCCAGACACAATTAGTCAGTCCCCTTCTTGTTTGTTTCCTTGGGAAAATGGTGCTGAAAAGGCACATATCAGACCTAAACAATATTCTTTTAATTAAAACAAATCTTTTTGAGGATTTTTGTTTACTTGATCCCTTTCCACAATAATTTGACATAGAAAGTTAATAGTACTTTTTTGAATAGTGATAAAAACGAATATGCAACATTTAAACCTTAGGCTGATTTCAACTATATTGATTTCTTTTAAGCACAAAATAATGAAATGCTAATAGAACTGTTAGCACTGTACTGCTTGTTACTAGCTTTTTTAAAGGTAGGTCTTGAGATAAGATTATAAATGCCAGGGGTTAATTTTCTGAGGTAATGTACCTAAATAACATCTGTATCTATGTAAATCTAAATTATCCTCTATTTTCTTCCATTCCTCATTAATCATTCTCTCATATTCCTGAAGTGTACTGCTCTTGTGCTTGTGCAGCTTTGAAGTCACCAGACTAACTAGGAACTCTTAATTCAGACCAAACTAGGACTACCTTTTGGTGCTTATAGTTGCCCAGTGCCAAGCCCCAGCAACAAGAATGATTATGATGGTCAGATAGGGTAAGATGAGCAATCACTGCACAGTATTCTGTGATATCATGTACTGTAAGTTTATTCAGCCATTCTCCTACTGATTCAACTTGTTGCTAGTTGTTTGCCACCACAAACAACACTACAGTAAACACCCTTATAATCAGCCTTTGTATTTCAGGTATTTTTATTTCTGGAGGATAGATTACAAGCAACAGATTGCTAGATCAAAGGATATATGCTGTTTTATCATTTTAATAGATACTATCAGTCATTTTCAAAAACGTGTTCTCTAGCCCTGCAATAAGTGGTAGTATACTATTTAAATTCATGCTTTTCTGAGAAGTATAAACCTTACCTACTCCTAGATTTGCTTCTTTGTAAATTTTCCTATTGTAAATTTTTGTAGCCTATTTTCCTATTGGGTTATCTTTCTCAATTTTGAAACCTCGTCATAAATTAGACATTAGAAAATTGTCTAATTTTTGTCATAAAAATTTCCATAAAAATATTTTCTAACTTTTTTTTAAAGATTGGCACCTGGGCTAACAACTGTTGCCAATTTTTTTTTAAGGATTGGCACCTGGGCTAACAACTGATGCCAATCTTTTTCTTTCTTTTTTTTTTCTGCTTTATCTCCCCAAACCCCGCCTGTACACAGTTGTATATCTTAGTTGCAGGTCCTTCTAGTTGTGGGATGTGGGATGCCGCCTCAACGTGGCCTGATGAGCGGTGCCATGTCCACGCCCAGGATCTGAACCCTGGGCCGCCGCAGCAGAGCGCATGAACTTAACCACTCGGCTACAGAGCCGGCCCTTGTAATTTCTATATAATCAAATATGTATTAATTTCTTCTAAGCTTATGAATTGGTTAAGAAGAGATTTTAATCTCTAGACTATATTTTTTATTTCTTAGGTTTTTCTTCCAAGTTGGTTATTTCCCCTTTTTTCCATATGTAAATATTTAATCCATCTAGAATTTAATTTTTAATGTTATAAAATGATGGTTCATTGTTATTTTCTTCCAGATGGGTTTCTGGTTGTACAAGTACAATTTGTCAAAACAATTCATCTGTTCAGTAGCCAGTCACACAGCTCTTCACACAAATCTGCATAGCCACCAGCAGCAATCACAGATTTGAATTGGCAGTCAAAAAAACAGAACAGAATAGGCTGTAACTCAGTTTTAGGTTTATTATTAGCTTTACCCTGATTAGAAAACACCCTCACAGCATGATCATCAGACAGTCCTGCAACTGCCCAAACAAGCACACCTTCCAGGGCCTCAGCACTGCACAGGTGAGAAGAGGCCAGACTGGGTGTGGTTCACTTTAGCATTGCGAAACATTAACACTCTCATTCAGGACATGTTACAATAATCTACCACTACGTCTGCATGGTGTGCCACCATCACATGGAGCACACTCAGCTGTAAGACTGATACCTACTTAAGCACAGGGAAGCCACTGCCTTGGTTTCCCAAGACTTATGATGCTTTACTCACAGGCTTTCAATGTCTGTATAGCCAATTCACAGCTCTCCCCATCCAGGTACAGGCTACAAATTGATGCATTTACAATGGTATTTTCTTTAAGGAAACTGTGGTAGAAAGGCAAATCTAAGGTCATCTTTCCAGACATGGGTCAGTGAGAAAGGCCTGTTCATAATCCTTTACTGATAACATCCTTTTCCTTTTCAACTGAGATTTTGCTATGTAGTCCTTTAACCATATGGTCTTTTCCTCATTCAACTGAACTGCCTTGTATTTTCATTTATACCAACACCTATTTCTGTATTCTCTTGTTCCACTATTTTTCTTTTTCCATATTAATATCATGTTAATTGATAACATTAATTTAACATTAGCCTTATTGTATTTTGATACTGCATAATAGAGCAAATTCCCTTGCTCTTTTTCAGGTTTTTTGGCTAATCTAATTTTCTTTTTATATAAGTGAAGAAAATTTTCTCAAATTACAAAAAACAAAAACCCTTTGGTTTTCTAACTGGAATTGCATTAAATTTATACACCTATTTTGGGAGAAATGACATTTATGATATTGTCTTTCTGTCCCAAAACATAGTATGCCTTTGCATTTGTTCGGATTATGATTCATGTCATTTAGCATGAGGATTCTGAACAAAGTAATTTGAAGCTCATCCCTGCTTAATACCATCATATTCAAGAAAGGTTTGTTAGCTGGGTGAATAAGAAAAATCTTTGTTATGGACTGAGTGTACCCCACCAAAGAATTAATATGTTGAAGACCTAATCCCCAATGTGATGGTATTTGGAGGTGAGGCCTTCAGGAGTTAATTAGGTTTAGCTTAGGTCATGGGGGTGGGACACTCCTGATGAGAACAGTGCCCTTGAAAGCATAGGAAGAGAAGAGGATCTCTCTCTCCATGTGTATGCACTGAGGAAAGACCATGTAAGCCCACTGTGAGAAGGCAGCTGTCTACAAGCCAGTAAGTGGACCTTCCCCAGGAACCAAATTTGCCAGCACTTTGATTTTGGGACTGCCCAGCCTCCAGAACTGTGGGAAATAAATTTCTGTTGCTTAAGCCACCCAGTCTATGATATTTTGTTATAGTAGCCCAAGCTAAGACAATCCATTTCTCGCTTAATTCTACCCCAGTCAATTATATCTGGGATAAGCATCTGTGCTCCTAATACATGGTAAGACAAAGGCATATTTCATTAGGAAGGTGTAGTCCCAACTCCATTAACAAGCTCTGTAATTTTTGGCAATTTATAAAACTTCCTTAAGCCCCAATTTATTTTAAAGTAAGAGTTGTTGGGACAGGAAATATGTGAAAAATATAGTTCCTGGGAGTGACATCACCAAAATGTTGAACCAGGAAGCTCCAAGCTATTGTTTTCTCACAGAAACCGGAAAAAACAGCTTTCTGAAAGCAACTTTGTAGTATGTTTGGGAAACAGCCAAAGGTTTACAGAAACAAGCAAATGCCCAATCAAGGAAAGGCCATCTTCAAAATGTTAGTAAAGTTTTGTGGCATTTTCACTCTTGCCTTGCCCCTCCCCAGCATAGCAGTGATCTTGGTCTTGAGCAGGCAGCAACCCATTTTCCCTCAAACTGTAGAGAGCAGAGCAGACCTTGTTTGTAAATTATTTTGTACATCTGTTCTAACCTGTCTTGAGGATATATGAAGGACTGATGCAAGGCACTCATCTGTTTTGCATTACTCACAATGCAAGTGGGAAAAGGAGCAGGCCTTGCTCATAAAACCTGCAGAGTGGACTACAAACTCACAGATACCTGGGGCAAGAAGTTATGAGTGGAGACACAGTAGATAATGTATGGCACAGAGAAGAAGCTGGGGTAAGAATCTTTGGGAGATTAGGACGTTCAAAAACAGATATATAATTGGAGAACTTTAGAAAGACACACACATGCCCCCACAAGAAGCATACTAAGAAAAGACCTGAGAAGATGAGGTTTCACCTTGTGGTGAGCCCTAGATTCAGAGCAATCCTAGCTAAGTGGTAAAGGAGTGCCCCAGCATAGAGCCAATCTGCAAAGACTAGGAAAGGTGGTTGTTTTCTCTTCTTTGTTAGCATGTTTGTTTTGTTTTCTTGTTTTAAGCTCCTGGCATTCAAGAAAATCTCTGTCAAAACAGCTAAAAATAAACTAAAGGAAAAGACTTGAGTAATCACATATGACAAGAAATAGTCTATGCAAAAATAGTTTAGAGAAGTATCAGACCACCACAGCCTTCAATGATCAAAAACACTGAAATCTGGGGAATGGGAAGAATCTGATTTCCAGAGTTAACACCTTATAATAGTGCACAATTTTCAACATAAAAACAAGATACACAAAGAAAGAGGAAACATGACTCATTCAAAGGAACAAAATAAATTGACAGAAACCATCCCTGAGGAAGCCCACTTATCAGACTTACTAGATAAAAACTTTATGGGGGCCGGCCCAGTGGCCAAGTGGCTAAGTTCACATGCTCTGCTTTGGTGGCCCAGGATTTTGCCGGTTCGAATCCTGGGCAGGGACATGGCACTGCTCATCAGGCCACAGTGAGGCCGTATTCCACATGCCACAACTAGGACCCACAACTAAAAATACACAACTATGTGCCAGGGGGCTTTGGGAGAAAAAGGAAAAATAAAATCTTTTAAAAAACTTTATAACAACTGTCTTAAATATGCATAAAGAGCTAAGTGAAAACATGGACAAATAATCAGGAAAACCTTATGAGCAAAGTGAGAATATCAACAAATTATAAAATGGAACCACCCAAATTCTGGAGGTGCAATATACAATAACTGATATGAAAAATTTACTAGAGGGTTTCAACAGCAGATCTGAGTAGACAAAAAACATCAGAAACTTGAAGATAAGACAATTAAAATTATTGAGTCTAAGGAGCAGAAAGAAACCAGAATGAAGAAAACTGCATAAGGGACTTGTGAGACATGCTTGAGCAGATCAACATATGCATTATGGGAGTCCCAGAAAGAGAAGAGATAGAGAAAAGGGCAGAAAGGTTATTTGAATGAATAGTGGCCCCAAACTTCCAAAATTTGATGAAAGAGATGAATCTACAAATCCAAGAAGCTCAATGAACTCCAAATAAGATAAATCCAAAAAGACCCACATTGAGACACGTAATCAAATTGCCAAAAGGCAGAGAGAATCTTGAAAGCAGCAAGAGAAAAGTGACTCATTGCATACAAGACATCCTCAATAAGATTATTAGTCAATTTCTCATCAGCAAATTTGGAGGCCAGAAGGCAGTGGGATGGTATATTTAAAGTTCTAAAAGAAAATATCAACTGACAATTCTATATCTGTCAAAACTAAAAACTGTCCTTCACAAATGAGGGGAAAATTAAGACATACCTAGATAAGAGCTGAGTTCATCACCACTACAGCTGCCCTAGAATAAATGCTAAAGGGGGCCCTTCAGGTTAAAATGAAAGGAAACTAGAAAATAATTCAAACCCATATGAAGATATAAAAAATCTCCAGTAGAGGAAAACACATGGGAAATATTGGAGCCATTATTTTTGTAATTTTAGTTTGTAACTTCATTTTTTATTTTCTACATAATTTCCAAGATAAATGCATAAAATAATTGTAAATCTATGTTATTGGCATACATTGTACAAAGATTCAGCATTTTGACATTAACAACAAAGGGAGAATAGAGCTGTAAAAGAGCAGAATTTTGTATGTGAATGTAAGTTGGTATTAATTCAGATTAAATTGTTATAACATTAAGATGTTATGTGTAATCCCCATGGTAACCATAAAGATATATTCATAGAATATACACAAAAGGAAATGGGAAGAGAATCAAAATATGTCACTACAACATCAAAAAAAACTAAACACAAATGAAGGCTGTAATAGAGGAAATGATGGTAAAATGCTGTAAGACACACAGAAAACAACTAACTAACTGGCAGAAGTTCTTCCTTATCAGTAATTACATTAAATGTAAATTGATTCAACTCTTTAATTAAAATTTCCAGAAAAGGGCCAGCCCTGTGGTTAAGTTCGTGTGCTCTGCTTCGGCAGCAGAGGGTTTCACCGGTTCAAATCCTGGTCATGGACATGGCACTGCTCATCAAGCCATATTGAGGTGGCATCCCACATGCCACAACTGGAAGGACCCACAACTAAAAATACACAACTACGTACTGGGGGGCTTTGGGGAGAAAAAGGAAAAAAATAAAATCTTAAGAAAAAAAAAAGAACAACTTTAAAAAAATAATAAATTCCAGAATGGAATTTTAAAAAAATGATCCAACTATACACCATGTACAAGATACTAATTTTAGATCTAAAGACACAAAAAGGTTGAGGGTAAAAGGATAGAAATGAATATTCCTTGCAAATAGTAACCAAAAGAGAGCTGGAATGGCTATACTAATATCAGACAAAAGTGACATTAAGTAAAAAACTGTTATAAGAGAAAATGAAAATATTTATTGATAAAAGAGTAAATCAACCAAGAAGTATAGAAATTAAAAACATATGCACCAGACATCAGAGTCCTAAAATATATGAAGCAATCTTTGACAGGACTGAAGGGAGAAATAGTTCTACAATTATAGTTGGATATTTCAATACTACAATTTCAATAATGGATAGAACAACAGGAAAAAAAGATCAATAAGGAAAAAGAAGACTTGAAAACAGTATAAACCATTTAGACCTTACAGACCTAGAGAAGACTGTACCTAGCAACAGCAGAATACAATATTTTCTCAAGTTCATATGGAATATTCTGCAGAACAGACAATGTTAGGTCAAAAAACAAGTCTCAATAAATTTTCAATAAAGAAACTCAGATACAAAGATTAAAATAATACAAAATATGATTTCCAATCACAATTGAATGAAACTAGACATAATAACAGCAAGAAAAGTAGAAAATTCACAAATACATAGAAATTAAACAGCACACTGTTAAACAAGGGGTCAAAGAAGAAATCAAGTGGAAAATTTTTTAAATACCTTGAAACAAATGAAAATGAAATCCCAACATACCAAAATTTATGAGATGCAGCAAAAGCAATGCTAAGAAGGAAACTGAAAGTTGTAAACACATACAACTCAAAGCAACACCTAAGTTTACACCTTAAGGATCTCAAATCAAGATCTCAAAGCAACAATCTAAGTTTACATCTTAGGGAACTAGAAAACAAGGAGCAAATTAAGCCTAAACTAGCAAAGAGAAGAAAATCAAAATTTAAGCAGGGAAAAAAAGAATAGAAAATCAACAAAACCAAAAGTTAGTTCTTTGAAAAAAAAAAATCAATAATATTGACAAGCTTCAGCTATATTGACTAAGAAAAACATAAGACTCAAACTCGTAAAATCAAAAATAAAAGTGGGGACATTACCACCAATTTTACAGATGTTAAAAGTATTATAAGAGAATACTATGAACTGTACACCAAAAAATGGATAATCTATATGAAATAGATAAATTCCTATTAACACACAACTTACCAAGACTGATTCATGAAGAAATAGAAAATCTGAACAGACTTATAACTAGCAAGGAAATTGAAGCAGTGATCAAAAATTTCCCAAGAAAGAAAAGTCTTGGAACAGATGGCTTCACTGGTCAATTGTATTAAACATTTAAAGAAGAATTAACACTCATCCTTCTCAAACTCTTCCAAAAAGTTAGAGGAGGGAACACTTCCTAACTTATTCTACAAGGTCAGCATTACTCTGATACCAAAGCGAAAAACATTACAAGAAAAGAAAACTACAGACCAATATCCCTTCTGAATATTGATACAAAATTCTTCAACAAAATACTAGGAAACTGAAATCAGCAACATATCAAAAGGATTAAAGGCCATGACCTACTGGGATAAATTCCTGGATGAGTCAACATATTCAAGAATCACTCAACACACGTCAATCAATGTGATACACCACTTTTAACAAAATTCAACACACTTTCATGATAAAAACACTCAAAAAATTAGGAACATAATAAAACTTCCTCATCATGATAAAGCCCATATATGAAAAACCCATAGTTAACATCATACGCATTGTTGAAACACTGAAAAGTTTTCCCCTAAGATCGAGAACAAGACAAGGACACCTGCACTCACTATTTCTATTCAACATAGTATTGGAAAGTCTAGCCAGAGCAATTAGGCGAAAAAAAAAATCTAAGTTGGAAAGGAAGAAGAATATTTCTCTTCTCCGAGATGTTATTTTATGTAGAAAACAATAAAGATTCCACACAAAAAAATGTTAGAGCTCATAAATGAACTTGTCAAAGTTGCAGGATACAAAATCGACATGCAAAATTCAATTCCATTTCCATTTCTATACACTAACAATGAACAATCCAAAAAGGAAATTATGAAAACAATTCCATTTATAATAGGTCCATTCCATTTATAACAATTTTGAATCAAAAAGAATAAAATACTTAGGAATAAATTAACCAAAGAGTTGAAAGACTTGTATAGTAAAAATTACATCATAGTGCTGAAAGAAACTAAAGAAGACATAAATAAATGGAAAGACATCTCATGATCATCAATAGAAGACAATATTGTTAAGATGACAATACCCAAAGGGATATACAGATTCAATACAATCCCTATCAAAATCCCAATGGCATTTTTGTAGAAATAGAAAAACCCACCCTAAAATTCATATGGGATTTCAGTGACCCAGAATAGCCAAAGCAATCTTGTAAAAGAAGAACAAAGTTGGAGGATTTCCTGATCCTGATTTCAAACATTACTACAAAGCTACAGTAATCAAAACAGTGTGGTACTGGCAAAAGAACAGACATAGCAAATGGAATATGATAGAGAGTACAGAAAGAAACCTTTGATATATTGTCAATTGATTTTCAACAACAATGCCAAAGCCATTTAATGGGGAAAAGACAGTCTTTTCAACAAATGTTGCTGGGAAAACTGGACATCCACATGCAAAAGAATGAAGTTACTCAATACCACATACAAAAATTAACTCAAAATGGAACAAATACCTAAACATAGGCCCTAAAACTATAGGGGCCGGCCCTGTGGCCAAGTGGTTAAGTACATGTGCTCCGCTTCAGCAGCCCAGGGTTTCTTTGGTTCGGATCCGAGGCACGGACATGGCACTGCTCATCAACCCATGCTGAGGCGGCATCCCACATGCCACAACCAGAAGGACCCACAACTAAAAACATACAACTACATACCGGGGGCTTTGGGGAGAAAAAGGAAAAATAAAATCTTTTTTTTAAAAAAAAAGACCTAAAACTACAAAAACTCAGAAGAAAACACGAGGGAAAGCTTCATGACACTGTATTTGGCAATAATTTCTTGGATATCACACCAAAAACACAGGCAACCAGAGGAAAAACAGGTAAATTAGACTTCATCAAAATAAAGTTTGTGTATCAAAGGTTACTATCAAGAGAGTGAAAAAACAACTGTAGAAAATATTTGCAATGCATATATTAATATGTAGGATATATAAAGAACTCACAACTCAACAACAACAGACAACCCAATTCAAAAATGAGAAAAGGACTTCAGCAGACATTTCTCCAAAGAAGATAGACAGATGGGCATAAGCAGGTGAAAAGATGCTCAACAGCACTACCTATTAGGGAATCATAAAACAAAACTGCATTGAGATACCACTTACACGTTAGTATGACTATTACCAAATTGTGGGAAATAAGTGTTGGCAAGGATGTGCAGAAATTGGAACCTTTTGCATTGCTGGAGGGAATGTAAAATGGTATAGCTACTGGAAAACAGGTTGGTGGTTCCTAACATAGAATTACCATGTGATCTAACAATTCCACTCTGGGTCTATACCCAAAAGAATTCAAGGTAGGCACACAAAGAGATATTTGTACAACCATGTTCATAGCAGCATCGTTCACAATGGCCAAAAGGTGGAAACAACCCAAATGTCCATTGACAGATGAATGGATAAACAAAATGTGATATATATATATACATAATTAATTATTCAGCCTTTTAAAAGAATATGATTCTGATACAACATGGATGAACCTTGAAAACATTATGCTAAGTGAAATAACTCAGATACGAAAGGACAAATATGATTCCATTTATATGGGGTACCTAGAAGAGACAAATTCATAGACAGAAAGTAGGATAGAGATTACCAGGGGCTGGGAGGAGGGGAGAATGGGGGGTTATTTTTTAATTGTTACAGTTTCTGTTTGGGATGATGAAAAAGTTCTGGAAAAGGATAGTGGAGATGGTTGCACAACATTGTGAATATAGTTAATGCCACTAAACTAAAAATGGTTAAAATGGTAAATTTTTATTATGTATATCTTACTACAATAAAAAATATTTTTTCTGGTGGTGAGTAGGTGAGAATAAATGTTAACAATCATAATTATTATCTAGTATTTATATGAGTGAAGTCTAATATCAAGAAATTACAAAATAATAAACCTACAAAATTGATCTGAGCTATGATTAAAAGTAAGAGTAATATTTGTTCAGACAAGGCAGGGATCAATGCTAATTGAAAGAGTTTTATCATCTCAGGTAGGAATGAAAAATCAATGTCAGAGGATGTTTTTATATGGACAGAGAATATAACAAAGAAGGCAGATGTAGGGAAGAATACAATGTGAGAAATTTTAAAGAAACTTGAAATGTAGTACAGAAAGAGTAAATATTCCTTACTCTAGTACAAGGGATCTTCTCGTCAAGTAACTCCAGCCCTTTAAGGTTTTGAATCCAGATTCTGTGACCCAAAATGCAATCATTTGTCATTGTCTCCATAGAGACGGTGGGTCATGAATGGAAACTATTTGCAGTGATCCCTCAAATACGAAAAGGAAGGGTATGTCATTTGTGCAACATTTTTCCCTTCTGCAACCATAGGGACATTTATTGAACATTTACTATAGCCCAGGCCATTGAAGACTTCTGTGTTTCTACAAAAGCCTCAGTGATATACTCTGCCAAATGCCCTAAGTACAAAGTGCATAAACTCAAAACTTTTTTCATTCAATCATTGATTATTGATTCCATTTTTGAGTCAGGTCCTGTTCTTGGCTAATGGATATGTAATAATCAGTTTATTTCCTGAGACTCACATAGTGTATAACAGATATAGGGTCAAATAACCATAAAAGTTGTGGAATAGGGGCATGTGAAAGACCCACAGGAGTAGAGAGGAGCCCGTGACAAATTTTGAAGCTGGGTCTAGAGAGGCTTCTCAGAGAAGGTGACACTTAAGCTGATTCTTGGCAAGTGAAAGTGAATCACTGGGCAGAGAAGGGAGAAAAGATCATTCCTAGGCAAAGGATGCCCTATGTGCAATTGACCAAGGGCTATATTACATAGACTGTATATGTGCTATCCCCCAGCTGGGAGCAGCTTCCCATCCACTTAACCTAGTTGGTACTGCTTCATCAGCTCAGTGGTTAATTTCTCAGGCAAGTAGTTCCTGAGAGACCTGGGTAGGGGAAAACTGCTATTTTCATTGCTCATCAAACTACATAAATCACTGTAGTAACAAAAAACTGTTGAAAATTTACACTTACTTTTATGACTGATAAATATGTCTCCCCATCTAGACTGCAAGTCTCAGGAGGACAGAAAGTGTGTTTATTCTTATTCATAATCGAATTCCCTAGTTTCTGGACCCTAGAAAGTGCTCAATAAATATCTGAGGAATTAGCAAATGAATGAATGAATATACCCCCTCAAGACAGGACAAGTGAGTTGCCTATAATTGATAAATGGAAGACTAAGATGCATGCCCAGGACTCTTGATTTCTGGTCAAGACTTTCAACAACAAAAAGCCCTGGGTCAGGAGAATAGTTTGTAGCTATTTTGAAATTAAGCATTCTCTGTGAATATAAAGACATAGTTATATTCTTCTCAGACCACTGTACCTTTCTTTTTCACAGTCATCTCCAAGGGCTCTCAGTAGAACTTGAAAGGCCACAAGCTATGGGAGCAGTAATTTTTTCTCTCTTTTGGTTGCTGATATTCACTGTTATCCATCTCTCAGGGAACCATGCTATCTCAGATTTGACAAATATTCCCATTATCTGCCCAGGATAATTGCAATGACTTCTACTGTTCTTTTTTACTCTCTTCTCACAAGTGATTCATGGTGTCTTTGTGAATGGAATAATAGGGCAAATGACATCCATATTTTTAAATTTATTAAATATTTCCAAATTGCATTGATTGTAAATTGTACCAGTTTACAATCCCTCAGCAATGGATGGGAATCCCCACTGATGCAGGTCCTCACCAACCCTTGCTTTCAGACTAATTTTCCCATATATGTTGATTGTGGAATGGTTGCTCATTATGGCTATAATTTGCATTGCCTTGGTTATTTGTAAGGATGAGCTTCTTTTCAAATGTTTTTTGTCTGTCTACTTTCCTCTTCTGTGGATTTTCTGTTCATATATACCCCTCACCCATTTTTTCCTCCATTTTTTGCATTTAAAAATAAGTAGGTATGAATTGTGTATACAATCTGGATACTAATCTGTCAGTTACATGCGCTGCAAATATCTACTCTCAGACTACAGTTTCTCTTTTTACTTTATGATCTCTTTTGATGCCCAGTAGTTTTAAATTTTAATTTAGTCACCTTATTCTTTTGGGATCTTGTTTAAGAAATATTTCCTACTCCATGGTCTCAAAGCTATTATGCTATATTTTCTTTCAAGAGTTTTATAGATTTTTTTTTTTTTTTTTTTTGGAGGAAGATTAGCCCTCAGCTAACTACTGCCAATCCTCCTCTTTTTGCTCAGGAAGCCTGGCTCTGAGCTAACATCCGTGCCCGTCTTCCTCTAGTTTATACGTGGGACGCCTACCACAGCATGGCTGCCAAGCAGTGCCATGTCCGCACCCGGGATCCGAACCAGCGAACCCCGGGCCGCCGAGAAGCGGAACGTGCGAACTTAACCGCTGCGCCACCGGGACGGCCCCTAGATTATTTTTAATAATTAGTTCCTTTATGTTTTTTCCTTTTTTATTGAGATATAATTGACATATAACATTATATCAGTTTCACGTATACAACATAATGATTTGATATTTGTATATACTGAAAAATGATCACCATAAGACTAGTAGTCACCACACAGTTATGATTTTTTTCTTGTGATGAGAACTTTTAAGATCTACCCTCTTAGCAACTTTCAAATATACAATACAGTATTATTAACTATAGTTGCCATATGTATGTCTCCAGGAGTTTTTAATTTTATAACTAGAAGTTTGTACTTATGACTACCTTCATCCATTTTGCCTACCCCTCACCCCACACCTCTGGCAACCACCAGTCTGCTCTCTATGAGTTGTTTTGTTTGTTTGCTTGTTTTAGGTTCCACATATAAGTGAGATCATATGGTATTTGTCTGACTTATTTCACTGAGCATAATGCCCTCAAAGTCCATCCATGTTGTCACAAATAGCAAGATCTTCTTCTTTTTATACCTGAATAATATTCCATTGTACATAAAAGACATACAAATGGCCAAAAGATACTTGAAAAGATGTTCAACATCACTCATCATGAGGGAAATGCAAGTCAAAACCACGAGATACCACCTCATAATTGTTAGAATGTCTGTCATTAAAAAGACAGAGATAACAAATATTGGTGAGGATGTAGAGAAAATGGAACCCTGGTGCAATGTTGATGAAAATGTAAATTGGTGCAGCCACTATAGAAAATAGTATGGAGGATCCTCAAAAAATTGAAAATAGAACTACCATATGATCCAGAATCCCACTTCTGGGTATATATCCAAAGAAAATGAAAACAGCATCTCAAAGAGATATCTGCACTCCCATATTCACTGCAGCATTATTCACAAGAGCCAAGATATGGAAACAACCTAAGTGTCCGTCAATGGATGAATGGATAAAGAAGATGTGGTGTGTGTGTATCACACAAACAATGGAACATTATTCATCCATGGGATTTTATTTCAAAGGAGCAAGAGGATTCATTTTCAGATTCAATTCTTGAATGTTGACTGCTTTGGACTTTAACTTTCAAGGGGTTTTAGTTTTTGGACATTAATTTCTCCCTGGAAATTTGAGTAGAAGCAAATTTTTCTCAAATTTGGTGCATCTTATGTTGGGTATTTTGTTATTCCTTATCATAGAATCTCTGTGGTGGGCTTTATTAGACATTGAAGCTGAGCATAATTCAGGATGGGAAAAAATTAGAGACTGATGTGAAAGACAAACCAGAGCTGAACAGTAGTTAAAGTGGTAAAAATGGATTTTACCGAAGACTATTTCAATAGTGGAAAAGAGATCTTGGTATAGAACCAGGCTCAATTCTGAAGGCAGCATGGGCAAGTGGAAATTTATAACGAGAGCGCAGGGTGAGGGTCAGTGGATGGAAGATTCTAGGAGGAAACATCAGGGGTAAGGGTGGTTCTGGCTAACCCAACCTAACAGGAGTCTTGCTGAGTACAGGCCAGCATGATCAGATATCACCTAGGAGATAGTGGAGGATTAGGAACCTGACCAAATATCAAGGGTGATCAGATAATGAGAGTGGAGGGTTCTGATTAAACTTACTTAGAAGGGTTCTTGCTAAAACTAGATTTTACAAGTAAGTGCACAGATAGGCCTAAGAGAAGGATCAGGAGTCTGACTAAAGTTTGGTCAAGCAAAGAATCTTTGTCACTGAATTGTTGGCATTTGGGCAAAGCAGCACTTTGAGGTTAGCTTAACTAACGTGCTATCAATGACCCATTTCAGAGAGTTCTGAAGGCAAACCATACATGTCCAATAGTAGTCCAAAAAGATGCCCCAAGCAGCAAGGGTTAGCAGTGGGGCAGTGGTCTCATGAAGATGCAGTCAGGCTATACTACGACAGGCAACAGAACAAGTCTTAGCAAATTTAAGATTTCTGAAATCATACTAAGCATCTTTTCTGACCACCATAGTATGAAACTAGAAATGAAAACATGAGGAAATCTGGAAAATCTATAAATATGTAGAAACTAAAAAATACAATTCTGAACAACCAATGGGTAAAAGAAGAAATCAAAAGGGAAATTTTTAAAAATCTCTAAACAAATGAAAATGGAAACACAATACACCATAACCTATGGGATTCTCCGAAAGCAGTTCTAAGAGAGAAGTTAATAGAGATAATGCATATATTAGGAAAGTAGAAAGGCCTCAAATAAACAACCTAACTTCACACCTCAAAGAACTAAAAAACAAGAACAAATTAAACCCAAAATTAGCAAAAGGAAAGAAAGAATAAGAATCAGAGTAGAAATAATGAAATAGAGACCACAAAAAAAAAAAAATAGAAAAGAGCAATGAAACTAAGAGCTGGTTTTTTGAAAACAAAAACAGACTTTTAGCTAGACTGAGAAAAAAATAGAGAAGACTCAAATAAATAAAATCAGAAATGAAAGAGATGTTACAACTGATACTACAGAAACACATACGCTCATAAGAGACAATTATATGCCAACAGATTAGATAGCTTAGAAAAAGCAGATAAAAATTCCTGGAAACACACAACCTGCCAAGACTACATCAGGAAGAAACAGAAAATCTGAACAGACCAAAAAGTAAAACGTTGAATCAGGGGGCCAGCCCAGTGGCGCAGTGGTTATGTTTACATGTTCTGCTTCAGTGGCCCAGGGTTCACCAGGGCAGACGTACACACTGCTTGTCAAGCCATGCTGTGGCAGGCATCCCACATATAAGGTAGAGGAATATGGGCATGGATGTTAGCTCAGGGCCAGTCTTCCTCAGCAAAAAGAGGAGGATTGGTGGCAGATGTTAGCTCAGAACTAATCTTCCTCAAAAAAAAAATTAATCAGTAATCAAAAACCTCCAAACACAGAAAACTCCAGAACTAGACAGCTTCACTGGTGAATTCCACCAATTATTTAAAGGAGAATTAATGCCAATCCTTCTTAAACTCTTCCAAAAGACTGAATAGGAGAGAACACTTTCAAACTCATTTTACAAGACCGGCATTACCTAATACCAAAGCCAGATAAGGACATTATAAGGAAAGAAAAATATAGATCAATATCCCTGATGAATATAGATACAAAAATTCTCAACAAAGTATTGGCAAGCTGAATTCAAGAATATATTACAAGGATTATACACCATGACCAAGGGGAATTTATCCCTGGGATGAAAGGATGGTTCAACATCCACAAATCAATAAATGAGATATAACACATTAATCAGGTGAAAGATAAAAATCACATGATCATCTCAATAGATGCAGAAAACTCCTCTGACAAAATATAACGTCCTTTCACGATAAAAACCCAGATTGTGTGTAGAGGGTGTATTCCTCAACATTATAAAGGCCATATATGACAAACTCTCAGCTAACATTATACTCAATGGTAAAAAATTGAAAGTTTTTCCTCTAAGAGCAACAACAAGACAAAGATGCCCACTTTAACCACTACTATTCAAGATAGTACTGGAAGTCCCAGCTAGAGCAATTAACAAGACAAAGAAGTAAAAGGCATCCAAATCAGAAAGGAAGTAGTAAAACTGTCATTATTCACATACGATATGATTTTATATACAGAAAATCCCAAAGACTCAACCAAAAAACGGTTTGTACTAATCAACAAATTCAGTTTGCAGGATATAAAATCAACATACAGATATCAGTTGCACTTCTATTCACTAACAATGAAACATCTGAAAAAGAAATAAAAGCTATCTCATTCACAATAGCATCAAGAACAATAAAATACCTAGGAATAAATTTAACCAAGGAAGGGAAAGATCTGTATAATGAAAACTACCAAACTGTGCTGAAAGAAAGTGAAGAAGACACAAACAAATGGAAAGATATCCCATGGATTGAAGAATTAATATTGTTAAAATGTCCATACTACCCAGAGCTATCTATAAACCCAATGCAATCTCTAACAAAATTCCATGGCATCTTTCACAGAAATGGAAAAAACAATCCCAAATTTTGTATGGAACCACAAAACATCCCAAATAGCCAAACCAATCATGAGAAAGAAGAACAAACCCGGAAACATCACACTTCCCAATTTCAATCTATACTACAAAGCTATAGTATAAAACAGTATGGTACTGGCATAAAGAGAGACACACAGACCAGTGGAACAGAATAGAGAGCCCAGAATTAAACTGTCACATATATGGTTAACTAATATTTAACAAGGGAACTAAGAACACTCAAAAGGGAAAAGAACAGTTTCTTCAACAAATGATGTTGGGAAAACTGGATAGCCAAATGCAGAAAAATGAAATTGGACCCCTGTCATATATCACTCAAAAAATTAACTTGAAATAGATGAAAGACTTAAACATAAACCTAATACCATAAAACTCAAAGAAAACATAGACAAGAAGCTCCTCAACATTGGTCTTGGCAATAATTTTTTGGATATGATACTAAAAGCAAAGACAAAAAAAGCCAAGATCAACAAGATCAACAAACTTAAAAGCTCCTAAATAGCAAAAGAAACAAGTGAAATGAAAAGCAACCTACAAAACGGAAGAAAACATTTGCAAGTAATATCTTGGTTAAGGGGTTAATATCCAAAATGTATAAAGGACTCATGCTACTCAGTAACAAAAAAAAATCCAATTAAAAACGATCAGAGGAACTATAAATAGACATTTTTCCAAAGAAGGCATCCAAAGGACTAACAGGTACATGAAAAGATGTTCAACATCACTAATCATCAGGAAAACGCAAATCAAAACTACACTGAGATATCACCTCACACTAGTTAGAATGGCTATAATCACCAAGACAAAAAATAACAAACGTTGGACAGGATGTGGAGAAAAGGGAAACCTCATACACTGCTGCTAGGAATGCAAGCTGGTGCAACCACTACAGAAAACAGTATGGAGATTTCTCAAAAAATTAAAAATAGAAATACCATGCAATCCAGCTATTCCACTACTGGGCATTTATCCAAAGAACTTGACGTCAACAATTGAAAGACTCAGGCACTCCTATGTTCATTGTGGTATTATTCACAATAGTCAAGACGCAGAAGGAACCCAAATGTCCATTGACTGATGAATGGATAAAGAAGATGTGGCGTATGGGTATATATACCCACAATGCAATACTTCTCAGCCACAATAAAAAGACAAAATTGTCCCATTTGCAACAAGATGGATGGAATTTGAGGGTATTATGTTAAGCAAAATAAGCCAGACAGAGAAAGACAAATACCTTATGATTTCACTCATATGTGGAAGAGAAATTAACACATGGACCAAGAGAACAGATTAGTGGTTACCAGAGTGGAAGGGGGTTGTGGGGTGGGCATAAGGGGTAAAGGGGAACATTTATATGGTGACTGACAAATAATAATGTACAACTGAAATTTCACAATGTTATGAACTATTATGAGCTCCATAAAAAAGGGGGGAAATAGATGAAAAAAATATCCTGGACACCAAGGCTCAAGTAAACTATCATAGTTGGCAACACTTTGCACATGCTGTCATACATCACTGCTGGCAGAATTAAGGGCTATCTGTACAACTCCACTAGGAGAAGACAACTGGAACCTTGTGTCTGTTCTCTCCTGGTCTCTACCCTATGCTCGTTTTTTCTTTGCTGGTTTTCATCTCTATCCTTAGGCATGAGTATAACATAACCCATAGACACGAGTATAACAACTTTTCTGGGTCTTCTGAGTCCTTCAACCAAATCATCAATCCTTAGGATGGTCTGGGAACCCTCCACACAACAAGGATATCTATTACAAATATGTTTATGCTAGCATAAGCCTGGAAATAATCTAATGGTGCTGGGGAAACTGGATATCCACACGCCAAAGAATGAAGTTGGACCCTAATCTTATAGCACATAAAAAATGAACTGAAATGGATCAAGGATCTAAACAAAAGAGCTAAAACTATAAAACTCTTAGAAGAAAATATGAGGAAAAATCTTCATGAAATTGGATTTAGCAGTGATTTCTTGGACATGACACCAAAAGCACAGGCAACAAAAGAAAAAACAGACAAATCTGACTTCATCAAAATTAAAAACTTTTGTGCATCAAAGGACACTATCAACAGAGTGAAAAGGTAACCCACAGAATGGGGGGAAATATTTACAAATCATTTATGTGATGAGAGATTAATATCCAGACTATACAAAGAACCCCTACAACTCAATAACAATAAAACAAACAACTTGATCTAAAAAGCACCAAGGACTTGAATACATGCTTCTCTAAAGAAGATATATAGATGGCGAATAGGTACACAAATAAATACTCAACATCAATAATCACTACGGAAATGCAAATCAAAATTGCAATGAGATACCATTTATTTAAAAGCCAGAATATAACAAGTGATGGTGAGGATATGGAGCAATTGGAACCCTTGTGCACTGTTAGTGGGAATGTAAAATGGTGCAGCAACTGTGGAAAACAGTATGGTGGTTCCTCAAAAAATTAAACATTTAATCACCATATGATCCAGCAATTTCACTTCTAGGTATACGCACAAAAGAAGTGAAAGCAAGGTTTCAAAGAGATATTTGTACACCCATGTTCACAGCAGCATTATTCACAAAGCCAAAAGCTGGAAACAACCCAAGTGTCCTTCAACAGATAAATGGATAAACAAAATGTGGTATAAACACACAATGAAATAGTCAGCTTTCAAAAGGAATGAAACTCTAATACAGGCTACAACATGGATGAACCATGAAAACAGTATATGCTAAGCTAAATAAGTGACACACAAAGGAACAAGTATTGTATGGTTCCACTATATGAGAGGTACCTAGAATGGTCAAATTCATAGAGACAGAAAGTAACAAAGTGGTTATCAGGGGCTGAGGGGAGGGGGGATAGCAAATTATTGTTTATTAGGTACAGAGTTTCAGTTTAGGATGATGAAATAGTTCTGGAGACAGTGCTGGTGGTTGTACAAGGTGAACGTACTGCCACTGTATAGGTGTATACATTTAAAAATGATTAAAATGGTAATTTTATCTTATGTATAATTTGCCACAATTATAAAAAACAGAAAGACAGGCCTAGAATGCAAATAAATTTGTTGGTCATGAGTCAGTAAATGTTGTTGAAGCCCTGGTAGTGGGATATGGTTGCTAAAAAAATATGTACAGATTAAGAAAAGATGGTCAATGACAGAAACCTAATTTTAAAAAGACAAGTGGGTTAGGTTCAATGAGTATTTACTGTGTACCTAAAATGGACTCGGGGGCACTGTCCCAACACTTTCATATATTACCTCTCTTAACTGCTAAAACAAGTAGTCATTTCATAGTTAAGGAAAAATAAAAGTAAAAAGACAAGTGGAAAAACAATTCATTAGTATTTTTGTTGTTGTTGTTGTTGTTAATTATTTGTTTTAGTGATCAGAGGATTAAAATTAGAAAAACAAGAGTGCTTTCGAGGAAACCAAGGAAATTGACAAGAAAATGGTCATGATACATTTCTGGAAAGAAACATACCCAATGACTGGAACACAAAAAGTCAACTCTTCCTTCTCGTATAAAGATGACAATGAATAAAAACTTATGTAGATAGAATATGTTCCCAAAAAGAATAGAGTGAAAAATTACTCCTTTCTTTGTCCCTCCACACACTATTGCCCCCAATGTTTGCCAAATAAATCATTTTTATTAGTTTCTTATGAAAATTTCAGTTCTTTGTGCAAACAAGTATTTATTCTTATTCCCCCCTCTTTTATACAAAAAGTAGCATATTATACCATAAGGTTCTGCATCTTGTTTTTCCTTTACTTAATGCACCTTGAAGGCTTTTCATATCAGGCCATAGACAGCGCTCTCATTTTTTTCTCCAAGTGCATAGTGTTGTACTATTTTCAGCAGCTTATTTATGGCTATTTTCAATATTTTTGTATTGTGAAGGCTGCTACATGAATAACCTTGGATATGCATCATTGTGTAACTAGATCCTTAGACGAAATTCCAGAGATGGGATTGCTCAAAGGTTAAATGGAATTGGAATTTTGAAAGAAGCTCCCAAATTGCCCTCAGAAAGTTTGTACCTATCTGCAGTCCCTCTCCCCCAATATAAATTTTCCAATTTGGGTAATTTTTGCCAATCTAGTGCATAAGAAACAGTGTCTCTATACAGTTTTGTGGGGGTTTTTTGAGGAAGATTAGCCCTGAGCTAACATCTGCTGCCAGTCCTCCTCATTTTGCTGAGGAAGACTGGCCCTGAGCTAACATCTGTGCCCATCTTCCTCTACTTTATATGTGGGACGCCTACCACAGCATGGCATGCCAAGCAGTGCCATGTCCACACCTGGGATCCGAACCGGTGAACCCTGGGCTGCCAAAGCAGAACAGGTGAACTTAACCGCTGTACCACCAGGCCGGCCCCTCTCTATACAGTTTCAATAGCATTTATCTAATTATGAATGAAGTTGAGTGTATTTCATATATATATATATTTACGCATATGTAGATTCTGTTCTGTGTATTGTTAATCTCTTTCTCCATTTTTATTGGATTGTTAACCTTTTTATTAAGCAATTTTTTTTGGTGCTTCCTTATATATTAGGGAGATTAGCCATTTGTTTGTAACATAAAATGCAAATATTTTTCCAGTCTGTCACATTAACCTTTTCTTTGATGTAGTAGGGATGACCAATCTTTTATGTGTTGGTTTTCGGATTCTGAAGTTAGGCCTTCCTCATTTCATGGTTATAAAGAAATTCACTCAAAGTTTTCAGTCTTTGTAATTTAATATTTTTATTTTAAATTTCGACACATTTGGAGTTAACTCTGAATTCAGTACATGGCATAATCCATTCTCTTTTTTCCAGAAAAGCTAGGAAATTGTCCCTATTATCTTTATTGAAAAGTCCATCTTTACCCAACTGATTTGAAAGGCTCTATTCACCACACACTAAAGTCCTTTATTTGGTTCTATTTTTGGATTCTCTATTCTGTTCTATTGGTCTGTATAGTCAGATGACAATCTCATATTAATCCAATTTTTGAAGTTTTAGAGTATGTTTTATCTAGTAAGACTAGCCCCAAATGTCCACTCCCCGGCCCCGCTTTCTTTTCCAGATATTTTCTATTCTTACCTTTATCTTTCCACTTGAACTTCAGAATAACCCCTATTTATAAAAGCATATTTTCACGATTTCATGTTAAATTCATAAATTAATTTAAAATGAGCTGTTTATGATGGTAAGGATTTCAAGTCAATAGGGTAAAATTTTCATTTAAATCTTTTTTTGTGTCCTTCATAGTGTTTTAAACTTTTTCTTATATATATTCTATTTATTTCTTGCTAGGATTATTCTGAAGCATTTTATACTATTCCAAGGTTTTGTTTGTATATATGAAGTTTGTTTACATGAATTTTATACCCACCTATCTTACTTTCTCCTTTTATTTAAAATTACTTTAAAAGTAACTGTACTTGGAGAAAGCATCTTTGCAGCTAGAAGCAATTTATTTTTATACTTAACAAAATCCACCTGGCTTGGGGGTAACCAGAAGCAATTAGTAAGTCAGTTGATCTCAATAAGCTCCTTGAAGAACTTCAAGCTTACATTCCTTGCTCTCTCTGAGCTATGGTTTTTTCTACAGAAAATGGGAATAATACTGCTTACTTCATTTCTGGGCTATTTACAACTGTCAACACTACCCTTCAAACTTTATTTCGTAGTCCAGGACTTCACAAATCAGCTTCCTTACATCTACACCCTTCCCCCAGGACTCTAAAAACTACACAGAAGATTGAATGGCTATGTCTCCAGGGTCTGGGCTCTAAGTAAGAGCAAGCACTCCATAAAAAAAGTTCCTTTTGGGGTCCACCCGCGGCACTGCAGTTACGCTCACATCTTCCGCTTTGGCAGCCTGGGGTTCGCTGGTTGGGATCCCAGGTGCAGAACTACGCACCACTTAACAAGCCATGCTGTGGTAGGCGACCCACATATAAAGCAGAGGACGATGGGCACGGTTGTTAGCTCAGGGCCAGTCTTCCTCAGCAAAAAGAGGAGGACTGGCAGCAGACGTTAGCTCAGGGCTAATCTCCCTCAAAAAGAATTTAATTAATTAATTAATTATTTTGAAAAGTTCCTTTCTGGCTGGCTGGTGCCATAATGGTTAGGTTCAGGTGCTCAGCTTCCCCCCAGGGTTCACAGGTCCAGATCAGGCTCATCTAGACACGGCTGTGGCTGCATCCCACACAAAAAAAATAGAGGAAGATTGGCACGCTTATTAGCTCAGGCACAAACTTCCTCAAGCAAAAAGAGGAAGATTGGCAACAGATGTTAGGTCAGGGCCAATCTTCCTCACAAAAAGAAAAAAGTTCCTTTCAAATGGACTTTCTTTCTTAAGAAAACAATGCTGTTCTCATTTCTACTCCATAATAGATGCTTCTGGTTTTACATAAAAGTCTAGCTTTAAGTTATTTATCAGCTCAATTAAGTAACCTTTACTAAAAACAAATAGAGACAAGCCTGGAAAATTTCCTGAGCAGATAAAATCAGTTTAGTCACAAATAAAATTTAATTTAGCTTAGTTTGCAAAACTCACTTGACCTGGGTCATTTCTTGCTTATGTCTCTGGAAATCAAAAGCAAACCTTAAACTGCTTCCCAAGTTCCATAGGAGGTAAACACTGACCAATTCTCTATCATTTAGGAAAATTCTAATATGATAACCAATCACTGTGATATAAGCTACCTTCTAACAATATACCCCCAAGCCTTGTTTTGGTTTTTGAGTGCTCTCGGTTGGCCAACTGTCTTTCGGTGTGTGCACAACAAACTTTTACTAATTATCACTTCGGAGATTCACTGGTTTTACTCTGGCTATTTCTGAACTTTTGACATTTCTCCCATCAAATCTTAAAAAAAAAAAAAAAATAAAAAAATTGATGCTCCAAGAAGATCTATCCTTGTTATCGTCTTACGGATGAGGCTCAGAGATTACTCTCCAAAATACAATCCCAGCCATATATACAGTGATACTCATTTAAATTACCAATTACACACACGCCCACCAATAAAATCCTGCATCCAAGTTCTCCCTCTCTCTGCTACCCCCAGCACCCGGATTCTCATTACTCGCTTCCTGAATAGTCTGCCTCACGACTCCCTCATTCTCTTCAGACCCAGCCTCTCACACAGCAGTCAGAGCACAGAACACTAGCCCCCTTAGCAATTTCGGAAACTTCTCCCTTTTGGCCTCCCCAACCCCGTTTCACTTTTAGCGATTCCTCCCCTTCACCTCTCCAATCCCTTTGCAGGTTCCCGGTCTCCTCCCCTTCCGGCTCCCTAACGAGCTTTGGGTCTCAGAAGCTGAGGTCCCACAACTCTAATTCACTGAGGAACCCCAAGCCAAACTTACGCCCAAAGGCCAAAACGGCGACCCAGGAAGCCTGTGGATTCCTTGGGGGCAGGGGCACTTTCAGAAGTCTCCCGAGTGTGGCCAGGCGAAGGCTGTGAAGAATCAAGAGAATTAAGCGGTCCATCCACCGCTTTTCCTGCTCCGAACTACATTTCCCAGAAGGCTCGGCGGTGCGAATTATCTTCCCTTGCAAACTAACCCTCCTCTTCCTGAGCCTCTTCAACTCGGGAATAGTAGGACGAGTCTGAGAAGGAAGCCCATTTCAAACGCATAGGGGTGGACTTCTTCGGGAGCTACGGCCCGAGACTGAGCCAGGTTCCCTGACGCCCCCGGCGCGGGGTTTGACGAGGGGGCGCGCCAAACTCTAAGAGGAATCCCGACTCTCGGGAGCCATTTTGTCCGGCACAGGTACGTCTCTGACTACATTTCCCAGAAGACCCCTCGGCATGAGCGTTATCCTCGCGTGAATTCAGCCTCAAAGTCACGCGCTGGCGGGACCCTCAGGTCTGCACCGGCAACTGTTGCGGTCTGCTGCTTTGGAAGCCTGGAAGGCCCGCGGTGAGGACCTGAGGAGAGGGCGGGGCCGGAGCCGGAGCCCGAGCCTCGGCTTTGTATGGCGGAGGAGGTGAGGTTGAAGTTGTGTGACTGTGTCTGTGTGATGGTATGTGGTGAATGCCCGTGTGGTTGTGACTGGCTGTTCCTGTGGTGAGTGTGTGGTTCCGATGATTACCGTGTGCAGCACAGTCTGGGAGGCTGTGACTGTGCTGATGTGACCAGATGCGACCCTATGGTGTGTGCGTGATTGGGACCACGTGCGGCATTGTGTGTGCGGCTGTGGGGAGCTTGTGACTCGGTGGATGTGATAGCGTTTGTCCCCGTTGGGTGTTTGATTCTATGACCGTGTGCTGCAGAGTATAGGTGGGGGGCCTTGCAAATATGGTGTGGTTTTATCTATGGTTAGTGTGACTGTGACTGAGTGTCCTCTTAGTAAATGTGTGATTGTGCGTACGTGACAGTTTGAGGCTCTGGGTTTGCGACCCTGTTGCTTTGGCTGTGGTTGCGTCTAGCTATATGTCCCCATGGTGGTTTTGTGATGATGTTTGTGTAATTGGATAAATGTATGAGTTTTTTTCACTTCTGTATATCTCTCTAAGCGTTATACTGTAGTTTCCCCCCGTTTGTAAACTTTATATGCATTCTGCCATACTTTTTTATCTTTTATTTTGCTTATTTGTACAACTATGTTTTTGAGAATTATCCATCTTAGATATAATAGCTGTTCATTCATTTTGTTTGCTCTGTTGTATTCCATCTTTTGAAGTATACCACGATTTAGTCATCCCTTCTAGTAATGATGGACATTTGAATTATTTCTAGTATTTTACTTTATAAACAGTGCTGCCACGAGCATTCTTTTACACAGGGTACACGTGCACGAGTTTATCTCCCTACCAGTCGAATTGCTGGGTCATATGGTATCTTCCACTTTACTAAATAGTGCCAAAATATTACCAAAGTGGATGCACAAATTTATACCTGCACAGTAATGTTTGAAACATCTCATTGCTCCATATCCCTACCAAAACACGGTTCTGATAGTTTTTTTTTTAATTTTTGTGATACAGCATATATACAGTAAAGTGCACAAATCTGAAGTATACAGCTAAGTAACATTTTCCTAAATCAATATAAAGAGCTTTGCCAGCATTCCAGTTATTTCTCTCCCAGAATCACTATTTAGAATTCTGTCACCATTAGTTTTACCCATTCTTGAATTTCATATATAAATGGAATTATATAGCCTGTGCTTTTATGCCTGGCTTCTTTTGTTCCACATTATGTCTGTGAGATTCATCCATGTTGTTGAGTGCAATTGTACATATGTTGAATGTAATTGCACTTAGTTCTCATTACATTTGGGGATATATTGCAATTTATTAATTGATTACACTGTTGATACATTTGATAATTTCCAGTTTTGGGCTATTACAAATTGTGTTGCTGCTCTGAACATTCTACTATGTTTTTGGTAAACACATAAATGCTTTTCCCTTGGGTAGATATTTAGGAGTAGAATTCTAGATCATAGGGTGGGCATATGTTTAAGAGATAGTACCAATTTCTCATGTGCTTGTACCAATTTGTACTCCATCTAGCAATGTTTGAGAGTTTCATTTGCTCCACGTCATCTCCATTATTTGATATTGTCGGTCTTTTATTTTAACTGTTCTGGTCGTTGTGTAGTGGAGTTTCATCGCAGTTGTGATTTGCGTTTCCTTGATGTGTAATGATGTTCAGCGCCTTTTCATACATTTATTGGTCATTTAGACGTCCTATTTTTGTTTTTGTTTTTTAAACATTGGCACCTGAGCTAACAACTGTTGCCAATCTTCTTCTTTTTTTTTTTTCTGCTTTTTCTCTCCAAATCCCGCCAGTACATAGTCGCATATTTTAATTGTGGGTCCTTCTAGTTGTGGCATGTGGGATGCTGCCCTGGCATGACCTGATGAGCGGGGCCATGCCCACACCCAGGATCCGAAACCGTAAAACCTTGGGCCACCAAAGCTGAGCAGGCGAACTTAACCACTCAGCCACGGGCCGGCCCCAACATCCTGTTTTTAAAGTGTCTGTTCAAGTATTTTAACCCACTTGCCCCTTTTTAATTTTTTCAGTTTAAAAAACTATTTTCATGTTTTAAACATAGCGTAAAGAATTCCTACATACTCTCACTCAGGTGCATACAGCACAGTTATGAAAACCAGGAAATTTACACTAATACAAGACTTTGGACCACTTCACAGACCTCCTGTAAATTTTGCTAATTGTGTTATCAGTGCCCTGTTCTGTTCCAGGATCCAATGTAAGATCCCACATGGATTTGATTGTCTTGTCTTATTAGTCTTCTCCAGTCTTGACATGCTTCTTTAATCCTTTTTATCTTTCATGACCTTGACCTTTTTGAACATTTGTCTACTGTTGCCTCATGGTTAAATTTAGACTGTGCATTTTTGGTAAAAAGATCGCAGAAATGATGTTATGTTCTCCTCAGTGTGTCGTATCAGGAGTTATTTGATATCAATATATCTCATTATTGGTAATGTTAACTTTGCTCACTTGGTTAAGGTGCTGTCTGCCAGGTTTCTCCTTTGTAAAATTACTATTTTTCCCTTTTTAATTAGTAAGTATCTTGTGGGGAGATGCTTTGAGACTATGCAAAAATACTGTTTCTCATCATAGTCCCTCATTAATTTTAACATCCATTGATAATTCTTGTCTGTAACAGTTATTACTGTGATGTTTGCCTAGTGGTGATTTTCTCTTTCCATCATTCCTTCTACATTTATTTTTTAAAATTTTTTGAGGAAGATTAGCCCAGAGCTAACATCTGCTGCCAGTCATCCTCTTTTTGCTGAGGAAGACTGGCCCTGAGCTAACATCGGTGCCCATCTTCCTCTACTTTATATGTGGGACGCCTACCACAGCATGGCTTGCTGAGTGGTGCCTTGTCCACACCAGGGATCCAAATCAGCAAACCCTGGGCTGCCAAAGCAGAACATCTGTGCTTAACCACTGCGCCACTGGGCTGGCCCCCTTCTACATTTATTAATTCAAGTTCTTCTGTAAAGAAGAGCTGTCCCTTATTCCTCATGTGTTATTCAGTTGTTTATTTATGAACTCATGGATATTTGTATTATTCTCTGAGTTTATTGTTATATAGTTTGTTGCTCAGATTGTCCCAGATTTGGCCATTAGGAACTCCTTCAAGTTGGCTCCAGGGTCCTTTCAACATGACATCAATTTTTGAGTGCTTTCTTACTTTCTGGCACCAAGATGTTCCAGGGTCCATCTTGTATTTTCCTTTTCCAGCCCTGGAATCAACAGTTTCTCCTAGGAGCCCTGGTTTCTTTTATTGGAGAATGAATTTATAAACCAAGCTCTGGGCCCTGCATGTGCTCATTGCTATCTAGGTGTAATTGCTCTAGTTCCTGTCAGTGGACAGAGCCTGAAAATATACAAATGTATATACACACATCTTTATATATTTATCTGTTTATTTTTATATATTAAAAAACACCGATTCATACTGATACTTTCAATTCCAATCCAATACCACAGGATCCTGTCAAGAACTTTGAATTTCTGTCAAAAACTGAGATTTTTACCCTACTTGTAAGTTAACAAGTTAGCTTGCCACAGTTTCACAATGCTGGCAGAAGACATGAGACTCCTGAGTCAGAGATGAAAGACAGTTTATTGCTCAGAACAATAGTCAGAGTATGAACATTTTCTTGCACTGACTCACTTGCACCCCTAGAGTGATGCAAAATACACGGGTACTTGTGTTCTCCCTTGAATTTAGGTAACCTGAATCTTTGTAATAGGCAGTAAGCATGCCTGCCCTTTGCTCTAGAAGGAAACTGTCTGTCTTCCAAGGCTGTTCATTATATAAACATCTTGGAGAAATAGTTCAAAATAGTAGCACTTAGTGCTTCTGATCACAAGATGTCCAGAAACACTGAAGATCCGGGGAGCTGTCTCCGAACGGGTTTGGCCGTTTCTTTATTTGTAACTCCTTTCTCCAACAGTGAGAAACCTGCTTAATATCAATAATTTTTTACACATATCCTGGAATACATGTAAAGTAGTTTCAGAATTGCTAACCCATACTTGTGTAAAAAACAATTTTACTAACGACAGTAAAGTATTTGTATGCAGCTTTTATTTGTGTGCAGCTTTTTTTTTTAACCTTTCAGTGTGTCGTCAAAAATGTTTCCAAAGTTATTCCATTTAGTTCTTTTCTTAGCCACCCTCTTCAGTGTAGTTTTGTTACTCATTTTTCATGCATTTATCTTTGTCTGTTACTCTTTGGGTTCCCCCACATCCTAGTTGATGGTAGCATGTCAGAATATTTTGAGTATGAAGACATTAATGTGGTTCCTACCCACTCCCTGAACATAATCAGTCTCTACTTTCTGCCTTATTCATCTGGTATTTTTTTTACACAAATGAGCAGATACATGTATTCTTTTGAATGACTTTCTTTTTTGTTTGTTTGTTTTAAAGATTGGCACCTGAGCTAACAACTGTTGCCAATCTTTTTTTCTTTTTGCTTTTTCTCCCCAAATCCCCCCAGTACGTAGCTGTATATTTTTTAGTTGTGGGTCCTTCTAGTTGTGACATGTGGGATGCTGCCTCAACATGGCCTGATGAGCAGTGCCATGTCCAGCCCCTGACCTTCTGTTTTTATTGCATTAAAGATAACATACTGTAGGTGCTCTCTTGAACATTGCTTTTTTCACTTAATGATATCTCTTGGACATTACTCCACCACAATTCAAAGAGATACTCAATTCTTTTTTTTTTTTTACAGCTGCATAATATTCCAGTATATGGATTTATTAAAGTTTATTCAACCACTCTCCTATTGTGGGCATTTAGGTCATGTACAGTATTTTGCTACTAGAAACAGTGCTGCAATAAATAACTTTGTATGTGTATTTTTGTATTGCTGGAGGCATATCTTCGGGTAGATTCCTTGAAGTGAAGTTGCTGGGTCAAAAGGTAAGTGTGTTTGCAGTTGTGTCAGGTATTACTAAATTGCCCTCTAGAACTGTGGTACCAGTTTTCATTTCCACTTACAATGTGTAAGAGGGCCTGTTTTCCCCACAGCCTAGCCAACAGGATGTAGGTCATGCTTTTTAGTTTTTAATGAGAAATAGTGTCTCAGTGTTTTCTTATTTCTTTAATTATGAGTGTGCTTGAACATTCTTTTACCTTTTTTATGTATGTTATTGCCTATTTAGATCTTTCCCCATTTTTCCAGCAGGTTTTTAGCCCTTTCTCTTTTATGATTAGTGCTTTTTTATATCTTGAAAAGAAATCTTTGCTTATTTGCAAGATCTTGAAGATATTCTCTTACGTTTCCTTTTAGAAGCTTTATAGATGTAGCATTCACATTGGAATCTGTGATGCATCTTGAATTAATTTTTTGTGTACGGTGAAAGACAGGGCTAAGGGTTAATTGTTTTCCCTTCAAGTGCTCAGTTATTCCAGCACTACTTACTGAAAACACCGTCCTTGCCCATCTGAATTGCAAAGAGCTTTTATCATGAATCAAGTGATATTATATATGTGACTCTCTGTCTGGACTGTATTCTGTTTTGTCTCTTTGTCAGTACCACTGTCTTAAAATCTGTGGTATTAGTCCTCCAACTTTTTTCCTTCTTTTTCAAGACTGACTTGGCTATTTTAAGTCCTTTCGGTTTCCTATTATGTTCGAATCAACTTGTTAATTGTCACCAAAAACAAAGAATCCTTGTTGGGATTTTGTTTGTGAATCTGGATGTTGATTGGGGGAGAATTGACATCTTATCAATAGTGAATCTTCCAACTAATAAATATAGTAAATATATACATTTGTTAAGGTCTTTAATTTCAACAATTTGTTGTAGTTTTCATTGCACATCTTTTGTTAAATTTATACCTCGTATTTGATGTTTATTGTTGAAACTGTAAATGGTATTTCATTTTTTTTATTTTCCAATTGTTTGTCGCCAGAAGCACAATTGCTTTTTGTATATTGTCCTTATAGCTAACGCCTGCGAAACACCTTCTGTAGGTGCTGTTTGTCAAGTTGAGGAAGTGCTCTTTCTCATTTACTAAGACTTTTTCACATTAACGAGGGCTGAATTTAGACAAACGCATTTTCTGTGCGTGGAGAGGATCCTATGGTTTTCTTTTTTTATATATTAATGTGGTAAATTACGTCGATTTTCAAGTGTTGAACCAAACTTGTGTTCCTGAAATAAATCCTAGTGGACCATGATGTATTAGACGGTTGTTTTTTTTTTTAACTTCACTGGGTTAGATTTCCTAATATTTTGTGTAAAATTTCTGCATGTATGTTCATGAGAAATATTGGCCCATAATTTTCTTTTCTTCTAATGTCTTTGTTAAGTTTTGGTATCAGGCTTATAGGTAGCCTCATAAAATGAGTTGGGAAGAATTCACTGTGTTTCTCTATTCACTATATGTAAGACTAAACTTATTCCTTAAATTTGGAAGAATTCACTGGTGAAGCTATCTGGGCCTGAAATTTTCTTGATAGGAAGATTTTAAATTATGGAATCAGTTTAACTCTTCAAATGTTCTGTTGTTTTTGTTTGTTTTGTCAGCTTTAGCATGTCTTTTAAGGAATTTGTCTATTTCATCTAAGCTTCCAGACTTAAGAACATAAAGGTATTAGTATTTTCTTATCATCTTTTTAATGCCTCTGGCATCTGTAATTATGTTCCCTTTTTTATTCCCGATTTTGTTCATTTGCATCACTGTTTCTTATTTTCATCAGTGCTCTTGGTAATGTCTTTTTCTCCTCTGGGTACTTTCAAGACTTTTTTCCTTTCTCTTTGGTTTTCAACAGTTAGACTATGATGTGCTTGGTTGTGGTTTTGCTTTTTGTTTTATGTGTTTGTTTTCTTTTCCTTTTTTTATATTTTTATTCAGGTTTGCTGAGTTTCTTGAGACTCTTCTTGAGGCTTTTGATCAGTTAGTCTATCGAATATTCGTTCCTCTCCAATCTATTTTCTCCTTCTGAGACTCAACTTACATGTATGGCAGATCTTTTACCTGTGTGCCATGTGTCTTTTATAGTCAATTCTGTTCTTTTTTCCTCTCTACTTCACATGGATTTTTTTTTTTTACTTGTCTTTGAGTTCAGCAATTCTGTCTTCTGCTTGTCTGCCTCATGTTAAAACCATGCAATGACTTCTTAATTTCTTAATCTGTTGATCTAGATTGTCTTCTTGATTCTTTTTTATAGATTTCAATTTTGTTTGATTTCTTCCTCTTATCCATTTGCCTATCTTTTCCTGGGTTGTCTTCAACATTTTAATTATAGAGATTTTAAATTATTTGTTTGCTGACTCCAATATCTGAATTATCTGTGGTTCTGCTCCTATTTTCTGTTTTTATCTCCTTGCATGTCTAGTAATTTTTAATTGTATGATAGATATGGTGTCTAAAACAACCGTGGGGGCTAAGGCCAGCCGATAACCTACCTCTGTCCTTCTCATTATATAAGAAAAATTAAACTGCTTTTCAGGTCTCTGTTACTAACACACAAATACAATTACTAGCATACAGGAGATTATCAGGATAATGCTGGAAGGAATTTAAAACATTTTTTATTAAAAGATAAGTCTATTATTTAGAAGAGTGCAAAATTCCCCCCAATTTTAAGTTATTTACTACTTGTCAAAGGACCCGCTTCTCTGTAGTGGTATCTTTTGGCAGTGCTCCATACTCCAGGCATGGTCATTTTGCAAGCATACTACAGTCTTAGCCACAGAGATGGGTGGTTTTAAAAGGGAGGAGCAGATCCCCCAGATGCAAGAATTCAGCCTGAGAGGACACTCCCTAGGGGCAACGATGAAGAGGGTTGGGAATGTGACAAACACAATATGGAGCTATTGAAGTAAGCGTGTTTCCTGCCCATTCCGCTTGGACGATGCAGCACATGAGGACATCCCTTTAACCAGGGAGAGTCCAGGAGGAGGGACCAGAAAAGGGGACTTAAAGTGAGGACTATGGGAGAAGGAACTCTCTTTCCAAGTCTTCTGGATTACTCTTGATTGTTTAGTATCTAGTACAATGCCTGGCACAGAAGAGGCTGTGTGAGTAATAAAAGAATACTGAAAACTTAATAAATAGCAATAATAATATTAAAGGAGTACTTTCAGGTTTTAAGGAAGAGAAATTTGTGGATTACTTTGGTTTTCATTTCCTGGAATATGTATACTCCTGGGGGGATGTAGTGAGTGCCTAAGGGTAGAAGCCATCAAATAATTAACAACATGGTGCTGCTTCCTCGGTGGTCAGTTTTGCATGAAATTGTTGATAAATTGTTTAATGATCAAGGACCTTTGTACTTAGAGAGGAATGCTCACTGCCTTTTGTAGTTTTATAATGCTCATTTTATTATATTCTACATCTAATAAACAAACCCAAATTTTCTTAAACATTTAAACATCAATCACAGATTTAGTTACTCCCTTTAAACAATTTAGACTAATAATAGTCTTTTAGTATAACTTACTCTTTTGCACATTTTAAATGTCTTAAGCACACAGAATATACACAATTATTACAATTTTTATTACTACACTTAGAGTCAAAATCTATTCTAAAGCATCAGTGATGTGGGTTTAATCCATTTCTACGTTTTTTCCTGTACTTTTTAATTCCTTCCTATTGTTATGCTAATTTTAATATCTTCCTAAAGTTTCAGTAATATGGCTTTGTTTACTTTTCTGGATTTAAGTTGAGTCTTCTCAACTAGGCAAAATTAGAGGACCTGGTTTATCAATCAGTTGTTTCTTGGTCAGGACTTGGGACCCTGATTGTACAATCCAAGATCATTGAAAACTGATTTAACCAATGTACATCCAAACTAAAATGCATATGGTCAAGTTTTAGAAATTATTCAGAATTCATGTACAGGTAAAATGGTATATGTACAAGAATATTTATTACAGCATTGTTTGTTATAGTGAGAGACTGGAAACAACCCAAATGATCATTGGCAGCAAATTAGTTCAATAAAGTCTATCTTTTAACGGAATACAACATAGCTAAGAGAATTATATAGCTCTGTATGTACTAGTTGGGATCCGAGCCAAGATATATTAAATAAAAACAACAGTATGTGTAACAGTGTGTATAATATGCTAAAATTTGTATTAAAAAATTTTATCTTTGTGTGTATTCATGTATACATATAAGCTATGTTTTCCAAACCATCTCGGGTTGTCCAAATCTGTCCTGCTCCAGTCAAAACTTGAGGTTTTTGGAGTTGAGGATAACGAGAGATTTGCCCATTCTTCTCACTAATCCCCCTCAGGTGTTTGTGTGAAGTGAACCGAGGAGAAATGATCATTCTGGGAGTTGTGAGGCAAGTGGGATCTTATGTAGTTCTTTTGCTCCCCCAGCTCTGCCGTTTTCTAAAAGAGGACCCAGAGGAGGACTGGTACTTTTCTGCAAGTATCAAAGCCATGGCTCAGGTGAGATGCTGTTTACTTTTGCTCATATAGAGTCATTTGTACGTTTAGTACATGTAAACATTTGCTTTCCTCGTCATGATGCTTTCTGGTGTTTAAAGAAAGCAAAACAAAAGCTTTCAGACAGTTTGGTTATAAGCAGTGTCAAAGTTCGCTTACCCTTACTCTAAAGAAAAAAGTTTCTTAAGCCAATTCAGAATTGCTGTCTTGCTGGAGATATTTATGGAAAAAAGAAGTGCTTAGATAATCATTGTTGGAAAAAGTAAAGAATGTCTGGTTAAAGATCTTTACAATCTTAACTTACAGATAACTGTTAGAGGGCCAAGTGGTTGGATAACAAGTTTCTCTGAAGCGGTCTTAAGCAGATTAAAATCCATCAGAAAATTGCTTATGGATTTCATCAAGAATCCTTACTTGTTCCCACAAAAAGATTATGAATTATATAATGTAAAAAGAAGGCCTGATTGAGACCAGGTTTGGGAAAAAAAAAAAATATATATATATATATATATATATTTTGGTGAGGAAGATTGGCCCCAAGTTAACACCTGTTGCCAATCCTCCTCTTTTTGCTTGAGGAAGAGTGGCCCTGAGCTAACATCTGTGCCCATCTTCTATTTTATATGTGGGTTGCTGCCACAGTTTGGCTTGATGAGTAGTGTAGGTCTGTGCCTGGGATCCAAACTCACGAACCTGGACCTCTGAAGTGGAGCACGCCAAACTTAACCACTACGCCACTGCGCCACTCCTGGAAAAAATATTTTTATACTAGTTAACATGGTTCCCCTTCAGGAACCTAACCTCTCTTTCCTCCTAAGCAACCCAGTGCCCTCCCCAGTTCCCTCTTCTTTTAAATAATGTTTACAAACTCATTTAGTAAGTCCTTCAGCAGCATCTTCTCTTTTTTTTGGAGGAAGATTAGCCCTGAGCTAACTGCTGCCAGTCCTCCTCTTTTCACTGAAGAAGACTGGCCCTGAGCTAACATCCATGCCCATCTTCCTCTACTTTATATGTGGGACGCCTACCACAGCATGGTGTGCCAAGCAGTGCCATGTCCGCACCCGGGATCCGAACCAGCGAACCCCGGACTGCCGAAGTGGAACATGCGCACTTTACTGCTGCACCACTGGGCCGGCCCCAAGCAGCATCTTCTATCTCAGACTTCTGCCAGAAATCTTGATAGAACAGACATGTATTTCCCATTTGTTGATGAATCTAATTTGCTTGGACAGTGGTTTGATAAGATGGAGATGAGTAATTAGGGACACCTCGTAGGGAGAAGCCCTAATCATCTCTACAGACTTAGATTTTCCAATAAGAAAATATGTGGAATGTTTCTGTTTGATTTCAGTCTTAATACATGGGAAGATCTCCTGATGTATGAACCTTTCAGGTTTGCGAGTATGACTAGTAATCAGTACAGAACTCTGACGCCCCACCAGATCATTCATGATGCATAGTCATCATAATGCCATTGTGCAAATCTGGATCATCCATCAATTTCCTGTAACTCAGGAACAAAGGGGATTTACATTTAAGCAATAGGTGGTTATAGGTAATATTGGGCCGGTTTTGGAGAGGTTTTTAAAGATCACCTGCAGCCTCAATGTCTGAAAGCAAAAGAAAAGTTACGATTGATATCCATATAATAGAATATTATTCAGTGAAAAAAATATGCTTATGAAAAGAATTTGTTGTAACAAGGAGTAACTGTTATCATATAATAGTGTGTGTGATATGAGAATGGATCAAATCTTGAATGATATGCAAATTTAATTTTCTAAGATAAAATATTTTTTAAGTCATTTTACACGTTTACAAGTGAAGTAGTACAGTTCCAGTCTTGTCCCATCACCAGCCCTGCTCCCAAAAGGTGACTGCCCTCACCTGTTGAATATGGTTTAATTGCTATCTTTTGATGAATCAGTTTTACTCATTATCTCTTGACTTACTGCATAGTAGAAGGGACATTGTACTCCTGTATTATACCCTTTATTTCCTCTGATTCTATGAATAATTATATCACAATTTTGGGTTAAATCAATAGTGTACATAATATTATGACTACAAATATCACTCACTGCTGTGCCAGCTCGTGGCTTTATTCTATCACAACCTTTCATTTTTTCCTGGGGTTAATTGCTTCCACACACTGCCCCCCTTTGCTTAGTTGTCCATGTATTTCTATCCAAAATCTCCAGAATCACTGCCATGTGCCAGTCAAGATGTTTTCCATCTGGTCAAACACATGAGTTCCTTTTGAGCTTGGAGATTTCCGTCCCCATTGCTTTTTTCGCCCTGCTCCCGTCTGATCTGGTTACTCTCTAGGCCTGCCGCAGTTTTCCCAAGACTTTCCTTTTTTTGTTTTCCTGGGATTTTCCTCCACTGTTCTCCTGTTTTAATTCACCTCTTTCTTGAATTCCATTGTCTTCGTCTTTTCTGGTTTATTCCTCCATTTTGGTGGGGCACATCACTAGTAGTTTCCTAAGAAAATTGCGCTTATGTCCTTCTGTGTCTAGGAATGTCTTTTTTCAATCCTCACAACAGAATGATAGTTTGGTTATAAAATTCTAGATCAGAATTTCTTTTTTCCATCAGAATATTAAAGAATTGTTCTTATTTCTCGTTTTTAGTGCTAGTGTTGGGAACCCCATTGCCTCTCTGATTCTTGATGTCTTTTATGTGACCTACTCTCCTCTGGCTGCTTTTTAATGTCTTCTCTTTATCCCTTATTCTGAAAGTTTACTTTTAGCTATTTGGGAAAAGAGGAGAGAGAAGAAGCTCACATGTTGATGATGTATTGTGTGACAAGTATTGTGCTAGGCATTTGTATATGCTATTTCATTTAATTGAGAAACTCCTATTAGCTGAATTTTGTACCTTCCCAGACTTCTTTGCATAATGGACATGTCCCACCTTACACAGGCAGTTTTGTCTGGAGGAAACAGTGACGTGGACGCATGGTGATTCAGTCATGCGTATTTGTTTACGGTCCTCCACTTGCATTCCAGACATTCAGTCCCACTCTGTATGCTTGCTGTTTTTCACTTCCTCTGTTTTTATTTTTCTCTTCTCTCTTTCCTTCACAAAAGCACTTCTTTTTATTAATCAAGTCATATACATGGTTGTTGTTCCAGGAGTCAGTGATGTTCAGTGATGTGTCCATAGACTTCTCTCAGGAGGAGTGGGAATGCCTGAATGATGATCAGAGACAGTTATACAGAGATGTGATGTTGGAGAATTACAGCAACCTGGTTTCAATGGGTAAGGACATCTGTCCATAATCATTCAGATTCTGCCCCCAGAAGGTCTACTTCCTTCATTGTGAAATGCTCACCTACCTTGCAAATAACAAGCTGGATTTCTACATCCTGTTCCCAGAGGAATGTTTTTAATATTGCAGATTAGAAAGAGGAAGCTGCATTGAGTTATGTGTGAAGTTTCCAATCCTCTATTGTTTCATAAATCTGTTATACCTTTCTTTGACTCTTTCTTAATGAAGGGACTGCATTTGAATTCTGGGACGTTCTCATCGTAAACTTGTCTCATTACTTCTTTTGCAAGCAGGACATTCTATTTCTAAACCAGATGTGATCTCCTTCTTGGAGCAGGGCAGGGAGCCCTGGTTGGTTCACAGAGAACTTACAAGAGGCCAATGGCCAGGTAAGTGAGGCCCAGCAGGTAACAACCGAGTTTGTCGGTGGAGACACTGCTCCTTTGAGATGCTGTCTGTAAAGCTCCTCTTAAAAGCATTAGGTCTGCTGTGCAAAAGTAAGCCTTTTCAGCACGCGCTTTCAAATGACCGGACTGTTTCCCCTTACTTAACATACTCTGCCTGCTCTTCTCCTCTTATACTTCTCTCCCAACTCTAACCAGCTGGTGCCCTCTTTCACCCTCTCTAATGATATTCCTTTCTATCCATATTTTGGATCTAGGTCTTTATCAGCTTCTCATCTTTTTTTGTATTTAGTCTTTAAAAAGTATCACTGTCTCGGGGCTGGCCCCGTGGCCGAGCGGTTAAGTTCGCGCACTCCGCTGCAGGCGGCCCAGTGTTTCGTTAGTTCGAATCCTGGGCGCGGACGTGACACTGCTCATCAAACCACGCTGAGGCAGCGTCCCACATGCCACAACTAGAAGGACCCACAACAAAGAATATACAACTATGTACCGGGGGGCTTTGGGGAGAAAAAGGAAAAAAATAAAATCTTAAAAAAAAAAAAAAAAAAAAAAAAAAAAAAAAAAGTATCACTGTCTCCTGAAACTTTCTTTTCTACATTGCCCAAGACTTATTTTCTTTAGAGTTTTTTTAATTTTTTTTTATTTATTTATTTTGAGGAAGCCCTGAGCTAACTACTGCCAGTCCACCTCTTTTTGCTGAGGAAGACTGGCCCTGAGCTAACATCCATGCCCACCTTCCTCTACTTTATACGTGGGACACCTACCACAGCATGGCTTTTGCCAAGCAGTGTCATGTCCACACCCAGCATCTGAACTGGCAAACCCCGGGCTGCCGAGAAGTGGAATGTGCAAATTTAACCGCTGTGCCACCGGCCGGCCCCTAGAGTTCTTTTAGATACTGTAGTTGATACACTCATTGGTTCATTCATACTTATAATGAGCATTTACTGATTTTCTCATGTATGTGAGATACTCTGCAAGGTGCTGCAGAGATTAAAAAAGGAATAAGCAGTTTCAGAATTTATAGCTTAATACAAGTACCAGAACATGTCTGTATTTAGCTTCTATAAAGTAGAACCACCATAAGAGGATAAAATAGAGAGCTCAGCAGAAAGTGAAGGCTAAAGATCCATGTAGAAGTCATAGGATGAGATTTGAGCCTGCATGTCATTGACTTTAGATAGAATGTTGGAAATAGAGTCTATGCCTTCCCTGAGAACTTAGAGCTGGCAAGGATAGAGAGATTTGATATGAAGGCGGGAAAACAGGACAGCACACACAATCATTCCTTCAGTATATATTTGTGTACTATTAGTACCTATTGTGTACTCAATAGTACCCAGCCCTGCCCTCAACACTGAGGTTACATCAGTGACTAGAACGTGCATATCTCTGTTCCCAGAGCTTACCCTCCAGTGCGGGGAGAGATACACAAATAAAGGAATATATGATATCAGGTAATAGTAAGTGCTAAAAAGAAAAACGGAAGAAAGGGGGTTGTGGGTGCTATTTTATGTGGCATAGTAAGAGAAACTTTTTCCAGTAAGTTGGCATGGGCTGAGACCTGAAGAAACACTGTAGTAAATCATTGTATGTGGTTACTGGGAGGAAGAACATTCCAGAGAGAGAAAACCAAATATTCAAGTCTCCCTGGGGCAGGTGTGCGTTGGCTGTGTTGGAGGAGCAGCCAGGATGCCAGTGCTTCTTATATCCCAGTGGTTATTGTTCAGATATTTTCAAATAAATCCAAGGCCTTGTGTCATTTCACCTTTGTACAACCTCAATATGTAGTTCTAAAAAATATGGACGTTTTCTCCCTTACGTAATTTGAATGCCGTTACTATCCCTAATAAATTTTAGGATGATTTCTTGGCACACTGAATTGTGTTAGTATCACTATATCTAGTCCTTGTGAGAGTGGACATTTTCACCTTAATGGTGCTATTGTCTTTAATTTGTTCCCTACTATATTTTACACTTTTTATCTATTACCATCCTTATTTTTTCAGTCAGTTTTTATGGACTTTGTGAAATAAAAACATTTATCCATTTCCAGATGGTGTTTTTACTTTATAATTTTAATTTTGATTAGCATCTTTAATATGTATGTTTTAATGTGTTTGTAGTCATCTTCTTTTTGGTTATTTTGATTTCTGATTTTAGAAAATTAACTGGCCTCTACAAAGTTTATAGATATTTTATTATGTTTTTCTTTTTCAATTTTCTGCAATTTGTTTTATAGAATTTAAATCCATTTTAAATTTCTTTTGCAATGAGGTATAAATTGAGAGTCCAAATCAATCCCCTACACACGCACATCTTATTTGAGCACCATTTACTCAGCACCTGCTTATTTCATCGTTGTTTTATCTGCCTATTCTGTAATAAGTTCTGATTTATGTTAGTTTGTATTTCAGGGCCTCTTTTTCTGTTTCTTTGATCCGTCTATCCTCCTGTGCCATCAGAGATAGATATGCCTAGCAGGCAGTTAAATTCTTCCTATTGGAAATTATCACATATACAGAAAAATAACAAGCTATAGGTAGATATTCAAACAATTAAGAAATGAACTCTCAGCGCCAGCCCCATGCCATAGTGGTTAAATTCATATGCTCTGCTTCAGCAGCCTGGGGTTTGCAGGTTCAGATTCCAGGCATGGACCTACATACCACTCATTGAGCCAAGGTGAGGCAGCATCCCACATACAAAATAGAGGAAGATCGGCATAGATGTTAGCTCAATGACAATCTTCCTTAAGCAAAAGGAGGAAGATTGGCAATGAATGTTGGCTCAGGGCCAATCTTCCTTACCCCCCCAAAAAAAAGAAAGAAAGAAATGAACTCTCATGGAGCCATCACTCAGATCAACAACTACAACACTACCAGCACAGATCTTTGTGTCCACAATATCTGTGTGTCCCTTCATAGTTTTGCCACCTAAGAGTGGCACACACAACAATATAGTTTAGTTTTCCTTGAGTTTGAGTTTTATATGTATGGAATCATTCTATATATATTATTTTATGTTTTGCTTTTTTATTGAGCATTTTGCTTTTAAGATTCATACCTACTGGTGCTTGTAGTCAGAGCTGATTCATTCTAATGTATGAGTATATCACAGTTTGTTTATCAGTTGTACTGTTCACAGACAGTTGGATTTTTTCCAGTTTTTGACAGTTACAAACAGCTGCTATGAACATTTCTTTGTTTTAGGACTAGGAGAGAAATGGATGAATCAGAAGATATCATATCTCCAGCTGCCTAATTTTCAACTTTTATTCTTTAATGACTATACTAGTTTACAATCCCACCAGCGGTATATGAGAGCTCCCATTCATGCGCGTGCTTCCTAATGTGTGGTGTTGTCAAACTTTGATTTTTAGCAATAGGTGAGTGTACAATGATACTTCAGTGTGGTTTTAAGTTGCATTTTCCTTCTTACTGATGAGTTGGAACACATTTTCAAATCATTATTGGTCTTTTGAAATTCTTCTTTAGTGAACTGCCTGTTCAAGGCTTTTCTCCCTGTTTTTCATTGGATTGTCTGTATTTTTCTTAATGATGTGTGAGAGTTCTTTATATATTTTGCTTATGAGTACATTCCATGTTTTAAAAATTGTAAATGTCTTCTCCCCACTCTGAATTGTCTTTTAGCTATCTTTATGGTTTCTTTTTATGAACAGAAGTTCTTAATTTCAGTCAAATTCATCAGTCTTGTCTTTTGTGCTTCACGCTTGTTGGGTCTTACGTAAGAAATTCTTCCTTGGCTTATTTTTGAATCTTATATAAACAGAATCATACTATCTGTTCTTTTTTGTCCTGTTTAAGAAGTCTTTGCCTGCTATACGACCGTGAAGATATTCTCCTGTTTTCTTCTTGATGAATGATTTCGTTCCTTTATAATCCTTTCTTCTAATGGGCTAAATTTTTACTGTGATGTATTCAGGTGTGGTTACCTTTATTCCCCCCATATTTTGCTTCTGGTAGTATTTTTCGATCTGAGGACTCGTATCTTTTTTTGGTGTTAGGAAATCATTGGCAGTCATCTCTTCAAATATTACTTTGCTACCATTTCCCGTTTTCTCTCTTAAGCTCCTATTAAACAGACATTAGAACGTCTGGATCATCTCCAAAGTCTCTTACTCTTCCTCTGCTTTTCCACTTATACTGCCTTTGCTTAGAATTCCTTGGCTTCATTTATATTGCACTGTTCAACCTATCCATTAAGTTTTTTATTTTAAAAAAGTAGTATAGTTATTTATAAAATAGAATGTTTATGTAATAGGATGTATATAGCAATTAACTTAGTAAAATTATAAGACAATAAATATAAATCTCTAGATTTGCATACACAGGAGACTTGCTAGGAAATAAACCAAGGAATATAATTGCTGGGTCTTGGCATACATACTTATTCAGCTTTACTAGGTAATGCCAAACTTTTCCAAGTGTTTGTATCACCATTTTTCCTATAATTGATATCATAAGATGTTTTTCTTTCTTTCTTTCTTTTTTTTTTTTTTGAGGGAGATTAGCCCTGAGCTATCATCTGCCACCAATCCTCTTCTTTTTGCTGAGGAAGACTGGCCCTGAGCTAAGATCTGTGCCCATCTTCCTCTGGTTTATATGTGGGACACCTGTCACAGCATGGCTTGACAAGCAGTGCGTAGGTCAGCAGCCAGATCAAAACTGGCAAACCCCGGGCTGCCAAAGCAGAATGTGTGAACTTAACCATTTGCGCCACCAGGCTGGCCCCAGATTTTTTTCGTTTTTTAACAGTCAGATTGATGAGTATAAAATCTTGTTTCATTGTTTTAAATTAAATTTTTCTGGTTATTGTTGGAGATGATTACCTTTCTATATGTTATTTGGCCATTAGATTGTCTCTTCTCTTGAATGCTGTATTGATTGTTGTTACATCAGGCTATTTGTCTGTTTCCTACGATTTGTAGGAATTCCTTATATATGTTCTAGGTACTAATTTTTGGTCAGAAATATTTTATAGACATCTTCTCCAGGTGTAGCTTCTTTATTCACTTTCTTTATGATATCTTTCGATGAACAGTAATTGTTTGTGTTAGTGTGGTTAAATTATATATTTAATGGTTAAAGTATATATAGTTTATAAAAAATTATACTTTTCCCTTGTATTCTTTACACCTTTGGAGTCTTAAGAAACCTTTCGCTAGCCCACCTTTCTCCTCTGTTTTCTTCCAAGCATTTTTCTGTTTTGACTTTCTTATTTTAAAGTCCTATTAACGTAACTGGAAATGATTTTCATAAATGGTATGAAATAGAGATCAATTGTAATTTTTTCCCATATAGAAAACAAGTTATCTTTGCCCCACTCAATGAAAAGTCCATCTGTTTTCCACAGATCCACAATGTTCTTCTGTCATATATTAAAATTCCATGTATACATGGGTCTCTCTTGTCCCATTGGCCTTTTTATCTACTCTTGTCCTAATTACCCTTGCTTTTATAAGAAGTCTGGATCTCTGGTGGGACAGATCCCTCCAACTTTTTCTTCAGAAGTGTTTGGTTATACTTGTCTTGTTGGTCTTCCATATAAGTTTAAAAATTACATTAAGTAAACTTTCATTGAAAATGTTGTTTTTTCCAACATCTATTCATGATAAAAACTCTCAACAAATGGATATAGAGGGAACGTACCTCAACATAATAAAGACCATATATAACAAACCTACAGTTAATATACTCAATTCTGAGAAATTGAAAGCTTTTCCTCTAAGATCAGGAACAAGACAAGGATGCCCACTCTCACCATTTTTATTCAACATAGTACTGGGCGTCTTAACCTGAACAGATAGACAAGAAAAAGAAATAGAAGACATATAAATTGGAAAGGAAGAGGTAAAACTGTCTGTATTTGCAGATGACATGATATTATATATAGAAAACCCTAAAGACTCCGCCAAAAAAACTGTTAGAATTAATAAATGAATTCAGTAAAGTTGCGGGATACAAAGTCAATATACAAAAGTCAGTTATGTTTCTGTACACTAATAATGAACACTCAGAAATTAACAAAACAATGCCATTTACAGTTGTATCAAAAAGAATAAAGTAATTAGTAATAAATTTAACCAAGGAGATGAGAGACCTGTACACTGAAAACTATAAGACATTGATGAAAGAAAATGAAGACACAAATAACCAGAAAGATACTCCGTGCTCATAGATTGGAAGAATTAATATTGTTGAAATGTCCATACTACCCAAAGCAATCTAGATACAGTGCAATCTATATCAAAATTCCAGTGGTATCTTTCAGAGAAATAGAACGAACAATCCTAGAATTTGTATGGAACCACAAAAGACTCCGAATAGCCAAAGCAATCTTGAGAAAGAAGAACAAAGCTGGAGGCATCATGCTTCCTGGTTTCAATCCATATAACAAAGCTACAGTAATCAAAACAGTATGGTATTGGCATAAAAACAGACACATAGATCAACAGAACAGAATAGAGAGCCCAGAAATAAACGTCTGTGATCGATTAATTTACAACAAAGGGGCCAAGAATATACAATGGAAAAGGACAGTCTCTTCCATAAATGGTATTGGAAAAGTGACACCATACAAAATAATGAAACTGGACCACTATCTTACACCATAGACACAAATCAACTCAAAATGGATTAAAATCTTGAATGTAAGTCCTGAAACCATAAAAATCTGAAGAAGAAAACATAGGTGGTAAGCTCCTTGACATAGGTCTTGGCAGTGATTTTTCGGATTTGACACCAAAAGCAAAGGCAACACAAACAAAAACAAACAAGTGAGACTACATCAAACTAAAAAGCTTTTACACAGAAAAGGAAACCATCAACGCAATGAAAAGGCAACCTATGGAATAGGAAATATTTGCAAATCATATATCGTATTAGGGATTAATATCCAAAATACATATGCAGAAGCCATGTAACTCAATAGCAAAAAAAACCCCAAACAACCCAATTTAAAAATAAAAGATATAAAAAGGAACATGGAAATTTTAGAACTAAAAAATACAATGGCCAAAATTTTTAAAACTTATTGGATAGGCTCAGTTGAAAAATGGAGTTAGCAGAGGAAAATTGGTGAACTTGAAGGTAGATCAAAGGAAATTAGCCAATATGAATAACAGAAAAAATATTGAACACTTAAGAAGAATACAGACTCAAGTACATGTGGGACAAACCTTTAACATTTGTGTCACTGAAGACCCTGAAGGAGAAGAGAAAGTTCAGGACTGGAAAAAATATTTGAAGAAATAATGGTTTACCAAAGTTGGTGAAAGACAGAACATACCAATTCAAGAAATGCAGCCACCTCAAAGAGGATAAACCCAAAGAAATCCATACCCAGACACATCATCATCAAATTGCTGAAAATGGATGACAAAAAGAAGTAGACAGAACCATAGAAAAATAATGCATTACTTGTAGGAAAAGAACATTTTGAATGGCTGGCTTTCTCTTCATAAACCATGGAGGCTAGAAAAAAGTGGAACAATATTTTATTGTGCTAAAGAACTGTCAACGTGAAATTCTATATATCCAGCAAAAACCTATCAGGGATGAAGGCATAATTAAGAAAAGCAACATTGCAAGTGTGCGTGGCAATTCAGACTGGCCTGGGAGTCCTTGTGACTCTAGGCAGTATTGGGGACAATGGCTAATGAGAGAGTCTGTATCTGTCTCAAAGGGGTAAGCACTTGGTAAGTCCAGGAGACAGCTGTCATATGTGATCACAAGCCCAGTGCTGCCAGATGATCCAGTCTTTCAAGGAAAGCCAGAAATTTAAATTAAAGCACTAAATCTCCTGATATCTATTTCCTATATAATTTTCCTTCTCCATGACTCTGGCACCATTTTTGGGGGGTTGGGGGGCGCGGAGTGACCATTTCCATCCTTTCTCCTCTGAGAATTGATTTTCAAGAGTTAATTCTAGTTTTAGTGATGATTGACTTTTCACTGTGGAATTTGAAGATTTGACTTACTTTATACCCTCTTTCCTCATCCTCCAAATAGAATAATCATAATTTTTAAGTTGTCGTTATTCAGTTCAGTTAATCACTGTGTAAATAGTTTTCAGTACTGCACCTTGTAGTCACATTTCACTTATACTCCTTTTTCTTTTCCATACAGTTAATCCTTGCCTTAATTAAGAGTTGTTTAGTTTTCTGTGCATCTGTCACTAATCTAACTCTTCAGACACATCAGGTAGCTGTGGTTTGTTTGTTTTTCCACTGAGACATCCCTCTAACCCTTTGTTCTTCTGCCCCAATTGAGACTGTTACACAGCTGTCATTTTAGAATTTCCATTCGTTATGGTCCCATGGATTCCCTTAGGATCATCCCATGGGTTCCCTTTACCTCTCGCCTTTGAATTCCTTTTGATTTCATCTGTATTTGGATGCCTTGGATGCCTTTGTATACCCTGACTGCTGGATTTCTTGCCTTCCTCTTTCTTGGCTTTATTCCCTCATTATTTTGAAGCACGTCTTCCAAAAGCAACCAAGGAAAGAGAAGTAATGCAAGAGAAGTAATTAGAAAGTATATTTTGTGAATCTTTCTATGTCTGAAAATGTTTTCATTTCACCCTCTTATTTGATTGATAATTTGACAGGAGATGTAATTTTAGGTTGAAAAACTTACCTTCAAAATTTTGAAGGCATTGCTCCATGGATTTGTAAAATCGAAGTGTCCAGTGTTGTTGAGAAGTCCAAGGCCCATTAGGGTTCTTAATTCTTTTATGTGACCTATTTAATCTCTTTGGAAGCTTTTAAAATTTATTCTTTATTTATGACAGCTTTTAAAATGCATTCTTTATTTATGATGTTCTAATATTTCATGTTGAGGTATCATGGTGTTGATTTTCTTCTTTCATTTGGCTGGGTGTGTACTGACACATTTGATTCTGGAAACTTAAAATCTCTGAAATTGTCTTGTGTAATTTTCTGGATCATTTGTTCCCCATCGTTTTCTCTATTCTCTATGTGTCAAACTTCGATTATTCACTTTTATATCCAGGGCCCGGAACCACATCTGACACGTATTAAGGACTCGTTAAACTTTTTGAATGATCAAACACTCATAATTCAGATCTTAGATTTCTTGTCCTAGCCCTAGAATTTCTTTTTTTTAATTTCTATTTTCCAGTTCTTTTTTTACGTTGTACCTTCTGTGAGATTTTTTTAAGTTCTAATTTTTGTATTAATTTTTATTAAAACTTTTTTTTTTTGACGTTTATTTTTCTGACATCATTCTCTTGTGGGATTGTTATATGTTCTTTTTAGAAGCATTCTTCTTTTGAATTTTTTTTTTTAATTTTGTCCATTGTCTCTTTTTCCTGAGTTCTTTTCTCCTCTTTATTTTAATCATTTGTGTTTAAGATTTTCTTGAAATAGCTAGTGACTCAAGGCTCTCTGGTCATATAAAACTGTGGCATTAAAAAACTGATTTGAGCTTGTTTGTGTCTGAGGATGTGTAGATTTATTGGTGGTAGTCATTGTAACGATCTGCCTAGAATGGTTCATTGGCTGACACCACCTATCAGGTCTCTTCTCTTGGGCTGGTTTTCTGCAGAATGGAATCCTCTACTTTCTTTCTGGGAATTAATAAAATACGCTTGGCTACCAGATTCTGGGAGTTTGCTGGGTGTAGTGGGCTAGGGAATCAGCCTGCTGTATAGGTAGGTTTGAGAATCTGAGGTCCGTCTGTTTCCTACAGATTTTCAATTAATCTTCCTTTTTGCAGCCCCTCATGCACCCTGCTTTCAAAGGTACCTGATGATTGCAGTTCTTGAAAATATCTGAGATTCCACAGTAGAACCAATCTGAGACTTCAGTTTCAGTTTTTTTATCGTTGATACATCATTTATTACTGTTCCATCTACTCTCTAGCTTCCAAAATTGTGTTGCTACTCTTTCCTCTCCCATTCTCTTTGTCCTCATGGAGTTTCTTCTTACCTTTAATCTTATTACTATCACTTTAGTGGGACTTCATGAAGGAGCAGTAATAAATGCATATATTCAACGTGCCATGTTTGAAAAGAGTATGTCCTTTTTTTCTAAAGGAATTTTTTAGACATTTTTTATTAAGGAGTATACATTTAAACACTTGCTAATTGAATCAGTTGATAAATATTAGTTGATCTTCCAATATGTACCAGATACTGTTCTCAAAGTTGGATATGTGTCGATGAAGACAATGACATTCTCCTTGCCTTCATAGAACTTAAGACCTATTGAGGGGAAAAGATATTAAATGAACCTACATAAATATGTAATTACAAATTGTGAAAATCCTCTTAAGGAAGAGAACAGAGTGCTAAAAGAGTAATTATAAACAGAGTATAATTTGGTCATGGGATGAGAGAAGGCCTCAAAAAGTGTGACCTTTAAGTAGAGATTTGGAAAATAGGCAATGGTTATCAGGCCCAAGAATGAAAGAAAACACCTTCTAGACATAAGGGAAAGTACCTGCAAAGGCCTTAGAAGGGGCCAAGAGCTGGGAGCATTTGAAGAACCACAAAATAGGCCAGTGTGGATGCAGCTTAGAAACCAAAAGGGAGCATAGTGTGCAATTTGGTTGAGGAGGCAGACAGGAACCAGATCATTCAGAGTTTTGTAGACCATGTTCAGGAGTTTGGCTTTTATTGTAAGAGCCAATTGTATGGGAAAGCCCTGAAGGATTTTAAGCAGAGCAGTGGCAAGCTAATGTGATTGCAGTGACATGGATTCAAGATTGCAAACCTCAAGTAGAGAAACAGTAGGAGACTATTCCAATAGTTCAAAGGAGATATGTTTTATATTAGATGTTGAACTTAGAGGAAAGAGTCTCAAAATATATTTAGCAGCAAGATTAGGCAGTATTTGCTGACTGATTATACAAGAGGAGGAAGATGATACTAAATCATTTTCACTCATTTGGCTTGAGGTTTTCCCTCTGTGTCCATTGTGGGGTCTTCAAAGCACTTCACTTGCCTACTGTCCCCATTTCTGTGTAGACATTGTTCAATAATATTATCTCCCAAATACTAAATACTTCTACCAAATACTTTTCATATATTATTCTCAATCCTCACAATGATCATAAGAGTTACTTATTATTCCTGTTGTATAGACTGAGAATTGGGGGCTCAGAAAGATGAACTAATTTGCCCAAGAAAACAAAGCTTGTAGTTAACTGATTTAGAGTTCAAAACGCATATAACTGAATCTTGTACCTCTGCTCTTGCAATAGTGATATACTGCCTCCCATTATATTCTCTCCCCTCCTCTTTGAACCACAAATGCCCTCCCTGTCGGTTGGTCATCGCTAATATAGTACTTGTGCGCTTAGTAAGTCCTCTTCTCTTTTCTTCTAAGGTCACCATCACAGAATTCCAAGGCCAATTGTATTTTCATCCAACCCCAAACATGTACCATATCTAGCCACAAAAGAATCCTCCCTATCTGCCATGCTAGATTCATTGAACACTTGACTTTTCTTAAGCTTTTCTCTCATCTGGATTGCCACCCTGTTTCCTTATCCTTTGTTAAAGAGACTCTGGGGCTCCAGTTACTGAATCCAGACCAATGCTGTCCCATAGAACTTTCATCAATGATGGAAATATCCTATGTTTATGATTTCCAGTATGGGAGCCACTAGCCACATTTGCCTGTTGAACACTAGAAACCTAGATAGTGCCACTGAGGAACTGAATTTGAATTTTTACTTAATTTTAATTATGTTAAATTTAAATAGATATATATGCTTAGTGGCTACTGTAATGGACAACACAGATTTAAGCAGGGGCTGGCAATCTTTTTCTTAAAGGGCCAGATAGTAATTATATTAAGTTTGCAGTCAGTGTGGTCTCTTTTTCAACTACTCATTTCTCCCATTGTAGCTCAAAAGCAGCTATAGATAATATATAAATGAATAAGTGTGGCTGTGTTCCAGTAAAACTTTACTTATAAAAAGTGTTGCAGGGCTGCAGGCCATAGTTTGTCAACCACTGGGAATTTTCTCTTAGACATATTCATTTAATCCTGACAACAACCCTGTTAAGTAGGTATGATCATTTCCCTTATTTTACAGTTCATGCTATGGGATACTCTTATATATGTGTGCATATGCTGTGAGATTTTGTGTGCGTGTGTGTATTTATGATTAGAGTCCTCTTATAACAAGGGAGATAAGACTAAGGTGTCTGTATATTTAGCCTATAGCAATGTTTGGAAACCAGTGGCTGGCTTACTGCCCTCATCCTACTGTGTGATCTCTTTTCACTCTTCTTTTCTCATCTATTTTTTAAAAATTCTGTTTAATTCTCCCATTTTTATTGAACTTTTACTTTTCCCAAACAAGAAAAAATATGAATGATTGCTTTTGTTTTTTCTTTCAGTCCTCCAATCAAGATGTGAGACCAAGAAATTATTTCTGAAGAAGGAAATTAATGAAGTAGAGTCAGCCCAGTGGGAGATAATGGAAAGACTTACAAGATGTGACCTTCAGTGCTCTAGTTTCAGAGATGATTGGGAATGTAATGGCCAGTTTGAGAAGCAACATCGTTCTCAGAAGGGACATTTCAGTCAACTGATATTCACCCATGAAGGCACGCCCACTTTCAGTCAGCATCCATCGTTTACATTACAGCAAATCATTAATAATAAAGAGAAATACTGTGCAACTAAGGAATATAGGAAAACCTTTAGACATGACTCACAACTTACTACAGATCAGATAATTCATACCGTTGAGAAACCCTATGAATGTAAGGAATGTGGAAAGGCCTTTAGACATCCCTCAAGACTCAGTCATCATCAAAAAATTCATACCGGCAAGAAGCCCTTTGAATGTAAGGAATGTGGGAAAACCTTTATTTGTGGCTCAGACCTTACTCGACATCACAGAATTCACACTGGTGAGAAACCCTATGAATGTAAGGAATGTGGGAAGGCCTTTAGTAGTGGCTCAAACTTCACTCGACATCAGAGAATTCACACTGGTGAGAAGCCCTATGAATGTAAAGAATGTGGGAAGGCCTTTAGTAGTGGCTCAAACTTTACTCAACATCAGAGAATCCATACAGGAGAGAAACCCTATGAATGTAAGGAATGTGGCAATGCCTTTAGTCAGAGCTCACAACTTATTAAACATCAGAGAATCCATACGGGGGAGAAACCCTATGAATGTAAGGAATGTGAAAAGGCTTTTCGTTCTGGTTCAGACCTTACCCGACATCAGAGAATTCATACTGGTGAGAAGCCCTATGAATGTAAGATATGTGGGAAAGCCTATTCTCAGAGTTCACAACTTATTAGTCATCACAGAATTCATACTGGTGAGAAACCCTATGAATACAGGGAATGTGGGAAGACCTTTAATTATAGCTCACAACTTATTCAACATCAGAATTTGTATTGGTGATAAACCATAGAATGTATGAAATGTGTGGGAAGGCTTTTAATTACAGCTCAAAACTATTCAACATCAAAGAAATTTATCTTGATAATAATCCCTCTAAATAGAATAATGTAGAAACATCTTATTTGTTGACTACAGCTTATTCAGCCCGAGGAAAATCATGTAGAAGAATCACCCTATGAGTAGGATACATTTTGGAAGCCCTTTAATAAAAGCTCATTTTTCTCTTGACATGAGATAATTCGATCTAGCAAATACTAAAATGACAGCACTTTTGACACCTTTCTAACCTTATCTTAAACATCAGAGAGTCCATGCTGAAATATAATCCTGTCATTTTCATTTTATTTTTTCCCCTAACTTGTCTATAGTTGTTATATTTTTAATCCGTCTTAGATTTTTATGACTGTAAAATCCATCTGTTTACATCATGGTTTGCAAAATGTCTTTATTTTTAAAATACCTTTAATACCTGAGAGAAGTGACCTCTTTATTTTTGAAAATGGCGTATTTTTGCTCTTTACAAAATTTAGGCTTTCTTATTGTAAAAACTTTCATGAACAACTTTGAGTAAATAGAGACCCTTTAGTAGCTTCATGGTGTTTCCTTGTGTTGCTGTAATATCATTTAACAAATCCCTATTGATAGACATTGTAGTTTCCTTCAGAATTTTTGCCATTATACACAGTGCCCTGGTGGGCATTCGCCCTAGGCATATCTCTGTATCATGTCTTCTCTTTTAATTGCAGAAATAATGCATGAATATGTTTTCCTTATAAAAGATTTAAACATTACAAATAAGGCAGACATACCCTTTGACCACCATCTTTGTACCCATTCTCCTGAAGGAGTGATTATTTGTTTAATATTTATCCTTTTTGAGCATTTTTCTATGTTTTTATATATATATGTCTTGGTAGAAATTATAAAGTGGGGATAATTATAATACCTACCTCATAATTTGGTGTGAGTATCAAATAAATTAAGACACATAAGTGCTTAGAATTGTGCCTGTCATATAATAAATAGATACTCCCTGAATGTTGGTCTTTGTCATTATATTCATCGTTGCCTTTAGTATTATTTGTTGAAAGACAGCTGTTTTTGCTGACCTTCCTCAACATTAGACAGGATGTCTAATTGAAGAAACCCATGGAGGGTAATGAATTAAGGAAATTTTCCATCATCATTTATTTCCTATGAAACATGAAATAATCCTGGGTGTTGGTGGGGAAAGTGATGTATGTAGTGTGTGGGAAGGACTTTATTCAGACTTGCATCCTTTTTACTACATCATATAATACTTAATGTAAAAACAGACAAGAATATAGACAAAACATTGGGGACACTGATGAAGAAAAAGTGTGAAAACACAAATAGCATTGTTTGAAAAATGGATATATATATATACATATAGGGAGAGAGAGAGAAACTTTATGGTTAACCACTTTAAATGTTATATTGAATACAACACTTCTTTCCAGTACATTTGAAAACCTAAAGAAAATTATTTTTTTGGAAAATAAAAATTACCAGTATTAAAGAGAATTAGAACTCTTGGAAGACTCTTATAAACACAAGGAAAAGGAGAAGTTTAGCATGGGATTTAGTAGCCATCACTAATGAAGCACCAAACCCAATTTCCTTTCAGGCAGAACATTATCAAGTGTTGAAGGAGCTATTAAATAGAAGTAGACATCTCATAACGTACTCTAACATAATCTTGATGTTAGAAATGGATTAGGAGGGCACTATAAAAAGGAAGCTATTTTTCAGTAGCATCCAGGAAGATACATGCAAGCATAAAAAAGAAGTTAACAAACTGCGTATCTAATAAAAGAATAGAAATGACCCTGATTGGGACAGTAGCTAAAGAGGATGCCCAGTGCCCAGTTACAGCCAACTGATGCTGCGAGGAAATGCAGGCCCCATTTTGCCAACTCTTCTGACTTTTTGAGAGAATCCAGAGTTGTTGTTTTGTTGTTGTTGTTTTTTAGTGTGTGACAGCTCTTGGTTTTTAAATGGCAGCTCACATTTTTTTGAAAAAAAAGCAATGAGGGCCAAAGATATATTGACTCTGCAAGTAGCAAGTGGCCTGTGGGTTACTTTTGTTCTGGACACCAGAGCAGTGAGTGCAAAAGGCTTGCAGGAGTTCTCAATGGTGCAAATCCCTTGGCCTCAAGGAAATTTAAGGTGGGGGAAGGAATAGTACAACACAAGATAGTTTATTCAGAATTTCTTAGATATGAACAGTTTTAGATTAAAAGTACTTCCAGAGATAAGTAGCTAAACTCCAGGTATAAAGTTTTTTTTAAAAAAAAGAAAGGACTTGCTCCAGCCCCAATATTTTCTACATGCAGTTTTTTAATTTATTCTAAGCATGACGTCAGTTTAAAAACAGGATGTATTTTATGTGTCGTATATCCCATTCATGAGCTGTATATATACACACACAACTGAAAATTAAAAAATAATCTATCAAGAGAAAAAATAGCCAGACCACAATTTCACGTGAGGAGAAAATATGTCACTGGAGTTACATATTGTGTTCTAGACGAAGGGTCAGCAAATCTTCCATAAAGGGCCAGATAGTAAATATTTTGGCCTTTGTGGGCTATTTTATTTCTGTTGCAGTTACTCAACTCTGCCATTATACTGTGGAAGCCTGCTAAAAGTCTTGGATTAAGAAATCCTGAAGTTAAAAAAAAAAATACCCCACAGCTTAGCTTTGTTTATGTTGTTAGTGTTTTTACATGGACCTTTCCTGTGCCTCAATTTGCTCAGCAAGCAGCTTCCTACACTGCGTGGATACCACCCTGTGGCAGAAAAATCCACACATCCAGAGTTAGTAGAGGTCTGTCCTTCCATGCCCCACTCCCCTTTTTTCTTAGATCCCATGATAGAGGTTTTTGGGTTTTTTTAACATTGAGTTAAAATTTTTTATAGGCTTTATTTTTTATAGGCTCATGCCTATAAATTATTTCATAATCAATTTGAGAAAAGTAGAGTGAACAAAATCTCTGCAAATGAGAGAATTAGTAAAGACACGCTATTTCTGTTTTGCTTTACTATCAAAATGAGAACTGCTAAATGATTTTTTTTGAGCATATTTTTAATCATTTCTTGAGTTCATCTAAAATTACAAACCCAAACCAGCCCTGATGGCCTAGTGGTTAAAGTTTGGCTCTCACTGCATGGGCGGCCTGGGTTCACTTCCCAGACACAGAAACACACCACCCATCTGTCAGTTGCCACGCTGAGGCAGTGGCTCACATAGAAGGACTAAGATATACACCATATACTGGAGCATTGGAGAGGGAAAAAAAGAGGAAAATTGGCAACATTTGTTAGCTCAGGGTGAATCTTTCCCTGCACAAATAAAAAATAAAAAATAAAATTACAGAGGTGATGCATTTGCAACTGAACCAATGAAACAATGCCAATAAATAAATAAATAAATAATCTCTGCCCCTCTCCATTCCTCACTCCCTTCCCCTCTGTGCATTTCCTTCTGAGTAATGTTTAAAATTTGGGTATATTCCCCATATATTTCTTTGTGCTTAAATGTTAACACAAATAAATTATTAATTTTAGTATATTCTTATAAAAATGGGTGATACTTTATACATCCTCTGTAATTTGCTTTTTTACACTCAACGGTACATTTTGGACTTCCTTTCAAGTCACTAAATGATGATTCAACTTAGTTTTTTTAATGGTTACAGTATATTCTGCAGTATGCTTGTACCAATACCTAGTCAACTATTTCCCAACTGTGGTATTTCAGATTGTTTGCTCTTTGCCGTTTAATAGTAGTGCTGCAATAAACATTCTATTATATTCTTGTCTACTTATTTTATTTTTGTAAAATAGGTTTTGCAAACCATTTCCAGTGTTTCCTATGTTTCTTAGAAAGGTATTGCTTATAGACAGTTATAGAGGGCAAGAGGACAAAGGAACAGAGTGTGCAATTTTTATATATGTGTTTATGTGGATGTGTGTATACACATGGAGATTTAATGTTTTAATCCATCTGGAATTCATTGTTGTATATGGTGTGATACAGATTGTCAGCTTTGTTTCCATCCAGAAATAAAGCCAATCATGCTAGAACAAATTATTATTAACCTTCTTCCTACTGAATTAAAATACTATTTATTGGGGTCGGCCTGGTGGTGCAGCAGATAAGTTCGCATGTTCCGCTTTGGCGGCCCGGGGTTCACTGGTTCAGATCCCAGGTATGGACATGGCACTGCTTGTCAAGCCATGCTGTGGCAGGCATCCCACATATAAAGTTGAGGAAGATGGGTACTGATGTTAGCTCAGGGCCAGTCTTCCTCAGCAAAAAGAGGAGGATTGGTGGCAGATGTTAGCTCAGGGATAATCTTCCTCAAGAAAAGAGTAAAATAAAATACTATTTATCATGTATTACATGCTCCTATCTTCAGATCTATTTCTGTACTCTATTTTCCAGCAGTTTCTGACTTATACTTTTCAGTAACTTATTACTTGAAAATAAAGATATGTATATTATCAATATATAGTTTTTATTTGGAAATAAAGACAAATATTTGTTCATGATAATTGTTAAATTATCCAGTTCTAAGAAAAAACTCATTGAGATTATATTTTGAATTTTATTCAATTTAAATACAGAGTATCCAAAAATTAATTCACAATTGACATTGAGTGGATATTCATTAATACATGTATGTCTTGAATTTTCTTTGACAATTCTTCATCCTCCTTACTCTCTAATATCTTTAGAATGTAATGATTCATCATACTTAAAATATGCTAGTAATATCTGAAAGTTTAATATCTTTTATTAGAGTATTGGTTATAAAATAGATTCTTTTGATCTTTTGTAATCTGCAGATGAAGTGATATACCTATCTCACAGTATTTATACCTATTTTACTTTCTTGTTTTATCTCACGTTGTAGACCTGATGACAGTGGGTGTTGGGCAAGACTTTTTACCGTATTTTCCCCATTTTTACAGACTGACAGGTCAGTTTTTCAAGATAATTTCTGCTTCCTGTTTTCATCCCTACTCCTGTTTGTGTGTCATGAGGGAAATGATTTATTGCCTTGATAAAATGTGTTAAAACACATAAATTATCTCCCTTTATCTCACATGAATTTCTTATGTTCCCTGGGGCAGGCTGTGATTCTCTATGCCTACTCTGAGGCCCAGTCCTCTGCTTGCATATGTCCCAATATCTAAAGTTTCAATGAAGTATCAGGATGTGCATTTTAACTCCAGATTCTAGCTGCCTCTTTCAACAAAAATGCTCTATTCTTAATTAGTCCAGAGAGTTATGATTATCACCCACAGAAATTTCTACTATAGTCATCTTTGTTTTATTTCTAGTTTTTGTAGGGGTTTTTTTGGTGAGAAAGATTGGCCCTGAGATAACATCTCTTGCCAATGTTCCTCTTTTTGCTTGAGGAACATTGTCACTGAGCTAACATCTGTGCCAGTCTTCCTCTATTTTGTATGTGGGACACTGCCACAACATGGTTTGATGAGTGGTGTGTAGGTCTGTGCTTGGGATCCGAACCTGTGAACCCTGGCCTCCTGAAGCGGAGCATGTGAACTTAACCACTATGCCACCAGGCTGGCCCCGTTTTATTTCTAATTTTAATGGAAATACATATTGGTTATAGTCAATATGTTCTACCTTTTGTTAATTTGAGTAGATAAGAAATTCATTCATAGAATATTGAGTTTGCTCATAGAGAATCTTAGAGTGCTGGGGAACAAAGATAAAGAACCAGGAACTATGCTCAAAATGATGACCCAGAACTTGTGTGGTGAGGTCACTGCTGCTGCTGGACACAGAATCCCCAGCTTACCCTACTGACAGATGGGCGCTGGACTCTGGATGTTCCTGCTACTGCTACATGTGTACCTGGGGTTACCTATCACCTAGATGGAATCTCCACAGACCTTGGTCCTTTGTATCATCATCACCTTGCTGTTCTGAGATGGGTGTGTTTGAGTGCCGAAGCCTGGGTTCCATTCCTATGTGGCTGGGGAGGCTGAGATACATTTTCAATTTAGTGAGAATCAGCCTCTGCTTCTTTTTTTTTTTTTTTTTTTTTTGAGGAAGATTAGCCCTGAGCTAACTACTGCCAGTCCTCCTCTTTTTGCTGAGGAAGCCTGGCCCTGAGCTAACATCATGCCCATCTTCCTCTACTTTATATGTGGGATGCCTGCCACAGCATGGTATGCCAAGCAGTGCCATGTCCACACCCAGGATCCGAACCAGCGAACCCCAGGCCACCAAGAAGCAGAACATGCAAACTTAACCGCTGCGCCACCGGGCCAGCGCCTCTGCTTCTTAAAGATGGGTGTTTCTCATCATAGGAAGAGTACACAAATATTGGGCAGCCAAACAAATGAACAGTGTTCACAAGATGGCATTCCATCAATATATATAATTCTTCTCATAACTGAAAATGAAAACCTCACCTAAAATAATATATCCATTCCTCACTCAACCATTTCAACCATTTCACTCTCTTGACTTTCACTGTTGATGTGAAAAGTTGGCTGTCAGTCTAATGACTACTTTGAAGGGAATGTGTCCTTTTTTCTTTTGCTGCTTTAAGATTTTCTCATTGTCTTCGATTTTATGCAGTTTCTCCATGATGGGTCTAGGTTGGGGGACTTGAGTCAATGATTTAGAGATTTTCATCATCTTTGGAAATTATTCATTTATTGGTTTTTCTAACGTTGAAGTTTAATTGCAACTCCAACTCAAGTTATGTTGGACCTCCTCACCTTCTCACTCTATCTTACTTATCTTATTCATATCTTTCAAGCTCTCTTTTATATATTTCCTCATTTTGTCTATCTGTGATAGATTTTGGGTAATTTTTTTGATCTTTCAGGTAAGTAGTTCTCTTTTCTGCTTTGTCCAATTTTGTGCCCAACATGTGCACTAAGTATCTAATTTTGGTTATTGTACTTTTCACATATATAAGTTTTATTTGGTTCTTTTTCAAATCTCTGTAATTTTTATAATTCCCTACACAGTTTGTTTTTTTTTTTTTTGAGGAAGATTAGCCCTGAGCTAACATCTGCCACCCATCCTCCTCTTTTTCCTGAAGAAGACTGGCCCCAAGCTAACATCCGTGCCCATCTTCCTGTATTTTATATGTGGGATGCCTACCACAGCATGGTTTGCCAAGCAGTGCCATGTCCAAACCTGGGATCTGAACCAGTGAACCCCTGGCCACCGAAGTGGAACATGTGCACTTAACTGCTGCACCACTGGGCCAGCCCCCCTACACATATTTTAAGGAAATAAAATCAAGCTTTAAATATAAGTAAATTCTCTGGTGACTTATGTCTATGATTCAAATGAAGGCCTATTGTTGCTGTCTTGTGTTTTTGCTGGTTCTCTCTGATTGTAATTTGTTTCATTATCGGCTTCAGCTTAGTTCCTTTTATCACATGCTTCTGACAGCCCTTGAAAACAATTATTTATTAAGATTCTCTGAGATCAAGAAACAATTGATATAACTTCTGTCAGGCTAATGGGGGCACCTGTGGAAACTACCTTAAACCATGTTCAGGGCTTAAATTCTTCTTTTTGCTTGAGGAAGATTGCCACTGAGCTAACGTCTGTGCCAGTCTTCTTCTATTTTGTATGTGGGATGCTGCCACAACATGGCTTGATAGGCAATGTGTAGGACCATGCCCTGGATCCAAACTTGTGAACCCCAGGCCGCTGAAGCAGAGCGCACGAACTTAACCACTATGCCATGTGCCAGCCCCCAGCTTTTCACTTATGAATACACTTGGGTAAGTGTAAAGATTTGACCTTCAGTGGAAACATTTACCACATTATAATATTTGTATGGCTTCATTCTTCCATACTCTGCATTTATTTATTAGGTTTATTCCCTGTGAAGCCTTTCGGAGCATTACAATGCATTGATTGAAAGCCAAACACCTCTAGACATTCATCACATTAATATGGCTTTTCTCCCATCTTCAGTGGATAAGATCTAAGCTGTGTCTAAATTTCTTATCATGCATAAGCATGTATTAGGTTTCAGACTGATGTGGACACTCTCATATCTAACATGACATTGACAAAAATATTTCCAACATGTAGAATGCGCATGTCTTTTAATTTCCAATTGTAGTGTTGTTATATCCCTTGGCTATCTCCTCTATAGCCTCTTCTGGGTGACTACTTCACATTTTGTGGGAATTGCCCCACGAGGTAGAAGCCATGACTAAACAGCTTTTCTTCACCTGTATCTATGGGAAGCTTGATTTACATGTATGATCCTTTGTTTAGAACTTTCTGGCTTACTGATTTTTTTTTAACTTGAAAAAATATGTACTACACTCCCACAGAGTACATATCTTAGAATCCTGTGCCTCATTAATCCTAGAGAGTTCCACTTTCCAAATAAAGTGAAATAAACAACAAGATGTGGTGAAGAGAGAAGTGTGTTTAATTAACCACATAGCTGTACAAAACTTTACTGAACATTATAAGGTATGTACATAATTGTCCTTTAATTTTGTGTCGGTTGGTAAAAAAAGAATTAATATTAGACTAATATACACAAGCTCAGTGTTTCCAAAGTAATAACAAAACAAACACCTTTGCACACAGGGATAGATCTTTCATAAACATTATGTGTTTGAGAACGAATGCTAACCAATGGGAGATAAATGACAAAGGGCTGCTCTCAGTCCTCTTCCCTCATGTCGATTACAACATTTTAAAAAATTTCTCTCTTCTCTTCTTTCAATGCCCAGTTCAGAATTTCTGAATTTGTATAGACTGTGCCAAGGAGAAACCAAAATTATTATCCTAGAACAGTAACAGGAGAAAAATGGAATATATTTAGCGGTAGCACATTGCTGAAATTCCCCTACATGTCATCCCTGTAGAGTTTCTTTTGAGTGTCTTTGGGGTTTTGTGTCCCACCAAGGTACAATGCATAAGCACATCTTCAAAGCTATCATTTTAGCAAAGGAGGCATCCCACATAGAATAAAATACAAAGGATAGACAGAATGTGTGCAGAAATATTCTAAGAAAACAAAACAAACAAAAACCAATTAATTTTAAGACTTGCTTTAGGGCTTACTAAGCCAAATTTTTTTCAATGTATTTTTCAAGCAAAATATATCAATAATTAAATTATAACAGAAGACAGAAACTGCAACCCCAGCAAACTCCATTATGTTCCTAAATTTGGCTTTCTCAGTCTTGGTTGGGTACCTGCACCTCTTGGGTCTCTGGTAAAATGACAGAATTACAGAGTTGTTTTCACAGGATATGTCCTTCTAGCTAATAGCAAGTTATCTGTTCCTAATGAAAATTAGAGCTAGGAATTGAGGGTAATAACCCAATTAATAATACTCAACTACTGGTCTTCTGGTTAAGAGAGACACAGATCCCCATAGTAACCTAAAAATTAAGCCTAAGAGCAGTGATTCTCAACTTGAGCAACGCCCCCTCTCCTCCTCACGCCACCCCTCAGGAGACATTTGGTAATGGCCTGAGACATTTTTGGTTGTTACATTGGGGTGGAGGAAGTGGTGCTATTGAAATCTCATGGGAAGAGGCCAGGAATGCTGATAAATATCCTACAATACACAGAAAAGCACCCCCACAACAAAGAATTATCTGACCCAGAATGTCAATAGTGCCATAGTTGAGAAACTCCAGCCTGGAGAGTTATTCAACAGCATCATAAGGTGTCAGGGAGGGGCATGGGAATTTTGGTCACAGACCTCCTCTACAAGATAAGAGATGTGGTTTGTTTTTCTAAGTATTAAAATCTAAAGGAAGCAGAGTGGTAACAATTATTTGTGATTGAACACGAACAACGGCCAGTTGTTACCCATCTCCAGCGACTATCCAAGGAGTGAAGGATGCCTTAAATAGCTGTAAATAGACACTATGTATGTTAGCTCGGAAGTCAATTGCTGAAATCTCCCACCACCACCCCCCTGAAATCCCTAGTCCCAAACTGAAGAGCTTTCTGTCTATCTCCGTCTGTGGTATCTCACCACCCAGGCCTAATTATGCATATGTAGAACTGTACTCTGCACTTAGATTCCTGAGGAGTTTGAGATTATGTGTTTGTTTATGAATCAATTGGTCTAGAATGGTATTTAGGCTGAGAAAGCAGTTGTATCACACAAAAAATAGCTGGTCCTTGTAGGAGCAGAGGCATCAAGTCAAGTCATTTTTCTTTTTCTTCATATTGGCCTAGCTCCATTAGAGGAGAAATATAGGCAAGAAAGGAGCTGGTTTCCTGAGCATGGAAATGGGAAGACTCTCTAACAAGAGAGTTGGACTCATCGTCTATGCTCACAAAAGAACACAAATCTATTCTCTACTTATAAGAAGGATAAACCAAAAATTCTGTCTGTAGCCCAAGTTTGTCTAAAATGCCAGGAAGCTCACCCTCCCTAAGCCTTAATTATGCTTTGGCAAACTCCTCTTTGGCCCCTTTCCAGCCCATAGGCTAGACAAAGAATGCACTGCAGACATATCTTTTTGGAAAATGAAACTTTGCAGTTGGTTGCTGTATTTGAGAAATGAACTGCAGGCCAGGATAGGATTCAGAACCCCAAAAAACTCAAGCAGGTGATGGAGTCACATTTTCTTTCCAGGGACTATGAACAATCTCAAATATCTAACTCATGACTTTTCCTTATATTACAAAGAGTGAGACTACTTCCTCTCAAGGGAAAATGTATGTAGGTATGAAATAAACATAGCTCCATCTAGTAGAAAAGAATATTATGCACCCATTAAAATATTTATTAAGCATATGCAATAAATTAAATCTTCACAATATAATTTTAAGTGTGTTGTTCATAATACATAAGAAAAAGTGAAGTGACATTTAAATACCGATTACTTGAATAGATTTTGTAATGCATATCAAATAATACATATCAAATAAAGAAATTATTTTTTTCCCTTTATTTTGGACATCTAGGAAGTAACTTTTTCCTTGAGAACATACTAAAGGTCATACTGGTCTAGGTGATTTTCACAATCTAATTTAATCTGGAAATAATATATACTTATATATATATTCTGCAGACAAGTCTGTACATAGTATATGTTGTCTAGATTAATAGTTTACATATGGAACCCCCAAATTTAACTACTTCCCTGATCATGTACTACTTCCAGTATTATAAACAATACTCGGTAAACAAGTATATTTTTGTGCATTTGTCTCATTATTTTCTTAAGATAACTTCTACAAGTTCAGTCAGTAGTTTTTGATACATATTACTAAAAAGCCCTCAGGAGAATGACTGTTTTCCACTTCTATGACTACCCTTGGTGTTCTTCACCTTTTAAAATTTTCTTTGCCTAATTTGAAAGAATTCATTTTAACTGACACTTCTTTTGAGATGTTTCTTCTTACTAACTTGATTAAATTTGTGTGTATTAGCTGTATTTTTTTATTAACTGCTTATTCATATCCTTTTCCATTACTAAGTTCAACTTTTGTATTGCTTTCTTTCATTGCATTAAATACATAATATATGAATACATTGTTGTAAAGATACAAATACATTTGCAATTTCTCTAAGGCTTTGTAGCCGCTAAGAGAATGCCTTAGCCTGAGAGTCCTGAGGAGCACTTCACACTCAAGCCTACCTGCTCATGGCAGCAGTGATGATGGAGAGTAAGTGTGATATTGTGATTTAGAATAAGAAATATATATTTGGCCTTCCTTCTGTTTCTGGCCCAGGGCTCCTAAAACCCTTGGAATTTCCTGTGATGAGAGCCATCAAGGTGTCTCTTGATTTGTTAACGATGTGACTTTTGAAACACCTAACGTTTCTGGTTGCTAGGAAAACCAACCATGTGATTAGAGGGTTGGAACTTTCAGTCCCAGTCCCCTTACCTCCAGGGAGGGGAGAGGGGCTGGAGGTTGGATCAGTCGCCAATGGCCAATGATTTAATCAGTTGTGCCCATGTAATGAAACCTCCATAAAAACCCAAAAGGATGGGGTTTGGAGAGCTTCTGGGTAGGTGAACATGTGGAGATTTGGGGAGAGTGGTGTACTTGGAGAGGGCAGGGAACCTCCATGCCCCTTCCCCATGCCTTGCCCAATGCATCTCTTCCGTCTGGCTGTTCCTGAGTTATATCCTTTTATAATAAACCAGTAATCCAGTAAGTAAAAGGTTCCTGTGAGCAATTCTTGCAAAATTAATCAAACCCAAGGAGAAGGTCATTGGAACCTCCAATCTATAGCCCCTTGGTGAGAAGCATAGGTTATAACCTGGACTTGCGACTGCCATCTGAAGTGGGGGAGGGGGCAGTCTTGTAGGCTTAGTCCCTAACCTGTGGGATCTAATGCTATCTCCAGGTAGATAAGTGTCAGAATTGAGTTGAATTGTAGGACACACAGGTGGTGTCTGAGAATTGCTTGGCGGTGTGGGGAAACTCCCTCCCTCACACACACACACACACACATTAGAATTGAGTGCAGAACTCTTTAGTAAGCAAATATGAGGTTTGTTCCAGGCAATGTACACCTAAGGAGTGACCAATGCAGCAGCACCCTCCCTCCCTGGACAGGGACCCAGCAACCACATAGGCTTAAGCCAGCACCCTAGGGCTAATGCACTTGTGGATGCACACAAGCTACCAGTACTGCTTCCATAATTAAAACTCATTCACCCAGTCATTGCCCAACTTTGGAAAAGCTATTCCCTGGGCACCTTGTTTCCCCCAATGCGAGTGGCACCATGAGTGTCAAGGGTCTATAAAGAAGCAGAGAAGTTGGTCACTAGCAGACAAGGCAAACATCAAGCACTGAAGGAATCAGTGACTGATTTCAAAGAAAACTCAGTATTGCTGGGTAAATCTTGATACATTACCCCACCAATGGCTAGCCTTAATGCCATGAAGATGTATCCCTTCTAACGATGTCACTGTCTTACCTAACTGCAGGTGATAGCTGGCATGAGAGGAGACAACAGAAATGAAATTGAACTTAAAGGAAAACATCATACTGTACAAAATCCTCATCAAAACCAAATATCATAAATACATTTGAAGCAGAGTTCACAAGCCATGTAAAATCAAACTTATTAGCTGGCATTCTGTAAAGAAGAGCTTTTCTATTTTACTCCATTTTCTCTTGTTTATGGATTTTTATTTAATGAGTTACAATCAGTTATAGAAAATATTGATAGCACAGGGAAAAGAATTATTTCAAGTACTTTTTAAAAACTCTGTATAGTTAAGGGGGATATACTCTAAAACAGGGACTGACAAACTTTTTCTGTGAAGGGCCAGACAGTAAACACAGTTGATCCTCATTTTTGTGTGGAGTCTGTATTTGCAAACTTGCCTACTTGCTAAAAGTCAATACTCAGCAATTTCGTGGTCATTCATGGACATGTGAAGAACAATGAAAAACGAGTCCCCCAACACATATGTTCTCAGCTGAAGTCAAACAAAGCGACCTTCTGCCTTCTTGTTTTAGCTCTTATACCGTAAACAAGTGTCCTTTTCAGTCAAGTTAGTACCACTTTTTTTCTCATTTTCTTGCTTTTTATTGGTGATTTTGTTGTTTAAAAAGGCCCCCAAGCATATGCTAAAGTGCTATCTAGTATTCCCAAGTGCAAGAAGGCTGTGATGTGCCTTACAGAGGAAATATATGTTAGATAAGCTTCATTCACAGGCATGAGTTATAGTGCTGTTGGCCATGAGTTCAATGTTAATGAATCAACAATATATAAAAAGTGTCCTTAAATAGAAACACATAAAACAAGGATATGTATTGATTGCTTGATGAAAATGTTGTGACCAGATGCTTGCAGGAAGCTAACCCTGTATTTACCCTACTAGCAATAGTTCCATAATTAGTCTTTGCAACAACTTTATAGAATATAACTACCATGAATAATGAGAATCAACTGTATTTTAGGCTCTGTAGGCCATTCTGTCTGCATAATCACTCAATTCTGCCCTTGTAGCTCAAATGCAGCCATAGACAATGATGAGGATTATTTTGGGCTGGTTACTTTTGAAAGCTGCAGACAGGAAGGAAACTCTGAAGGGTGGAATTTGCTTGCCGTTTGATGAGAGACATTTGCATTTGTGAAGGAAGTCTCCATCTGTGGGGGTGTCTCCCTCTCTGCACCAGGAGGAAGGGGGGATGACCTTATCTCTAGAAACTCTTACTGGGGAAGGCAAGGACTTAAGGCTGTATAAAAATCTTGCTCTTGTTTGCTGTACTTGTCTGGTAACCTCATGTAACTGAACCCCCTCACCACCAACATCCTCCTTTGTCTTTAGCTGAAGATGATATTTAAGGTGGTGGCTTCAGCAATTTACTTAATCTGATCTGATTCTTATTTAAACTTATAGGACCACCCAATAACCAGACTCCACCTGCACTGATACCATTTTAATGACTTTTTTTACATATTCTTTCCTTTGTCTTGTAAAGAGATAACTCACATACCTATGCCTTAAATTTAGCCCTACCCTTAGCCCATGTGGGCAGCTCTTACTGCCCATGGGTCCTGTCCCCATGCTATTCCATACTATTCTCTGAATAAAAGAGCACTACTTCCAGACCTTGAGAGTCCAAGAAATCTTTCTTTTGACTCCTTGACTCACCAAGCCCACATCAGACAATACATAAATGAGCATGGCTATGTTCCAATAAAGCTTTATTTATGGACACTGAAATTTGAAATGTATGATTTTCACACCTCAAAATATTATTCTTTTGATTTTTCTTAACCATTTAAAAATATAGACACCATTCTTTACCCACTAGCTATACAACAGGTGGCCCACCAGATTTGGCCTGCAAGCTTTAGTTTGCGAACCCCCGCTTTAGAAGATCTATAATCTAAAAATTTTATTTACCAGCTTTATTGTTAGTAATAATATTGGCATTGCAATTCTAAATACTTTTATGGTGATTCTAAGCTAATGTAAATATATAAATAATATTACTAAGAACCAGAATTTCTAGAAAAAAGATTGTTAAAGAAAAGCAGAAATATAAAAGGTAAGAATAAAACCCTTGTAACATTATATTCGAATTAGTAATGTCAGCATGAACTCACGCTTTGAATCTTAAACAAGTTTCTTGCCTTCCTTTAACAAAGATAAAAGAGTGCCTGATCTAGAACCCAAGATATTTGACTCCCTAATCCTGGGTTGTCTGCTCTGGTTATACTGCCTTTTTTTTTTTTTATGCAAAGACGTTTTTTCTTAGTTTAGGGCTTCTTAAATCTTCCCAACAAAATCCTCTTAACACCAAGAAACAGGGAAAGTTCCCTCATGGGAATCTGGGGCAGAAGCAAATCAACTACTTCACAACAGGAATTTCCTTGGAAATCTTATTTTCAAAGTTATGCTTATTGACGTTCTTCTCCATAATAAAGCTGTGATTGAATGTAAAATAAATATATAATTTTCTAGAAAAATTCGGGTCTTTTTTTTAACCAAATCCTTCAATAAAGCTGATGCTGCTTGAAGATGCAACATTCCTTTACCTATTTCGGAACTGAGGTGAGTGAGGCTCTTGGTCACATCCAATCATCCAGATAGCCACCTCGTCACAGTCCCGCAGAAACACCAGAAGCGCACACACTCGCCACACAATCACGCCCGCCGTTCCTCAGACACACACTGAGTGACTCACACCCACGGTCTACAGGGAAGGCCCAAGGAAAACAAATCTGCCAGAACCGCGCTGCAAAATTTGAGTCAATTACAGACACGTTCACAGAAACGATCTCATGCACTCACAGTCACCCCATTATCTCAAAGGCCCCCTCAACATTCTCAGTCCTACACAGCCCGACACACAACTCCACTCGTAAAAGCTCCTTCACAAACCGCATCCTGGTCCCTGCAGTCCACCGTCTCAAACACAAACCAGACACACCCAACGAAAAAATCGCACCCAGAATCGCTTCAAAGACACACAGCGCCGTCCTTGGGCACAGCACTCCCGCCTTGGCCGACGGAGAGTCACATTTACCCACATCCCCCTTTAATGCTCCTGCCCCACCCCCTTCCAGGTCCCGCCGCCACTTTCTGGGGACAAAGGGCCAGGAAAGCGGCCCTCGCTTGGGCCGGACTGGACCTCCCGCTAACCGGCCGGACTGAAGTCCCGCCCCCTGGAGCTGGCCGCGCCTGCGCACTCCGTGCGTGCGGCCGGAGTTCCCAGCAACCCCCGCGCGCGGCCCGTTAGGGCCGGGAGACTGTGGACTCGACTGGGCAGTTGCGCCGTCGCTTCCGCTGGGCATCCCTGTGAGACCGGGTCGGCGCCCCAGGTGAGGAGTGCTGGCTCGGAGAGTTGGTTCCGGCCATCTCTTGGAAAAGTGTTGCGGCCCGGGGATGACGAGAAGGAAGGGAGGCGCTGCAGCACCGTAGAGCCTCGGGAGACCCGCACCTCAGGCCCGAGTGTGCGTGAGAAGGGCGGTGGTGTAACTCTGTGTGTGTGTGTGCGTGTGTGTGTGTGTGTCTGGGGGCGTGACGGGGCTGGGGCGTGGCATCGGGACTCTGCGCGCTTGTGAGGCCGGGACTAGTGGGTGATGGCGTGTTTGTGACTCAGTTGGGTGCAGAGCCTCTTGTGTGACGGAAGGTGGCCGTGGCCGTGAAGTGTGTGACTCTGACTCTTAGCGTCACGCGGCATCCTCTGCCCTCTAGCCACGCGGGCCCAGCCGCAGAGAAGGGGCCCCCGTCAGATGTCTGGGCGCCAGAGAAAAGACTCCCAGCAGAAAGGCTCAGCCCGCATCTTGGGATGCGAGTGTGGGAGCTGAGCGTGCCCCAGGCGGGCTCCTGGGAGTACTCCCGCCGCCCCGCATCCTCGGGCGCGCGGACGCGCGCGGCCTCGCTCACACCCTTACAGCGCTGAGGGTCCACCTGCAGGTTTCGGAACCACCCAGTTCCCTCCAGGAAGTGCTGTCAAATCCGACTCCAGAGCTGCACCTCCGTGAGACTGGCCTTTATCTAATGCTGGGAAGGGTCAACAGTACTCTCTCCCTCTTCCCTTACTCTGGATGTGTGTGTGTGTGTGTGTGTGTGTGTGTGTGTGTGTGTGGTGGTGGGGGGGGGCATGGAGAGGTGTGGTCGGGGCGTGCCCTAATTAGCCAGGCTGGACTGGGCTCCAAGAAGGGCCTGTTGTCTTCAGATCCCCTAAGAGAAGGGCTCTGAGGAGGGAGAGAGAAGGAATGAGTTGCTATTGCCCACTTGAAAGTCAATATCAAGGCGCGTGGGTATTTCCTCTTGTTCTGTGAAATGCATTATTTTTGGGGACATGGGAACATTTGCTTCCTCCTCCTTAAATGACCTGTCCAGTGAGTGAATACCTACGCCTTCTCCCTAATGCCTATATGCACATATCCATTTGGCAGATACTTCCCATTACTTTTATGAGCTTTCTTTTTACAACTATGTGTAAAGTTCTTAGAACAGTGTCTGCTATTTCCTAAGTACTTAATAAGCATTAACTGTTTGTGGTGATTTTGGGAAATTGCCCATCCGCTTCCAGTAGAGCAAGAGAAATGAAAATACCAAGCTAGTTGCGATGGGCACTTCTTTTTTTTTATTGCGGTAACGTTGGTTTAGAACGTTATATAAATTTCAGGTATATATCATTATATTTTGATATTTGTGTAGATTACATCATGTTCACCACTCAAAGACTAATTACAATCCATCACCACACACATGTGATGGGCACTTCTTAGTTTAAAAAAAAAGACATGCTCAAATGGTATAGAACAGTTTTTTTTTAGTTTTTACTGAAGTAAGTGGTTTATAACGTTAGATAAATTTCAGTGTACATCCTTATATTTCAGCTTCTGTATAGACTATGTTGTGTTTACCACCAAAAGTTTGGTTGCCATCTCTCACCATACTTATGTGCCCCTTTACCCCTTTTGCCCTCCCTCCCCCTCCTTCCCCTCTGGTAACCACCAGTCTCTTCTCTGCATCTATGTGCTTGTTTGTTGTTTTGATCTTCTACATATGAGTGAAATCATGACTTATTTCGCTTAACATAATACTCTCAAGGTCCATCCATGTTGTCACAAATGGCGAGATTTCATCTTTTTTATGGCTGAATAGTATTCCATCATATATATGCACACCACATCTTCTTTATCCATTCATCTGTTGTTGGGCACTTAGGTTGTTTCCAAGTCTTGGCTGTTGTGAATAAAGTTGCAATGAACATAGCAGTGCATATATCTTTTCAAATTAGTGTTTTTGTGTTCTTTGAATAAATACCCAGAAGTGGAATAGCTGGATCATATGGTATTTCTATTTCTAATTTTTTGAGGAATCTCCATATTGTTTTCCATAGTGACTGCACCAATTTCCATTCCCACCAGTAGTGTGCATGGGTTCCCTGTTCTCCACATCCTCTCCAGCACTTCTTATTTCTTGTCTTTTTAATAATAGCCATTCTGACAGGAGTGAGGTGATAGCTTGTTGTGGTTTTGATTTGTATTTCTCTAATAATTGGTGATGTTGAACATCTTTTCATATGCGTATTGGCCATCTGTCAGTCTTCTTTGGAACAATGTCTGTTCAGATCCTCTACCCATTATTTACTTGGATTGTTTGGCTTTTTGTTGTTGAGTTGTATGTGTTCTTTATATGTTTTGGATATAGAGGAATTCTTAACCAAAGGTAATTTAAATCCATTTGGGGCTTTCAGAGATCCAGAAACCCCTTGAAGTTATATGTAAAATTGTTGTAGATATTTGTTAATATGCCATTTTTCTGGAGAGAAAGTCCATAATTTAATGAGATTATCAAACATGACCCAAAAAGATTCAGATTCACTGGCCTAGAATCAAAGACTGTAATATCTCAGAGTGTTCTTTGAGATAACCTTATATAAAATTTGTGTCTAATAATAGGAAATTATTAAATAAATCACAATAAATCCATGTGATGCAGTTTTATGCCATTATGTGAATCATGAGAAAGAAAAAAGGTAGGTGATCAATTTTAAGCAATAATCATAGTTTTGAACAAGATGACTCAAGAAATTTTTAGTTATGTATGAATCCCTTTTAATAAACTCAGGATTTTTAAGACATTTTACAAGGATTATATCTAATATGGAACTTTAACTATTCAGTGGAGAAAGGCAGAGATAAAACATCTATTTGTACCAAATAGTGTTCTGTATAGTTTGGTATAATTTGGGAATGCTGCTTACTTTGGTTGTGTTCAGGCACAGAAGATAGTGAAGGAAGCTCATTGTTTTGATGAAGAACAGTACAAGAATTGATGAGTGTTTATTTATTTCTGCCATGCAAATTTTTTCTCTTTTTTTTTGGCAGAACCTACTCATGTCACAGGCCTATAGTCTCACATTTCTCTTAACAACTGGAAGATATTCCCTCTCCTCAACTCTTTTTTGTTTGATTTGTATGGAAATAGTTTAACTTTTGTTTCTGATGATAGAATTAATGCAAGTTTATTGTAAAAAGAAAAAAATCATACAGAGAACTAAGGAACTTATAAAGAAGAAAATTTAAATTGCCCATCCTCCTCCCATCCAGAGTTAATGAATATTACTATTTTTTTTTTAAAGATTTTATTTTTTTTCTTTTTCTCCCCAAAGGCCCCCGGTACATAGTTGTATATTCTCGTCGTGGGTCCTTCTAGTTGTGGCATGTGAGACGCTGCCTCACTGTGGTTTGATGAGCAGTGCCATGTCCGCGCCCAGGATTCGAACCAACGAAACACTGGGCCGCCTGCAGCGGAGCGCGCGAACTTAACCACTCGGCCACGGGGCCAGCCTCCTGAATATTACTATTTAGATGATTGTCTTTCCAAATATTTTTCTGTGCACTTGTGTACATATGTTTGCTTTGCAAAATAGAATCAGAAAAATTGATTATTTAAGGAAGTAAAGAGTCTCCAACACTTTGAAAAAGAAATCCAGTGCAGTCATAAGATTTATTATATTGCTATGCCTGTACAGAGTGCAGTGGTGCCCCTCTAGTTTGAAAAACTTTTCAAGAATTTATACATTTTAGGATTATGGAGACATTGATTAAAACAATTAGCAGAGCAACAAATTACTGTTAATTAACAAATAATTATTAGTTCTTATATCTCTTCAGAGTTAGAAACTTTTTTTAGTGGTTCAAATTTACTTCCAAGTACAGATTTATAATAACAGGGGAAAAAGAGTAGTAGTAGTGATAAATATTTAGACATTATACAGAAGACCTTGAAACGTTTTAATGTGTTCAATATGACACCTTATCAAATCAAATTTCTTGAGTTTTGTGATGCTGAATGGTGTCTCCTCGCAGCTGCTAGGGATAGAGAGCAAGAGAGGCCTTGCTCTACTTATAACTTCTGGATTTTTGTGAATCTGTTTTGCTAATATTATTAAGAAAAGTTACATTCTCAAGCCTAGTTCTAAAATTTATTAATGTTGTAAGAAAGAGCAGTCCAGAAAAATCTCAAAAAATTTCCTATAAGGAAAAAGAAAAACAGCATCCTAGTATTAAAATTATTGAAGAAAATTATTAAATATAATTTATCAAAAAGTTTTTAATTAAAAATTATTAAAAATAATTTTCTTTAATGGAATAAGGCAAATGTATTTTATTCAGTGCTTATAGTAAGCCATTTTAAGTGCTTTAGATGTGTTATATTATTTAGCCTTCATAACAGCCCTGTAAGATAGATACTGTTATTATTCTCCAGTTTATCTATGAGGAAACAGAGGCACTGAAAATGAAGTGACATGTCCAAAGTCTCCTAGCTGATAACTGTCAGAGCTTAGATTCATGTCCTGGATCCTGACAACAAAGCCTGTATTCTTCATATATGAGAGACAGCTGCCTTCCAACATTGTGCATATTCTTTTTAGTCTACCTGCCATTCTTGGCAATTTGTTGTAGATCTCTTCCTTCATTAATTAATATGAACCAATATCATCATTATTAATAATTGCATAATATGCCTTCATATAGTGAAACATAGTTTATTTAGCTTGTTGCTTACTGTTAGGTATTCTGACTTTTGGTTATAAAAATTATTGTTTGATGAACTTCCTTGCAGATATCTCTTTGTGTACTTTTACAAATATTTCAGAAAGATAAATTCCTAGGAATGGAATTTCTAGGTTGAATTATCAGACACTTATAAAGTACTCACAATATGCCAGATCCTGTGTTAGTACTAGTACTGTGCTAGTGAGTAAAATGACATGGTTGCTATCCTTAAGTTGCTTATTATCTTTCAAGATAGATATTATCTTTTGAGTTAGATACACCTCTCAGGAATAACACAAAGACAAGTGTGATAAAGGTCATCGAAGAAGTCAGATGGCATGGCTTGTGAGTTCTGGGAAGGAGACCTCTCTGATTACAGCAAGCACTGTCAGGTTGTGACCAAATGCCTGCACCCATGGGATTTCCTTAGAGGTAAATGGATTTTACGAAATAAGCTTTATGCCTCACAGTTTTCATTCTCATGATGTTGATGCAAAGTGAGACCAAATAGGACAAGAAGATTCAGTAGCTCTTTGGAGGACATGTGTCTAAAGTGACTGGTTCAGAAGCAAAATAGGGGCCTCCCTGTGGCCTAGTGGTTAAGGTCACGCACTCCACTTTGGCAGCCCAGGGTTTCGCTGGTTTGGATCCTGGACGCAGACTGAGCACCACTCATCAAGCCATGCTGAGGTGGCATCCCACATAACACAACCAGAAGGACCTACAACTAGAATATACAACTACGTACTGAGGGGCTTTGGGGAGAAAAAGAAGAAGAAGAAAAAAAAAGATTGGCAACAGATGTTAGCTCAGGTGCCAATCTTTAAAAAAAAAGAAACAAAATAAATGCATCATTCAAGAAGTTATGAGAGGCAGCAGGGATGAAACAAGGCATTAGTTGGAGAGGTTTAACCATTCTTTTCTAGGCAAAATTCCAACATACATGAACAAACTTGCAAATCCTAGAGTTGGTTCAGTTATTGGGAGCTGAAATAAATAAAAGCAGAGCAGCTTTTTTCTCCAAGTTCAAGGGATGACTGCTTTGAAAAGTGAGTCTCTTTTGCCTATTTGAAGAAAAGTATTTTGTTTACAAAATTTTAAAAATATATTTCAAGAATATATATGACCATATAAAATTATGAAGTAAATATAAGCAAAAAGAAGAAAATTAAGATCACGATGTGGTGGGCCGGCCCCATGGCCAAGTGGTTAAGTTCGTGCACTCCGGTTCGGCAGCCCAGGGTTTCACTGGCTCAGATCCTGGGCGTGGACATGGCACCGCTCATCAAGCCATGTTGAGGCGGCGTCCCACATGCCACAACTAGAAAGGCCCACAACTAAACTATACAACTATATGCCGGGGGGGGGGAGGGATTTGAAGAGAAAGGGCAATTAAAGAAAAAAAAAAAAGATTTGGGGCTGGCCCTGTGGCTGAGTGGTTAAGTTCGTGCGCTCCGCTGCAGGTGGCCCAGTGTTTTGTTGGTTCGAATCCTGGGTGGAGACATGGCACTGCTCATCAGACCACGCTGAGGCAGCATCCCACAAGCCACAACTAGAAGGACCCACAATAAAGAATATACAACTATGTACTGGGGGGCTTTGGGGAGAAAAAGGAAAAAAATAAAATCTTTAAAAAAGAAATTTTTTTTTTAAATAAAAAAAAAGCTTGGCAACAGTTGTTAGCTCAGGTGCCAATCTTTAAAAAAAACTAAAAGATCACCATGTAGAAATAAGCAACCTTTGCAGATTTTTTTCTATCTGTTGATGCCTATTAGTGCCTCTGTATGCTGATATATGTGTATACGTTACAAATGTAATCATAACGTCCATTTTATTTTATTTTTCTAAAGACAACATATCTTGAATATTTTGCATGTCCTTGTATATTTTCTGATGTTTAGCATTTAGTGATTACTTTGCACGTAGACAAATACGTATATACATACAGTTATCTTTGCCCTGCCATAGCAGCATCACACTACTCACAACCGTTGTTCCCTGCATTCTTCACTCAACAACATGTAGTAACATATTTCCATCTTTCCAATTAAAGATCTATGTCCTCTTTTTTTTTTTTTTGAGGAAGATTAGCCCTGAGCTAACTACTGCCAATCCGCCTCTTTTTGCTGAGGAAGACTGGCCCTGAGCTAACATCCATGCCCATCTTCCTCTGCTTTATACGTAGGATGCCTACCACAGCATGGCTTTTGCCAAGTGGTGCCATGTCTGCACCCGGGATCCGAACCCACGAACCGCGGGCCACTGAGAAGCAAAACGTGCGAACTTAATTGCTGCGCCACCGGCAGGGCCCCACGTCCTTATTTTTAAATGACAAGTTTTTTCACTCTGTGGATGCTTTATAATTTATTTAATCTATTTCCTACTGAAGGACATTTAGGTTCTTTCCAGCTTTTTTCCATTATGAATAATAATGTCAGCACAATCTTACATCTTTGTCTACCTGAGTAATTATTTTCTCTAATCCTGAAATTAGAATTTCTGAGTCAGAGGGTTTGCATGGTTTAAATGCTGCTTGCACGTACTTTTAAATTTACAAAGTATGCAAGTCAGAATGCTCATTTCCTCACAAACTTGCTAATAGGGGCATCAGTACTCAAAGTGAGGTTTAATATCTTTTGGCGATTTGATGTGTTAATTTCTATTTTTTAGGGAGTCATGCGTGCTCATGGTTCTCTCATTGGGACAAGAGATTCTTGGTTGCAGAGCCAAGCGCTAGAGGTGAATGACAGTTGACTTTGTGGTTAGAAAAATAAGGATTCTAGATGCAGCTTTACCAGTTTTTTGGTATACCTGTAAGGTATACCAGTTATTAACTAAATTTCTGCAAGTGATTTTACTTCTTTTAGTGTGAATTTTCTGATCCATTGCATGGAGGGGATAATTACTATACTACATGGCAATCCTGAGGCTACAGTTACTGTATATAAAATAGGCATCATGTGAAAGTTCTTGCTAAGTAGATATGTGTTATTGTCTGCCTGCTGAGAGCGTGAATCCACACCTCTTTAGACTAGGTTGTGAGAAAGAGAACGGCAAATGATAGTCATTTTGGAAAGCGATGTGGATGATTCTCATTGAAAATGGTTGATGAGCGCACAAAATATTGGGAGTTACTGTTCTGGCTGCAGGCAGGCACGGCTGCCAGTGCAGCGGTTTTGCAATGGTAATGGATGCCAGGGTTGGTTCTTATGAACTTCTCTCTTTGTATGTGATGAATCCAAGCAGGCCTTTCTTTTAAAGAAATTCTAGTTTAGATGATATGGACCTTTATCAGCCCTGAAATTTATGAGTAGGGATTAGATTTGTCCAGACTCCCTCAAATCTCCCTCAGTGTGTATGTGTGTATGTGTGTATGTGTGTTGATGTGTGTGGGTGTGTGTGGTGGGAAGGTCAAGGGAGGGGAAAGGACATACTAGCTCAAGTCATTTTGGGAGTTATGAGGCCTGTCTGATCTCATGGCCTCCTTTTTCTCCCCCTAGCTTTGGCCTCTATGGACTCTGCTTCTCCATGCAAGTAAACCCCAAGGAGGACTGACCAGTTCTTGAATTTCTAAACCATGGCCCATGTAAGTCACTCTTTCTTTCTCCTGGAAATAGTCATCGTTAAGGTCCTATGAACATTTCTTTATCCTGAAACTTTCTACCTATCAGAGCCGCATCTAATACTCTTCTCCCAGTTCGTTCAAATCCAATGAGGGATGAGGCTAAATAGCACAGTGTCTATCCTATGAGTCCTCTTTTTTTCAGTCATTGTTCATGTATCCATGGAACAAATCATTCAGTTCTTTCGTATGTCCTTGATCTTTTGCTAACAGCTGCAGTGAAACAGAAGTGAAATCCCTTGAGGGAGATGTTTGACCATCTCCTGTGAGTTGATGAGAGAGGATGGCCTCATTTGACTACTCATGGGAAAACTCTGTACTTTTCTGGATTTGAGTTTTCCAAGTATATAAGATAAGATTTGCTCTTGGTTGGCCTCAGCCTCCGTATATGATGAGATCTCATACTTTGTGAGGCTTTTAAGACTGGGTAGGGACGTGGTTGGATGTTGCCTCCAGAGAGATCAGGGATCTTTTCTGGGAATCCCTAAGAGTTATCCACCAGGAGCAGGGTTCCATTTGTAGGTGAATTGGATGTGCTGGTCTAAAATGACATCTTTGTGATTCTTGATCACCAGTATCCAGAACCTACATCAGTATCCTCTGCCTCAGGAAACGAGGAATGCATGCAATGAGGGATAGAAAATGATAGCCAGTAAGAAGATCATGCAGATATATAAGTAGTTGTAGACTCTCAGAATTGAGGAGGACCTTAAATGTTTTATATATACCAAAAATATTTAAGTATAGAAGAATGATCATCTCATATATCCATTGCATAGACTATTATACAACCTGGGTTTTTTTAAGTTAATTAAAGAATCTGTCATAAATGGGAAAATGCTTATGATATGATCTGTTTCAATGATGAACTTGGGAGAAATTCTTTAATTGTATTTAGATCCTTTTCTAACATAAAAATTGTAGGGAAAATTTTTTTAAAAATCTGTTCTATAAGGGGAAAGGGTAGAAAAACTCACATTTCTTGAGAATTTATGAGGGAGATACTTAGTAGCCAGGAGGTTTATATACAGTATTGCATTTAATTGGAAAACTCATTGTCTTTTTTTCTTTCCCACACGTTTGGATAATTAAGATATGCCAGAGGACACAAGAGGTTATGTCTGTAGCAGCAGGATCCTTCGAGAACATATAGGCATGCTGCTTGGGGCACACTCTTTTCCTAACTCACTATGTTACAGGCTTCTGGCCCAAGCCTGTTTGCTTGCTATGTGGTCTGTTTCCTGCAGTATCTCTTCTATCTTTTCTCCTTCTATCTTAAAGCAAATTTTCCTGAATTTTAATTGTATTATACATAGTATATGTCATTTCAGGGATCAGTGATGTTCAGTGACGTGTCCATAGACTTCTCTCAGGAGGAGTGGGAGTGCCTGGACTTGGAACAGAGGGCCTTGTACAGAGATGTAATGTTGGAGAACTACAGCAACTTGGTCTCATTGGGTAAAGTTATCTGCCTCTAGTAATTTAGACTCTGTTTTCTGGAATACCAGCTTTCTTCTCTGGAAATTTCAGGAATATCTGTCAAGAAATTATGTAGATTTCTGCTCCCTGTTCTCAAGGGAATGATTTGAACTTTGTTTCTTTGGAATTGAGCACCTCCAGTAAGCATATTCATCTTCATCCTTAAGTGGCCTTCAGGCCTTCCTTAATGATGAAAAGGCTGAATTTGAAACCTGGGGGATTTACAGCCTTACCAACGTCAAAGAAACCAGGTTTCATTTTGTGTTTGAACTCAGAATTGCTCTAGGTGTTTTGCTGTTTTTTTATATACCTGTAGGGAAAATAGCTACACTCTGTGTCTTGGTTTTTCTCTGACTATCAAAAGAACACATAATTATTGTAGTGGTAAGTTGGATCAACAGGATTTATTTACAATTCAAAAGAACTCATTCCTTTTGTTAATAAACAAGCAGATTCACTTTTATCTACTTTTATGATTGAAAGTTAAAAATCCAAGAACTGGGCCTGGCCTTTTGGCCGAGTGGTTAAAGTTCTGTGCATTCCATTTTGGCAGCCTGGGTTTGGATCCTGGGTGTGGACCTACTCCACTCACCAACCAGGCTGTGGAGGTGTCCCACATACAAAAAAATAGAGAATTGGAACAGATGTTAGCTCAAGGCTAATTTTCCTCAGGCAAAAAAAAAAAAAGAAGAAGATTGGCAGCAGATGTTAGCTCAGGGTGAATCTTCCTCAGCAGAAAAAAAGAAAAAATCCAAGAACTTTGCATTTAACATTGTCTGAATATCCTAAGAAATAACAATAAATGCCTCAGGAAGCTTCTTGTTTTCCTCTCAGCAAAATAACAATAACAATAAATAATAGCTAATAAAATATATATAGTGCTTAGTATATATTTTAGGCAATGTTGAGGTATAGATATATATTAATATAACCTTCACAACAATCATGTAAAATATGTATAATTATTATCCGTATTTTATAGATGAGGAAAATAAAGCATAGAGGTAACTTGTCCAAGGTCACACAACTGGGATGTGGCAGAGGCAGGACTTGAAGCCAGGCAGTCTGTGTTCTCAGCCACTATTGCCTCTCAAGAAGGAGTACTTTTATGAATATAAATTAAAATAAGACTTTTTCCCTCCCTCTCTATTCTCCATTTATTCTGTAACCTTAATGTGAATGTTTTTTAACCATCTTTCTGTTTTGTGTTCTAAAGGTTTTATCAATTACCATTTGACCTATAGTTTATTAAAAGTTTAACCAACACTGAATCAAAGTGCTTTTGAATTTATTTTTTATTTCCTTATCACCTTACATTTCCTTTTTTCTAACCAGGTTGCTTCATTTCTAAACCAGATGTAATTTCTTTATTGGAGCAAGGAAAAGAGCCCTGGAAAGTTGTGAGGAAAGGAAAAAGACGATATCCAGGTGAGTGAGGGCCAATTGGGCAGGGGGAAGCCATCACCAGAGGTGCTGGAGTCCAGCTTCAGCAGAGTCCAGGTTTCCTGAGGGATGGACGGTGTTGGCGAATGAGAGGCAGTGAGACTGGAAGTGAGGTTTCCAAGTCTCATTTATTCAAAGCATTCAAGCACTTATATAGGGTCCAGATCACGCATTTATGATTTCATGGAATTATCCCAGTACATAATTTTGACAAACAAAATGGGTACATAAGCATATCTTGTTATAATATTAGCACAGTATGTGTATGAGAAGCAAGCAACCCTTGTTAATTATAGGTATTGACCTTTTCTATATATCTACTAGGCGTCTAGATGTCTAAGACTGATTGCAAAACGGGGTGTAACGTCTAGATTCAGTTCCCTATGGGTCGAATGGCCCTAAGCCTCTATCTTTATTCCTGTAATAACGAAAGCAGAAGTATCGCACAGTATAAGGGGACCAAGTACACATAGGCCCCCAGCTCTGTCTGATCGAAAGCCACGCAGGCACAGTGCTTGGGGTTTCTCTTTTACCGTTAACTATTTTATAGGGTTCCCAATCCTCATCATAATCCCAGTTCCTCTGTGTCAATATATTATGATATTTTTCTGCAACTTTATCAGGATCATGAGTTGTTTTAGGAGAGTGTACCTTTTGCATATCTTTGCTCCTGGGTGGGTGCCACCATTTACCTCCTGTCCTAACAGGCCTAGGATAATATCTACCTCCTAGAAGGACCTGAGGAGGGAATGTTCTCCTTTGAGGCTGATTATTAGAAGCCTTCCTCCTTGAGGGCTGTCCAAGCTCCTTTTCCACCTTTCCAGGAGGGGGTCAGAAGGTTTTTTCCCTTCAGGCTGTTGTTCCCCTGAACCTTCCCTAGAAGGCCAGGTTACATCAGCTCCTTTCCCTTGCTTGGAGAGATCTTCCCCACATATCCCCATGTACAGAAAAAGAACAGCAAGAGCAATATTGCTAAGATTAGTAGCATGAGTAGGATCAGGAGCGGCCGACCGCCATCTTCTGAGGGTCCGCCGTGTGTTCCCTCATCTCTCTCCCGGACCGTGTCCTTGGGTAGAGGCTTAGCGGACTGGTGGGCGGCTCCCGGCACAGAGGAAACCATGCGACTGATTATTCATGAGTCGCACCCTTGTGATGTTGTTTAGAAAGCCCTCTATGAAGGTCCCTGGTTTAAGGAGAAAAGGTCTGAGACCTGGGGAGCAATTAAGGTCTTAGTTGGCGATGCTAACAGAACTACTTTATCTCATTTACCACTCTTCTTTTTTGTTGTTGTTCTCTCCGCTTTTCTCTCCCTTTGAAGGGGGCATGGGGTGGAGAGGTTCTCCCTTTGTTCCTTCCTGACAGCCATTCTATCTATATTTTGATTCATTTGCTTTCTTCTTTTGCATTTATAGATCAAACAGATAGACTGACCTCTGAGCTGGGCACTGTGCTAGACACTATTGATAGAGTGGTAAACAAAACTAAGAGAGTCCTGGTCCCCATGGAATTTACCTTGTAATAAGAGAAACATAGTAACTGTAGATCAATGGAAAATAGAATGTCAGGTAATAAGAGAGTGCTCTGAAGAAAAGTAAGCAGAGGAAGGGAATAGAGAATGGGGTGGGATGGGAATGCTGTTTCAGTTATGGTCAGAGAAATCTTTTTTTAACTTCCTCATAAATTTTTAAATGGGAAATAAAAGGCTACAAAAAATATACTTGACGTAATAATATGTTTTATCAACAACTAAAGTTTCATATGACTTACTCTAGAAGATAGATCCTTAGATCCTTGGATTCTTATTTGCTTTTTTCCATGTGTGTATGTATGTATTGAATTGTGAGAACCTGTAGGGAGAATGATCCCTTGGTTTAGCTTCTGCCCCTCTGCTATTTTCATCTGTCTTTGAACCTCTTGTTGAAAAAAGATCCTTGAAATTCTTTAATAGAGACGTACATTATCATTTTGTATTTTACTCTTTGTATATTCAGGTCTGGCTGAGGAGACTCATTTTAGGCTAGAAGTTCTTATTTTGTAACAATAAGCTATTTTAGTGCCCCCACTGTTTATAATGTTCTATCTCCTGACTCATTTTCTACCAAAGGAAAGAAAAACATGCCCTTCTTCTCTTAACTTATTTTCTTATTTACATTTAGGTAATTAAATGACATTTACAACTAAATGTCATTAATACTAAAAAACACAATGAAATGCAGAGGTTCCAAGTGAATAAGATAATATCAGTTTAGTCAGTAAACATTTGGCCATAATAATTGTTGACTCAAAGTTAGACATCTTTTTTTAATTTAATTTTATTATTTTTTTTGAGGAACATTAGCCCTGAGCTAACATCTGCCACCAATCCTCCTCTTTTTGCTGAGGAAGACTGGCCCTGAGCTAACATCCGTGCCCATCTTCCTCTACTTTATATGTCGGATGCCTGCCACAGCGTGGCTTGATAAGTGGTGCTAGGTCTGCACCCGGGATCCAAACTGGCGAACCCCGGGCCACTGAAGCAGAACATGCGAACTTAACCACTGCGCCACAGGGCTGGCCCCAAAGTTAGACATCTTAAACAAGATCATTCATTAGTCTTTTTTCTTTTCTTCCTTTGTTTCTTTCTTCCTTTAAGTAAATTTTACTGAAGTATAGCATGCATACAGAGAAGTAGACCAATGAGGGAAGACTTTCGAGGAGGTGATATTTAAGGAGAGACATGAAGGGCTCAAGCCATGTAACTCTCTAGGGGAAGAGCAATCTGAGCAGATAGAAAACGTGATTGGAATGACTTAATGAGCAGATAGAAAAAAGCTACCTTTGCATATTTGAGGAATAACTAGGAGACCATTATGGCTAGAACAGGGAAGGGGAGGGGAAAGTAACAAGAGATGAGATCAGAGTCAGGCAAGGCCCCGATAATATAATCATTAAGAGAAGTTGGAAGCTATAGTCTGCTCTGTGTTCTAAAATGATCCCTCTGGTTGAGCACAAAAGCAGGAAGGACTGATACGGAGGCAATTTCAGCCGTTCAGACTAGAAATAACAGTGGTTTGGATAAGAAAGGCAAGGGTAGGAGATGGTAAGAAGCTGTTAGACTTGTGATATGTATGAAGGTAGTGCCAAAAAGAACATGCTGATGGAAGTATAAGTGGAGTAAGTGGGAAAGAGTGATATCAAAGGAGGAGATAAGGATTTTAGCTTGAATAGCTGGGTGAATGGAAGCACAGTTTACTGAGGGGGGAAAGATAAGAAGAGCAGGTTGGAAAGTAGACATTAAGAGTTTCTGTTTTGAATATTTTAAGTTTGAGATGTCTGTTATTCTTCCAGTTTGAGATGTTGAGAAGGCAGCTGAATATGTACCCCTGGAGTCAGGGAGAGATTATGGCCTGATGTCCACCTGGGTGTCTTTACTTGAAGTTTAAATCCATGGGTCTGAATGTGATCATCTAAGGAAGGCATGCAGATAGAAGAAAGCAGATAGGAGAAGTGGCCTGAGGATCGATTTCTGGGGCACTCCTCCATTTAGACCTTTGAAAGAGGGAGCAGCAAAGGAGGTGGAGAAGGAGCAGCCACTGATATAAAATAGAAACAAAAGAAAGTGTTTCAAATGGGAAGAATAGAGAACGAGGACTGAGAATTGACCCCAGGTTCTGGCAAGATGGTGACCTTGTCACGAGTGATTTTAGTAGAGTCAGGGTGAAAACATAATTGGAACGACTTAATGAGAAAAGGGTAGATGAGACGGTGATGAGAATGAGTGTAAGACAACTCTTTGGAGGAATTATATATGGAGGGAAGCTGGGAAGTAGAGTTCATAGCAACCCTGGGGATATGGGTTATAAGCAGTGTATTTTATGATATGAAATATTAGAGCATGTTTGTGTGCTCATGGGAATGATTCTATAGGTGGGGGAAATTGATGCAATAGAGAGAGAGCATAAATGTGGGAGCAGTGCCTTTGAGGTGGGGATGGAGGAAGAGGATAGGATCCAGGGAACAAGAGGGAGTAAAAGGGAAAGCAGTGTAGTTATGAATGCACGTAGGTTGGTCAGCATGGTGGAGAGGATAGCATATTCTTCTATTGTTGCTATTTTCTCAGTGAAATAAGAAAGATGATCATGAATAGACTGTGAAGATTGTTCAATATCAGCATTCAGTATGGGCTTGTCAGGATGTGATTAAAATTGGTTCTCAGAAGTACAGTTCCTTGGATGTCAGATTTTATTATTTTCAGATCTTTGTACACTGTCCCCAGTGTTGAAATGCAAATAGGACTTCCTTGGAACCAAATCTTCTGTATCCCAGACCTTGTATCAACAAAGCAAGGTGGTTAAAAATAAAATGCCCAAACATACTAATAAGTCTAGGTGATTTGTGTGACATTTTCCGTTCAGTTAAAGTGGTTCTCTGTAAAGGGGGAATTACATTTATGTTTTTATGTTTACATATTTTTAGCTGATTAAAGAAAGAGCGTATGTTTTTCTGTATTCTCATCAGCAGTCTTTAATAGACTAGAATCCTTTGGTATTTGTTCTATTAATTCGTAAAAATGGGTGTAGAGGAGGAAGACATTTCCTCTGCTCAGTCTAGGTCCTTCTGGCCGGACTAGGAATTAAATTGACATGAGACAGAATAACAGGAGAAAATTAAACAAAGCTTTATAACATGTATACATGGGAGAGACTCAGGCAAACTGAGCAACTCACCAAAATAGCAGAGGCTGTCGTCTTAAATACACTCCTCAGCTCAAGGCAAAGGAGGATGTTGGGAGTTATGGGAGATTACCAGAAAAGCACGGTAAGCAAGAGTAAGGTCATTATGCAGGTTTAAGTCCTTGCCTCTGCATTGGTAAGAGTTTCTAGAGATCAGGTCATCCCCCTTCTTCCTGGTACAGAGAGGGAAACACCTTTACAGATGGAGATTTCCTTTACAAAAGTAAATGTCTCTTAACAAAGGGTAACTTCTACTTTTCAGAGTTTCTCTCATGTCTGCAGTTTTTAAAAGTAACCAGTCCAAAATAATCCTCATGCCAAATAGACGGATCTTGGGGTGGCCAATTCCAGTCCCCCACATGGGTTAGATATTTTATGTATATACCATAAAAGTATTATTTTAACTCTCAAAATTAAAATGTATGTCTGTTTGCCGACACTTCTGATATGTGTCCAAGCCTTTCTTTCTATTGTGTCTCACTTTTAATGATGTGGGCCTGGCGAGCTGAGGAGTTGCAAGATTTCCTGGACTCTCAAGGTCTGGTAGTAGTGCTCCTTTATTCAGAGAATACCATGGGGACAGGACCCATGGTCAGTGAAGAGCCGTGGCCTGAGGACAGGACCCATGGGCAGTGAAGAGCTGCAGCAGGGGTGATGAGGATCAAGGCTGCCCCAGGGAGAGAAGCCCAAGATGACCTGCCCTACATACCGAGCTGTAGCATCCTCCTGGAACCATAGGACGACCTGACCTGATCTGATCTGATTCTTATCTAAAGTTATAGGACCACCTGATAACCAGACCCCACGTACACTGATACCATTTTAATGACTTTTTTACATAATCTTTCCTTTGTCTTGTAAAGATATAACTCACATACCTATGCCTTAAATTTAGCCCTACCCTCAACCCATGTTTGCAGCTCTTCACTGCCCATGGGTCCTGTCCCCATGCTACTCCATGCTATTCTCTGAATAAAAGAGCACTACTGCCAGGCCTTCAGAGTCCGAGAAATCTTTCTTTCAACTTCTTGGCTCACTGAGCGCCCATCATGGGGACCATATGCCTGGCCATGTTGAACACGGTATTTACTCTGTTCTTAGCTATTGTCTCCATACCTGCTCAATTTCTCTTCATGAACACCCCTGGTAGGCCACTTTCACTTTATGCAGAGTTCTCCTTTTTGTGATTCGGTGTATGATTTCTGTAGAAAATCTAATGCCAAATGCTTCATGAGTGTTTTAGAGTTTTCCTCATACATATTATATATATATATATTTTTTTTTTTTTAAGATTTTTTGAATTTTTCCCTTTGTTTCCCAAAGACCCCCGTACATAGTTGTATATTTTTAGTTGTGGGTCCCTCCAGCTGTGGCATGTGGGATGCCGCCTCACCATGGCCCGATGAGCGGTGCCATGTCCATGCCCAGGATCCGAACCAGCGAAACGCCAGGCCACCAAAGTGGAGCACGCAAACCCAACCACTCAGCCATGGGGCCGGCCCCTACATATTTATTTTAAGTTTGCTCTTTTTGTTACTATCTAGACTGGTATCTTTTTTGTCCATCATATTTTATTGTTAAAGGTATATATATATAAAGGCTATTAGTCTTTGTATTTTGAATTTATATCGTGTTGCCTTACTTAGTTCTGTTACCATTTATATTATTTAAACCTCTTCAGTTTTCCATTTATGCACTGATATCATCTGGAAATAGTTTTACCTCCTTCTTTTAAATTATTCTACCTCTAATTTTTTTCTATTTAAGTGTGTTGACTAATAACTCCAAAGCTGCCTTTTTATGTTAAGATTATATAGTTTATCATTTTAGGGAAGGAATCATTCCTGTTTTATGGAGCTGTTTTTTTAAAATCAATAATGGTTCTTTTTTTATTTGTCTTTTCAGCATCTTTGGAGTTGCTCATGTGATTTTTCCCCTTCCTCTGCTCTATTAATATGTTAAATTATCTTAATAGATTTTCCCACATTGGACCACTCTAACATTCTTCAAATAAACAACACTGAATCTTTTTTTTTTTTTTTAAAGATTTCATTTTTTTCCTTTTTCTCCCCAAAGCCCCCCGGGACCTAGTTGTATTTTCTTTGTTGTGGGTCCTTCTAGTTGTGGCATGTGGGATGCCGCCTCAGCGTGGTGTGATGAGCAGTGCCATGTCCGCACCCAGGATTCGAACCAACAAAACACTGGGCCGCCTGCAGCGGAGCGTGCGAACTTAACCACTCAGCCACGGGGCCAGCCCCTACACTGAGTCTTTTAGTGTGCTATTTTGTTAGATGTTTAGAGTTTTTACATCAATTTTCAGGAAACTAGTATGTAGTTTTCTTTTTATGAACAATCTTTATTTAGCATGATATTACTTCATGAAAATAGTTTGGAAGTCCTTTTTCTTAGTTCTCAGTCTAAATAGAATTTGGATGGCCTGTTCTTTAAAATTTTAGTAACCTTTTTAGAGCTTTTTTCCTGGGAGAAAGAGGTGGTAAATCTGACCACATTCTCTATTTGCTCTGTGGAAATTAATCTATTGAAACAGTATATCTCTTGTGTCATCAGTTTTGATAAATTATGTTTTCCTAGAAAATTATTCATTTTAGCTATGTTTTAAAATTTATTGGCAAAGTAATCTTTATTTCAGCTATCTTTCTGTATTCATGATTATTTTCACCTTGCCATTTCTTATTTTTATGTCTGCTTTCTTGGCCGTTTTCATTATATTTACTAGTTGTTTATCTTACTGATTTTTTTTTAAAAGAATCTGTTTTTGCTTTATGAATTAGTTTTTTTTTTCTGTTTTCTAACAAACCAAAGCTTTTATACCAGTTGATTTCTTCCCTCTTCTTCAGTTTACTTTGTTCTTTTTTTCTAATTTTTTGAGCGAGATTTTTAATTAATTTTTTCTTTCATTTTTATTCTATAAGTATTTAAGTTTTTGAATTTTCTTCTAAGCACTATGGTTATATTTTATAGATACTAAATTATTGTAGGGTTTTAAATTTTTCTTACCATTGTTTTCTAAAAAACAAAAATACTATTTTGGATCTTATTTCCCTGTTGATCTAAGAGGTATTTTATATAGATTCCTAAAATTTCAAGTGGATTTACTTGTTTTTTACTTTGTTATTAATTTCTAGTTTTAGTAGAAAATGTCTATATGATTTTAACTTTTTTATACAGACCATATTATAATAATTGAAAACATCATCCTTTTTTTCTCTTAGACACAACTCATCAGCACATAAATTTTCCTCTGGCTATTTCTCCTACTGGCTTACCATCCTCTGGTCTATATGACCTTTGTTAGCAAAGTTCTTCACACTCAAATGACTGCAAGTCCCTTTGTCCCTATTAGTGAGTTCTTCACATTTCACACCTTTTTTTTTTTTTTAAACTAAGGATTTCATAAGAACTTCAGTAAGGTATAAAGGAGTTTCCCTATCTAAAAGTCACTGGTACACATTTCTAGGAAACATAGGAATGGCCTTGCCCCTGAGAGAGTGGAAGGGAGAAGACCTGAGCAAGGGGATGAAGGAACAAAACCAGCTGAGCATTCATAAAGTGGATGAGTAATAGAATAGGTTGAAAGGGAGATTAAATAAGTAGAACTCCTCAGTACCTTGTTGTGATGTGGAGACAAATAAAAAGTAACCCATAGCTATTTGAAGGAGGGAATGGGCAGTGCAGAGAACACTGCATAGATAAGGGTGTAAGCAATGGAAGGTTATATAGTAATAGACAACCACCCTTTTCTGTTTATGTATTTAGCTGGGCTAACTTAGATGAATAAAGGCAGTATTTAATCATTGTAGTAAGGTGTGAGAGATTAGAGGCAGAGAAATATATTCAGAATAAGTATATAACTATGGGAATTAAAGGAGTGGAACGTATTGTGTGCTATGGATTTATTGTTTAATAGAAAGTAAAGTAGAGATTGTTTCTGCCCTTGAAGAGGTTTAGGGGTAAGAAAATAAGCAGAATAGCAATTTGAAAAATTAATAAATATATAATTTCCACATAAGTGTATGTTGATGATACATAATAACAACACAATAAATAACAACACAGATTTAGATACTGTCAGTAGAGTCAGCCTTAAAGGAAGTGACTTTAACCTCAGGATGAGAAGGAGCCAACCATGCAAGGAGCTCAGTGAGAAGATCTGTGGGAGCTAGAGCAGACTGTGAAAAGTCCTAAGAGGTGGAAGTAAGTTGGGATGTGTTCTCAGATCCGAAAAGAGGTCTCCAGGTAGCAGTAAAGAGGACAGTGGTTTGAGACGTGTTATAGGTAAGCAGAGGCCTTTTAACCACAGGCAGTTTGATTTTTATTCTAAGAATAAAGAGAAATTGTTGAAAAAAGTTAAGCATGAATTCTCCACTTTTTATCTCCATCAGAATTGTGTGGAGAATATTAAATATAGGAGTGCCCAGGACTTTAGAATCTGATCCAAATGATTTTGGTGATATTTAAACCTCAGTATTTGTAACAAGCTCCCTGGTGATTCTGATCCACATCTCAATTTGAGAACCACTGACATAAAGTGTTTACTTAATCACCAATCTCACTTTCTTACGTGAACTTTCATTTTCCCTAGTGTTCCCTTATGTTTGTTTTTTTGTTTTCAAATTGTATAACAATACTTTTAGAATTTCATTGGGCGTTACTTTGGTTATCTTTTATTTTTACTGTAGAAATTTTGTTTCTTTTAGGAAAAGGAACTACATGTTAGCTTTCTTATTTTCTTTCAGATTTGGAGACCCGGTATGAGAGCAAGAAGTTATCTTCAGAAAATGACATTTATGAAATAAACTTATCCCAGTGGAAGATAATGGAAAGAATTAAAAGCCATGGCCTTAAGGACCTTATTTTAAAAAATGATTGGGAGTCCAAAAGAAAATTTGAACGACAAGAAGGATATGTCAGTCAGATGAAAATTCCATCTCAAAAAGTGTCCTCTTACCAGAAACGCACATCTCTTACTCCACATCAGAGAATTCATTTTGTTGAGAAACCCTATGAATGTAAGGAATGTGGGAAGGCATTTAGAGTACGCCAACAACTTACTTTTCATCACAGAATTCATACTGGTGAGAAACCCTATGAATGTAAGGAATGTGGGATGGCCTTCAGACAAACTGCACACCTTACTCGACATCAGAGACTTCATTCTGGTGAAAAACTATATGAATGTAAGGAATGTAGAGAATCATTCATATGTGGCCCAGACCTCAGAGTACATCAGAAAATTCATATTGGTGAGAAGCCCTATGAATGTAAAGAATGTGGGAAGGCCTTCAGAGTGCGTGGACAGCTTACTCTCCATCAGAGGATTCATACTGGTGAGAAACCCTATGTATGTACAGAATGTGGAAAGGCCTTTAGACAGTATGCACACCTTACTCGACATCAGAAGCTTAATATTGCTGACAAACTCTATGAATGTAAAGAATGTGGGAAGGCCTTTTTGTGTGGCTCTGGCCTTAGAGTACATCACAAGCTTCATACTGGTGAGAAACCCTATGAATGTAAGGAATGTGGGAAGGCCTTTAGAGTTCGGCAACAACTAACACTCCACCAGAGAATTCATACTGGTGAGAAACCCTATGAATGTAAGGAATGTGGAAAGACCTTTAGTCGTGGTTATCATCTTATTCTTCATCACAGAATTCATACTGGTGAGAAACCTTATGAATGTAAGGAATGCTGGAAGGCCTTTAGTCGTTACTCACAACTTATTTCACATCAGAGTATTCATATTGGTGTTAAACCCTATGACTGTAAGGAATGCGGGAAGGCCTTTAGACTACTCTCCCAACTTACACAACATCAGAGTATTCATATCGGTGAGAAACCCTATAAATGTAAGGAATGCGGGAAAGCCTTTAGATTGCGCCAAAAACTTACTCTACATCAGAGCATTCATACTGGTGAAAAACCCTTTGAATGTAAAGAATGTAGGAAGGCCTTTAGACTTAATTCATCCCTTATTCAACATCTGAGAATTCATTCTGGTGAGAAACCCTATGAATGTAAGGAATGTAAGAAGGCCTTTAGACAACATTCACACCTTACCCATCATCTGAAAATTCATAATGTTAAAATATAAGAATATCCTTCTGTTCTGTGTTGTAGAACACTCTGTGAATATAGTAATTAATCCCTTTTGCTTTATACATGTAATTGACTTGGCATAAGACATTTTATATCTTAAAAGAATATGTTAATTTAATGTCTTCCACCATCACTCAAACCTGATAAACCATCACTCAAACCTGGTAAACTTCACATTCATTCTAAAAACTAATCCTATTAATATAATGAATGTGGGAAAGACACATCATCATCTCTATCCCATCACTTTCCTGCTTGTGTTATATTGAAGAAGATGCTTCTCTGCTCTGTGCTGTAATTTATTCATTTATAAAATGGTGCTATAATACTGTGGCAGAGTAAAAATTGCTGCACATTCATTGAGACTCCTCCCATTAAGAGGTGGCATCCACATCCTTTCCCCTTGAATCTGGCCAGACTGACTTGACCAGTAGAATATAGTAGAAGTACTGCCGTGCCGGTTTTTAGACCCAGGTTTTACTGATAGATTTTACTTCATCTCCTGGAATACTCTCTCAAGTTCAGACCTTGAACTTTATGTTAAAAAGTCTGGCAACTCTGCTGAAGAGACCACATGGAGAGGCCCTGAGACTACATAGAGAGGGAGAGGCACTCTGCTGAGCTCAGTCTTCCAGACATGCCCACCAATACACCAGACATTTGAGTGAAATAGTTTCACTGGCCACCAGCTGGATGCCACTGAGTGACCTCAGTTGACACCACATAGAACAGAAGAATCGACTAACTGAGCCGCTGCCTAAATTCCTGACCTACAAAATCATGAGATATAATAAAATGGTTCTTGTTTTAAGCCACTAAATTTTGTTTTATTATATCATCTTTAAAATTACTGTTTTGAAAATTCGTATTAAAGACGATGGGCACAGTGAATATAGAAATGCCCTCCACCAATGCTTATCCTTATTGAATTTCAGTAACTTATTCGTGTTAAAATAATGAAAGAGAGAAATTCTTTCTAAAATTGTTCATAAAAAAGTAGGTATTCTACAATCTGCATTCTCTGACCCCAGTCTAAATTTAATTTAAAAGTAACAAAAAGAAACTATTTGGAAATTTAAAATCACCTGTATTATAATTCCTGCAATAATTTTTTTTAAATCCATTGTAGCCTTTTTTTATACTCAAATTGTCCTATCTTGGCCAATGGGAATTTCCTCAAGTTGGTTCCTGTGTCTTTTTGTCATGACTGCTGTAGCATTTGATAGCTTCTTATTTTTCTGACCAAATGCATTAGTCAGCTCTGGAGCATATTTGGGCATTTATTGATCAATAAAGGGGGAAAATGGAGCATTTATCTTGCTGTTCCTTTATGAACTATATTTCAAGACAACCAAAAGTTGGTGAAGGACAGTTCTTTATTATTAGAGAATTCTAGCTAATAAAGGTCAAAGGAATGATAGCATTTGAAAAATCACGTTTTAAATTTATTAAATAATGAATCTTGGTGGTGATATCAATGGATGTGAAGACCTTTGGGTGAAAGATTGATAGGAAGGTTTTAATAGATGGAGCAGAATGAACCCTAATCTATATTTATAAACATCTTAAAATTGGATCAACCAGGCTGTGTGCTTCTTGATATGATGCAAAAGATGTACACAGCACCACCTGTGAAGTATTCTTGCCCAAAATATTGATCCAGAAGTATAATTTAATCTCTAAATCTAATTAGTTTACAAGAAACTTGGGGATTAAAGAAATTAATGACACAAAGAAGCAACCAACCAAATCCAGAATGTGGGAAATTCCACATAATAAATGATCTAGTTTCCTAACCAATATATGTCAAGATAAAATAAAAAGATAATCTTGCAAATTAAAAGGCACTTAAGACATATCAATTAAACACAATATATGGAATGTACTGGGATCCTTGCATTAAAATGTAGTGAGATTTTATTTTAATCACATATGGTTAGACACGTAGACACACGAATGGTTGTCATAAAGGAAGACATTTATACTCAGAGATCACTAGAAATAGGAGGCACCGCATGCCACACAGGTCCACATGGGGAAGCACCTAGTTTTTTGGGGAGGCAGAAGAGGGGAGAAGACAGAGCATCGTTCAGAGCCTTTACTGGAGTTTTCCTATGAAGGAATGGGCCACACTGGGAGGTACACTAAGTGAGTTTAGGATTGGATAGTTTGAATAATTTTGGTGGGCTTTGAGCCATAGGGATAGGCCCTAGTTGTCCGGTACCTGGGGTGATTTAGGGCAGGAGGAATATTGGCTTGGTATATGAGTTTGATAAAGGAGATGGTCAGGGGAGGCGGGTATCATTTGCCATCTCTAGGAATTTGCTAGCCCTCGGAGGGGTAATCTTTCCAGGATCAAGTCATCAAATGCCAGACCATCAAGAATACAGAAAATAAGAAAATACAGTCAATGCAATCCTGATTTGGACAAATACATGAAAAAAATTTAGACTATTGTGAAAATGTAAACCTAGAGTGAGTTAAATTATGTAAAGCAATTATTGTTCATTTGATTAGGCACAATGCTGGCATGGGTGTGGGAGTGTGTATGTGTGTGTAAGTCCTTATACTGAAGTATTCAAGGGTGAAATTATGGCGTGTCTATGATTTGCTTTATAATACTTCAGAAAAACAAAGGGTGGGGGTGATAGATGAAAAAAGATTGGCAAAATGTTGCTAAGTGTTGAAGGTTGATGATGAGTACACAGGGTTCATTGTGTTATTCTTACTACCTTTGCGTATATTTTAAAATTTCCATAGTAAAGTTTTTTTAAGTAGAAAATCAAATAGGAAATTTTAGATTACTTAGTGATAAATGATAAAGTGATGCCTACAAATAAAAATTTGTAGGAAATCACCAAAGCTCTACTTGGTAGAAAATTAATCACCTTAATGCATTTAGAAAACCTAGATTGAGGAACTAGTGTTTCTCTTGTTTACCACTCAGTCCCCACACCTACAGTGCCTGTCACATAACAGGCAATTGATAAATGTGTTGAAAAACGTAAGCATTAAGTTAAGCTAGAAAAAAAAATAAGTAGAAGGAAGTAATTCATACGCTAAAAGTAGAAATTAATGGAATAGTTAATAAAACAGTAGACTTTATCCAAAGATGTTCTCTTTGAAAAGACCATGAATATAGAATTGGCAGTTATTATTGAGGAAAAAAGAGATGCCTCAGTTACAGCTGTATGTAGGGGAAAGGTGAAATCACTACATATATTAAGGAGATTAAACATTTTTTTAAGTTATATGTGTATTACTATATACATATATTTCAATATGTATAAAAATATAGAGAATGAATTATCTAGAGAAACCTAAATGATCAAAATTGACTCAAGATACTACAGAGGGGCTGACCCCAGGGCCAAGTGCTCAACTTCACCCACTCCGTTTTGGTGGCCCAGGGTTTCCCCCATTGGGTTCCTGGGCGCGGACATGACACCGCCCATCAAGCCACGCTGAGGCGGCATCCCACATAGCACAACCAGAAGGACCTACCACTAGAATATACAACTATGTACTGGGGGGCTTTGGGGAGAAGAAGAAGAAAAAAAGATTGGCAACAGATGTTAGCTCAGGTAACAATCTCTAAAAAAAAAAACAACATACTATAGAAAACCTGAATAGATCTATAAACAAAGGAAAAATGTAAATGTAGTTATGATCTTGATTTTTAAAAACTAGAATCAATAGTTTTGCTGGCAATAAAAAGCTTTAAAGAGGAGATAACCTCTAAAAATTTTTGCCAGATCATTCTATAAGGCAATATCCCAATAATAAAATTAGATGAGGATAGCCCCTAAAAAGGAAAATCTGGACCAGTATTACTTAAGATACATGCAAACACTCCAAAAAAGTTCTATAAATTGAACTCAGTCTATTAAAACAATTATAAAATGTAAAATGATCTGCCAGGAATATCTGGGGGCCTGACCTGTTGTGGTTTAATTAGGTATTCAGATTTTAAGTATTCTTTTTCTTTTCTTTTCTTTTCTTTTTTTGAGGAAGATTAGCCCTGAGCTAACTACAGCCAGTCCCCCTCTTTTTTTTGCTAAGGAAGCCTGGCCCTGAGCTAACATCTGTGCCCATCTTCCTCTACTTTATATGTGGGACGCCACGACCGGCCCCTAACTCCAAATTTCTGAAACTGTGTTCCACAAAACAATAGTACTTAATGGTACTTGAAGAAAATGATTTTCTGGTCAAACAAGCATGGGAGCTCTGTATACTGTATTTCTTGGGAAAAAAATTATTCACATTAAGTGCCTATCAAAAGACGATCAAAAAAAAGATTTCCTTTTATCTAACCCAGTGTCTCTCAGACTTCGCTCTAGAATTCCCATTCCCAATGCCTACTGCAGATGTGATTCCACTTTGGCAGTTTTGCTGTAACCAAAAGGAGTGGCTTCAAGGATGGAAATGTCTGCATTATGGCAGGTGTGTGGTTGTGTGGCAAGGAAAGCAACTCACGTCATGCTGTCCAACTGTTAGCTACCGGCTGTCTTTAAAATTTAAAATGGTGCTTTTCAATAGAAGAGAAAACCCCAGCCCTATTCTTTATATAAATATACTATATGTATTTAGACCTTTTATTGGTCACTATTTAGATTATATACAATTTCTCACTGAAAAATATCTTATAGATATGTGTGTTTCTTGCTATACATAAGCAAGAGTCTCTCTGAAGTATTCATCGAAAAGTGGAATTGCTCAGTCATAGGTTATATTCACTTTCAACCTCACTAGATATTGCCATAAAAGTGGAGGACACCATTGTGCCAATTTACAATCCCTCCAACCAGTGAAATAGTATTTCATTGTATCTCCAATTCTGGTATGTGCTTTAATATTTTTCTGGTTATTAGTGAGTTGAGCGTCTTTCCACATCTGTTTATTGCTAAACACTGTAATTTGCCAATTCATGTCTTTTGCCCATATTCCTTTTTTTAACAACGTTCATGTAAGAATTGTGCGATTCTTAAAAATAATTTTCTAGATAGTAATCCTTTACTTAGTATTGTAAATGATGGACTTACCTTCTCCCAGATTGTGGCTTATGTCTGTATTTATGGTGATATTGTCATATTAAAATTTTAAATATGGATGCAATCATAGCTTTCATTATTACCCAATAATCTTTTTAATTTATTTTTTACTAGACCCTTGGTTTTCTAGGCAGTTAGTTATGTCAACTGCAAATAGATATAATTTTGGTTTTTTCTGAATATTTATAGTGATTATTAATTATTCTTATTGTAATAGAAAGAATTTCCAGAACAGTTTAAGATTAGTGATGATAGCAGGCATCTAATTGTTTTCCCCACTTCAGTGGAAACCCTTGGTGCAATGTTTGCTCTGGGTTTGAGGTAAACAGACTTTGTGTGGCTCAGCTGTTTCCTTCAGTCTCTGTTTAACTTTTTTAATAGAAATGCCTGCTGAAATGCTATTTGGGCACATCGATATAATATTTTTCTTCTTGAATTTGTTACTGTGATAAGTTGTACTTTGGTCATTAAGGCAGTATGGTATCGGTGCAAGAAGGAACAAGTAGACCAATAAAGCAAAATAAGGAGCCCTGAAATAGACCTACACTTATATGTGGCCATTTGATTTATGACAAAGGGTCCTCTCTGCAGTGTGGTTGGGAAATGGTGGTCTTTTCAATAAATAGCTCTGGGTCAGTTGCATATCCATATTGATAAATTAATCTCGGCTCTTACCTCACACTACACACTAATCAATTCCAGATGCATTAGTGATCTAATGGTAAAAGATAAAGGCTTTAAAAGAAAACATAGAATATCTTTCTAGCCTTGAGGTAGCAAAGATTTCTTAAACGGAACACAAAAAGCACTAACCATATGGAGAAAACATGGTAAATTTTACTATATTGAGTGTAAGAATCTATTTTCATCAAAAGACACCATTAAGACAGTGAAAGGTTGGGGCCGAGTGAAACCCATGGCCAAGTGGTTAAGTTCACGCGCTCTGCTTCAGCGGCCCAGGGTTTCGCCGCTTTGGACCCTGGGCACAGACGTGGCACCGCTCATCAGGCCGTGCTGAGACGGCGTCCCACATGCCACAACTAGAATATACAACTATGTACTGGGGGGCTTTGGGGAGAGAAAGGAAAAATAAAATCTTAAAAAAAAAAAAAGTGAAAGGGCAAGCCACAGAGTGGGAGAATATATCCACAATATATATTTTTGACTGAAGACTCATCCAGAATATATAAAGAACTCCTACAGATCCATAAATGACAACCAAATAGAAAATGGGGAAAAAAAATAAGCACTTCAATAAAATGGATATCCACAATATATATTTTTGACTGAAGACTCATCCAGAATATATAAAGAACTCCTACAGATCCATAAATGACAACCAAATAGAAAATGGGGAAAAAAAATAAGCACTTCAATAAAATGGATATCCACAATATATATTTTTGCATGAAGACTCATCCAGAATATATAAAGAACTACAGATCAATAAATGACAACCAAATAGAAAATGGGGAAAAAAATAAGCACCTCAATAAAATGGATATCCAAATGGCCAATAAAGATATCAAAAGGTGCTCAAGTTCATTAATTATCAAGAAAATGGAGAAATTAAAACCACAATGTGATAGGACTATACACCCACCAGAATAGCTAATGAAAAAAATGTGCACAAAGTGCTTGTGCATCATGCGTACCTTCAGTGTGCCCCAGAGCACTCTAGCCTTTGACAGTACACGTGGGAATGCTAAAGACAACATCCCTGATCACCAAGAAACTCTGGGAGCAGACAAGTGAGTACCTAACTTCATACTGATAAGGGCCGTGAAGAGAAAAGGTACCGGGAAGGAGAATTACTGGAGGGGGACAATTCAGTTGGTTGTTTCGTCTGAAGTATGTACGGTATCCATAGTGGTAGCAGTACAGGTTTTTTGCAAGAATAGCCAGGCTAACACTGAAAAAGAAAAGCTACAAAGGGATACTAGTCCTCCCAGATATTTAAAAATACTAAAAAACCTGTATAATCAAAATAATGTGATGAACAGAACATGCATGAACAGGCCAGTAGAATGGAACAGAAAGTCCATAAATCGACCCAAATATACAGAGAATTTAGTACATGAAGGAATAGAGGAAGTGACTGTTCTCTGAAAATACCTTTTTGTATATTTTTTACTACGGGGACTATGTTAATGTTTTACATATTTTAAAAATATCAACAAAGAGTGGAGAGGCTGTAAATTGGAATATAAGCAAAAACAAATATTTCCCCCACACTAAAGGGGAAAAAAGAACTATCCCAGGCAACTGTTGAAGACAATTTGACCATATTCCCTCAGTCTAAGAAAAAAAGTTGTATATAAATAAACTCCCAGTTAGTAGGATTGATTTACACAGTTATATAGATTAACAATTCTGAAACTACTAGAATCAAGCAAAAAAGTAAATACATTGTAGGAGTGAGTAAATATAATGGGAACCAGGTTTATCATTGCTGGAGAAGGAAGTTGCAATATGCAAAGGAGGAGGCTAGAATGAACCGTGTGGTGCTGGATAGCAATTGGAGGTATCACTATAAAGTCATGGTTTTAAAAAATATATAAATATAGAACTGCATAGGTCTGTGTATACATATATACATATATTTGTCTTATATACAAATACATATATATTTTTGTCTTATATACAAATACATATATATTTATATGTATATGAATACATATATATATTTCCTAGTGGAGAGGACATAGAAGCAATGACATCTCAGTAGTAATGAGAATCTCCAGCACCCAGATCCAAGGAAACAGGGCTCCCTGGAAAAACAGCATATGCCAGCACTGAGTAGAGAAAACACAAATGGGGTTGGAACATTTTGTGGGGGCAGAAAGTAGGGAAGTGCTCAAAAAAGGATTGAAATATGTCAAAAGGTCACAGTTTCAGTCTGAAGGAGTTCCCACTTGCCAAACCTGGGACAATCTGAGCATCAAAATATGTCATGATAGTAACAGACTGAGTAAAACCATTGAGTAACCCAGTGACTGAAATAAGAATCCATGAAACATGCTTTATAGTAGAAGGCCAACGTATTGACATAGAAAGAATGGTGGAATTAGAAAATCGGCATCGATAAACCATCACAGTAATAATTGATTCTGGTAAGAATCATCAATGGATGTTAAAACTAGTGGGTAAAAGTTTGATAAGAAACAGATGTTGATATCTTCTTTTTTTAATCATTATTGTGTTGATTTATAGTTCATTTTTGTTTTTAAAAGATTTTATTTTTCCTTTTTCTCCCCAAAGCCTCCCGGTACATAGTTGTGTATTTTTAGTTGTGAGTCCTTCTAGGTGTGGTATGTGGGATGCCACCTCAGTGTCACCTGATGTGTGGTGCTATGTCCGCGCCCAGGATTCGAACCGGGGAAACCCTGGGCTGCTGAAACAGAGCGCGCAAACTTAACCACTCGGCCACAGGGCCAGCCCCATGCTGATATCAAAGTGTTTCTCCACAAAGGGAAAAATAGTAACATTGCAGTGAAGAAATCTGGAGGCACCACCTTAACCAAGTAATCAAAGTTAACATAACCAGCATGAGACAAAATGACATGCTGTACCTCCTGTTATAATGCACTGAGAAGAACAGAGCAACTCCTGTGATATTCCTGCCAAAGGGCATAACCAGAACCTAATCATAAGGAAATCACAGAAAACTGCAGATTGAGCAATGTTCTACAAAATAACTGGCCTGCAAATATGTCAAGGTCAAGAAATACAAAGCTTGAGGAATGATTTCAGAATACAGGAGACTAAAGAAACATGACAATTTAATGTATGATCCTGGACCAGAAAATTTTTTTTTCCTCTAAAGCTTTATTGAAACAATCGTGAAATTTGAATAAGGTTTGTAGATCAAATAAAAGTATTGTTATCAGTGTAAATTTTCTCATTTTCATCATTGTACTGTGATTATGGAAGAGAATGTCTTTGTTTTTAGGATGAATAACACTGAAGCATTCAGAGGAAAAGGTGCAACTGACCTTTCTGAATGAAATTCCAATTGTTCAGAAAAAAATAGTCATACAGCAAGTGCAATAAATGTTAGCAATTGCAGAATCTATATGAAAGTTATAAGGAATTCTTTGTACTATACTTGCAACTTTTCTGTAAGTTCGAAATTATTTCAAAATAATAAGTTTTATTAACAAAGAGCAGGTTTGCGTTCTGCCTCCTCCATTAATTGCTCTGTGATGTTGGGCAAATTATGTCACCTCACTGTGCCTCTGTGTCCATCACATGAGGATCAAAATGGCACCCACATAAGGGGGTTGATATAAGGAATACATGTAACATTCTTAAAATTAGGCCTGCCAAATAGAAAGAGCACTATAAATTTTAGCTTTTTAAATTTTTTGAAAATTTGCGTCTTTTTTTTGCCTCCAAGAAATTTTCTTCTTTTGTCTTCTTTTCCTTTCCTATTCCCTCTCCTTCCTTATTATTGGTTTCTCCTTCTAGAAGTCCTATTAGACAGACATTAGAATTTCAGGCACTGCCTTTACATGTCATTTTCTCTCATGTTTTCCATCTTTATTCTTTTGTGCAGAGTTTGGGGAGAAACTCTAAGATCGATTTTTCTATTCTTTTAGTCACTCCTCCACTATCTCCAGTCTGCTATTCAGCCAAGCAATTGAGTTATTTAATTCATGTGTTTAATCTCCAAGAGAGAAGATTATTTTGTTTTTTAAGTCTAATCTGGTTTTATGCACACTCTTTCTTTCCTAATATTTCAGGGGGTGGGAATTGAGGTAGGGTGGGAGATGTGGAAGCTTAATTGGGTTTTAAGGGTTGTGTTCCATATTTCTGAGCCACTTTTCTGCCATTGGGATCCTTGAAACACTCTAATATCATCAGAATAAATTTCACTTTTCACTTGTTACTTCTTAATTAAAAAGGTTTAATGAAAGTTTCCTGTGTCTGTTATCTTGTCCTATAGCCTCATACTTTGTTTTAAATAAACTTTTTATTTTAGAATGGCTTTAGATTTACGGAAAAGTTGCAAAAATAGTTGAGTTCCCAAATAATGAGCACCCAGTTTCCCCTTTTAAGATCGTACATTACTACAGTAGATTTGTCACAATAATAAACCAATATTGATACATTATTATTAACTAAAGCCCATACTCCAGTCAAATTTCCTTTGTTTTTATCTAATGTCCTTCTTCTGTTCCAGAATCCCATCCAGGATACCACATTACATTGAGTCATCCTGTCTCCTTATGTTCATCAAGACTGTGACAGGTTCTCAGAGTTTCCTTGTGTTTGATGTCTTTGACAGTTTGAGGAGCACTGGTCAGTTATTTTATAGAATGTCCCGTAAGTTGGAATTGACTAATATTTTTCTCCTAGTTAGACAGGGGGGTTGGATATGGGGGGAGGAAGACCACATTAATTGCCACTCTCACAACATCATATCAAAGGTACACGCTAGCAACATAAAGTGTCACTGATGATGTTAGCCTCGAACGCTTAGCTGGGGTAGTGCTTGCCAGATTTCTCCACTGTAATCTTACTTTATCTGCCTTCCCATACTGCACTCTTGGGAAGGAAGTCACTACGCACAGCTCACACTTAAAGGGTGGGGAGTAAAGCTCCAACTACTTGAGGAGGGGTAATCCAAACAAAGTATCCAGAATTCTCCTACATGGGAGATTTGTTCATTTTCCTCCATTTGTTTATTTGTTCATGTCAGGATAGACTCATGGATATTTATTTTATACTTTGGGTTATAACACAATACTATGTTACCTTTTTTTCTTTTGCTCAAACTTTTCCAACTTTGGCCATTGTGAGCTCTTTCATTTGGCTCCTGTGTCTCTTTGACATAGCTCTATCATTTTGTATCTTGAGCACTTCCTTTACTTTCTGATATTCCCAGCTCATCTTGTATATTCCCTGCCCAGCTCTCAGCAGACGCAGCTAGAAAATATATTTGCATATACTAACGCAAGTATATACACACATATCTATATGTGTGTATATATATTTTACACTAAACATGAGTTAGCAACTATATTAGCTAAACATGAGTTCATATTGATTTTAAAAAGAGGGAAAATGTGATCCATAAGCAGGAAAAAAGCAACCAATGGAAATAGAACTTGAGATTACCCAGATACTGGAATTAGAAGGTAACATAAATATGTTTATTACATTAATGGAAAGTATGGTCGTAATGAATAAGTGGACAGGAACCTCAGAAGAAAAATGCAAAGTATAAAAGAGAACTGGGAATGAGAGTTTTATAACTTAAAAAACTGAAATGAAAATTTGACAGAATGAGCATAAGAGCAGATGAGAGGAATCAAAAGAAAGGGTCAGTGATCTCCATGATAGATCACTAATAATTATCCAATCTGAAGTACAAAAAGGAAAAAGATTGAAAAAAAGAGCAAAGGTACTTAAGGAACAATACTATTAAGTGACATATTGTACTTCTAATATTTTTAATTTTTTTTGTTTTTTCCCTTTTTCTCCCCAAAACCCCCTGGTACATAGTTGTATATTTTTAGTTGTGGGTCCTTCTAGTTGTGGCATGTGGGACGCCACCTCAGCATGGCTTGATGAGCAGTGCCATGTCTGTGCCCAAGATCCAAACCTGGAAAACCCTGGGCCGCCGAAGTGGAGCCCCTGAACTTAACCACTTGCCCATGGGTCCAGCCCCTGTACTTCTAAATAGAGTCCTAGAATGAGAGGATTGACAGAATGTGGTAGAACAAAAACTATGACCAAAACTACCAAAATCTCTCAAATTTGATAAAAAGAAAATCTTGTAATCAGACAGAGAAAAACAACATATAACATATTGGGAAACAAAAATATGAATGATTCCTACTCAGAAACAACAGAAGCCAAAAGACAATGGAATAATATCTTCAAAGCACTAAATAAAAAAATGTCAACTAAGAATTCTATCTCCAGAAGAAATATCCTTTTAAATTGAAGATGAAATAAAGATATTTTCAGGTAAATGAAAAGTTAGATCATAACTAGCAGAATTGCAGTATAAAAAGTGCTAATGGACGTTCTTCAGTTGGAGGGAGTTGACATTACATGAAAATACAGACAAACAGGAAGAAAGGAAGAGCATCAGAAATGGTAAATATGTGGGTATATATAAAATATGTTTTCTATAAATGTTATTAAAATATATGACTTTAAAGCAAAATAATGCAACACTGTGTGGTGGGATTTATAATATATGTAGCTGAATGTATGACAACAGTAGGAAAACGAATAAGGAGTGTAAGTGAAAGGATATTGTTACAAAGTTCTTATGTTTTACATGGAGCGGTACAGTGTTAATTCTAAGTAGAACCATGTTAAATTAGGATGCATATTTTAGGGGCCAGCCTTGTGGCCGAGTGGTTGAGTTTGCGCACTTCGTTTCGGGGGCTCAGGGTTTCGCAGGTTCGAATCCCAGGTGCGGACATGGCGCTGCTAGTCAGGCCACGATGGGGCGGTGTCCTGCATGCCACAACTAGAAGCACCCACAACTAGAAGCACCCACAACTAGAAATATACAACTATGTGCCAGGGGGCCTTTGGGGAGAAAAAGGAAAAATAAAATCTTAAAGAAAAAAAAGGATGCATATTTTAATCCTTAGAGCAACCTCTAACAAGATGCATAAAGGTACAGCTGAAGAGCCAACAGAAGAATTCAAATACATCAGAAAAAATTGATCAACCTGCCCAAAAAAAGCAGGAAAGGAGAAATAGTTAATAAAAAATGCGGCAAATAGAAACTAACAATATAGTAAACATAAATCCAACCAAACTAATAATTGCATAAATATAAACAAACTTTATATTTTAATGAAAAGCCAAAAACTGTCATATTGGATAAAAAATATGAAACCCAAACTACAAGATATCGACTAGAAATGTATATTAAATATAAAATCAGATAGGTTCAAGGAAAAAATATGGAAAAATAAACCATCCAAACAGAAAGGATAAGAAAACTAGACTGACTATAATTTTAGACAAAACAGATGTTAAGACAAGAGACATAGAGAAATGTTTCATAATAGAACAGTCAATTCATGGGGGACACACAATCATAAATGTGTATACAACATATATATATATATATGAAACAGGAAGCAAAAAGTCAGCAAACTAAACGGAGAAATAGACAAACCCATAATCGTAGTTTCCACCTAACTCCTACTTCACATATATTCTACTGTTTGCAAAACGAGACTTAAGATTGGCCCAGCCATTTTCAAATGACTTCTAAAGTTTTATATTCTTAGAAGAACAAATTCTTCCATCTATTAAATAATATATCATAGAATGTGAGATGGAGAAGATGCCGCACTGTAGTCCCCAGTGGGCTTATCCCGTTTCCTTCCTGAACAAACCCAGGACAGGACAAACCCATTATCACTCCTCTGAGAAAGGCTTCTGAAGATATTCTTCCTAATATTCACTCTCCAATCCTCCTCATTAGGAAGGCAAACAATTATAAATGCACGTGCTTAACGGAGCTTGAAAATACTTGAAGCAAAAACCTGATAGAACTAAACGGAGAACAGAAATAGACACACCTCTCAGTAATTACCAGAACTAGATTTTTAAAAATCAGTAGGGATAAAGAACATCTGAGTAACACTATCAACCACCTTAACCTAATAGACTTTTATAAAACAATACGTTCATAACTGCATGACGGAAAGAGGAAAAATCCGCAAGGAGGGAGGGAGGGAGAGAGCCAGAGCGCCAGCCGCCTAAAGTGCAGCTCCAGGTGCCGTAGGGTTTGGAGCATATGTTTATTGAGTACCCACATTCTACTTGGATATATATACTGAACACCTGCTGTGTGCCTAGTACGTATATTGGGCGCCTGTTGATGCCAAGAGTTCTTTCTAAGCTCTGGTAGGGCTTCCTCAGCGACAATCACATACCAGCGCTCGCAGACCGCCCTTTGTTCAGGTCCCGGGAGCCCCTCCCTCGCCAGATCATCTTCAAGCCCAGAGCCCTAGCTCCCGCGCTTGCGCACTCCGCGCAGCCCGTTGGGGCATTGACTAGGCCCTCTCTACTGCAGACTACATTTCCCACAGGCCTCTGGGACCAGTTTCCTTCCGGCTTCCTTGCTGGTGTCGGCTCCGAGAGGTGAGTTGGTCGCGTGCATTGAGGAAATGGGCGCGGGGGCGGCGCGGGGGTGGTGCGGGCCTCCGAGTGAACCGGTTTGCAGGCACTGTGGAGCTTGTGACGGTGACTGGGCACTGGGTGCCCCGAGGCGTCCTCTGACCCCGCGCTTCAGGGCCGCACAAACCCCGCGGCCCGGAATGGCTCCGAGTTAGATGTCTGTGAAGGCCCCCAACAAAAAGACGCAGTGTGGGAAAGAACCGCTGCAGATCTCGGGAGCACGGCCTCACCAGAGCGCCCTCGCGAGGGAGCTGCCGTGGACCTGGGGATAGATGCCGGAGCTGGCCTTTGTCCTCTGGCCTTTCTCTCTCATCCCGGGAAGGGCCAGCTTCCCCCCAGGCCCCCTCTTGCTCCTTTCGGGTTCTGTGTGTGGACGGTGGGAGCGGGGGCGTGTCCTGAGTCAGCCGGGCCAGCTGGGCTCCCGGGAGGCTCCATGTCTGGAGATTTCGGTCTGCGTCCCCAATCTCGCTGGTCTTTAGGAAGATTGTGTTTCCTCTTTGGCCCGTGAGATACAATTTTTATTTTTCGGGGCATGAGAACATTTGCTTTCCCTGTGAAAGCGTGAAAATCAGCTAGGACTGAACAGTTAAAAAGCATCCCTGCTATTAATCAGGCTGGGCGAGAAGAGACAAAGCCAGCTGCAAAGTTAATAGAAAATATTATGTCTCCCCAGGTCATGCAGCAGTTGTAAGATGCCATAGCGACTCCTTCTTTGAGAGTAGCAGCTGTCTTACCAGTGATGCTCCAACCCACTTTGCTGTTTTTGGTGCTGGGGATACCCAATTGCTAAACCATCCTCGCTTCATGATAGCACTGTCTCCAGTTAATCCCAGTTTCTCCTCAGAAACAGGAACTATTCCAGAATTGTTCCCCGCTTCCCTTTTGAGCTCCTCCTCAAAATCCTTCTCTTGGAACTTAGCCTTTTACAAAAGAGCTTTTCTTCTCCCTCTCCTCCATCGCATTCCAAACGCTCCTGTGGAATTTCCTCTCTCTCTCGAGTCAATAAATCTGACTTTGTCGGACTATGCAGGCTTGTTCCAGGTGCCCTTGAGCTGGTTAGGCTTTAACCTCGGAAATACCCTATCCTTGACCTGGTGCTTTGCCCTTCCTTCCCGGTGAGCGGTGGGGGCGCTGAGGGTAGCCCCCCTCCAGTGGGTGTTCGCCTGATCATTGAATCCCTCCTGGGGGCCGCTGCTGTCTCATCATTTGGGTGGTCTCCGCCTAAACCTCCTGAAGGGAGGCCGCCTGCAGAGCTTTATTTTAGGCCGTGATTTGTTGAGAAGATTAAGGAGGTGGTTTGGTTGGTGACAGAGTCTTCTGCTTTTGAGGCTTTTAAGAAGTGAAAATGTGGTAGGGTTTCTAACAGAGAGATCTGTGTTGACAGGGGTGGGAAGGGAAGACCTTAGTAGAAATTTGAGAAGTGGTTTGAAGTTTCTAACAGCGAGTTTGTTTCAGGCCACATATTTATGTGGTCTTATGAGAAGCAGTTTAGTGTAGTGGCAGTAGTATGGGGTATGGAGCTGAATTACCAGGATTCTAATCCTACACCTGCCACTTAGAGTTAGGTGAATTTGGGGCAATTTATTTTATTTCTTTGTGTCACAGTTTCTTCATCAGTGAAAGGAGGGTGATGATAGAACCTCTGTGTGGGGTTGCTTTGAGTAGATGAATTAATATATGTAAAGTTCTCAGATAATGCTTGCCATGTGATAAGTGCTCCACAGATTTAATTGGTGTGCTTATGTTGTAATTCCATGTTTTTCCTTATCACTCGGATCCAAAAATTATGAGAATTTTGTCCCATTTACTTCATACCATCCATGTAGCCCCGTTTCGTAAATTGTTGCTAATCAAGAGGAAGTACCTATTAACATGAAACTTTGAAATTTAGTAGTTAGTGTTATAAGAAAAAGCAGGGCTGAGAACTCACACTTTTTATGGAAGAAAAAAGGAAGAGCAGAAGAGAATTTTCTTTAATTCTGGGAAGAAGAGTAGGTAATATTCTTCACCTTCAGTGATGTAGCTGACTTCAGGTAAAGGTTTATTTGCTACTTTAGTGCTTTATTATATATACTGTCTTATTCAATCCTCATAGCAACCCTTTGAGATGGAATCTATAATTATCAGCATTTTTTATAGAAGGAAACTAAGGCTGAAAAGTTAAGTAACAGGTCCAAGATGACACAGCTATTAACTATCAGAGCTGAGATTTGTATCCTGGAAGTTTGACAGCAAAGCCTGTGTTAATAATTACAACAGTATACCAAGTCTCATTATGTATACTTTAAAAAGAATCCTTCCTACCTTACTCAGTAATCCATCATGATGGAGAGAGAAGATGTTAATCTGATGACAGCAAGCACTGTCAAGTTATGTCCCGGTCATACTGAAGCTGTGGGGTCTGGAGGTAAATGGATTTCATACAGTAGGATTTATGCCTTACAATGTTTATTTTAATGATGTTCAATGCCAAGTGAGACTAGTAGGACAGGAAGATCCAGCAGCCAGGGGAGGGCTTCATAGGCATCTTAGCCCAAAGGATTGACTAAGAAGCAAAATAAAGTCATTTGTCAGAAGGACGTGAAAGGCAGCAGCCGTGAGATGGCCATCATTGCTGAGGACGTCCGTCACGGGCTTTTTGCCGTTCTCTTCTGGGTGGTACTCCAACATCCAGGGGCAAATTAAATCATAGAGTTGGTTCGTGAATTAGAAGCTGAAGTAGAAAAGTCACTCAGGAAAAACGACAGCTGTTTTTAGAGTATCCTCAGCTTTTTTCTCAGTTCAGCAGAAGACCGAAAGAAACCCTTGAACTGGGAAAGTCTCCTTCTTTGGAGTATTTGTGTACTTGAGGTTCACGCTATGTTTAATATGGTGGTGAGCGTCACTGGCTGTCACTGTAAACATTTGACTGGTCCTTCTAGGCATATGTGTGATTTTTTTTTCCTGCCAAAATAGTTTAATGTCACATATGTTGAGGTTGTTTTTTTTCTTTGAGGAAAATTGTCCCTGAGTTAACATCTGTCGTCAGTCTTCCTCTGTTTGCTTGAGGAAGATTGTCACTGAGCTAACATCTGTGTCAATCTTCCTCTATTTTATGTAGGATGCCACCACAGTGTGGCTTGACGAGCAGTGCTAGATCCGTGCCCAGAATCCGAACCTGTGAATGCTGGGCGGCAGAATGGAGCTCACGAACTTAACCACTAGACTACCGGCCGGCTCCTGTTTTTTTCTTTTTAAACACACTGGCTTCACTCATTTCATCAAAATTGTGGCAACATTGTCACTTTTTAATATTTACATGGTTTTCAGTGGTATAAATGCATTACAGTTTATTTAATCATTTCTCTGACTAGATTCTTTTCAGCATCTTCAGCATCCCTCTGCAGACATTTTTAGGTACATGTACAAATAGTTCCTTTGGTCCCGGAAGTGGAGTTTCTGCTTCACAGGGTTTTCAGGGCTACAGGGTCTAAATGGTGCTTCTCACCATTCTAAGTTTGGACCAACCTAGTGTGCGTTTCCCTGTGACCCTGCTGATACGGGGCATCATTAGTCTTTTAGATCTCCCCATCTAGTCACTGGAAAAAGATATTTTTTTGATTGTTTAACACACATCTCCTTAATTAGTGATGAGGTTCAGTATCTTTTGAAAGGGGATTTCTGTTTTTTGGTGAATTGCCCTTGCTCAGGTTTCTCTCAGTGAAGTAGAAATGCTAGCCTTCAGAGGCAAAAACCAAAGTTGAAAGGTGGCTTTTCAGTTAGAGACACGTGGATGCAGAACAGAGCTCTGCCACTTACTATCTGAATCTGGGCAAATGATCGGGCTCCTGAGCATCAGTTTCCTGAGCTGTTGGAAGGAGAGAAGCACTACGTTGCAGAACAGTGCTGAGGAGCAACGCCCATCACGCACAAGTTCTCCGTGACTGTTCGTTGGGGACTAACCACAGCATCATGGATCCCCCCCTACCCAGCTTGGATCCTGAAAGAGAGGGGTTGGCAGAGGATGTCATGGTCTGTGAGGTCCTGCTTGGGAAACAGTAGTGAGCTGTCCTGGTGGGGAAAAGGCCAGTGCGGCCTTGCAGGGGCTGTAGCTGCCAGGCTCAATCCGTGTGCTTTTCAGTCTTTGTGTTCAGGAAGCTCAGGCAGGATCCTGGGGGCTCAAAGGAGGCTCTATTTGGATGCTGTGGCCCTTTCTGAGCCCTGAAAAGTTGTACTAGAGGGAGGAAGAGCTGCTCAGGACAAGTTGGAGTCCTCTAGTGTCAGGACCAGATCCGCATTGCCAAACAGAGAACTGGTGAGAATCCTCTTGTAGAAGTATCGGCTTCTACCCCAAGTCTGTCGTTGTCCATCTGGATTTCTTCAGGCGCTGGATTGCTTCAGACTCCCTATACTCTCCCCCAGTTTGTGTGGGTCTGGGGTTGGTGTGGGTATAGTGGTGGGAATAGTTTAGAAGCAGGAATGGAAGAGGAAAAAAAGCTGTGTTAACGTAAGTCACTTGGGGAGCTCTGAGGCACATCTGGTTTCATGGATTCCTTTTCTTCCTCCAGATCTGGCTTTTCTGGACACTGCCGTTCTCCAACAGAGAAGTCTGGAGAAGGACTGACCAGTTCTTGCAGTTCGAAACCATGGCCCATGTAAGCTCATGTTTCTTTCTCCTTTTTTTTTTTTTTTAAAAATTGGCATCTGCGGTAACATCTGTTGCCAATCTTCTTTTTTTCCTTCTTCTTCTTCTTCTTCCCAAGGCCCCCCTGTAAGTAGTTGTATATTCCAGCTGTAGGTTCTTCTGGTTGTGCTATGTGGGACGCCACCTCAGCATGGCCTGATGAGCGGTGCTAGGTCCGCGCCCTGGATCCGTACTGGCGAAACTCTGGGTCGCCAAAGTGTGAACTTAACCAGTTGGCCAGGGGGCTGGCCCCTCTTTCTCTGTTTTGAGATATTGTCAATTTCTAGGTCGTGTCTACATACTCATTTGTTATCTTGAAATTTCCTATTTAGCAGAACTCCATCTAAGAACCTGTTCTAGTTCCTCTCATTCCTGTGAGGGTTGGGGACAAATAGCTCAGTATCCTCTCCATGCATCCTTCCCTTTTCTCCACTAATGTGGAGCATCTGCTCTCTACAAAGTCATCTGTCAAGAGCCATGAGGGAGCAAAAGTGAAATGCTTGCGAAAAATGTAGGCATTCTCTGCAGGATGTCCCCTCTGTTAACATTTTCCAACAGAATAGCTTTTGTTTTTAATACTTCAACTTCAGAGAAAGCGTATTTCTCTGAGTACAGTGATTTTTAGTTTAGTTGTGTGTAGGAAAATTTATGTCCCCAATACACAATTTGACCTTTTTTTAAAGTTTTTTGAACTTTTCGTTGACATATAATGTACATGGAGAAAAGTGCACAAATTGTAAGTGTACAGCTGAATGCGTTTTCATAAATTGAGTGCATCTATGCTGCCAGCACTCGAGTCAAGAAAGAGAATATTACTCGCACTTGTGATGCTGTGCTTTGAGCCACCCCCTCCCCACCCAGTCCAAATGTAACCTCTGCCCTCACTTCAAATACCATATATTAATTTTGCCTATTTTTAGAACTTTATGTAAGTGAAATCATATAGTTCAATGCAGCATTTTTTAACAAAAAACAATGTGCAGAAAGAGTCTTGTCATATTCCAAGTTTAATTGCTAGACTGTCAGAAGCATTGGCAGATGTTTTGAAATGCACACAAGTATCTTGAAAGGGGATGTGTGCATCTGGGGCTGCTGGTGATAAAAGAGGCATCCGAGCATGATAGTGAGTGTGAGCCATCCCTGCCTTTGTGCATTTTCATAGTGCACCTCACATATGGCCATTGTTTTTGTCTAGTATAAAATGAGTTCCTAAACAGTTGGAAAAGTGTTGAAGAAAATTGTGGAGAAAGAAACAAAACAGATGAGAAAAATGAGTTCAGTAAAAGAGACAATGAAAATACAAAGCCAAAGATATAATGTGTGCACTGACCCATGTGTATTAGCTTCTTCTTTTTTTTTTTTGCTGAGGAAGATTAACCCTGAGCTAACATCTGTGCCAGTCTTCCTCCACTTTTTTTTTTTATTGGCACCTGAGCTTACATCTGTTGCCAGTCATCTTCTTTTTTTTTTTTCCTCTTCTCCCCAAAGCCCCCCAGTACATAGTTGTATATTCTAGTTGTAGGTCCTTCTGGTTCTGCTGTGTGGGACGCCGCCTCAGCATGGCCTGATGAGCGGTGCCATGTCGGTGCCCAGGATCTGAACCAGTGAAACCGTGGGCTGCCGAAGTGGAGCGCAGGAACTTAACCACTCGGCCATGGGGCTGGCCCCGTTCCTCCACTTTTTGTGTAGGTCGCCACCACAACATGGCTGACACGTGGTGTAGGATCCAAATCCATGAACCAAGGCCACCACAGTGAAGCGTGCCAAACTTCACTATGCTATGAGGCTGGCACCAGTACTGTCATTCTTTATCGGGGGGAAATGTGAAGCTAGTTGGAGGGTTAGAATTGATGTATAATGCCTTATAATTCTTTGCTTTAATATGGTGGGAAAATAGGCAGCTGGTTCATAATGTAGTGTGACAGCACCTGATTTGCAGGAATGGATTATTGATGTTAAGTGGGAGATCCCTGTTTTGACTTTTCCTTGAAGACCTGTGATTTGGTGAAAGAGAATTTGGCCCTATTTGACTGCTCACAGGGAAAACTCGAAACTTCTCCACAGCCCTGAGCTTTCCAAGTGCGTAAGATGGGGTTCAGTGTAGGCTGCTCTCAGTCTCTGTACGTGTTGAGATCTTATGGTTGTAATGCTTTTAGGTTCGGGTGGATTAGGTAGGGATGTGGTTGGGGCCTCTGAAGACCTAAAATTTCATGTGCTGCCTTGATGTCTGTGTCGAGACCTCAAAGGCCTACCCATGAGTTCCCCTGCTCTCACCAGATATGTCCCTCAGCCAGTGGAGAAGACTCCCTACCTGGCCAGTTCCCCCATCAGCCACACCAGCTAAACTCGTCCTGGTCCTCAACCTAATGGGTTTCACCTCCCTGCCAGCCCGCAGAATTACTCACACAAACCAGTCATGTCCTCCTGCGGGAACCAGGGAACACCTCACCCTCTATTTACGACAAAGCCTGCCTCCCACACACCCTGCTTGTTCACTGTATTCCTGAGTGCAACCCCTGTGTGGCCCTGCATGACGTGTGGTGTCCTTCTCCCCCCGGCTGTGAGTGTATCTGACTGATAAACTGCCGTCAGGCTCATCTCTCTGGTGTCGGGTGTTCAGCCATCTCATACAGCTTAGGGCGAGGGACCCCCCCCCCCCCCAATGGTGTGAAGAGGAGGCGATCAGAACAGGACTGCAAATGGAGAGATCAAGAATCATCTCTGGGGAACCCTGAGAGAAGAAAACCAGGAGCAGAGTCCGTTGTGTCGTTTTACAGGATGTGCTGGTCTAGAGAAGGGCTTCTCAACCTTGGAACTATTAATATTTTGAGCCAAGAAATCTTTTATTTTGTGTGTCCTTTGCATTGTAGGGTGGCTAACAGTATCCCAGCCTCTATCCGTCACGTGCCTGTAACACTCACACCCCTTCCCTGCAGTTGTGGCAACTAAAATTGTCCCGAGACATGGCCCCTTGTCTTCTAGGGAGTAAAATCAGTCCTCATTGGAAAGCTCTGGTCCAGACGGATGTCTTCACGATTCAGTGTCCTCTCACTTGAGAATGAGGAGAGGTGTTCAGTGAGAGATGATGGGTGACAAAGAGAAGAAGGTCACCCAGATGCATAAGTAATAGGTAGTGTAGACCATGTAGTTGAGGAAGATTTTTGAGTTTATATTGACTTGAAATCTCTAAATAGAAAAAACAGAGAAAGATTAAATCTAAAATATTCAAGATGTGGATTACCATGTCGAAATTTTTAAATGTTTACTAAAGAATTGGTCATACATTGTAATATCTTAATAGACGTATGTTAACATGTTATGAGGAAGTTAAATTTCATTGAAGTAAATTGGAAATTGCTGTTGCTTCAAAATAATTAGTGCAATGCAGTGTTCTTCAACTTTAATAACTGTTTTAACAAGATCATGCTTTCCTGAAATATGAAAGAGACGACAGTGTGTAATATTGTGTTTTAAATTAAAACTTTACCTTTGGAAAATAAATCCTGGAAAATGGCCCAATAAAAAAAAAAAGAATTGGTCATAAAAGGGAAAATATTTATAGTAAAATCTGACTTTATGGACTGGAGTCTATTTCCTTAGAGATTTTGTAATACATCCAGGAGAAATTTTTACCAATTTTTTTTTCATGATCCTTAAATGGAAAAATATGAGGTGGAAGACCTCATATTTCTTAAGAGTTTGTGGTGGAGACACAGCTTGCAGAAGGCTTGTGTGCACTGTTGCGTTTCATTGGGACTTTTTTTGATTATTTTATTTATTTCCAGATAGTTTTAGGTAAAAATTTAATCTTACATGTAGCCACAGGACTATTCAAGACATGTAGCACTCTGCTTCAGTGACACTAATTTTCTTACTGTCCGCTATGGATGTCATAAGTTTTCAGCCCTACCCTGTTTGCTTGATGTGTGACCCCCTGTCTGCAATGCAGTCCTCAATCTCCTCTCTTTCTATTTTAAAAGTATTTCATTTGTTTTCACAAGTAGTACATGCGTTTTATTTTTGCAGGGTTCGGTGACGTTCAGGGACGTGGCCATAGACTTCTCACAGGAAGAATGGGAGTGCCTGGACTCGGCTCAGAGGGACCTGTATCGGGATGTGATGTGGGAGAATTACAGCAACTTCGTCTCGCTGGGTAAGGCTCTTGCTCTCAAACCATGTTCACTTTCTCTACTGTCAATTTCAGGACGATGTTTTGAGAAACTGGATACATTTTTTCTTCCTGTTCCAAAGGCATGGTTTACACTTTGTTAGGTTAGAAATAGGCCCCTCCACTTAACACTTCTTCCCTCCCATCTGCCTTGTCCTTTCAGGCTCTATAATTTCCTTGTTTCCTTAGTATTCAAGGGGCTGGGTTTAAATTCTGGGTTGCTTACAACAGAAATCGAGAAGCTAGATTTCACATTGTATTTGAGCTCAGAATTGATGTAGGTGCTTACCACGCCTTTCTGATCCACCTGCAAGGAGACTACTTAGACACAGGGGTTCCGAGTCTCTCTAAAAATTGAAGCAGCCTGGAGAACTTGTATAGTATGAGATAGAACCACAAAGTTTATTTAAAACGCAGGTAAACACCTTCTGTTTCCTATCACAGACATATTCAGTTCCACCTGCTTTGTGGTTGAAAGTTAAAATATGAGACCGCTGCATTTAATATTGAATGAATATCTCAGAAAGGATCTGAGGATGTCTCAGGAAGCCTCTTATTCTCCTTTCAGCAAATTGATAACAATAAAAATTAATAGCTAATACACATATTATGTATATATATATATATATATATATATACACACATATAATTGTATATGTGCTTAGGTATTATTCTGAGCATTGTACATTATTAATTAATCCTCACGACAACTCTGTGAGAAACATACTATTATTATCCTCAGTTCAGATGGGAAGACTTAGGCACGAGTGGTTAATAATTTGCTGAGATAACGCAGCATCAGAGGCACGATTTGAACCCAGGCAATCTGGATCCAGGTTCTGTGTCTCAACCGCTACACAAGACTTCTTCTCACTGGAGCTTGTATGAATTTAAATTGTATTAAGTCCTGTTCTTAACCATCTGGTGTCCAATTCTTATGGTCCTGAGGTTACCCTAATATGAGTGTTCTTCAGCTCCCTCATGTTGCTTTGCTCTTAGGCTTTATAAAGTACCATTTTGATCCATGGTTAATTATAAATTTAACCAAATCTGAACCTAAGGACTTTTGAGCTTATAATTTCATATCACATTATCTTTTAAGCAGGACCTTCCATTTCTAAACCAGACACAGTTACCTTATTGGATGAAGGGAAGGAGCCCTGGATGGTTGTGAGGGAAGGGACAAGAAGACACTGCCCTGGTGAGTGAGGGCTGAGCAGGCATGGGGAAGTCATTACTACAGGTCATAGCAAGCCTGTTAGGGTAGAGATACAGCCTTGAGATGGCATTGGGATCTCTCTTCAAAAACCCGTGTCCTGTGGAGGAAAGACCTGAGACCTGGGAAGCAAATTAAAAGCTTTTAAGCCTGGACTAGCAAAAGAACTGTCGTAAATGCAGTCCGTTGTTGACCAAAACGTCATTATGGGACACATGACTGTAATGATAAACAACCCAATTAAAAATGGGTTAAAGGGGAGCTGGCCTGGTAGTGTAGTGGTTAAGTTTGCACATTCCGCTTCAGCAGCCTGGGGTTCACGGGTTTGGATCCTGGGCACAGACCTACACACTGCTCGTCAAGCCGTGCAGTGGTGCTGTCTCACATACAAAACAGAGGAAGATGGGCACAGATGTTAGCTCAGGGCAAATCTTACCTGCCCTCCCCTCAAAAAAAAGGGATAAAAGGTACATCCATACCATGAAATAATACTCAGCAGCAAAAGGGAATAAACTATTGATTTACGCAATGTCTTGAGAGAACCTCAAGGAAGTTATGCTGAGTAAGAAAAACCAATAACAAAAGGTTATGTACCGCATGACTCCAATTATGTAATATTAATGAAATAACAAAATTATGGTGATGGAAAATGGATTACTGGTTGCCAGGGGATAGGGGTGTAGGGGAGAGGGGATGGTTAGGGCTGTAAAGGAGTAGCACAAGGGAGTCTTGTGGTTGTGGTACGGTTGAGTGTCTTGATTGTGGTGGGGTCATGCCAGACTAGATGTGTGATATAGAATTGTATAAAAGTATATACATACACACAGGAGGGCATGGATAGCAGGTGAAGTCTAAATAAGCTAAATAACATTAATTTCTTGATTTGAATATTGTTCTGTAGTTATGTAAGAGACTTTCCTTTTACATTTTACATTTCAACATCCTGTGAATCTATAATTATTTCAAAATGAAAAGTAAACAAAAGTGTCCTGTTGGGGTTGATGGGTGAAATATTTGAACAAAGGGCCAGGTATTCTTTTTCTTGATCAGTGACTACAATTTGTCTATATCCAAATCTGGATTAGCTTGAGCTGCGGTAGCAAAATACCATAGAGTGGGTGACTTAAACAACAGTAATTTGTTTTCTCACAGTTCTGAAGGCTGGAAATGGAGATTAGCATTTTGGGGCTCTGGTGAGGGCTCTCTTGCTGACTTGCAGATGGCCCCTTTCTCACACTGTCCTCACGTGGCAGAGGGGAAGGAGAGAGATCTTTCTCTCTTCCTCTTACAAGGCCACCAATCCTATCAGGTTAGGACTCCACCCTTATGACTTCATTTAACTTTACCTCCTAAAAGCACTGTCTCCAAATACGGTCACACTGGCACTTAGGGCTTCAATGTGCAATTTCGGACGGACACAGTTCAATCCATAGCATATAGGATCCAGGTTCTTTCCAGCTTCTATTTTGATTAGTTTATGTATTTCTTTCATTGCCTAAAAATAAATGCATTCATTTATTAACAGCTGGGCAGTCTAATCTCATGTAGGCTGACCTGGATTTAGGGGGCAGCTCCCCAAGCCTATCAATGGTAGCTATATATATTTATTTTGTTTATTTATTTATTTTAATGAGGAAGATTGGCCCTGAGCTAACATCTGTTGCCAATCTCCTGGTTTTTTTTTTCTTCTCCCCAAAGCCCCAGTACATAGTTGTATATCCTAGGTGTAAGTTGGTTTAGTTCTTCTATGTGAGATGCTGCCACAGCATGGCTTGATGAGCGGTGTGTAGGTCCATGCCCAGGATCCGAACTGGTGAACCCTGGGCCACTGAAGTGGAAGCGTGTGAACTTAACCACTCGGCCACTCGCCCGGCCCCCAGTGGTTAGCTATATTGAGTGCTCAGTCTGAACCGAGCACTGTGCTAGACCCCAGTGGAACAATTGTAAGCGAGAGTGAGGGGTCCCAGCAGTCATGTTGTTTACATTATAATAGGAGTAAGGACAGTAAGTAACCAAATAAATAAACAGTATAGGTAGTGACAGGTATTTTTAAGAAAAGTGAGGAGAGTAAGGGAATAGAAATTCGCGGGTGTAGACAGGTTGGTTTTAGGGTGGTCAGGGCTCTTTGAGGAGTGAAATTTGAGTGGAGACATGGGAAAAGAGCTCAAGCCGTAGGAATATCAAAAGCAGGAGCAGTCCTGATAGAACAGCAGATGCAGAGGCCTCGGATCGGGGGACGGGAGCTTCGTGTGTTTGAGGAACAGCAGGAAGATTCCTGAAGAACAGCCAGGGCGATTAGAATGAGGAGGAGGGTTATTCTCACTAGCGCTGTGAGACCGCCAACATCTCTCCTTGGATCTTAGCCTTTTAGAAGCTGCTTTCTGTTTAATTTCTCGCCTGGGGTAGATGCACAACTCAAGAGTCAGCACATGCCTCAGGGGAAGTTCCCTGCAGTGTCGGCTTAATTCAGCCTGTTTGCTTTCGCCCAGGACCTTGGCTGTCTAGTCCTGGCTTATGTGGTTGTTCATTAGTGTCATAAAACAATTTTTACTTTAACCTTTTTAGTTATTTTTAGTAGGTTAGCCTGATAGCAGCTTCTGCATGATAGCCAGAAACAGAAGTCGCCTTTCCCATCTTCTGTTAGAGTATTTCTATATTTTAGATCAAATAACATGTGAATTATGTTCTGTAACTGTGATCCTTACATGATTAACGGTGTATTAATACTAGTCATAGAGTTAAAAAGATTCAGTGCTCCTCCTCGTCCTTATGATTTAGTTTTGTTTTTCTTTCTTTTGAGCTCTGTCTTGCTCTTCTATAGTTTATTTTTTGTTGCATTCCTCAAGAAAGGTTCATGGGTCCTAATGAAATCTACATGCTTGATAATTTACTTTATTCAAGTACACATGCATACACACATTTAAGTTTTAGCATAAGAACAGAATATTGTTATCAACAGTATGTTTATGAAAATTTTTAGTATTTTTATTCAGTTGTCATCACCATCATACTATTTTAATTATTGAAGCTTTTTAGTGTGCTTTTAATAACTCTTGGGGTACTACCTTTCATTACTCTTCTTTTCCAGTTTTTAAAAATTATTCTTGGTTATTTTTCTATGTGGATTTTTGAATCGACATGTCTAATTCTAGGGGAAATAAATCCTTTGGTATTTTCTATTTGGAATGCATTGTTTTTGTCCCACCACTCTGTTTGCATAATAGGCTTCTGTTGGTCCTTACAGCAAATTGCATTTCCGAAGGGCGTTAAAGAAAGAAATCAATCCTTAGCCTGCATATTATTCTGGTAACAGACTAATTTTCTGATTCTAGAGAAATAAATTATGTTCTTTCTCCTCTTGTTGAGTAGAGTTCCAGTGAGATACAGAATCACAGAGCATCAATTAAAAATACAGGCCAACCCCAGGGGCCGAGTGGTTACGTTCGCGCGCTCTGCTCTGGCGACCCGGGGTTTCGCTGGTTGGGGTCCTGGGCGCAGACTTGGCACCACTCTTCAGGCCATGCTGGGGCAGCGTCCCACATGCCACAACTAGAAGGACCCACAACTAAAAGTACACAACTATGTACCAGGGGACTTTGGGGAGAAAAAGGAAAAATAAAATCTTAAAAAAAAAAAAAAATACAGGCCAGCTTATGGCCACCACTCTTATGCTTTTGGGATCTCTCAGGGAGGAGCTGCTCAGTGGTGTTTCCTCTGGAAGCTGCTTCAGCCAGAGCCGGAAGCGCTTCCTCTCGGAGGGCTCAGCGGGTTACGGCACCTGTGCCGCCGGATCCTGGTCTCTTTGGCTGTCCTGCTGAGATGTCCTCCAGCCCTTCTGTGTTATGGGGACGGCTGGTGTTACCCTCGTAAATAAGGGCTGGGCAGTCTAATCTCGTGTAGGCTGACCTGGGTTTAGGGGATCAGCTACCCGAGCTTATCAATGGTAGTTATATATTAGTGATAGAAAACCCCAAACAAAAATAGCTCCCCACTCCTTTTAAAACGTATGCTTAAAAGCCACTTACGGGGCCGGCCCTGTGGCCGACTGGTTAAGTTCTCAGGCTCTGCTTCAGCGGCCCAGGGTTTCGCTGGTTCAGATCCTGGGCAACCGCTCATCAGACCACGCTGAGGCATCATCCCACATGCCACAACTAGGAGGACCCACAACTAAAAATATACGACTATGTACCGGGTGGCTTTGGGGAGAAAAAGGAAAAATAAAATCTTAACAAACAAACAAAAAAGCCAGTTACACAGATTCATGTAAAATAGTGTTGATCCTTAATTCAAAATACTGTCATGATTGAATTATTATTACATTGCATCAGGCTGCTTAAATCTCTGACCTACAGGTTTTTTCTATTCTAGGTGATGATCTTTTGACTAAAGAAAACCATTACAAATTAATTTTTGGAGGAGAGTATGGGCAAACAGAAACACTACTTTGAGTTCATTATTAAATACTTCAGAACAAGAAAAAAGAAATAGAATATGAATGCCTTAGGGGAAAAGACACTTTACATTCTTTTTTTTTTTTTAATAGACTTCATTTTTAGAGCACTTTTAGGTTCACAGCAAAATTGAGTGGAAGGTATGGAAATTTTCCATATGCTCCCTGAGGATTGCATTCTTTTTATAAATTAGTGGGTAGTGGTGTCTTTTTTTGTGTGTAGATTTTTTAAATACTTTTTAAAATCTGGTTTGTTGGTGAAAATATAGTTTACATGCATCAAAATTCACTCTTTAGTGTCCAGTTTTAGGAATTTTAATAAAGAACTGTGAAGGGTCTGCAATTTTCCCCTACTTGCAGTTAGCCTGCCACAGTGTCATGGATGCTGGCAGAAGACACAGAGTCCTAAGCCAAAGAAAGGGTTTTATTGCTCACGGCACAGCAAGCAGCATGAGCATCAGCATGTTGGCATCGTGCCTCTTTGCCTACACATCCCGTGGGGGTGGTGCGGATGGGTCTCCATAGACCCCTGATTGCACGTGAGCTGCATTATTGGAGAGGAACCCTGAGCTTAGAGAACCACATGGTTCAGAATGGGCAATAAGCATGTATGACTTTAGCTCTGGGGGAGATAATACCTCTATTATACTGAGCAGTTAGCAAGCCTGCCTATTTATCCAGAGAGAGACACTATCTCTGCCTTCCAGGGTGGTTTGTTCTGCAAACATTCTTGAAAAGACAGCCCGGAACAAAGGTAGTCAGTGCTTCTGCTCGCAAGATGGGCAAAAATGGTGAATTGCTCTGAGTACCTAGTTGCTATTTTTGTTTTGTTTGAATACTTTCCTTTTTTTTCTTATTATCTTAGCTAGTGGTTAATATATTTCACTATTTTTTTTAAACAACCTGGGTTTTTTGTATATTAATTCTTTTTCTGTTACCTAATTAATGAAGTTCTGCTTTTATTTTAATGTATTCCCTCCTAGGTTCCTCAGTATATTTTGTTGTTCTTTTTCTAAGTGTTGAATGGGATACTCATATATTTTTTCCTTTATTTTTATTGCTGTAAGAATTTAAATGTCAATTAATTTTCTTCTAAGATCTGTAGCTAGATTTCATAGATTCGTGAAATGTGTTATTTTCAATATTCTAGAAATTCTGCAATTTAGTAGAGAGCTTTTAAAATTGGAAGTGAAAATCTCTTGGTTTTATGATTTTATTATTTCTCATTTTGTTTCATAGTGATCAGACTGTTGTTTGAGTCATTTCGACAGTTTTATACGTTTATATTGTAGTCACAGAAAAAACTTTCCTCTCTCTCCTATGCCATCGTTCCCCATCTCTTTGCTTACTTCAGTCTGCATAGAGATTTTCTTCACGCAAGTCCCCCATCTGGATCACCGTCTTTGAGCCCACATCCAACATAACTTTTATTTTTACTCTCTTGCACTCAGGTGATACCCATCCCAATTCCACATTTGGGAGTCGTTCTGCTATACTCACTATCCACCCATGCCTTTTTGCTCAGGATTTCATAAGCCTGTCAATGTTAGCATGATTGAAAAATCTTTGAGATTGTTTTCTGGGAAGTCCAAAAGTTGTTTTGGCCATGTAGGGTGGGAGAGGAGCACCCAGGGAAGATATGAAGGCACAAATGTTGCAGTAAATGTAGCATTGATAAATAATGGAATAAACTCTAGTGCCGATAGGTAAGTCATGGCTTGTAGGGCAGTATAAAAGATTAGAGACAGATGTACATATTTATTAGTGGTTACGTAATTATAGGAATTAATTGTGAGTAACATCTATTGTGGATTTGGGGTTGGTTATTTAATGGTAAATGAATAGAGGTTGTTTCTGCCACTGGGGAAACTTAGGGTAAGACGCTAACAGAATAAGAAATGAGAAAGATAATAAATACGTTATCCCCACATTGGCAGTAGTGTTCTAAAGAAGAGCACCAGGTTGCTGAGAGAGACCATAAAGTGCATAGATTTAAATCGGGTCAGCTGGAGTAGCCTTTCTGAAGAAGTGATGTTTGATTCGAGACCTGAGGATGAAAAGAAGCCAACCATGCCGAGTCAGAGGATTTCTCAAAGAAGGAGCCGCCTGTGACAGTCCTGTTTGATGGGAACAGTTGTAGTGCATTTTGTGAGCTGAAAAAAGGCCTTTGTGGCATGAAGAGAGTGAGTAAATGGGAGAGGAGTTGATAAGCAGAAGCCTTATTGTCCTTGCTCAGGTAACGGTATTTTATTCTAATTGCAAAGAGAGATCATTGAAAACATTGGAGTAGAGAGACTCAAACATTGGTCAGCATCAGAATCATTTGTTGAAGAGCGTAAATAAGAACAAAACAAAAACACGCCCGGGACCTAGTCCCGTAGGTTTGGATTCAGTCAGTTACAAATCCCCCTGTATGGTTTTAACAAATCTTCAGGTGACTCTCACCCACACCTGAATCGGCCTCCAGTGGTGTCGCTCATTTCCCTAATCACCAGCCTCACCTCCATTCCTGGTCTCTCCTTAGATTCTCTGTGTTTCCTTTGCCTTTCTTTGAAACGTATGAAAATACAGTCTGTTCTATAATACAATTAATAATCCATAATACACATTTGCTAAAGAGTGATATGAAACAGGGAATGATATCAGTCAATGTGGAAACTAGTTGGTTCACAGGTAATTTTCCTAGTTGAATGGAGACAAAATAGTAGAAGTAGATTTATGACATTCAGCAGGAAAGGCAAAAGTCTTCAATTTGATGCTTTATTCTTAGGAGCCCTTTCACCTCTATATTAAGAAAATTAATAATAAATGCCTGCACACAGTGTTCCTTCCCCAGAGACATATACCATCAGCCTTGCGTAGCTCCAGCTAAAGACCAGTTACACTTCGCCCTGTTCTCACTTTAATGGTAGCCTCAGTGGCTCGAGACTTTATTTTCATGTGCAATTTCTCAGCACCTGAAATCCAGCATTTCCACTTTATTTTGTGTATTTTAATATTCATGAAGTGGCCTTCAGCCATGCTGACTGCGTTTTGGGTTATCTCTTTCAATATCAATTATTATATTTGTTAGTGTTCTGCTAATAAAGTTGCATAGATTTGAGTGGTCGTCTCTAGCCCTATTTTCCTCATAAACTCTTAATTTTTGGTGTGTAATTTTGAAGAAGATAAGGGTTTTTTAGGTACTCATATGTGGTATTGTGGCAGAAATGCCTATGTTCTAGAGATGTCTAATCCATCCACTTGTAACAGGCGTTATTATAGGTGCCTTTAATTTTTCTATAGAAGTTTTCTTCTGAAACAGGAAAACAGCCTGTGTTTGCTTTCTTGTTTTTTTTTTTTTCAGATTTGGAGTCCAGATACAGGACCAATACATTATCTCCAGAAAAGGACATTTATGAAATATATTCATTCCAATGGGAGATAATGGAAAGAATTAAAAGCTATAGCCTTCAGGACTCCATTTTCAGAAATGATTGGGAATGCAAAAGCAAGATTGAGGGGCAAAAGGAACCACAAGAGGGATATTTTGGGCAAGTGAAAATTACTTCTGAAAAAATGACCACTTACAAAAAGCATAATTTCCTTGCTGAATATCAGAGAGTTCATAATGGAGAAAAGTTATATGAATGTAAGGAATGTAGGAAGACCTTTATTCGTCGCTCAACACTTAGTCAACACCTGAGAATTCATACTGGTGAGAAACCTTATAAATGTAAGGAATGTGGGCAGGCCTTTAGACAGCGTGCACACCTTATTCGACATCACAAACTTCATACTGGTGAGAAACCCTATGAATGTAAGGAATGTGGGAAGGCCTTTACGGTGCTCCAAGAACTTACTCAACATCAGAGACTTCATACAGGTGAAAAGCCCTATGAATGTAAGGAATGTGGGAAGGCCTTTAGAGTACATCAGCAACTTGCTCGACATCAGAGAATTCACACTGGTGAGAAACCCTATGAATGTAAGGCATGTGGGAAGACCTTTAGGCAGTGTACACACCTTACTCGACATCAGAGACTTCACACTGCTGAGAAGCTCTATGAATGTAAGGAATGTGGGAAAGCCTTCGTATGTGGTCCAGACCTTAGAGTACATCAGAAAATTCATTTTGGTGAGAAACCCTATGAATGTAAGGAGTGTGGAAAGGCTTTTAGAATATGCCAACAACTTACTGTCCATCAGAGTATTCACACTGGTGAGAAACCTTATGAATGTAAGGAATGTGGGAAGACTTTTAGATTAAGGCAACAACTTGTTCGCCATCAGAGAATCCATACTCGTGAGAAACCCTATGAATGTATGGAATGTTGGAAGACCTTTAGTAGTTACTCACAACTTATTTCACATCAGAGCATTCATATTGGTGAGAGGCCTTATGAATGTGAAGAATGTGGGAAGGCCTTTAGACTGCTCTCGCAACTTACTCAACATCAGAGTATTCACACTGGTGAGAAACCTTATGAATGTAAGGAATGTAGAAAACCTTTTAGACTGCTCTCACAACTTACTCAGCATCAGAGTATTCATACTGGTGAGAAACCTTATGAATGTAAGGAATGTGGTAAGGCTTTTAGACTTTATTCATTTCTTACTCAACACCAGAGAATTCATACTGGTGAGAAACCTTACAAATGTAAGGAATGTAAGAAGGCCTTTAGACAACATTCACACCTGACTCAACATCAGAAAATTCATAATGGAATTTGATAGAAGTAAGCCTTCAAATGTACATTATGTTACAGAACATCAGAAAATTCATTTTTGAGAAAATTTGTTTCATGCTCACAACTAAGCCTAAGTTAAATATATAATTTACCTAAAAAAATATGTTGCTTTAAAAGCCTTCCATCACATTCAAACATTGTTTGTCTTCAGCAAATTCATGTGAGAGAATAATACAATGAATGTAGGAAAATCTTTAGCCTTATCTATCATTATCTCCATTTCACCTCTTTATTAACAGTATGTTGTTAGACAAGGTACTTAAACTTTTGTGCCTCATTTTGCTCACTTGTAAAATGGTGATAATAGTACCTATGTATAGTAATTATTTATTGCTATGTAATAAATTACCACAAACTTAGTAGCTTAAAGTTATACACATTTATTATCTGACACTTTCTGTGGGTCAGGAGTCTGGGTGTAACTTAGTTGAGTCCTCTGCTTCTGGGTCTCTCAAAAGGCTAAAATCAAGGTTTCAGTCAGGGCTATGTCTCATCTGAAGGCTTGACTGGGAGAGGGGTCCACTTCCAACCTTAAGTGGATGTTGGCTGAATTCATTTCCTTGAGGGCTGTTGCACTGGAATCCTGTTTCTAGCTGGCTGTTGGCTGAAGGCTGATCTCATTCCTTGCCACGTGGGTCTCTTCAACGTGGCTGCTTACTTTATTAAAGCTTGCAAGCCAAGAAAGCAATAGATCTGCTAGCATCATAGAAGTTACCTTCTTGTGTAATCTAACCACTGGAGTAACATTTCATCGCCTATGCTGTCTTCTGCTGGTTAAAAGCAAGTTAAACTGCCCTACACCGAAGGGAAGAGGATTACACAAGAGTATGAACACCAGGAGGCAGGGACCGTTAGGGGCCAGTTCAGAGTCAGCCTGCCACATTGTGTAATAGGATTGTTGTAAGGAATAAGTAGTTAATACTTGGAAAAATAGCAGCCACATAGCATGTTTTCTGTAAATATTATCTATAATTGTTATTGTCATTAGTATTAGTGAATTCATATGAAAGGAGTACCCTATAGAAGTAATAAATGTAGAAATGCCTCCTGTCACTGCTCAGCACTTATTAAACTTAAGATAATTTATTCTGGATAAAATCTAGAGGTTATATTGAATGTGAGAAGTTCTTCATCACTTAAGTTGCATTAGAAATTTCATGTGGAATAGAAACATTATGAATTTCATGAATGTGAGGTTGTAAAGAGTACAACTTTTGAAGTAATCAAAGAGAAATAGGATATTATTTTCCCATAATAAATTCCGAAATATAAATGTTTTATAATCCCTATTTTCTGACCACTGTTCAAGATTAATTAGAAGCTATCAAAGAGATGGTGAAAAGGAAACTAACCACTTGGAAATTTAATATTGTGTGTGTACATGTTCATGTGTGTGTATGTGTAAAGTGCTTGTATAAAAGAAAGGAAACGTCATTCCATTTCAGTCAGTATACTTTTTGATGCTCAAATTGCCCCATCTTCAACCAGTGGGAGTTGGGTCTTCGGGTGTGACCCTAGTGGTAGTCTGATAGTTTACTTGGTTATGGCTGCCCGATTTGGTCAGCTATGGAAGATGTTTGGGCCAACTCATCATTCTGAAATCTATAAATAAGGGGGAAAATAAGCATTTATTTTGCTTTTCCCGTGTGAACCAAATTTCAGGACCACCAAAAGCTTATCAAATTAAAGTGTGTAGTTTTTTTTTTAATTTAAGAAATCAAACCAGTAAATACAAAAAGATTGATATGATTAGAAAAATCATCACTTTCTAGTTCCCTCATGGAATAATGGATCCAGAAAATGATCTTCAGTGGATATTAAAACTATTAGGTGAAAGATTTTATAGTGACAACTTTATAGTGGATTTATCAAGCTGACCACCTCTGAACCCTTTGGTCAATTTTAACCTCTATAAAAGTGGGACTGTCCCACAATATGCACCTCCAGCTATAATGCAATGGGAAGTACACGCCACTGCCTGTGAAGCCTTATTGCCAAAATGATGAACTGAAGGACTCAAACCTTTAAATCAAATTCTTTAAAACCAAGAATTTGGGGAATAGATGAATGAAGTTAATTGCACCACAGCCGAGCAGATCCAGAATATGTAAAATTCTGCAAAACAAACGGCCTGATTTCTTCAGCTAATGAACGGCGTGAAAAAGAAAAGGGCAACTGTTAACAGATTAAAGGAGACTTAAGAGACGTATCAACTAAATTCAACGTGTAGGCGTTACTCGGACCTAGTTCGAACAAAATGTTAAAAAGACATTTTGGAGACAGTGGGGGAAACGTGGACGTGCACTCAGTGTTAGGTGACATTTAGAAATATTAATTTTGTTAGGGATGATAATATCGATGTGGTTATTAAAAAATAAAGGATCGTATGTGTTAGAGACACTTACATATTTATGAAATGATAAGCTATCCAGATTAGCATTACCATACTCCGGCAAAGGAAAAGGAATTGGCAAACAGAGCCAGAAAGTAGATTGGCAAAATGTTGATAATTACTAAAGTGGAATGCTTTGTTTGTGGGGGTTCATTGTTCTAATATTTGTACTTTTTTATGTATTTGAAAGTTTCAATAATAAAGTATTTAAAATCAAAATGAAATGATTGTTAATGAGATGCCTGCATATCTAAAATTGTCAGATGTCACCAAAGTTCTGTTCAGTGAGAAATTAGTGCCCTTTACTGCATTAATCCAGTAAGGAAACTTTGGGGGCCATCTTCATCTTCCTCTTCACTTAGTCGCAGCAGTCAGCACTGGACCTTTCACACAGATAAATGTGTGAAAGGAATGAATAAGCATTTATGTCAAGAAACTAGAAACAGCAAAATAAAATCAACACAAGAAGCAAAGTACAATTAAAAGGAGAAAGTAAGGGACTAGATAACGGTATACTTAACCCAATGTTAATGACTATATTTTGGCAAATCTAGTCAAGGGGAAAAAAATGAAAGATAATACATTTAGAGCATTAATGATGATAAAAGTGACATAACTACAGATTACCAAGGAAATTTTATTTTGTTCATAAGTTAATACTATATGTATGTACTATAGGTATTCCAGTACGTGTAAAATTTAGAAGGATTACATTTTTTTCTGTAAGAATGTTACCGCAGTTGACTGTTGTATGACCCAAATAGGCCAACAAACAAATGTGTGTGGGTATAAAGTTCCTGTTTAAGAAAAAGTCTGATAGTTGTGGCCTTAAGAAACAGATAATCCTTAAGATTTTACTAGTTAATTTTACACAGCTAAGATAATCCTGATAGAAAACTAGATGAAGATAGCTCCTAAAAAGCAAAGTGTAGACCAGCTTCATTTATGAAAAATCTATTCTTCGTATTTCTAAATAAGGTATATTTAGACTGTATTACGAAATCAGTCTTTGCTAATGGGGGTCCGTGTGTGGCCTTTCCCAGGTAGCAGGTATCTCCACACGACCTGTGGTTAACACAGCATAAGGCCGTAACCCAACAGTCTGCGCAAGTTTGTTTCATGGAATGCTAGTCTTTGATGATATTTGGAAAAAAGATTTCTTGGGAAAAAGAGTAAATGAAGCAAAGTATGAAAAATCTACTTTCAGGGAAATTCAAGTACACGTTATCAGCTTGTCAAAAAAAGGAAAGAAATTTTTATTTAACACAGTGTATCTCAAGCTTACTTCATCGTGGAATTCTCACTCCAGTCTCTCTTAACATCTTTAGAATGTGAACCACTTCGGTAGCTGCTACCGTACCCACAATGAATGTCTTCACGGATGTTGTTTCGGGCAGTGCGGTGAGCGAGCGCGTTGGGAAGGGCTGAGGAAGGGCGCCTTTCTTTGCAGCTCACATCATGCTCTGAAAGCAGCTCCCTGTTTTTCTATGGAGCGGAAAAGATTCCAGCCTGGTCCTTGCTAATAGATATATATAACATGCTTAAGTGTTCTATTAAACAGGGATTAGGACATAAATGATTTTTCGTTATAATAAAAATGGAGTGTTGAATACCGTTTTGTGTATTTTCTTTAAAGAGTCGAGAATCTCCCAGGTGCATGTCTAGAAGTGAAGTTGTTCGCTGTAGGCTGTGTGGACTTCCAGTTTCACGTGTTGCCGGATTGTTGCCCCATCATTGCACCAATTTTGAATCCCTCCACTTATTGAGTATGTGTCCGTATTTCCCTGCCTCGGTTACGGGTTTCAATATTTAGTTTCCCTGATTACAAGTGAGTTGAGCATCTTTTTTTCATGTGTGTTTGTTGGCCAATCACGTTTCCCTTACAGCGCTTTGTGATTCATGCGTTTTCTCCATTTCTTGTTGGTTATTTCATTGATTTTTCAGGATTCTTGAATCCAGGTTTTGGTAATTCCAGGCATTATACATTTATAAATGTTGGATTTACTTTCTCTCAAGGTGGCTTGTGTTGTAATTGTGTTATGGTGTTTATTGTCTTGCTAACATTTAAAATTTAGATGCAGTCTTTGTTTTCAACCTTACCAAATACTTGTATTCTTTTTTTTTCTTTTTATTTGTTTTATGTTTTCTGCCATGTGGTCATGGTATCTGCAAATAGAAATGTTTCCTCAATATTTATATTATTTATTTTGTTTACATTTCTTACTGCAGTAGCTGGAATTTTCAGAATAAGTTTGAGTGTTTGTGGAGATAGTAGACATTTCCCTCATTTTTCCAATTTAATGGAAATCACATTTTTATTTAAACATTTAGTGTGGTGCTTATTGATTTAGAGTAAATAGTCTTTGCTGTATATAAGTAGTTTCATTCAGTCCTAGTTTACTTAATGCCTGCTCAATTTTATCAGAGCTGTTTTATCATCCATTGGTAAACTTGTTTTTCTCCTTTAATTTCCTTATGTGATGAATTATACAGACTTCTTGACAAATTCAGGGGTTCCTATGACCATTCTTAGGTTCACTAATTCACTACAACAACCAACAGAACTCAGGAAAGAAGTGCACCTGTGATTAGTTTTATTATAGTGAAAAGGTACAAATTAGAATCAGCTAAAGGAAGAGACACATAGGGCAAAGTGTGGGAGAGATCCACCTGCAAGCTTCCAGTCGTCCCCTCCCTTTGGAGTCAGGGATGGCGTTTTCTCCTCTTGGCCATGACACGTGACAATATGCACAGGAAAGGTTGCTTAGACTTTTGGTCTCCAGAGTTTTTATTGGGGTCAGTCACATTCTGGTCTTTAGTCTTCAGCGCCTTCAGAAGGTTGGAGCTCATACCTTTAGTCTCCAGTTCTTCCAGAAGTCAGAACTGATAGGGCATGTCCCCAGACCTCTAGTGTTCAAAGCCTCCAAGAAAACAAAGACACTCCTGTCAGGCAGGACGTTCCAGGGGCCCATACATCACCTGCAAGTCTAAAAACATGTTGCCTGTAAGTAAAATCCTGTATGTTCCGTGCTCAAATGCTTTCGTTGAGAGGATATTTAATGTGATGTCATCACGTTGGCCTGACACCCAGGATCAGTGTAATGTGGGCTTGAGAAGAGCAAGGCTGCAAGTCAAAGTGAATTTTCTGTTTGCCTGTATTCCATTCTACCAATGTATGAGAATAAAATGATGTCTTAAAGGCTGCAGGCAGTTCAGAAGAAGTGTTATTGGAAAAGGAAACGAGTAAAAATACCCTGCTACACCAAGGGATAGACAGAAACATGCCATTGTTAATTTTTATTATGTATAGGTAGTATCTGTTTAATTGGTCCTATTATATTTCCGTCCTCTTTTTAAAAAGTCTTACACATATGTATCTTAAGAATACACAATACTATGGCCTACAAAATTTCTTTCTTTATTTTTTTGTTTTTTTTTTAATCTTTTTTTTTCTTAAAGATTGGCACCTGATCTAACAACTGTTGCCAATCTATCTTTTTTTTTTTTTGCTTTATCTCCCCAAATGCCCCCGGTACGTTGTTGTATATCATAGTTGCAGGTCCTTCTAGTTGTGGCATGTGGGACACCGCCTCAGCTTGCTCTGATGAGTGGTGCCATGGCCGCACCCAGGATCCCAACCAGTGAAACCCTGGGCCACTGCAGCGGAGCGCACGAACTTAACCACTCAGCCACAGGGCCAGCCCCATACGAAATTTAAATATCAAGTAGAATTAAGTTGCTGAATCAGAGAACAGAAGCTTTATAAAAGTACTGTTATATTTTCTTACACATTTAATTAGCCCCAATAATTATTACTAATTATTAGTAATAAAAATTATTACTAGTTAGCTACTAACTAGTCCTGTTGTTTTGTTTAAATGATTGCCTGTATGTAACAGGAGAGTAAATAATACAGAATGATATTCAATTTCAAATAAACTAATTTTTCATATTAATACATATGTGTATGATTATTTATTATATATCATATTGCTGTGGGAGGTTTTTTGTTTGTTCCATAGGGCTGTGCCCCAGTTGCCTCTCTAAAAAGTTGGTCATCCTATTACTCAGCGCCCATTTGTGATTTGAACCAGACTTATCTATTTGCTGTGCTGCAACATACCAGGGTATTTTGGTGTTTATCTTCTTTCCCTCTGTCTCATGTGAAGTGGGAGGAGCAGGAGAATTTGATAAAGAGATATTTGAAGGGTGTGAAAACCAACTATGTGGAAGTGCCTCTTCTGGGGTCATTAAGTACTCCATATTCAGGTTTCTTTTTAATTGGTTCTTATCAAATTTTTGTCTAGTTCTCTATTGAATTGAGTCTTCAGGTCAAATCTCAACTGAAGGAAAAATGTCCCCCTCTCTGGTCTAGGACTCTTGCTTATAGGTCATATTTTTTAAAACAGTCAGTTCTTCTATCTTTCCATTATTCGAGCGTGCAGTCCTTCAGACCTCTACATCTTTAGTGTCCGAGTATTACCCAGTATTTCTCTGCTATAACCAGCACGCTCAGAACCTAGACCTCTGGGCCCTATTTGCTCTTTTGAGGAAAGTACTGACATGCAGCAAAAACTTTCAGTCTTGTTTAATAGATACTTCAAAAAGAAGATACAGGAATGGCCAATATACACGTGAAAAGATGCTCAATGTCACTCGTTATCACAGAAATGCAAATTAAAACCACAATGAGACACCACAACTGAAACATTAGCCAAAATTAAAAAGATTGACAAAGTGTTGGCAAGGATATGGAGCAAGTGGAACTCTTAAATTCTGTTTGTGGGAGTAAAAAGTGGTACAACCACTTTTGAAGGCAGTTTAGCATTTTCTAATAAGAAATAAACTTAACAAACAAATGAGAAATTCCACTCCTAGGAATTTACCCAAAAGAAATACAACCATATGCACAAAGCATGCTAAGCAAAAGAAGCCATACGCAAATGAGCAAACACTGTGTGATTCCTTTTTGTGAAACTCTGGAAAATTCAAACTAATACAATTGACAGAGAGCAGATCAGTGGTTGTCTGGGACATGGTGTGGAGGGAGAGGTTAACTGTAAGGGACCATGAGGGAACTTTCTCAAGCAGTGGAAATGTTCTGCATCTTACTGTCGTGGTGGTTACATGGATGTCATTTTTCAAAACTCAACTGTACACTTAAAATGGGTGTATTGTATATTTGAAAGTTGCTAAAAGAGTAAGTCTTAAAAGTTCTCATCACAAGAACAAAGTTTCGTAACTGTGTTGTGATGACGGGAAAAAATGGGTGCAATTTGTTGTATATAAATTATACCTCAATAAAGTTGATAAAATGACATCAAGCTGTACACTTAGGATTTATGCCCTTTATGCACGTGAGAAAGAGACAAGCAGCCCCTGATGGGCAGGACCTGGCCTGGTACATCTTGGTATCTTCTTGTTGCTCGTAAATGAATTCACAGAACATCAGCAGGTAGCCAGTTCTGTGACTCTGATGGATCAAGACAAAAACAAGACCACTCTGTAATCATATCTAAACACAGATGAAACATGAACATCGTTCAAGCCACAGAATGCCAGACATACTCCTGGGTAATGTGAATGACTGCGATTTCTTTACCAATTACAATTTTAGCCTTGCTTTAGTCTGCCCTCCCTAGAGGTAAGATTTATTAATTACCCCTGATTCCTGACAACATCCCAATATGGAGCAAAGCCCCACTTTCTTAAACCTCTAAGTTAGTAAACACAAGCCCAAATCTTTTCTAACACCTTTTTGCAGACAGGTCCCCTTGGCTCCCAATGGTGTGTTCTTTGCTGCAATGAGCAGTAAACCAAACTTGCTTGGCTACAGTAATGTTCCTGGTGGAGTTTGGCTGGAGGACGCTGACACTCCTTTGCCATGTAACTCGTATGCTCAGTGAAAAATATTAGCATAAAGATATACAGGTTAACTTTAGGGTTCAGTTTTTGAACTGACTGACGAGAAGCTTAGTTGGGTTCAACACTAAGGAAGTTGTACATTTCCTTATTTAATCAAAGCCTTAAGATCACCTGCAACAAATGTTTTTAGTTCAATCGGTGAAAACAGGGAACAGCTAATTACTTCCCACTTTTGCTGATATTTCTGCCATTAATAGGTTGTTTCAGGCTGAACAAGAAACTGAATGAGACGCAATGTGTGAATTGGGGGCGGGATGGGGATACTGCGATGTAATCAGGTTAGTACATCTCTTTGGAAAGGGCTGCACTGCTCTGTGATTTGGTAGTCGAGTCCCGGGCCACTGCATTTGTGTGAGTGGTAAATGGGGAGAGAAAGGCTTTTCGTCTTAGTGCACATATGTGTATATGCTGTTAAGAACCAATATAAAATGAGCCAATTTACCTTTATGCTCAAAAAATAATTAAAATTTGTTTCTCTTACCTAACAGGTTTTTTTTTCTATTCCTTAATTCCCAACCACAAAATAGAATGTCCTTTAAAAGAATATAAAAGTTATAAAGAATATTAAAAGGGAGAAATCAATCATAGCACAACTGACTACTACAGCTTTTTGTTACTTTCTGATTTGGGACCACGTTCATCAGTGTCAGGCATTGTAGAATTCACTATGCAATGACATTTTAGTTTTTTCTTATCTGGTGTTGTGGCAAAATAATTGCCACTAGGACACAATTAGTTTTTATTTTTTCATAATTTTATAAGTGAAAATTTTAGATTTTCAAATGTTTTACTATTTAAATAATTTTAAAGTGAACATCTTCAGGAAATATGTTTTGCATTGGTTTCCTTGAGATAAAAGGGAAAAGAAATCCTGCCTCTAGGCATATAGTTAGTTGCATGGATCCTCAAACAGACGCAAAAATGCTTTTGAAAAGGAATATTTTTCCTTGAAAAAGTAAAAAATACACCTGCATATGGTAAAACTTTGAAAGAAAATGAGAGCCCATGATCAAATGTAAAACTCTGTGGCACGTGAGACCGTCTGTATCTCACATCCCAGAGGCAGCCACTGTTAAAAGTTTGTAGAGCTCTCAGAAAATATCAGTGCAGTGTCATTGTGTCACCACATATGAATTTACCTCATTACTTTAACAGCCACGTGGTATTCTGTTGCACAGATGAATCATAGTGTATTTAAACAGTCACATGCTTTTTCCGTTTTTTTTTTCACTTTTTTATTTTAAACTATTAAATGTTAGGAGGTGGAATCAGAAGTTCAAATTATATGTACATCTAAAATGTTGGGATATGAAGCAACTGAATTTCCCAAGAAGATATAATATAACTACCATCAGCATTGTGTGAGAATGCCATTTTTTTTCTCACCTTCAACATCCAAATGATCACAATTTTAACTTCCAGTTCAATGGAATTGTTGTGCCCCCCGGTGGAAGCATTCCTCCCTTTTATTTATTTTTTATTTTTTAAGTATGCTTTTTGGTGAGGAAGCTTGGCCCTGAGCTAACATCTGTTGCCAATCTTCCTCTTTTTATTTTTTTCTCCCCAAAGCCCCAGCACATGGTTGTATATCCTAGTTGCAAGTCATTCTAGTTCTTCTATGTGGGACGCTGCCACAGCATGGCCTGATGAGTGGTGTGTAGGTCCGTGCCCAGGATCCAAACTGGGGAACCCCAGGCCTCCAAAATGGAGTTCGTGAACTTTTAACCACTTGGCAATAGGGCCGGCCCCCTACTCCTCCTTTGGAACTGAGACCTCTAGGCCAACAGAGAATAAGGTTGCAGGAACGGGAAGCAAAAATTTTGTTAGTGTGACAGTAGGGGTAATAGCAGTGGTACCATTCCCATTTCTCCACCCCTGGACCAGTGAATCCTGGACCAGTGGATCCTGCTGGAGAAATAGCACTATATAGTGGACACTGATTCAGAGCCCGCATTGCCACCCAGCAAGTGCAATAACTCGGTCTTCAAAAGGCCATTCCACCATTCTATCACAGCAGCTGCATCAGGATGGTGGGGAACATGATAAAACCAGAGAATCCCGTGAGCATGGGCCCATTGCTGCACTTCATTTGCTGTAAAATGAGTTCCTTAATCAGAAGCAATCCTGTCTGGGACACCACTATGGTGCATAAGACATTCTGTGAGTCCATGGGTGGTAGTTTGCACAGAAGCATTGTGTGCAAGGAAGGCAAATCCGTGTTCAGAGTATCTATTCCACTAAGAACAAAATGCTGCCCCTTCTGTGACGGAAGCAGTCCAGTGTAATCAACCTGCCGCCAGATAGCTGTCTGATCAACCTGGGGAATGATGCCTCATTGAGGACCTGCGTTAGTCTCTGCTGCTGGCAGATTGGGCACCCAGCAGCGGTTGTAGCCGGGTAGGTCTTGGTGAGTGTTGCTGAGCCCGTGCATAATCTCCAGCCCTGCCACCATGGCCTCTTTGTTCATGAGCCCAATGGCTGGGGAAAGAGACTGACTGATATCCACAGAACACGTCCTCCTATCCCCTTGATTATTAGAAGCCTTCTCTGCTGAGGTCACACTTTGGTGAGCATTCACATGAGACACAAACATCTTCACATTTTTCGCCTGTTCAGAGAGGTCTATCCACAGATCTCTTACCCAGACTTCCTTGTCATCAATTTTCCAATCATGTTCCTTCCAGGTCCCTGACCATCCAGCTGAACCATTGGCTACGCCCATGAACTGGTACATAATCATACGTCTGGCTTTTTCTCCTTCTAAGCAAAATGAACAAAATGATGTTATTGCTGGTTGGATCTAGTGAGCAAGAAGTAGCAACCACTCTAGATTTCTTGGTAAAATATTTGTGTGTCAGAGGGTGGGAAATAAATCTGAGAAACACTCAGAGGCCTTCTGCCTCAGTGAAATTTCCATGGGTCCGGTGGTGTGGGGCATGGCAGGATATCCCTCCTAAGGTGAGGGATGTTGTTGCGTCCGACTCCTAGAACCAAAAAGGGGGCGCAGTGCCTAGTGGGCCTCTTTGGACTTTGCAGGCAACATATTCCTCACTGGGATGTGCTATTCTGGCCCACTGGCCGAGTGACCTGGAAAGCTGCTAGTTTTGAGTGGGGCCCAGAACAAGAGAAAGCTCTGCAACAGGCTGCCATGCAAGCTGCTCTGTCACTTCGGCCATGTGATCCAGCAGATCCAGAATAATGTTTGACCAAATATCTGGACACCATGGCCCAGCCAAGCTGACACATAAAATTAACCATCACAAAGAGATATTAAAAACTATGAACAAGAGAGAAGTAGGCTTCATTGTTAGATTATTTAACAAGTAAGTTTCGCTCAGTAGATTATTTAAAAAGTCCACAAAAATTTGGGAGGGCCTTTTCTTCAGAATTAAATTGTGACTTTAATGCTTCAAATAAACTGAGGATTCTCTCAACTGCTTCTGTTAAAGAGAGCCAATATGTTGTTTTTTTTTTAAGATTAGCCCTGATCTAAGTGCTGCCAATCCTCCTCTTTTTGCTGAGGAAGACTGGCCCTGAGCTAACATCCGTGCCCATCTTCCTCTACTTTATATGTGGGACGCCTGCCACAGCATGGCTTGCCAAGTGGTGCCATGTCTGCACCCGGGATCCAAACCAGCGAACCCCAGGCCGCGAAGCAGAACGTGCGCACTTAACCACTGCACCACTGGGCCAGCCTCCCCAATATGTTTTTGAATGTGAGAGAACTGGAGTAATGAATGCCAACAAAACCACAAAAATTCCTTAATTACTCAGTTCAAACAATACAAATGCCAAAGAGAACAATTTCATGATGATTACAACTCTCACTATAGCGTCTGCTATAATGGACTTGCTAACCTGAACAACACATTTAGATTATTTTATCCCATTCTGCAGCCCATCTTTGGATTCTCTGATCTCCTAAATATTTTTAAACTTGTATACATTAAGGTTTATTCTTTGTGCCTTAGAGTTCTGTGGGCTTGATAAATGCTTAATGTCTTGATTCACCGTTAACAGTATCATATGGAACAGTTTCACTACCTTAAAAAAAGTATCTCCCTGGGGCTGGCCCCGTGGCCGAGTGGTTAAGTTCGCGCGCTCCGCTGCAGGCGGCCCAGTGTTTCATTGGTTCGAATCCTGGGCGCGGACACGGCGCTGCTCATCAGACCACGCTGAGGCAGCGTCCCACATGCCACAACTAGAAGAACCCACAACGAAGAATATACAACTATGTACCAGGGGCTTTGGGGAGAAAAAGGAAAAAATCTTTAAAAAAAAAAAAAAAATCTCCCTGCTTCACTTATCAACTCTCCTCTCCCACTCCCATCCTTGAACTCCTGGCAACCACTCACCTATTTACTATTTCCACAGTTTTGCATTTTCCAGAATGTCATATATTTGGCTTCCAATATAATTGAAATGGTGTAGTATGTAGACTTTTCAGACTGCCTCCTTTGACTTAGCAATATACATTTAAAATTCCTCTATGTCTTTTCATAGCTTGATAGTTAATTTCTTTTTATTGCCAAATAATATTCATTTTCATAGATGCATCACATTTGCTTGTCCGTTCACCTATTGAAGGACATCCTGGTTGCCTCCAGCTTTTTGAAAGTTATGTATAAAGTGGCTATGAATATTCACCTGCAGTGTTTTGTGTGGACATAAGTTTTCAACTCAGTTGGGGAAATATTAAGGAGTGCAGTTGCTGGATCATAGGGTAAGATGATGTTTAGTTTCGTAAGAAATTGCCAAACTGCCTTCCTAACTGGCTGTGTCATTTTTCATTCCTACCAATAATTAATGAGAGTTCCTGTTGCTCTTCACGTTAGTGTTGCCAGCAGTTAGTGTATTGTCAGTTTTGGGGGGATATTAGCCATTCTAACAAGTGTGTACAGTATCTTGTTTTACTTTGCAATTCCTTAATGACAAAAAACAATGTCAAGTATCTTTTTATGCTTATTTGGCATCTGTATATCTTCCTTAGCGAGATGTTTACTTAGATCTTTTGCCCATTTTTTAATAGGTTTTTGATTTTTCTGCTTGTTGAGTTTTAAGAGTTCTGGGGCCGGCCTGGTGGTGCAGCAGCTAAGTGCGCACATTCTGCTTTGGCGGCCCAGGGTTTGCCAGTTCGGATCCCAGGTGCAGACATGGCACTGCTTGGCAAGCTATGCTGTGGCAGGCGTCCCACATATAAAGTAGAGGAAGATGGGCACGGATGTTAGCTCAGGGCCAGTCTTCCTCAGCAAAAAGAGGAAGATTGGCAGCAGATGTTAGCTCAGGGCTAATCTTCCTCAAAAAAAAAAAAAAGACTTTTTTGTATACAATCTTTAATGAGATATGTGGTTGCAAACATTTTCTCCAAGCCTGTGATTTATCTTTTCATTATCTTTGCATATTTCCATGGAGCAGACATTTTAAATTTTAATAAAAAGTCCAACTTATTAATATTTCCTTTCATGGATCTTGCTATTGGCACTGTATTTAGAAATTCATCACCAAACCCAAGGTCATGTACATTTTCTCCTATGTTTTCTTCAAGATATGTTGTAGTTTAAAATTTCACATTTAGATCTATGATTATTTAAATTTTTCTGTAAGGTATAAGGAAGGTCATGTCTAGGTTCTTTTTTTAAATATGTACATCCAATTGTTCCAGCCCCATTTGTTGAAGAGACTATCATTTCTCTGTTAAATTGCCTTTGCCACTTTGTCAAAGATCTGTTGACCACATTTGTGTGGGTCCGTTTCTGGGCTCTCTATTCTGTTCAATTGATGTATGTGTTTTTCTTTCTCAAATACCATGTGGCCTTGATTACTGTAGCTTTATAGTAAGTCTTGAAAATGTGTAATGTGAGCCATACAAATTTGTTCTTCTTTTTTAGTACTGTGTTGGCTATTCTGGGGATTTTGTTTTTCATATAAACTTTAGAATGACTTTGCTGATATCTACAAAATAATTTTCTAGCATTTTGGTTGAGATTGTGTTGAATCTACAGATCAAGTCTGGAACAATTGACTTCTTCATAATATGGAGTATTGCGATTCATGAACTTAGATTCTCTCTCCATTTATTTAGATCTTTGATTTCTTTCGTCAGAACTTTGTAGTTTTCCACGCATAGATCCTGCACATATTTTCTTAGATTTTGTTATGAATCTGTCAAATTAACACTTGTTAAGGGCAGCACAGGGTGCCAGAGAGTGAGCCATGGCTCAACAACAGACCACAAGAGAAAATGAAATAGAGAAGTTTGTCACTCACAGGTCCTGGGGGAATCAGCAGGCATGCCTCAGGGGTCACATGGGGAGGTCAAGGCAGAGCACGGATAGAGAGAGGTAGGACGCGGGGCACACACTTTATTAGGGTCCATGCTGGAGTGATTTGGGCTTCCTGGGCTAAGGTTGGATTGGTCAATTCAAACCAAAAGAGTGGCGTTTTGGTCGGTCCCACAGGAGTCTTACGTGAGGGTGCACAAGAAGGCGCTGGAGGCAGAGGAGAGTGTGGATCGCAAGGGCTATTGAGGACGTCGTATCAGGAGCTTACGTTTGCTTGTGACGCAGCAGGCTGTTATTTAGGGTGTGCACTTGCATGAGGGGGCTAGTGTCAGTTTAAGGTCCCCTGCAGGCTGCTTGGCCAGACAAAATGGATGCTGAGGCAGCAATACGATGGGTAGCTTAGCTAAACTCTCAACAGATTTGTACCTAATTTTTTTTTCACGCTAATATAAATGGTACTTTTAAAAGCAACACTTTTTAAAATGGCATTTTTAAGTTCAAATTCCAATTGTTCATTACTGGTATAAAGGAAAGCAATTGACTTTTGTATATTAACCTGGTATCCTGTGACCTTGTTATACTTGCATTTTAGTTCCAGGAATTTCTTATTGATCCTTTGGGGTTACGTAGGCAATTGTATCATCTGTGAACAAAAAAAGTTTTGGTTCCTATTCCAACCTGTATACCTTTTATTTAATTTTCTTGTCTTATTAAACCAGTAAGGGCTTCTAGTGTGATGCTGAATAGGAATGGTGAAAGAGGATATTCTTGTGTTGTTCCTGATCTGATGGGGAAAGTATCCAGTTTCTCCCCACTAGGGATGACGTTTAGCTGCAGGTTTTCTGTAGACACTCTTGATCAAGTTGAGGAAGTTTTCCTCTTTTCCTAATTTTCTGGGAATTTTTTTTTTTTATCATGAATGGATGTTGGATTTTGTCAAAATCTTCTTCTGTGTCATTGACACGATCATATGATCTTTATTCTTTAGTCTGTTGATGTGATAGATTATATCATTTGATTTTTGAATGCTAACCAGCTTTGCATAACTGGAATAAATCCTACTTGGTCATGGTGTATAATTCTTTTAATATATTATTGGATTCAACTTGTTAATATTTTGTGATAATTTTTTCATCTATGTTGATAAGAGATATTGGTCTGTAGTTTTCTTATAATATTTTTATCTGCTTTTGGTATTAAGATAATGCTGCCCTCATAGAATGAGCTATTAGTGTTCTGTCATGATTCTACTTTCTGAAAGAGATTGTGGAAATTGGTTGTCATTTCTTCCTTACATGTTTGGTAGCATTCACTGTTGAAACCATCTGTGCCTGGTCTTTCTTCTTCAGGGTGTTATTAATTATTGATTCAATTTCTTCATTATAAAGGGCTATTCAGTTGTCTATTTCTCCTTGTGTGAGTTTTGGTAGTTTATTTTTTCAGGGAATTGGTCCATTTCATCTAAATTATCAAGGTTGTGGACAAAGAGTTGTTCATAGGATTCCCTTGTTATTCTTTTAATGTCTGTGGGATCAGTACTGATGACCCTGCTTTCATTTCTGATATTGGTCATTTGTGTCTTTTCTCTTTTTTCTTGGTTACTCTGCCTAGAGATTTGTCATCTTTTCACTTAGTCATCTTTTCAATAGCTTTTGCTTTCATTGATTTCTTCTATCATTTTCTTGTCTTTTATTTCAATGATTTCTGCTCTAAATTTTTTTTTTTAGGCTGAAATTATTCTTCTTTCTCTACTTTCCTACAGTGAAAGCTCAGGTTATTGAGTTTATCTCTCTCTTCAATGCTATACATTTCCCTTTAACCACTGCTTTCACTCATTACCACACACTCAATGGCTTAAAACGACAGGAAATCATTTGCTCACAGTTCTGGAGGCCAGAAGTCTGAAATCAGTAGAACTTGGCTGAAATCAAGGGTTCATGTGTCAGGTTTCCTCCATGGGCTCCAGGAGAGAATCCATTCCTTGACTTTCCCAGCTTCTGGCAGTTGCTGGAATTCCTTGAGCCATTTCACTTCAGTCCTTGAGCCATTTCACTTCAGTCCTTGGCCATTTCACTTCAGTCCTTGAGCCATTTCACTTCAGTCCATGAGCCATTTCACTTCAGTCTTTAGCACTGGCATCTTCAAATATACTTTGCCTGTGTCTTCACATCACTTTTTCCTCTCTGTGCATCAAATCTCCCTCCTAGGACTCAATGAGATAAGCCATAATAATCTCTCCATTTCAAGATCTGTAACTTAATCACATCTACAAAGACACTTTTTTCCAAAGAAGGTAACAGTCATAGGTTTAGGGATTAGGAATCATTGGGGGGCCATTTTTCCAACTTACTACAGTTGTATTTTATTTTCATTTAGTTAAAAATATTTTTAAAAATTTCTCTTGATACTTCTTTCATCCATTTATTATAAAGAACCGTGTTATTTAATTTCCATACAGTTGGACATTTTTCCAGCTATCTTTCTGTTATTAATTTCTACTTTAATTCTATTGAGGCCTGAGAATGTATTTGCATGATTTTTATTCTTTGAAATTTGTTAAGGTGTGTCTAATGGCCAATAATGTAGTCTAACTTGGTAAATGTTCAGTGGGAGCATAAGAATGTGTGTTCTGTTGTTGCTGGATGGAGTATTCTATAAAGGTGCAAACTTGCAGTTGTAAGATCAATAAGTACTGGCTATGTAATGTACAACATGATGACCATAGTTAACACTGCTGTATGGTATATAGTTACTAACAGAGTAAATCCTAAAAGTTCTGATCACAAGGAAAAATATTTTTCTGTAACCATATGAGGTGATGGATGTTAACTAAACTTATTGTGGTAATCATTTCACAATATATGTATGCCAAGTCGTTATGTTGTACACGTTAAACTTACACAGTGCTGTATGCCAATTATACCTCAATAAAACTGAGAAAAAAATAAAAATGACTCAAAACTCAAAAAAAAAAGTCAGTTCAATCAAGTGGGTTAATAGTGCTGTTAAGGTCAACTATATCCTCATTAATTTTCTACCTGTTTGATCTATCAATTACTGACAGGAGAGTGTTGAAGTCTTCAACTACACTGGTGGATTTGTCTATTTCTCCTTTCAATTCTATTATTTTTTGCTTCACGTATTTTGATGCTCTGTTGTCAGGTGCATACACCTTCACGGTTATTACATCTTCTTGGAAAATTCCTCCTTTATCATTATGCTGTGCCCCCTTTATCCCTGAAAATGTTCTTTATTCTGAAGTCTGCTGTGATCCAGGTAAACAGATCTTGACTGTGTCTGGGTTTGCCTGTCTCTCTAGATTTCAGGGAAGTGATTTGCTCTGCAACCTGTTTTCTCATGTGTCTAAGAAAAGTTATTGATTTTTAATTTGTCCAGCTTTTTCTTGTTGTGAGGATGGGAGTGATGACTTCCAAGCATTTTGCATGTCAGTGCTGAAACCAGCAGTTTGTGGTCATTTTTTTCAGTCTTTTTTTTTCTGTCTCACAGATTAGAATATTTCCGTTAATCAATCTTCAAGTTCACTTAATGTTTCCTCTATCATCTTCATTCTGATAGTGAGTCCTATGGTGAACTTTTTATTTGAGATGTTGTATTTTTTGGTTCTAATATTTCCATTTGTGTATTTTTTATATCTTTCATTTCTCTGCACTTTCTATTTTTCCATTTATTCCAAGTGTATTTGCCCTTATAATAGCTATAAGGAGCTTGGTTATAATAGCTACTTTAAAGTCATTATCTGATAATTCCAACACCTGTGTCATCTCAGGATTGGTGTCTTTTTATTATCTCTATCCCTGAGAGATGACATGGTTTTCCTGGTTCTTTCTACATCCAGCTAATGTTGGACTGCATCTTGGACATTTTACTGTTATATTTCTCTGGATAGTGTTTAAATTATTTTTTGGATTAGCAGACAATTGACCCAGTAAAGTTCAGACCACAAGCTCCTACTCACCTTCCGTGTTCTGTGGTTTCAATATCAGTTCAGTTTTCAAGGCCGTTGCAGTTCTCTTCAGAACAGTTCCATATTTGTGCCACACGATGGCCAGTCTGAAACCTGGGCAGTGGTCTACCCCATATTTCAGTTCTCAAGGCTTTGATATGCTATTTGAGGTTAGTCCCACAAATGCACATCTTGGGGGTGACTCCAGTTCACACAACTTTATGAGTTTGTTTCCTTGAGCTCCGTTCTCTCCAATCTTCCTAACATGTTCCAACTCAGAGACCCCTCCTCCCTATCTTCTGGGTAGAAAGGTGAGGGAATTAGCTTTTCTGTTCTGCCGTGCATTTCCTATGAACCTCTTGGGCCAAGTAGCGAAAGGATAGAGAGAAAAAAAGCAACAGGATTCCCCATATGTTCTCAGAAACAGTTCCTCTGGTCAGAGGGTGGTTTTCCTCCCTTGGAATTTTAGGCACTGGCCCAGCTGCCTCTGCTGTTACCGCCATTGCTGCTATGGGATTGTTGGGGGCCTCTCTGATAAAATGTCTCACTTTTCTAAGATTCTTTTCTTTAAGACTTCTTTACGCTCCTAAGGTTATGGTATCAGTTGACAATCTTCCATATGCTTTCCAGCTTCCAAAAATTTGACGTGTTTTTCTACTATTTCCCCTTCCCTTCTCTCTGTTCTTTTGATTTTATACTTCCTTTCCTTTACTGTCATTTTAATGGGATTTTAGGAAGGAACAGAATTAAGCACTGTATGCATTCACTAGTCTGTGTCTCTTCACTTTTCTGGTCATTCTGCTCCTTGTTTAGTTATCCTATGTGGACCCTCCCAGTTTTGTTATCACACCTCCATCGTAATTGTCACAATATGTAGATTTCTGAAATGTGCTAAGTTATCTTTAAAGGTAGTCAAGACTATGGATAACTGTTGTTGTCAGTTTCTACCTATACTCAGGGGAGTTTCCCTCTCAAATATTAGCAGACAGAACACATTTCCATTTTGGATTCCTTTCCTTCTAGAGACTCAGCCTGAAACCAAAGAGTCAATTCCACAATGGGACATTGCTGCAATTACATTAATATACTATACAATAAAGGAAAATTCACAACTGTTGATGAAGGCAGTTGTAACAGCAGCTAAAATGTATTTACATAATAGTATGTGAATTATTATTATCATCAACAGTTAATAGGTCAATCAAGATCTGTTCTAAACACTTTAAACATATTAATTCATTGAATGGATGATTCTTTGTACAACCTTTAGAAGCAGCCTGGGAAGCTCATGAATAGTGAGTTGATGGGTGGGCATTTTTTCAAGCAAGCAGAGAACTTTTCTACAAATTTCAAATATGCTGAGCCATAAAACAAATTTCAACAAATTTCTAAAGGATTAGAATCATATAGGATATGACCATCATACTAATAATTGATTCAATGAAGAATCATCAATGGATATTAAACTTTTGATGTGGAATGGGATTCTATTTTGATAATTTGAAAGCATTTCCCCACATACTACTGCTTAATTACAAAGAGAAAAGTGTTCTTCCCAGTGGAGAAACCTGGAAAGTGCCACTTTAATGAGGTGATTAGTTATCATCACCAATAGGTCAGAGCCACATCATGCACCCCGACATAATGCCTGAAGATATATTATATAGTATTTCTGTCAAAAATTCATTAATGCAAAGATACATATTCTGAACCGAATTATGAGGAAACCTTTAACAAACTAAATTGAGTGATATAATTCATTGCATTAACAGATTAAATAAGAAAAATCATATTATTTAGACAAATTTAAGAAGAGTACAGCAATGTAGACACAAATCAGAAAAGGAATGCAAAAAGATTATTGGACATATGATCTCTCTCATATATTGAGGACCTCCAAAGAATTTTATAAAAGGGCTCCAGCAGGGAACCAGCCAAGTGCAGAGCGCAGTGTGGCAAGACCATGAGTTATCATGCAAGTAGGAACTTGATCTCTTTTTCTCTCCAATATTTAAGCTCACCCATGAAGTATTCAGAAACCAGGGACAGCAAGCTGAGAGATGAGAAAGAGGACGGGAAAGGCAGATGCCATCCTGTGTATTCTTTCCTCATCTGCCATCTTACCCACCTTGCAACATGCCTGAGCTAAGGGAGGGGAGAAGCCCCATCTGTGAACAATGCTTATGGTTTTGATTTCTACATAGGATTCAAAGTCAGGGCATGGTTTGCACATGATTTCATCCAGGGTCAGAGAAAGTATTTGTTTCACCAAAAAAATTTAATGGGACAGTGCCAGACAAGAATGAATCTGCCTTATCATCCCCCAAGTTGTGACTACTCATTACAATTTACATACTTCACCCCAACTCCACTGTGGCTGGAAGTTGGCAGGCAATCTTGGTTCCACCAGCCACTACCTGAACTTTGGAGGTGGAGAAAGCAAGCATAATGGGGTGAGCATCATAGAGTGGACTTACACAAACCTAGACAGTACAGCCTACCACACACCTAGGCTACAGGGTACTAATCTTACAGGATCACCAGCCGTTATGCAGTCTGTCGTTGACGGAAACATTGTTATGTGGCACGTGACTGTCCTGTGTCAAGCACCATTTGAGGAACAGTGTATCTGAGCTTTTATCTGCATACTTGTGGTATAGCTGGGCCTTTATCCTTACTACTTTCTTCAGGGTTGTGCAGCCCATAAGCCTGATTCCTTGGTCTCCTGAAAATTCTTCAAATTACAAAATAGCCTTTATTAAATCCCTTTCTGCTTAAAATATATAGAATGGATTTTATCTACAATTATCTTTCTCTATTTCACCAATAAAGAGACATCAATGAATAAACTGTATAAAAATACAACACAGATAAAAGAATTGGATCAGTATTTTTCAATAGTTTTAGATCCTACATCTCGTCAATAAAGAAAATTACAGAAAGATGTGTCACCACTTGTGTTACTTAGAACCCCATAATACCATGTGCCATCTGTGTGTGCACCTAAGCACTGGTTTTGTAGATACCAGGCGCACTGTAGACACAGGGAGGAGAGCAGGACTGAAGAAAGGAACAGAGACTTCGCCTGTTTCTGAAATGATTTCCTTCTCTTACAAAATTTTAATCAAGAGACAGTAAGATGCCTAATTATTACATAGTGGTTACACAGGTGCTGTTTTTCTGTATTATTTTATTCACTCAAGAATATTTAAAACCATGAAATAAGATAGAAGAAAATTTAGGAAAATGAGGTGAGAGAGACAATTCAGGAACAAAACCAGAAAACTAGATACTACACAGCAAAAAAGATTATTTAAAACAGGGGTCAGCCAACTGCAACCTGTAGGCCAAATGTGGCCAGTTGCTTATTTTTGTAAACAAAGTGTTATTGGAACCCAGCGATGCCCATTTGCTTACAGGTCAGGATTTCTCAGCTTCAGCGCTAGTGACATTCTGGACGGATAATTCTCCTGTGGGGGGCTGCACTATACACTGGAGGATGTTGAGCAGCGTCTCCAGCCTTTACCCACCAGATGCCAGCAGCACCTCCCTTCATAGTGACAACGGAAAACGTTTCCTAGGGTTGGGGGCAAGGCAGGCAAAATTAGCCCTAGTTCAGAACCGCTGGTTTCTGTCGTCCGTGTTTTCACGCTACAAAGGCGGAGGAGAGAATGTATGACCACAAAGCCTAAAATATTTACCATCTGGCCCTTCACAGAAAAAGCTTGTTGACTCCTTTTGCCATAAAAAGGGAAAAGATAGATGTTAGACGAAGCAAACAAACTACAAAGTAAATGACAAAACAACCTCCTTAACAGTTTCTACAAATTACTTCAAAACGACTCCAATTAAAAAAAGGGAATAGATAAAAACAAGCAATTCACGGAAATAAAATTCAAATGACTCTTAGGCATGGTATAATATGCTCAGCCTCACTGGCAATTAAGAAAATGCAGATTGAAGGCACGTTTTTTCTGCACCTAATTGAAAAGGGTTCAGTCCAGGTTGAAATTGTCGGGAATGGACATATAGTCCTGTAGATTAACGGCAAGTTTCAGAAAGTAGTAAGGCATTAACTTGTACGTTGCAAGGCAAGGACTCCAACTGGGAGCAATCCACCATTCTACAGAAATAAACACACCAACGTGCAACAACACATCTGTAGTAAAATTATTCTTGTACGATTACTTGTAAAATAACAAACCTGAACTTTCATTGGTAGAATGAGCTGCATATATTATAGTTTGTCTTTATTATGTAAGAATCTAAAGCTAAATAGTTATGTCTGTAGGTACTGACTGGAAGGATGTCCATGTTATGTGGCCAAGTAAGGAGGGCGCATTTCAATGTGTAAGACAATCTCATTTAAACTACCCCCTGCCTCCCAACACACACACTGTCACCAAAACAAACCTCCTAGATGTGTGAAGGCATGGAAGGCTTCAGAGAGTAAGTGTGGATATGTCTATTTTTTCTTTTTAAACCTTTGCACTATAACCCAAGTTTTTGGTAAAACGTTATATAAATTTGGAAGGGGACTTTCAAGTCTTGAAAACAGAAATATGTACACATGGGCAAAAAATGAAAGAGAACCACCTCAACGTTTATTATAACTCAAAAAAATGTCAGAAACTGTATGAAACCAGTACTATGAACGCACCTAGTTTTGCCTAGCTTTATTCATTCTTCTTCTAAAGGGTACAACTTCTCTAAGTACAACGTTCAAGAAGTGACATAAAATATATACCAGTGCAGATAAAATTTAGTGATCATTTCCCCCTTTTAAAAACTGCTTGAATTTTTATTATAAATTGTCCTCCAACGGGCTGATATTTAGCTATGACTGGTTTATTATGTAATACATGTTTACATTAAACTTGTTTTTATAAAGCATGAGGTAAAAGTGGAATCCACTGGATGGTGATTATTGCAAATGTTAAGAACGTCCACAGACCATGAGGTAGGATTACATGGACAGCTGCAGGCTCTTCACAGCAGATGAGTATGCATATGCTGTAATAGTTTCTTGTCTACTACTTTCAGTGGGTAATAGTTATTTTAGTGTCCAGCTTTCAATGTGTAAACAGTACATTTATATATTACATTTTTTAACAATTGCACAGGTAAAGTCATGCTTTAGATTTTAAAACCCTATTTTCTTCTTTCCGTAAATTCCTAGATTTGACTTGCTATTTCAATTGGAATGTTCATATGCTATGAGTACAATGGATTATTTTTATAGCTCATTTGATTTGGATGCTGTCCTTTTACAAATCTGGTAAAAGGGTACAAGGCTTAAGCTAGTCTTATAGCTGTGACTCTTTGTATCTTGAAGACGTAGAAGATTTTATCTGTAGTATCTCTGGTACTAGAGGAATTACATGGTGTAGCTCTAATCAGTTTTTTCATGGCTCTTACTTTATTCAGGAAAATAATACTTTTCAAAGATTTCAGAAATACTGTAAAAAGCTGAATATAAACATACACTATAAAATGTTGAATGTAAATGAACACTTCCTACATCTCACTGAACAAACGTATACATATAAACACATATATATGTCTAATATTTAAGAAAATGCTTTTCTACAATTTCAGATATACTATAAAAAAGCTGAATATAAACATTTTCTCATCTTACTAAAGTTGAATGTGTGTATATATATATATGTATATATGAAAATAATTTTTTCCAGGACTCAGATATATTATAAAAAGATGAGTATAAACTCATAACAGGTACGTACGGAGTTTCTTAATTTCATACAAACCCAGGGACAGGGTAGTTCTGAATTTTTTCACCAGCTCAATAATTTCAAGGACACACGTAATTCCACCCTCTCCCTGTGCCAATCTCAGCCCCTTCCTTTCTGCTTGCAAAATGGCCACAATGCCAGGTATCATACAGACACACAGACATGCATCCTGTATATAGGAAGACTATTTCCTTCTACTTTATTAGCAAAGAAAACTTAACTGAAGTCCACTTGCAGATTCTTGCTTGGAACTTCTGTGGCCAGGACCGTGATACACATGCCCAGATGCAAAACAAGCTAGGAGAGCCCACATCTGGCACAGACTAAGGTGGGGAGCAGGCAATCCTGGAAAAGGGAGAACAGTTAACACTGATGACAGGCAACCCACGGTGTCTGCCACAACATTGCCTTCTTGAAATCACCTCTGTTTTTGTAGTTTCATATCCTTTCTCATTCATGTACTTGAGTTTTTTCTTTTTAGAGTGTAATCTTTTTTTAAAAAAAAAAAAAAGCTTTCAAGGTTTTTTTCTGGCTTTGCACTTATTTTGTTAGACCTTTTCTACATACTCGAATGCCTTTTCATTCTCCCTCTCATTCTTCCCATCAACAAATGTTTACTGGGAACCTACGAGAAACAAGCAGTGCACCAAGTACAGTGAACTGAGAAGGAATCCTGGCCTTTAATTGTTCCTGTTTTCTCCACATATTGAAAGAAGCTAATTTTCCTCAGAGTGCAGCTTTGTTGCATCCTACAAATTTCAACATGTAGTTGTCTCTTTGTCATTCATTCCTAATGGTAATTTGCCTTGATTCCCTTTTTAATATAAAAAGTATTTATACAGGTATCTTTTAAATTTCCTTGTGGAGGAATAGATTTTGGCTAAGGCTTTGTTATTTTGTAATTCTCTAGAAGAGAGGCAGATTGTGGCATACGTCTTGTTTTTGGAAGGTTCTAATAAATCATCTAAATCTTCCCTCTGATCTCCCAGCAACTCCTCTTTATTCTCCTGGGGATATTCCATTGTGAATTCACTGATGGGGAAAAGGGCAACCTATGAAGGAAAACGTCAGTTTTTAATCTTCCTCCAGAAGGAATTACCTAACACTCAATAAAGAAAGGTGTCTTATAGTCACTGACACATAGGCCTTTCTCTCATATGATCTCTAATAAACACAATTATGAAAATAAAGAAAAGTACAATAAAAGCAGCTCCTATTTAACACAACTTCAATACGAGCCTGACACTATTCTAAGGGATATAATGTAATTATTTAATCTTCACAATGCTACTAAGAAATATGGTGCTAATATTACTAACTTATAATTGAGAAAATTTAGACATAGTTAAGTAAATTGCCCTGTAAGAAATGAGTTACAATGGTGAAGGCGAGTAAAGCCTAAACACTGGTTCAATCCTTTCCCACTCTGATTCAGCCCAGGTTAATTTCAGAGAATGAGCTTGCAAATATTTAATGAGATTTGAGTGGGATGGAAGAAGTGCTATATTTTTAACATTAACGTAGCCTTCCTCAAGTAATAATTATCATATGAATAACTTGTTAGCTAAAACAAACTGGTGTCTCATATATATGACACTTTTACTATGAATCCTCTATTTCCCATAAGGGCTAATGACCCTGATGTTGAGCCAAGTTTGAATGACTGTCTTTACCACATTCGCTGCTTCCTAAGCCTTCCCACTTTCCTTATATTCACAGAGTTTTCACCAACTGAACTCTCATGTTTAATAAACTCTGAAACACACATAAACCCTCTCCCAATTCTCAACATTTATAAGGTTTCTCATCAGTAACAAAGGTCACATAAATTCTGGCCCTTAAATAAAGGCCTTACATCCACAGTATGAACTCTGATACTGAGTAAGCTCCTATCTTCAAATGCTTCCCCACATTCCTTACAATCACAGGGGTTTTTGTTTGTTTTACTAGCATGACTTTCTGATGTCAATTAAATTCTGAGTCTTCTCCCAAGTCTTCATTCACTCCTCTGTCCCGTATGAATTCTCTGATGTTGACTGAGGTGTGAGCCACGAAAAAAGGCCTTCCCACATTCCTTACATTCATAGGGTTTCTCACCAGTATGAATTTTCTGGTGCCGACTAAGTTCTGAACCACGACCAAAGGCCTTCCCACATTCCTTACACTCATAGGGTTTTTCACCACTATGACTTCTCTCGTGATGGGTAAGTTCTGACCTTCGAATAAAAGCCTTCCCACATTCCTTGCATTTATGGGGTCTCTCACCACTGTGAACTTTTTGATGTCGAATAAGTTCTGTGCTACAAGTAAAGGCCATTTCACATTCCCTACACTTATAGGGTTTCTCACCAGTGTGAGCTCTCTGATGTCGAGTAAGTTCTGAGCCACGACGAAAGGACTTCCCACATTCCTTGCATTTATATGGTTTCTCACCAGTATGAACACTCTGATGTCGAATAAGATGTGAATCAGAGATAAAAGCTTTCCCACATTCCTTACATTTATGAGGTTTCTCACCAGTATGAACTCTTTGATGCAGACTCAGCTGTGAGGCGCAACTATAGACCTTTCCACATTCCTTACATTCATAGCGTCTTTCACCAGTATGGATGATCTGATGAAGACTAAGTTGTGTGTCATAACGAAAAGCTTTCCCACATTCCTTACATTTATGGGGTTTTTCACCAGTGTGGATTCTCTGATGTCGAAAAAGGTGTGAGGGACGGGTAAAGGCTTTCCCACATTCCTTACATTCATAGTATTTCTCATCAGTATGAATTCTTTGATGTAAATTAAGTTGTGAGGTAGATGGAAAGGCCTTCCCACACTCCTTACATTTAAAGGGTTTCTCACCTATATGAATCTTTTGATGTTTGCTAAGTTGTGAGCTAGAATGAAAGGCTTTCCCGCATTCCTTACAATTATGAGTTTTCTCACCAGTACTAATGCTCTGAGGTTTAGTAATTTCAGAGTCATGAACAAAGGCACATTTCTTATTTTCAGTACTTTTTTTGCTTTCATGAATTCTCTGATGCTTAATCAAGTCTGACCTACTATTAAAGGCTTCCCCACATTCTCCACATTTAGAGTCTTCTTCCTTATTATGACTTCTTTCATGTTGAATATGGTGTGATTGGGACCCTAAAGCTTCCTTACGTTCCTTGCATTCACAGGACTTTGCTCTGGTATGAATTGTCTGAGGTACTCTATGAACTGTGCACTGAGTGGAAGTGGACCTTTCTTCAGAGGTTATTACAGCTTGTCTGAAATGGCCCTTCTGTTGTCTCTCCAAGTGGCATTTGATTTCTCTGTTATCTCTGACCCTAGTGCACTCAAGGTTAGAGTGTGTAAGTCTTTTTGTTATCTCCTGTTGTAATGATTTAATTTCACAACTGTTCTCCTTTGGAGATAAATTCTTGGTCTCTCTTCTCTTGGACTCCCAATCTGTAAGATAACAAAAACGAAAATAGGAGAGATTTTCACGTTGCAGAAGCAAGGATAGTTCTGAAGTAGAAATAACAAACTAAAAACAGCGAATAATTTAAATACTCTTAACACTGCATTGCAATTTGTAAGAAAAAATAAATAAGGGGGAGGGAAGAATGAGAATAGAGAAAATGAGGAGAGCTTGTGAGGGAAGTGGTTCTTCATGTCAGCTGGGGAACTTGTTAAAAATACGATGTCCAGGAACCACCTAAGACCAACTAAATGAGAATCTAAAGCCTACATTATATCTAACAGAAAGTCCCCTCATCTCTAGCCTCAAAATACATCCAGATTTTCACTACTTCTCTCTATCAGTATCTCTCACCTTGTCCAAAGCCATCCCTCATCAAGATTAACACGACACTATCCTGATGGCTCTCCCTGCTTCCACTGTTGCCCTCTCAATATTCCATACCCGAGACAGTAGTCGGCGTGTTCCTGTTAGAGTAAGTTGGATCATGCCATTCTTCTGCTCAAAACCCTCCACTGGATTTCCCTCTCGTGCAGAGTAAAAGTCAAAGTCCTTATGTGGTCTACAAGGACTTCGCTGAACTTGTCCTGCACTACCCCTTTCTGATCTCGCTGCCCACCTCCTCCCCTCAGCTGACTCTGCTCCAACTGCCTGATCAACTGGATGTTCCACGAACTTGCCAGGCACATCCCTCCTTCAGAATCTCTGCCTGCAAATCTCTTCCCTAAGATGTCAATATGGCTCATTCCATTACTTCATTCCGACCTCTATTCAAATGCCAACGCATACGAACACTCAACAAAACAGGACCCTCATCACTCTACTGATTCTATTTTTGCAGAGTACTTATCATCACGTCATTTTATTTATTTCCCCAACATTATAAAAAATTTCAAACATACAGAAAAATGGAAAGAATTGGACAGTGAACCCCCATATTCCCACTGCTTAAATCCTACAATAACCATTTGGCTCTACTTGCCTTATCACATATCTATCGATCCCATCCATCAATCCATCTTGCAGACATCAGTAAACTTCACCTCTAGACTCAACAGATTCGATTATACTTTAACTTGTTCACTTCTGTATTGTCTGCTCTCCCTTCACTGTACCTGCACTGAGTAAATACTCAATAACTATTTGTTTGATGAATGAATGGCCATTGGTATTTTTATCAATCTCCCTCAGTGATTCTGACGCCATTCAAAGTGAGGGACTCGCTGTTTAAATACGGTGCTTCTCCCTGCACTTTATAAGATAAAACATAAAATTCCTTAGCAGACCTGCAAAACTGCACACTATCAGGACCTGCTTCCTTATTCACCTTCATTTTGAAGTGCTCTCTCCTTCATTCACCATGAGCCCACTAGACTGGCCTCTACTTGACTCCTATATCATGCTAATTACTTTCTCATCCTAGACCCTTTCAGGAAATGCTCCATCTCCCATGAATGCTCTGTTCCAGGATCTCTGCATGGCCAGCTTCTCTCATTCTAAATATCTTAATTTTCTGTCAAGTATCCTCTTCTTTGCCCTCCTAATCTATTCCTCAATTCTGGAATTACATGTTTATTAATCAGTTTACCTACTGGTAAAATTTTGCCCAAAGTGGCCTAGAATTAACATAATACTTATTTTACTCACCATGATATAACCAATCCCCAGCACACAGTTCAATTAATGTTAAATAAACTAGTCACTAGATTAAGGGTATTCAGGTGGAAATAAAGGGAAACATGCTAAAGATAATGAAATTAGGAGAGTGACTTGAGAATCAGAGTCATTGCTCCATGCTTTTAATTACTTAACAGGTGATAGAGGAGTCTTCCTGCCTCCAATCCCTCCCAACTTCAGTATGCTCTCCCTACATCACTTCCACGCACCTGGCAGTAACGCACAAGCAAGGCAGCACCATTCGAGTAAATCTGTATATGTGCTGACACCAGGCCCCTAGAATATTGACAGCTTTACACAACAATAAAAATCTTATGTAATTCTGAGAAAATTCTAATGGAAAATGAGGATACTATGGCAACCATTTATGAGAGGTTATATAGTGTTGTGAGGAAGAATACAACTCTACAACCAGAGTGCTTGGGTATGGATCCTCGTCCCATGATGTGCTAGTTGTATGACACTGGACAGTTACTTAACTATTTAGAAATTAAGAATGCTGGTCTGAGACAGGGGAGATGCTTGTTCTCCAGATGCTCAGTTACGGTGTCAGAGTTTTATGCAAGCACCTTGCTGCCTGGGTTATTCCCCTTGCTCTTGTTATGGTTCAGGGTGGTTGGACCAGCCCAGGGCAGGATGCAGAAAAGACACATAGCTGGGAAATCTAGAGAGATGAATAAGCCTGGAACAACTGGTGAGCAGAGAAGATTCTTCTGTGACTAACATATAGTCTGTATCTGGGATCTAACGAAAATGCCACTCCACTGGGGAGGCTATAATTCTGTCCTTGGGAGAAGGGCACTAAGCAAGGTCTACATAGTGATTGGTAAAATGATGTTGGCATTTTATGTTGTATAGGAAGTTCCAGACATCAGATGTCAGAAGACACTATTATTTTAATATTTTGGAAAAACTATCTACGAGAAAATGAAAATTATGCAAAACACATGGATTGAAATAATAATCATGGACCTTAAAGGAATGCTGAAAGCAAAAAAGTAACATCCAGCACAGCACAGGCTCCCACCCCGTACAATCACTTGTCAATGCCAAAGAACCATTCCCCTGAATCGATCTTCAATCCCTCCACTTTCCCTACTCCACGGTCTTATTCTAGGACAAGGCCAAACCATCTGGACCCCACAACAGCTTCCTAACAAGCTTCACCATTTTCACTCATGAACCCTCTGATTCAATCTCTACAGGACAGCCAGAGAGAGGTCTTAGAAATCCAACCCAATCACGTCCCTACCTTGTTTAAAATCCTTCAATGGGGGCCAAATGTCCTCAAGAAAAAAATTCAAACTCCCAGCTTTGGTGAGAAGGCCCTGCATGATGCTGACCTCCATTCAAGTGTTCAATACCCAGAGCTTTCTCTCCTCAGCGCCGTCAATGTATAGGTTCCTCTACCTGGTACAGCATTCCCACCACTCTGCCTGGATCCTACTACTTGACTTTGCGGCTTCCTATCATTTGTCACAATCTGAAAAGTCTTCCAGTATTATAATATTGCCCCTATTATTCTCTCACAGCAGTGTCTCACCTGTAACCATCGCCCCTAGAAAGACACCCATTTCTTTGTCTACAGCACAGGGCAGGTTTCTAAAAAGAAAACCTTGCAGGGTTATCAGTGATTAGGGATTTAAGTCAGCCCTTCAGTCCTCTGCAGATTACTGGTAAGACTGGCTCTTCCTCAACATTTCCCATGAATTCAAGAGCCATGATTCAAGGGCAGGGCCAGAAGAAGCCCTGAGTCATAAACCCTGATCACATTTGGCTCTTCCCTCCCCGCCAGAGACACCATTCCCAGAAGGAGCCTGTAACTAAGACAATCCTTTATTTTCCCCTAAAAAGTCAATCAAGACTAATTCCAGCAGGCCTACCACCCCTCCTGACCCTAGCTGTTTCCTAGGTTATTCACTGTCACCTTTTATATTTCCTTCCAATGTTTTTTAACAGCCTTTTTACAAAACTGAAACAGCACAGATTCTAAATGTTATGTATCTGACTTTATTTCACTAAACATTATAGCACTGTTTAAAAAATATTTTATAAAAAATATTTAAGGGGCCAGCCCTGTGGTGTAGTGGTTAAGTTCACACGCTCCACTTCAGCGGCCCAGGGTTCATGGGTTTGGATTCCGGGCACGGACCTACACACTACTCATCAAGCCATGCTGTGGTGGTGTCCTACATACGAAATAGAGGAAGACTGGCACAGATGTTAGCTTAGGGACAATCTTCTTTCAGCAAAAAGAAGAAGATTGGCAACAGATGTTAGCTCAGGGCCAATCTTCCTCACCAGAAAAAAAAAAATATTTCAAATGCTGAGCGTTCTGTATCCTAATTGTTGTAGTGGTTATTTGAATCTACATGTTACAAAATTTCATAGTAATATATACCAAAAAAAAAAAAGAGTATATGTGAAAATGGGTGAAATCTGAGTAAGGTTTGTAGTTTATTTAGTTACTACTATTGTGTCAACATCAATTTCCTGGTTTTGACAATGTACTATGATTAGGTAAGATGTTATCATTGGGGAAAGCTAAGTGAAGAGTACACAGGAACTCTGTACTATTTTTGCAACTCCTATTGAGTCTAAATTATTTCAAAATAAAAAGCCAAAAGGAAACAAACCCCCAAACACTGAGGGCTCCTCAAATGGGCCTTCCACAATGTTGGGCAATCTTTGTATGTCTTCCTAATTCATTTTCTTGCTTTTCTTCCCATTCGCTTTCCCTCTTAAAACCTCTATAGTCAGATTTTTGTCCCTAGTCCCCACCAAAACTACTATTTTAAGGTCTCAAATAAGCTCCACGTAGCCAATTACGACAGTTAGTTAATCCTCAATTACTGTCTTACCCATCAGCAGTATTTACGCGGCTGTTTACTTCCTCCTTAAAGCACTATTCTCATTAGGACCCTGGACACCACATCCTCCTGAGTCCTCCTAGCTCACTGCCTATTCCTACTTGTTTTCTCTTGCTGGATCCTCCTCCTCTTCCCAACTAAACGTCAAAGTGCTCCAGGGCTGAGTCATCCAACATCTTTCCTTCTCTGTCAACTTCTACCTCCCTAGGTGATACCCTGTTGTAAGCTCAGCACATGGTAATACCGAACACACACTACATTTTCCAGACAGCCTAGGTTTGATCATGAGACTTGAAACTGACCAGTGGGATTTGAATGGAAATGAGAGAAGGAACATGCTCTCCCACTCCCACTCCCACTCTTCAATTCTGCTGCTTGGAAGGTGGACCCGTGGTGACTCCTCACACACCATATGGACGAAGGCTATACTCTCATCCTCTGGAGCCTGAAGCTGGGTGGAGCTGAGCCACCGAAGCCCTGGAGCCTCCACTTACAAAGTGCTACATATGAGTACAATGAAATACTTTTTCATTCTATGTGAGAGTAAAATGAAATTGTAAGGTCAAAGCTCCTGGAATCTGGATGTCTGTAACTCATGACAAACCTGTATCTTAATTCCCATACTGGCTTCCTGCTGACACTCAATTCATGAAGTCTATTTCCTCTTCAGAGTCTTTGTACTTGCTGTTCTCTCTACCTTGGTCTCCCCCTCACCACATCTCTGCACAATTCCTTTCCTCCCTCTTTCAGGTCCGCCTGCTCCAATGTTACTTCCTCAGAGGACTGTCCCCAACAACACAATCCTACATAACAGAGTCATACCTCATTATTCTCTAGCTTAAACTGAATGAGATTTTTCTTCAAAATGTACTGCTACTTAAATATTATGTACGTATCCATTTTTTGTCCATCTTTCCCACTAGAATGTACCAGAAACCCCACAAGACAGGGCCTTTCACTTGTTCACTGTTGTATCTCCAGTAAGAAATTGCTGAATGGTGACCCACAGAACAACTCTAAATGCAAAAGAGAACACAGGAGATTGTTTTCAGAGTGGGGAACTTGGTGAACTCACACTCCAACAAAAACAATGAAAATAATGCAAAAAAACCCAACCAAAATAAACCTTTTTGGAACTCTGAAATTTAAGCAAAGCCACAAAATGAACTGAAAATTGTCGATCCAATAGAAACTACTGAACCTTGGTGAGAAAGTAGGATTTGTGACATTTTAATGTGGGGCTTTCCCATTCCCCTTCCCTTGCCAGCTCATCGGCACAGTTGTTAAAAGCTAGCAGGCTTGCAGCCAGTGGAGAGGTCTGACCTCTTCTGGAGTGCCATTAAAAACATCACCCATCCAATATTTTTTCAGACCTTGCATCTCCCTGGAAAATCTATTCATAAGGTGTTGCTGCTATTTGATTTGAATCAGGGCTCAGCTCAGCTAGGGGAGAGGAGAGACTGGAAGTCCCACCCAGAGCATTACCGAAAACAATAGCAAACTCCTGGCAATGTCCCAGCTGCCTAAGGCTGTGATTTCAACTGGGGCAAACAATAACTAGAGGGGAATTTGAAAGGAAATCTTAAGCCTTAGATGACCACAGGAAACTCTGAGAAGTTCCAACGTGTTCCTGGGAATGTAAAAGGGAGGGTTGTCCACATGCCCAGGAAAGCCCTGAGAAAGGAGAAGGCCCAATCATTCAGATCTGCCTAAACTTGAGGTCCTGTGAAAGCGGGAAGTGCAAGCTAAGGTTGTCGTGTAAACTACCTCAAGTTTGAAGGCCTGCCTTCTCACACAGATCTCCTTGGCAGAGAGTGGAGAAATACAGTAAGGCATTTAAAGAAATCTTCTGACCAATCATTGGCTTACCACCAAATTATACTGACCCAGGAGTAACCCCTAGGAAGCCAAACTTAAAAATAAAAACAAGAACTTAAAAAAAGAAAGCTATTGGAGAGCTCAGTGGCTGTACACTACAGAGAATAGAGTCTAGAGAATTAGTCAAGGAAAATTGCTAAATTAAAAAGCAGCAACAAGAAAAACAAACAAAAAACAAATCCCAGAAACAACAACAAACTCAGTGAGAGAGAAATAAGACACTAGATTTGGGTGGGTGAAATGGGTGAGGGGGTCAACTGTATAGTGATGGATGGTAACCAGACTTTTGGTGATCACTTTGTAGTGTATACAGATGTTGAATTATAATGTACACCTGAAACTTACATAATGTTATATACCAATTTTACCTTGATTAAAAAAAAAGATACCAGACTTGTGACAATATATTATCTAAAATCTCCACTTTTTGACAAAAAATTATGAGATATACAAAGAAACAGGAAAGATGTCACATACACAGAAAAAAAAAAGCAGCTAACAGACAATGTATCTGAGGGGGCCCAGTTTATGGATTCAATAGACAAAGACTTTAAATAAGCTACTATAAATATGCCTTTAGTTCAAAGAACTAAAGGAAGTCATATCTAAAGAATTAACGGAAAGTATAAGAATCTCAAAAAAGTGGCAGAAATTATAAAAGACAGGGCCAGCCCCAGTGGCGTAGTGGTTAAGTTCAGTGTGCTCTGCTTTGGTGGCCTGGATTTGGTTCCCCGGCGTGGACCTACACCGCTTGTCTGTTAGTGGCCATGTTGTGGCAGCAGCTCACATACAGAAAGAGGAGGACTGGCAATAGATGTTAGCTCAGGGTGAATCTTCCTCAACAAAAAACAAAAAGAAAAACAACCAAACAGAAATTTGAGTTGAAAAGTACAGTAACTAAAACAAAAAATTCAACAGCAGACCTCTGCAACAGATTTGAACTGGCAGAAGAAAGGATCAGCAAACATGAAGACAGGTAAACAGACAGACTATTTCAGTCTGTGGTACAGAAAGAAAAAGGAATAAAAAATAAAATAGAGCCTCAGAGACCTGAGGGATATTATAAAGCATAGAAATATATGCATAAAGGGAGTCCCTGAATGAGAACAAGAAAGGGGTAGAAAAACATTTGAAGAAATAATGTCCCCAAACTCCCCATATTTGATGAAAAACATTACACATCTAAGAAGCTCAATGAACTCCAAGTGGAATAAACTTGCTACAAACTTGGAATAAACTTGATCCAAACCTAGACACACCACAGTCAACTCATAAAAGTCAAAGATAAAATCTTAAAAGCATCAAGAGAAGCAATTCATCACATACAAAGGATCCTCAATAAGACTGGCAGCAAAACCATGGAGAACAGAAGAAAGTAGAATAACATATTTGAAAAAAAAAGGGACTGTAAATCAAGAATTCTATGTTAAAACTATCCTTCATAAAAACAAGAAAAATTAAGATATTCCCAGATTATTTTTAAAACAAAAGGAATTTATCACTAGCAGATCTGCCCTATAAGAAATACTAAAGGGAGCTGTTTAGGCTGAAATGAAAGGACAGAAGACACCTTGAATTCACACAAAGAAATAAAGAGCATCAGTAAAGGTAACTACATAGGCAAATATAAGACGATATAAAAGTATTTTTGCTTCTTCTATCTGACTTAAAAGACAACTACATAAAGCAACAATTATAAAGATGTGTTGATGGTGTGTTAGTTTCCCATTTCTTATATAACAAATCACCATAAATGTAGCAGCTTAAAACAACTGAAACTTATTACCTTGCATGTGGTTCTGGAGGTCAGAAGTCTGACATGGGTCTCGACAGGCTAAAACGAATGTGTTGGCAGCCAGGCTGTACTCCTTTCTTGAGGCTCTAGGGAAGAATCTGTTTCCTTGCCTTTTCCAACTCCTGGAGACTGCCCACACTCCTTAGCTCATCACGGTCCCCTTCCTCCATCTTCAAAAGCAGCACACTGCATCCCTCTGTACATTTCTTCTGTCGTCACACCTCTAACTCTTTCAAGGACCCTTGTGATTACATTGAACCCATGTGAATAATCTAGGATAATCTCCCTAATTTAAGGCCAGCTGATCTGCAACCTTAATTGCTCTTTGCCACGTAAGGGCAACAGTTTCCAGGGATTGGGATGTGGATATTTTTGAGGGAGTCATTATCCTGCCCACCCATATTGGCTTATACTGTTATAAGGTGTATTTGTATGACAGTAATAGTATAAAGAAGGGAGGAGGGAACAGGGGTATACTGGGGCACAATTTTTTAATAAGATTAAAGTTAAGTTAGTATTAATCCAAACTAAATTGTTTTAAGATGCTAATTGTAATTTCCAGGGCAACTGCTGAGAAAATAACTCTAAAAACTATAGTAAAAGAAACAATAAGAAACCTAAAATGGGACTCTAGAAAATATCTCTTTAATATAAATATAGTAATGGAAGAATAGAAGTACAAAAGGAAAATAACACACGCAGAAAACAAATACCACAATGCCAGACACAAATCCTACCCTAGCAGTAGTTACATTAAATGTAAACATATTAAACACCCAAACAAATGGCAGAAATAGGCAGGATGTATTAAAAAAACATGATCCAAGTATGTGCTGTCTACAAGAGACACACTAAATTCAAGGACACAAAAAGGTTGACAGAGAAGGATAAAAAAAGATATACCCTGCAAAGAGTAATCAAAAGTGAGCTTCAATAACTATACTCTTGTCAGACAAAATAGAGGTTAGGAAAAAAATTTTAACTAGAGACAAAGAAGGACGATTTTATAATGATAAGAGGGTTAATCTATCAGAAATTATATTATAAGCATATATGCACATAATAATAAAGCCCTCAAATACATGAAGCAAAAACTAATAGAATTGAAGGGAAAAATAGACAATTCAACAAACTGGAGACTTCAATGCTCTACTTTCAATAATGGATAGATCAACCAGCCAGAAGATCAACAAGGTGACAGAAAACAACATACTGTTAAATAACCAATGCGTCAAAGAAGAAATCACAAGAGAAATTGGAAAATACCTCTGAGTTGGATGAAAGGAAAACTAAACATACCAAAACTTAACAAAATATAGTTAAAACAGATCTTAAAGGGAAATTTACAGCTTAAAATGCCTATATAAAAAAAAAAAGATCTCAAATCAATTATCTAATTATACACCTTAAGGAACTAGATAAAAAAGAGCAAACTAAACCCAAAGATACCAGAAGGAAGGAAATAATAAAGATTAGAGGAGAAAAGAACAAAGTAGAAAAAGAAAAAAAGAGAAAAATCAAGTGTAACTGTAAGTTGCTTCTTTGAAAAGATCAACAAAACTGACAAACCTTTAGCTAGATTAACCAAAAAAAAGGGGAGAAGACTCACACTAATATCAAGAATGAAAGCGGATATTACTACCAACCTTACAGAAATAAAAAGGATGATAAGCAAATTAGCGGTTGCCTAGGGCTGGGTGTGGGGAGTGACTGCTAATGGGCATGGGGTTTCATTTTGGGGTGATGAAAATGTTCTAAAATTAGATTGTTGTCACAGGTGCAAAACTCTATATACTAAATATACTAAATATACTAAAACCACAGAACTGTACACTTTAAATGAGTGAATTTGATGAAATGTGAATTATAACTCAATGGAGCTGTTTTTAAAAGTCTGGACAAAACTGGATCCAAAGTGCAGGGAAAATGGTTGTCTCGTGGGAAAGAGGAAGCCACTTCCTTAGTGAAATCAGAGGGGAATGTGAGGAAGGGCAGCAAGAGAATGCTACATGGAGTAAAAATTTGAGGCCTCATGCTGAGACATCCTTACTTTCTTCTCCAGATATCAGGGTTTTGGGGGTGCTTTCTTACCAACATCTCGGAAGTGCTGCCTTCTCACAGGCCAACTGGGTGACCAGCTGCCATGGCTTTCCCCTTACAAGTTACCATCACTCACCTGGGCACCATTCTCTTGTCTCTTTCCTCTTAACCATCCACGGCTCCTTCTTCTGCTCCAATAAGGAGATCACATCTGGCTTAGAATCAGAAAGTCCTGATCAAGAAAAAAAAAAATGGGACAAAGTTATATTGTGGGTGTCCCGAAATTAAAACCAGTCCATGATGATCAAGAAAGAGGAATTAGTAGATTAAGGGTCTGAGGAAGGGGTAAAGGTCGGAGGAACAAAGATAAAATCGTCCAACAGAGCAGCCAATTTCTAACTTCACAAGGGACAAACCATTCTTTGGTAAGCAAGAATCATTAATTCAGCCAGGCACTTGAAAAACACTCACAAGAAATTCATAACAAAGAACATAAAAATTCCAGGCGGCCAATTCGGAATTTCGCGGGGCAGATAAACTTACCCAGTGAGATCAGGTTGTTATAATTCTCCAACATTACATCCTGGTACAAATCCTTCTGAGTAGAGTGCAAGCATTCCCACTCCTTTTGAGAGAAGTAAATCGCCACATCTTTGAACTTCAAGCCCTGGAACCATAGATAAATATACTATTTGTGAAATTAATGGGCAAAATCTTGAAACTGGAACAAAAGAAAAAGAAGAAATTCAGTAGGGGAACACCACTGGGAAAACAGGCTGTGCTGGACCCTTCAACACAGATGGTCAGTGTGGAAACAAGAGTGATCAGAGCACACATCATTCTTGGTGCACACATCAGTCTTAAACATGCAACTATAGATGTAACCCGTTGGCATTATCCTCTTCCATTATTTACCCAGGTGGGGGAATAAACAAAGTCCAGATAATTGGTGTTTCCTAATTAAATGAAATTGTACCCGCAAGTACACAGCACACTCTATTGTTCATCACACAACACTTGTAACCATCTCCTGACCATTCTCCCAAAAAAGAAATGTTTGAAAAGCTTGATTCAAAAATAACATAAAATTTCAATTTCTGAGAAATAGGATTTGAATATAACTTAGTGATTTAATCATTTCTTAAAAACTCAGGCTCATAAATATGCCAGAATATTAAATCCTAATCACTTTTCCATGTCACCACAAATTCTAAAACAGACATCATTTTCACTGGCTGTATTCTTACGGACTCGATGTTCTTATTTTGGGACACTAGTTTGGACAAGTTCTCTAAAGTTCTTTTGCAATTGTGAGAGTTATTACTTGTCAACAATGTATACACCTGGCTATATTATTCCTGTTACCATAAATTGTCTCTAACTATATTCTCCTTGTTCCTAAGCTACCAAAACTGATGGAGGAAGATCCAGGCTCACACCCATGTGACCCAAGATGAGCATACACTATGCAAGTTCAAAATGGACCCACTTATTGGTGTCTTCCTGGCACAGTCTCCTTGTAATATCACATAATTCCATACACTCAGTCTATCACATCCCTATCATGTCCCCAATTCTAAAAATCTCAGAGAACTGGAGATATGGGCAAATACTGAGACTGCAACAAATTAACATCAATTACCTTCTTGTCTAATTGGAAAATCCAAGTTTGTAACATGGGATCCCACTTAACCACTCATCTCCACTTCATCAAATCGCAGCTCTAACAAGGGAGGTATCAAATTTCCAGCAAGGGCTGGTTTCCCCACTCCAGCAACACTCCTGGTGGAAGGATATGCACTTAAGGAATGCTAAGTGGTTTGCTGAATGAATACCTAAATACCTGTTGGAGAACAGAGGGACACATGGGACAGCAGCCTTTGGTGGCCTCACTCATTGGAATGAGAAGAGCTGGGGAACAAGTTCCTTGGAGGGCCTCAGGGAAGAAGGAAGTTTCAGGAAAAAGAAACCCACTGTTCAAATTTTCCAAAATAAACAATGCATTCAATGAAGGAGAGGATAATGATATGGCTTTTAGGGTTGCAAACACAGATCACTTACATCCTGGGTTCATCTTGGAGAAAGGCAGAGCTGGAGGAGGCAGAGGAGGAAGAAGCAAAAGCAGCCCTGAGACACTGGACTGACCTCGGGGCCCTAAAGGACTGAGAATGAATCTTCCTCCCCGCCCCTGTTCCACTCTGCCTGTTTGGGCACCCCCCCAACCCCCCCACCACGACCCCCCATACACACACAGTCTCTCTTGATTTGAGGGAAAATAACAAACCTTTACCTTCCTGGAACTCCAGGGAATCCAACCGTGTATAACGTATTCAGAAGAAACAACCTTTCCACCATCAGGAGCTGATCTGGGCCCACAAGGGCCTGCTCTGACCTGTGCCTGGCAGACCCTTGTTCCACAATCTGGAAGACAATGAACTCCTCAGCCACGGAGGCATCCCAAAGACATGACGGAGCCCTCAGGCCCAGGAACACAGGACACTGGGGCAGGCCCAGCCCCGAATGACGGTTTCTGCAACAGGTCTCCAGCCTCTGCCAGGCCTCACAGACTCAGTGCATCAGGTGTCTCCTTGGCTTTGTTCCCAGATCCCAGGACTAGGGCCCTCAGAACCCAGACTGAAACCTCCTTCCACAGAGACCCTGTTCAAAAGCACCAATACTGAGCCAGACAACCCACAGGGATCAGCAGGTCCTGAGCAGCCTCAGCAGAGCTCAACCAGGAGGCGGGTTGCAACCGCTTTACATGAAATCACAGTTCTCAGAACCCTCGTGGCCAGCACATCGTGGTTCCCAACCAAGATCACCCATGGCTTTCCTGCCTGACATTATTCCCTCTCACCCCTACCCCCGGCCTCACAGCTGAGAGGCAGTGTTCACTGCCTCTCAAGTACAATCATTGTGCATTAAGCACTTTAAGTTTCTGGTGCCTTATATGCATTAATCCTCAGGAAAGGCCCATGTTTCAAAGGAAACTTTAGCTTACAGAAGCGAATCACTGACACAAATTTGCAGTTGGCAGAGGCACTGCAGGGCTCTGAGTCTAGATTTCTCCACCTCTATAGTTGACTGCCTTCCATTTCTGGCTCTTGCAGCTGCAGCCGGGGATTTCCTGATTCTTTAAAAGAACTCTGAGCTGGGCTCTGCACTTCAGGGAGCAGAAAATGTTCAGTCTGCTCTGTTTGTTGCTGCGAGCACAGCACTCTACGAGGGGAAATCAAAGGTTGAAGGAAAAGGGAGGAAAGAAGCGACAAACAAACAAAATTCCTTTATTCAAAAATATCCATCAAAATCCTCCATGAGTCTGACTCTGTGTGGGCACTGGGGACAGGATGACTCTGACCCAGAACCTGCCCTCAAAAAGCTCAGTATCAGGGAGGAAAAAGAAAAAAGTAGAGACAATCACAAGACATCATGCTCTGTGGCGGACTGGTTACCACAACTAAATCACCAGCCGAAAAATAATGCACTGAATATTAAAAACATTTTGGAATGCAATGATGAGCTGACAAGCATGCAATCTTCAATAGCTAAAACTAACTCAAAATGGGAACTAGAGAGATGTGCTGAGCCACCGGCGTTTATTTTACCAGAAAACCTGCTGAGCCGGGCTAACCATGAACTTTGACATTCACAACCTTAAAGAGCAGGGAGAGAGACCCAGCCGACAGCTGGTCAAGATGGGAGTGTAACTGGTTCTGCACTGCAAAGACCTGGGACCTCCAGGACCACGCTCTCAGAACAAGGGGAAAAGCAGCAGTAGCACTCCCACCCTGGGGGGCTGCAAGGAAAACGGCCTGACTTGAACCCTATCGGTCGGTGGAAGGAAAGTTCTCCCCTGAGGAACAGTAACAAGTCAGCGCTTCCACAGGTCTGCAGCTCACATTCACATTACTCAGGCGAATCTAAAAACTGGCCGTCTCTTACAGCGGTTCTGGTTCAGCCGTGCTCTTGGCAGAAGCAAACACAGACTTGCCCTAGAGGGACAATCTTCAGCCAGGCCTCAAGAGTCCAGGGGTAGAATTCCAAAGAAAACGACCCAAAAGTCAAAAATAATAACAGTACAACATTGTAAACGCACTAAATGCCACCGAACTGCACACTATAAAATGGCTAATTGTATGTTATGTGAATTTCGCCTAAATAAAAAATTAAATAAAAGTGAAACATGCAAAGGGGCATAATTCCATGATCAAAAAGTCAGGAAAATCTGGGGCTGGCCCCATGGCCGAGTGGTTAAGTTCGCGCGCTCCGCTGCAGGCGGCCCAGTGTTTCGGTGGTTCGAATCCTGGGCGTGGACATGGCACTGCTCATCAAACCACGCTGAGGCAGCGTCCCACATGCCACAACTGGAAGGACCCACAACGAAGAATAAACAACTATGTACCGGGGGGTCTTTGGGGAGAAAAAGGAAAAAATAAATAAATAAATAAATAAAATCTTTAAAAAAAAAAAAAAGGAAAATCAGTCATGCGATTGTTTCAACTTTTCACTATATTCGAAAATTTCATTAATAAAACCTTAGGGGGAAAATAACACACCTGCAAAGATTCACATATTATATAGATAATACTAAAGAATATAAAACAAGTATATTACATCTTTTTTAAAAAGGAGGTAAGATGGTAAAAAACAAAACTCCACAAAAATGACAGGTAGATATAAAAGAAAAAAAATTAAAACTTCTGGAACAAAAAACATAATACTTAAGGGGTTGGCTCTGTCACATAGTGGTTGGGTTTGCACACTCCACTTCAGCGGCCTGGGGTTCACATGTAGGTTTGGATCCCCGGTGTGGACCTGCACACCACTTGTCAAACCACGCTGTGGTGGCATCCCACATAAAATAGAGGAGGACTAGCACAGATGTTGGCTCAGCAACAATCTTCCTCAAGCAAAAAGAGGAGGACTGGCAACAGATGTTAGCTCAGGGCCAATCTTCCTCCCCAAAAAACAAAAAAACCAAAACCAAACAAACAAAATAATATTTAAAATTAAATCATACAATAACTGGAATAAATATCTCTGAAGAGAAAAATTACTGGAGTGGAAGATATAAAAAATGATTATGCAGAATGCTATCAAGAAACATAATATGGGAAAGTATAAGAGAGGTTAAGAAGATAAAATGAGACTGTTTCACAGATATCTAACGAGTTCTGGAACAAAAAAAGAGAAAGAACTGAGAAAAAGCTGTAACTGAAGACATAATGGCTAAGAAATTTTCAGAAGTGGCAAAGGAAAGCATTATTCAAAAGCCCAGTGAGTCTCAAACAGAATAAATAAAAAGAAATCCTACATCACTACAGAGCATTAAAAAGAAAAAGAAGGGGCCAGCCCAGTGGCCGAGTGGTTAAGTTCGTGTGCTCTGCTTCGGTGGCCCAGGGTTTTGGCGGTTCGGATCCTGGGTGCAGACATGGCACCACTCATTAGCCCATGTTGAGGTGGTATCCCACATAGCACAACTAGAAGGACCCACAACTAAAAAATATACAACTATGTACTGGGGGGGATTTGGGGAGAAGAAGCAAAAAACAAAACAACAAAATGATGTAGACAGATTGTCTACAAAAGAACAACAGTCTGATTGACAAATGACTATTCAACAGCAACAATGTAAACCAGAAGACAGCAGAATAGCTCAGTCTGCTGAGAGAAAATTCTCTCTCACAAATGAGGGTAAATAACGATCTTTTCAGAAAAATAGAGATTCAGGGGCCGGCCCCGTGGCCGAGTGGTTAAGTTCACGTGCTCCACTTCAGCGGCCCAGGGTTTCACCGGTTTGGATCCTGGGTGCGGACATGGCACTGCTCATCAAGCCATGCTGAGGCGGCGTCCCACATGCCACAACTAGAAGGACCCACAATTAAAAATATACAACTGTGTAACAGGGGGGCTCTGGGGAGAAAAAGGAAAAATAAAACCTTTAAAAAAAAATAGAAACTCATTAAAGTATATAATTCCATCTGAAGGAAAGTGATCCCAGGTAGAGGTTTTGAGATATAAGAATGGTGAACAGAGAAAGTGGTAATATGTGGATAACCTAATATTCAAATATATAAAATAATAAAAATGTTTTATGGGTTAAAGAAAATGATGGGAGAAAAATATCTGATGACAATATAAGTTGTTTGATCAGCAGGAATATTCTAGTTCCTTATACCATTCAGCAAGAATATAAAGATGTTCTTTAGTTTGAGACACTGGTAAGTTAAGAAAGTATGTTAAAAATTCTAAGATAAGGGGCCGCCCGGTAGCACAGCGGTTAAGTGCACACGTTCTGCTTCGGCGGCCCAGGGTTCGCCGGTTCAGATCCCAGGTGTGGACATGGCACAGCTTGGCAGGCCACGCTGTGGCAGGCGTCCCACATATAAAGTAGAGGAAGGTGGGCACGGATGTTAGCTCAGGGCCAGTCTTCCTCAGCAAAAAGAGGAGGATTGGCCGCAGATGTTAGCTCAGGGCTAATCTTCCTCAAAAAAAAAAATTCTAAGGTAATCACTGAATAAACAAAACTAGTTTATAACTTTCAAACTCACAGAGAGAAAATGAATTGAGATTTTAAAAAATACAAAAAAGATAGAATAAAAAGCACAAACTAAATCAATAATGATACTTTTAATTATATCAGTAATAACAACCACTAACGGACTAAATGCTCTCATTAAAAGATAAAAGTTGTTCAAAAACCAAAGCTCAGTTATATGCTGTTTACAAGAGACATCTAAAACATAAACAAATATCCAGAAAGACTAGACATAAAAGGCCAAAAGATAACTTGTGTACACACCTAATTAAAAATAAATATATATAGACACATACAAATGAAACCAGGATGAAGGAGTCAGAATTTCCCTACATTGGGATGCAACTGTGCCTATATGCACAAGGTTAACGTGGGAAACAAGATAACCAAAGTTTCTGAGCTTGCCCAGGAGAACAGCAGGAGGGGACCACTGATGAAGAGATAAGGCTCACTGACAGCCCCCAGTCTGACAACTCACAGGAGCATTGAGAAGCTAAAATGACCGACTAAATTTTACACATCACAGACCAAAAATCTACCCCATGCGACACACAGAACCCTCTCAAATTTGCACATGCGACCCATGAAGAAGTACAACAGACGGTCGCCCCTGCTCAGAGGACTCTTAGAACGTCAGTCCCCAAGGCCACACGCTCCTCCTCCCCGTCTTATTCTCACAATGTGCTTTGGAAAAACGCTTAGAACTGCACGTAGGCAAGTTAATCTGTAACCGGTGGAAAGAATAACTTGTTAGCAGAAAATTTATGTCCTCTGCCCAAACTGTTCCTTCTGTCCCAGATAAGGAAGTAACAAGTTTTCTCAGCTTTCTCAGGAATGTTGCATTCAGCAGATCCACTCCGGAGAGGTGCAATGTTCTGCGGTCACCCTTCACCTGACATTTTAACCCCGTTTGCTCTACATCAGTCATTTCCAAATCAGGCCCCTTTCAGACGGATTTTTTTCAGGTTGACAGTCCACCATCTTCCTATATGCTAGCTTATCGCTTATTAAAGATCCTTCTCTACTACCACCTGCTTGGCCTTTTATCTTGCAGCAAGCAGATCAAGCCCTTGCTTGGTAACAAATACACATAAATAAAATAATAATTATGACAAACCTTCATCATTATGGAAGAACACATGGAAATAACTGATAGATACAACAGACAAAATGTCAGTAGAAATAGAAAATATTTAAATAACAAAATTAAGAAGCTTGATTTAATGGCCACATATAGAACAGTGCACCCAATTCTTCTCAATTATATCTGGAGGATTCAGAAAAACTGACCATGTTGGGCCTTAACACAAACCACAAACATTTTGGATGAATACATACTAATAAAAAGATGTACATTAATAGGACTGCCTGTGTGTGGGGTGGTAAATGGAAGTGAAGATAAGTAGATAAATAATCAGAATAAGAGAATGGCCTTGCTCAGACCAATAATAACATGCCACAAAATAAAGACTATGATTAATGTAACACTGCACTTGAAGCCTCTCCTCATCCTATCAAGGGAAACTAGTGCAGTAAAATGAGAATTACAACTAAATATAGGTTGAAAAAAGAAGGAAAACACCAATATTTACAGATTACAGACAGAAAGTGTCCTTATTCATCAATGATATAATTATCTAGTTAGATGACCCCCAAATCCAAAAGAATCTACCAGATATTAGAATAAATGAGGGTTCAGCAAGTTGAATGGACATAAAAATCAATACCTAAAAATCAATTTTATGTCTGTACGCAAGAAACAACGGGAAAATAATGACTAAAAATTAATACCATTTACAAAACGCACAAAATATAAAAATACCTAGGAATAAACTTAACAAAAGAAGTGTAAGACTTTAAAAATCTTATTGAAAACTATTATAGAAGAGCTAAATAAGCAGAGTTATGCTGGTCAGAGGGAGACAAAGACTCAATACTATGAAAACGTCCAGCTTCCCCACATTCATCAAGGATTCAGCACAGCGCAAAATGATATCCCAGCGGGGTTCGTATGAAACTTGATCAGCCAATTCTAAAATTTACATGGAGAAGCCAAAAGCCAGGGAACAGCTAAGAGACTCCTAGAGAACAAGACTATAGTAAAGGAACATGACTTACCAAATATCAAAACATCATTACAAATCTGTCTTAATTAAGACAATGTGGTTTTGGTGCAGTGATAAACAGACCAGTAGGGAAAGACAAACAGACCAGCAGGGAAAGACAAACAGACCAGCATATACAAAGGACAGAACAGATCAATATATATACATGGAAACTTAATTTATGACAGAATTGCCACTGAAATACAGAGGGGAAAGGATGACCGTGTAGTAAGAAACTTGGCCTCCAAAGAGAGGTCTTGCTTTTGTCCAGCTCATGGGATGTAATCTGTAAACACTTAGAATTTCCCAAGTGATAGGAGTGTCTCTGTCATTTATGGTGGGCCCCTAAGACCACATGTGTAAGTTTATGCTAATGAGATGGCTGAGGGTGGCAGCTGGTGTCTAAAGTGAGGGCAGTCTTGTGGGACCTATGCCCTCAGACTGTATAGTTTGCCTAATCCTTTGAAATGGCCTTTTTTTGTTGTTAAAGCTTGGCACCTGAGCTAACATCCATTGCCAATCTTTTTTTCTTCTTCTTCTTCTCCCTAAAGCCCCCAGTACACAGTTGTATATTCTAGTTGTGGGTCCTTCTGGTTGTGCTATGCAGGACGCTGCCTCAGCAGGGCCTGATGAGCTGTGCCATGTCCACATCCAGGATCCAAACCAGCAAAGCCCTGGGCTGCCGAAGCGGAGCACGTGAACTTAACCACTCGGCCACGGGGCCGGGCCCTGCAATGGCCTTTTCAAAAAATGATGCTGGGATATTAGTTATCCAAGTAGAAAAAGTGAAGCTGGACCCCTACCATATACCATATCGTAAAATCAATCCCAAGTGAATTAAAAACTTAACCACAACAGGCAAAACACTATCATTCATTCATAGAAAACATTATGGGACAATATCTTTACTCTTAGGAGAAAAGAGATTTCTTAAACAAGACATTAATAAATTATTAAAGGAAAGGAAAACGGTGTTAAATTTTATGGCATTAAAATTGAGAATTTCTACCATCATTTAAAGGTTGTAAATCAAGCCACAAACTGAGAGAAAGCATGTACAGCACATATAACTGACAAAAGATGACAATCCACAATATTTAAGAAATGCCTACAAAACATTAAAGATAATGAAAAACTGAAAATATAAAACAATAGAAAAATTAGCAAATGGCATGAAATGGTACTTCAGAGAAGAGAAAGCATGAGAGGGGGTTCAACCTCATTTAGTACCAAAACATGTAAATTTAAAATCAGAATAATATATCAATTCATAGCCACCAAATGGGTAAATATTTAGAAGTCTGACAATACCAATTGATGAGGATATGAAGAAACAGCATTTACAAATGTGTATAAACACCAGAAAACAACTGGGTGGTGTCTAGCAAGGCTGAAGATGCCCATACCCCATGACCCAACAATTCTGAGTTATATACCTAGAGAAATTCTTACACATGACACCAAGAGACAAATTCTAGAATGTTCACAGGAACAAGGTTTGTAATATAAAAGGAAAAAAAGATATATTTGTATAACGGATGGCTATGTAGTAGGATAAATTCATAATACGAATGAATATCCTGAATACACACACTGAGAGATAAGTAATGAAGTTGCAGAAGATTGCAAACAGTGTGATTTTACTCATATCAAATTTAAAAATGAAAAATACAAAATTCTGAATAGTTACCTCTGAGGAGTAGAGAAGGGGACTGGATCAGGATGATTCATGGCACACATGGGTTTTCAACAATAATTAACAGCCTACTTCCTAATTATGGTGTTCAGTCATTTGTCATACCTTACACATCTTCTGTAATTCAATATTTAATAACAGCAGTTTTAAAAAGACAGTTACAATATAGTGACAAAACCACAACAGACAGAGCGGAGGGGATCACACAGAGTCACCAAGCATAACCAGGAGACTGAAGCAGGCTTTGTAGAACCCTGAGAAAGGGTGGTGTGGGACAAATGCCTCTCTTGTGTTTCTTGTGCAAGAGGCAAGAGATAGCAGTGTACATTCTGGGAACTGCAAGAGTACAGCGAGAGAGGCAGCAGAGAGAGAGGAGGCTGGAAAGAAGGGTCAGATCATGAGATGTTTAGACTGGTTCTCACAGGTGAGGGGTTTTAAGCAGGACAAGTTAGCTCCAGTTACAAGTAGAAGAATCTTGCTATGGAAAATAAACAAACAGGGACTTACTAAGGTTAAGGGGTACGTGAAAATTTCATGTAATATGTAGAAGATTAACTGGGGCCTGGAAAAGGAACAAGATTCCAACAGACAAAAACAGACTTAACAACATTCCAAGTAGAGTGAACAGGATAAGCTGGAGATGGAGAGGAAGACTAATTGCATCCTTTGTGTCTGAGGAGCAGACAGTTAGCTGGCGTAATTGGTGAGGGATTCTGAGAAAGCAGTAGACAGAAGTAATGTTGGAAAAGTCCAAAGAAGCCAGGACAGAAAGGTCATCCTTGCTAGGACTAAACACACCCTTGCTCACCACTTTACTCCAATAGTAGGATTGGTACTCTAGTAAATATAGAATGTGCTTCTTAGTAAATATACAATGAATGTGAAAGAGTGGAGCTTTACCCTGAAAGTAACAGGGATTCACTGAATAAAGGAAGCGACATGACTGGACTATTTTACTGGTGAGGAGTAAAAGTAGAGCCAGGGAGCCCAATTAGGAGGTCAAGGCACTATCCACTCCCACAAAGGTCTGATCCGGCACACAGACAGTGGAGTGAGGTCATAGGGCATGAGATCAAGGAGTAGGAAAGGGACAGAAACAATGGGATTTCAGACCTCACTGGATGTTGGGAAGATCAGGAGGTAGGAGTCGGGAGACCTCCACGATGCCAGTTTAAGTACACATTCAAGTGAATTTCCATTACCGGCATATTCCCCAAAACTTGTAGATACATTACACAGAGGAAGTATGAGGAAGCCCATGGTCACAGAGCTAATAAATAACAGAAGTGGGTAAGACTTTACTCTTTTAAACAGTGCATAGCCTCTCACTAATACAGAGAAAGGACACATCACTCTGAGGAGAAGAGGAAACAGAGGGAAAAATGAATGGTCAAGAGTTGAAGGGCAAGGGGCTGGCCCGGTGGCCGAGTGGTTAAGTTCGCGCGCTCCGCTGCAGGCGGCCCAGTGTTTCGTTGGTTCGAATCCTGGGCGCGGACATGGCACTGCTCATCAGACCACGCTGAGGCAGCGTCCCACATGCCACAACTAGAAGAACCCACAACGAAGAATACACAACTATGTACCAGGGGGCTTTGGGGAGAAAAAGGAAAAAATAAAATCTTTAAAAAAAAAAAAAAAAAAAAAGAGTTGAAGGGCAAGGGGAGCTGGAGTTACTTCCTCATCAATGTGCTGAGAATGGAAGGGGAGGGTGTGGTCCTCTTCTGAGAATCTTAGGAAGGTTCTGGCCAGAATGGGAATGGGAAGACAAATTCAGTAAGATCTCACAGAATTCAAAAGGAAAAGAAGAAACATTAATCCAGAATAGAAAGAATATTTCTTAACCTTTAGAGAGAAAAGAATACTTGAGAACTGACCGGCCAGAACTAATGAAGGAAGAGCCACAGTCAGACACATCCAGGAAAAAAACCCTGATTATACTACAAATACTATGCCATTCTTCAAAATCGATTACTCCAAAGTCACAGAGAAAAGCCTAAACACCGCAAATCAGGAATCTTACAGCCCACATTCTCTGGTCATATCTCACACCAGTTTCTTTAAAGATTAAATGTTTGGACAAAAGTACTTGAGGAAAATATAAGAGATTTTTCTATTTTTGTAGTAAGGAAGACATTCTGGCATGACATAAAGGGGAGAAAACTTTGTTGTGCATGTGAGGAAGATTGGCCCTGAGCTAACATTTGTGCCCATCTTCCTCCACTTTGTAGGTGAGATGCCTCCACAGCATGGCTGATGAGTGGAGTCGGTCTGCACCTGGAACCTGAACCCACCAACCTCAGGCTGCTGAAGCGGAGCACATGGAACTTGAACCACTCGGCTACAGGGCTGGCCCCAAAAAAACATTTTTTGAAAACTCTGAATCTAACAGCACACATAAAATAGATCAAGTGTGAAAAAATATTTCTAAGTAAAGACATTGAAACAGTAATCAAAAACCTCCCAAAAATAAAAGTCCAGGGCCAGATGGCTTCTCTGGAGAATTCTACCAAACATTCAAAGAATATTTAATACCTATCTTCTCAAAATCTTCTAACAAGTTGAAGAAGATGGCACACTTCCTAACACATGTTATGAGGCCAACATCACCCTGATCCCAAAGCCCGACAAGGACAACATGAAGAAGGAAAATTACAGGCCAATATCACTAATGAACATAGATGCAGAAATCCTCAACAAAATATTGGCAAACCGAATACAGAAATACATTAAACAGATCATACACCAAGATCAAGTGGGATTTAGACCAGGAACACAGGGATGGTTCAACACTCGCAAATCAATCAATGTGATTCACCAAATTGACAAAATGAAGAATAAAAACCACATGATCCTCTCAATAGATGCAGAGAAAGCATTTGACAAGATCCAACAGCCATTTATGATAAAAACTCTTAACAAAATGGGGATAGGAGGAAATTACCTCAGCATAATAAAGGCCATATATGACAAACCAACAGCCAACATCATACTCAACAGGGAAAAACTGAAAGCCATCCCTCTGAGAACAGGAACAAGACAAGGGTGCCCACTCTTACCACTCTTATTTAACATAGTACTGGAGGTTTGGGCCAGAGCAATTAGGCAAAAAAAAGAAATAAAAGGAATCCAAACTGACAAGGAAGAAGTAAAACTCTTGCTGTTTGCAGACAACATGATTTTATATACAGAAAACCCTAAACAATCCATCGGAAAAGTATGAGAAATAATCAGTACTATAGTAAAGTTGCAGGGTACAAAATCAACTTACAAAAATCAGTTGTATTTTTATACTCTAATAACAAACTCACAGAAAGAAAACTCAAGAATACAATCCCATTTACAATCACAACAAAAAGAATAAAATATCTAGGAATAAATTTAACCGAGGTGAAAAACCTGTACAATGAAAACTATAAGACATTATTGAAAGAAATTGATGACGACATGAAGAAATGGAAAGATATTCCATGAACATGGATTGGAAGAATAAATATAGTTAAAATGCCTATACTACGGTAAGCAATCTACAGATTCAGTCCAAACCCCATCAGAACCCCAATGACATTCTTCACAGAAATAAAACAGAGAATCCTAAAATTCATATGAGGCAACAAAAGACCCTGAATAGCTAAAGCAATCCTGAGAAAAAAAGAACAAAGCTAGAGGCATCACAATCCCTGACTTCAATATGTACTACAAAGCTATAGTAATCAAAATAGTATGGTACTGGCACAAAAACAGACACACAGTCAGTGATATTCCACAAGTGAAAGCCCAGAAATAAAACCCACACATCTATAGAAGCTAATCTTTGACAAGGGAGCCAAGAACATGTAATAGAGAAAGAAAAGTCTCTTCAATAAATGGTGTTGGGAAAACTAGACAGCCACACACAAAAGAATGAAAGCAGACCATTATTTTTCGCCATATATAAAAATTAACTCAAAATGGATCAAAGACTTGAAGTTAAGACCTGAAAACATAAAACTCCTAGAAGAAAATACAGGCAGTACACTCTTTGACATTGGTCTTATAAAGATCTTTTTGAATACAATGTCTACTTGGACGAAGGAAACAAAAGAAAAAATAAGTGGGACTTCATCAGACTAAAGAGCTTCTGCAAGGCAAAGGAAACCAGGACCAAATGAAAGGACAACCCACCAACTCGGAGAAAATATTTGCAAATCATATACCTGACAAGGGGTTAACTTCTAAAATATATAAAGAACTCACATAACTCAACAACAAAAAAACAAACAACCCGATCAAAAAATGGGCAGAGGATATGAAAAGACATGGCCAATAAGCACATGAAAAGAGGTTCAACATCACTAATCATCAGGGAAATGCAAATCAAAACTATGCTAAGATATCATCCAACACCTGTTAGAATGGCTATATTTACCAGAGGATGTAGGGAAAAGGGAACCCTCATCCACTGCTGGTGGGAATGCAAACTGGTGCAACCACTATGGAAAACAGTCTGGAGATTTCTCAAAAAATTAAAAATAGAAATACCATATGACCCAGCTATCCCACTACTGGGTAGTTATCCAAAGAAGTTGAAATCAACAATTCAAAGAGACTTATACACCCCTGTGTTCATTGCAGCATTATTCACAATAGCCAAGACGTGGAAGCAAGAAGATGTGGTGTATATATACAATGGAATACCACTCAGCCATAAAAAAGACAAAATCATCCCATTTGCAACAACATGGACAGACCTTGAGGGTATTACATTAAGCAACATAAGCCAGAAAGAGAAAGACACAGTATGATTTCACTCATATGTGGAAGATAAACTAACACATGGACAAAGAAAACAGATTAGTGGTTACCAGAGGGTAAGGGGGTTTGGGGGTGGGCAAACAGGGTAAAGGGGCACGTTTATATGGTGATAACAATAATAATGTACAACTGAAATTTCACAATGTTATAAACTACTATGACTTCAATAAAAAAAATTTCTGGGGCCAGCCCCATGGCTGAGTGGTTAAGTTCAGGAGCTCTGCTCCCTCGGCCCAGGGTTTTGCTGGTTCAGATCCTGGGCGCGGACATGGCACCGCTCATCAGGCCACATTGAGGTGGCGCCCCACATGCCACAACTACAAGGACCCACAAATAAAATGTACAACTGTGTACTTGGGAGACTTGAGGAGAAAAAGTAGAAAAAAAAAAACCCAGAAGATTGGCAACAGTTGTTAACTCAGGTGCCAATATTTAAAAAAAAAAAAAATTTCAGGCCAGCCTGGTGGTGCATTGGTTAAGTTCACACGTGCTACTTCAGCTGCCCAGGGTTCACTGGTTCGAATCCCAGGTGCAGACACAGCACCGCTTGGCAAAAGCCATGCTGTGGTAGGCATCCCATGTATAAAGCAGAGGAAGATGGGCATGGATGTTAGCTCAGGGCCAGTCTTCCTCAGCAAAAAGAGAATTGGCAATAGTTAGCTCAGGGCTAATCTTCCTCAAAAAAAAAAAAAAATCTAAAACAACTTACAAAACGACAAACAGAAAATATGCTTAATGTATAAACTTGTTTTAAATAAACAAAAAATAATAATAATAACATTCTTTGATAAGTGGGCAAAGGAAATCAATAGGCAATTTAGAAATTCCAGTCGTACCATTTATTTATTTATTTTTTATTTTTCCTTCTTCTCCCCAAAGACCCCCAGTATATAGTTGTATATTTTAGTTGTGGCATGTAGGATGCCGCCTGAGCATGGCTTGATGGCAGTGCCAGGTCTGTGCCCAGGATCCAAACTAGTGAAACCCCAGGCCACTGAAGCTGAACGTGTGAACTTAACCACCTGGCCACAGGCCGGGCCCCCCGCCCCCCTTCTTTTTACAGTTGTACCATTGATTAACTGTGTAATTTAGGGGCAAGAAACTTAACTGAATGTATTTCCTCATTTGTCAACTAAGAAAAATACCATATTTCATCAATTCTGAGATGCCACTGATTGTAAAGCCACCATTTGTTTATACACTAGGAAAGGAAAATGCCATCAATGAAACTGTGTCTTGCCAGGAATTGTAAAACCCATCCGATTTCAGAGAAGTTAAAATGTGGGGGGAAAAGTGCATCACAGAATTAATGAAGTATAGTTCTACCTGCCTCATAGGGTTGTTATGTGGATTTAACAAGATAATATGTGTGAAGAACTTCAAACTACAAGCGGCTCAGAGTAAACACTCAGTAAGTTAGTTGTTTCTATCAGTAACGTGATCCCACTCTGAAAACAAATTACATCCTCACACATACGTGCAGACAAAATAATTTGAAAATATTAATAGCGACTATCTCTAGATGGTGGGACCATGGGTGACAAACGTTCTTAATAATTTTCTCATGTTTTGAAATTTTTCCAAGAATCCTATATTGCTTTAATCATTAGAAAGTGAGCAATTAGGTTATTTCTACCTCGGGGGAAAAATATCTAGAGATGAAGGGGGCAGGCAGGCATTTCAGGCTGTTAGAAATTTGGAAGCAAATAGGCTACTGCATGTGACCTTGGAGTGGACAACAAAGAAATTAGTGAGATTGAACTGAGTAAACTTATTCTGTTCTTCAACTTCCCTGCCAAATCACTGAGGCACAATCCATCGAGAGTATTTTGGGAATGAACAAAATCCAGGATAATGGTAATTCTACATCAGATCAGACAATGTATGCAAAGCAGACAGCCCTGGTTTAGGTTCCTGGCAGGAAAACTGTTCCATATATGTGGTTTCCTTCTCTCTCCTCCTTTCTCCAACTCACTACTGTAAATCTTTTGGACAGAATCCTAAAATGGGATAGTGCCGTGGAAACCAAGAACAAGAAGAAAGTGCCAAATACAACTTACCTCCCCCATGACTTCTGATGCACGGCGGCTCTTCTCCTCTTCTGGATTCTTAAGAGAAGGAAAAAGGTGGAAAAGGGTTAAGAAACTATGAGACAACAGTCCCTTCCTGCCCGGAGGCGGCCAAGTCCGAATAAATCCCTGTCCCATCCCAGGCACTGAGAGGTAGCCCAAAGCGCAAGAAGCCTGCAACCCCACCGCCCTCTCCCATCATCACAAAGAGCAGATGAACTTCACCCCAGGACTGTGGCCTCCTTTCTCCGTAAGAGCCTGACTTTGGATTCTTCCAGCCCCAGTGCCTTACACTGAGCCCATATCTGTGGCTCCAAGACACAGCCTAAATGAATCCATTTGTCAGAGTCCCACACTCCTGTCCTCTTGGCTGGGGGCACCTCTATGGGCCACACAGTGAAAGAACAGAGAAGTGGAAGTAGGAGGGGCACCCAGTCCCAAGCTTAGAAACCCAATGGACACCAGAAATAGCCTCGGGAAGAAGGTCATCCACTGCGCTGGAGAGCGCACGGCGGCGGCTGTGTCAGTTTCGGCTGCGCAGAGAGCGCCATGGGAGCTACAAAGGCTCGAACGCAGCCGGGGTCTGAGGTGAACCCCCAGAGCCCATCCACCGGCGGACCAACTCCCCTGCCCCGCCCCCAGCATCGACCAAGAACGTACAAAGAGGGCCCCTTTCCAGTTCTAGCCCCAAAGGCGGAGTTGGCGACGCGGCCACGGGTCGCCGAGTCCGGGACGTCGGGTGTACAATCCACGCCCGGAGGGTATCGCACGGACTTTCTTCCCAGGCAGGAGTCCACGAAGCTGCCGTACACTTGAGCGCCGACCGCCAGCCCGCTCCCGCGCCAGCCTGCAACCACGCCCCCCCAGGCAGACGCGCGGCCGACGCCCCCTTTCTTCCCGCCATCCGCTCGTCTCCAAGCGCGGGCGCGCAGCCTGGCCACGCCGGACAGCCATCCGTATTTAAGACTCCAGACAGGCCCCAGCCCCGCCCTGGGGGTCCTCACCGCCCACCTCTTGGGGTCCTCGCTCTCCAGTGTGATCGAATCTGCCCCAAATCAGTGAGCTAGGCCGCCCGGAACACCCCGACCCTTAGCGTCCGAACTCCCGCCAACTTACCACTGGCCAGCCAACTTTAAACGGAAGTGCATGCGCCGTGGAGCCCTTGGGAAAATATTGTCCAGAGGAGGAAACTCCAGCCAGTGCCCGGCCGGCACAAGTCTTTTCCGCCCAGGGTCGCGGTGTGTTCCAAACCTTCAGTGAAGCCCACACCTGGCCGCCCAGCCGCGCCCGAGCATCCTCTGCGGACCTGGGCGAACCCACAGGTCCAGGAGCAATAGGTGGCCGCCAGGGGTAAGAAAAGGTTGTGGACCGTGGAGGCTTCTGGGAAAGATAGCGCACAGCCAGGGAAAGGGAGGAGGGGTCGGCCACGAGGACGTCCGAGTCCCCGAGGTTAACCCGTCTGCAACAGCCTCGCCCCAAACTGGGAGATGCCCAGAGGCCTCTAGCAACTGTAGTTAGAGGCCGGGAGGCCGACCGTCCAAAGTTCTCTCCACACGGAGCCGCGCTCTGAGCGTGGGATCAGGAGAGGACCACTCCCCGCCATGCCACGAACTAGGAGTCCTCCCGCACCTGGGCGGTTCAGCCCTTGGCGCCCCACAATCCTGGTCGAGCTGGGTGCCCAGGTTTCCCCTGAGAATTCACTCTCCAGTCGCGGGCTCCACTGGGAAGCGCGGTCCTCAGTCTGGAACACCGTAAGACTACAGCCAGATGTCCCGGCTGTTCAGCATAATTCGGGCGGGATCACAGGGGCGCCCAGTAGGGGCTGGGGGATCACAGGGGCGCCCAGTAGGGGCTGGGCCCACCCTGGAGGCGTCTGGGAAATGTAGTCCTAGCTTAGCAGGGTGGGGATGTGGCGGAGAGACTGAAGTGGGGCAGTCTTGAGCTCAGGGTGGGAGACTCTGAGAAGGGCCAGCGGGAGGTTGAAGGAGGGCAGCCCTGAGTCCGGAGTGGAAGTAATGGAGTACCAATACTAACCTCTATATATCATGTAATCTGTTTTCAAACTTTGTATAAGTACATAAACAGAGATGGAAAGGCACTTAAGATCTCTGGAAAGTTACACTAATATTTGTTAACAGTAGTTAATTTCTAGGACATGTAATTATGAATATTTTCTTTTTACCTTAGAGTATTCCCTTATATTTTGGACATAATCATGTTCTTCTTATGAAACATTACGTATTAAATTTGTTAAGTATAAAATGAATAAGTATAGACTCTGAAATTAATGAACTAGAAAATAGAAAAGTGGGCCAGATTTTAAAAATTCACAGTTTGGTTCTAAAGGATAAGTGAAACACAATATTGATAAACAATAACAAAACAAAAAAGAAATTAAAACAAAAACATTAGAAATGAGAGAGGTTAAACCATAGACACAGATTTGGAAAGAATTCTGAGGCTGTTATGTGCAACTCTATAACCATGGTAAAAATAATTGTAGATTTTCTAGTAAAATTTAAATTATTAATTTCTACTAAGAACTGGAAAACCTGAATAGAATAATAACCAAATAAAATTTAAATATATCTTAAAATATGTACCATTAAAAAGTTACCAGATGGTTATAGCTGGGTTTTAGCTAACTTTTGAACTTATAATGATTATTCGATTTATTTGGATCCAAGGAAAAGATGGAATGCTGTCTAATTTTGTGTACCTAGTATAAAACCTGATACAGATGGGCCAAAAGAAAAGTATTAATCAGTTGCATTTGTGTTAAAAGATAAACTGAGGCACGTTAAAATGTTCAAGAGTTTATTTGAGCATATATTGATTTGAATTAGGCAGTATCAAACCGAAAGTGGTTAGGAGCGCTCCACCAACAGGAGCTATTGGAAAGGTTTTTGTAAAGAAGACCACTAAGCCAAGCAAGGAAATTATTTGATTGGATATCACTTAAGCAGTTCCCCTATTTGGGAAAACTAAGTTGGCTTTTGTGATTGGTTGGTCTTAAGTTTGATTTTGTTGGATTCAGGTGCATCTACTCTGGGTTAGATTTTGGTTTGCTTATGTAGGCTACCAAGGCATCAGAGCCAACTCAGTCAAATGGCCTCCTTGTTTAATTACTTTAACATTTGTGATTATAGATGCAAAAATTCCAAATAAAAGGACTGATTTCAACAATGTAGTATGAAATTTGCACAATGAATTATGTCAAAAGATTTCCTAATGTTGGAAAAACATTAAGAAATCCAGTGACAAGATGCATTGCGTGAACTGGTGCAGCCACTATGGAAAACAGTATGGAGATTCCTCAAAAAATTAAGAATAGAACTACCATATGATCCAGCTATTCCACTGCTGGGTATTTAGCCAAAGAACATGAAAAACTAAATGTGTAAAGGTACATGCACCCCTATGTTCATTGCAGCATTATTCACAATAGCCAAGACTTGGAAGCAACCTAGGTGTCCAAGGGACGAATGGATAAAGAAGATGTGGTATATATACACAATGGAATACTTCTCAGCCATAAAAAAGGATGAAATCTGGCCATTTGTGACAACATGGATGGAACTTGAAGGTATTATGCCAAGTGAAATAAGTCAGAGGGAGAAAGTCAAATATATGATCTCACTCATAAATAGAAGGTAAAAACCACAGCAAACATGGTGCCGGCCCAGTGGCGCAGCAGTTAAGTTCGCACATTCCGCTTCAGTGGCCACGGGGTCTACCTGCCAAGATCCCGGGTGCAGACATGGCACCGCTCATCAAGCCATGCTGTGGCAGGCATCCCACATATAAAGTAGAGGAAGATGGGCACAGATGTTAGCTCAGGGCCAGTCTTCCTCAGCAAAAAGAGGAGGATTGGCAGCAGATGTTAGCTCAGGGCTGATCTTCCTCAAACAACAGCAACAAACAAACACACAGAGACAGAGATTGGATTGGTGGTTACCAGAGGGGAAGGGGGAGGGAGGAGGGTGAAAGGGGTGATTAGGCACATGTGCGTGGTGATGGATTGAAATTAGTCTTTGGGTGGTGAACATGACGTAATCTACACAAGAATCAAAAATAATGATGTACACCCAAAATTTATATAATGTTATAAACCAATGTTACCACAATAAAAAATAAATAAAAATGAGAATTTGGGATTGCTTTTCAGACCTAGAAATAAACATAACCCTAGATGAAAAAAAATATGTTGCATGAACAAAATAAAAGAGATAAAAGAAATACATATATCAAATGATGCCAATAAGATAATGTGGTAGAGTAATGTTCCTTCTCCCTCAAGATGTCCAATTTCTAAGCCCCAGAACCTGCGTATGACTATTTTATCTTATATGGCAAAAGAGACTTTTCCAGATATGCTTAAATTAAGGATCTGTTGAGATGAGACGATTATCCTGGATTATCTGACAGGGTGCAATGTAATCACAAGGGTCCTTGTAAGAGGAAGGCAGGAAGGTCAGAGTCAGAGAGATGTGAAGACAGAAGGAGAGGTTGGAATGATGTGCTCTGAAGGTGGAGTAAGGGGCCATGAGCCAAGGGATACAGGCAGCTTCCGGAAGCTGGAAAAGGCAAGGAAACAGATTCTCCCCAAGAGCCTACAGAAGGAATGCAGCTCTGCCAACACCTTGATTTTAACCCATAAGATCCACTTCAGACTTCTGACTCCAATGTCTGGATGAGGAAATCTTTCCTCAGAGCAGGGGGAGGATGGAATGCCCTGCCATTCATCAGAAATCCATGTCCTTGATTAAGTTAGTCATTCTGCCTTACTCCCTGAGATACTACCCCCCTAACCCCCATCCCCGGCCCCAACCAGAATATTCTGCTTTCCTTCTCCTGAAGCTTCTCTTACAGAAACAAATTGAGGAACTGGTTCCCTAGTTCTCCTGTTCTGGTGGGGTCTTTGGGTACATCCGCAAGCGGCTCAGTGCTCTCCCACATTTATTTCTCCCATATGATAGAGTGGAGTCACCTAATAGGCACATTTTCTTCAATTGTTTATTTCGAAAATTTTTGAATCTCTAAAAGCGTTGAAAGAATAGTACAAAGAACCCTTATGCATGCCTATCTCCTGGATTCACCAACTAACAACTTGCCACTTTTGATAATCTCTCTCTACCATTTGAAAATAAATTCAAGTATCATGATACTTCACTAGTCAATATGTCATCACGTATCTCCTAAAAACAAGGACATTTTCTTCTACACAGAGTCTTACACATACATCACCACACACAAAAGTGTCTCACTCATATCAGTAAACACAGTAATACATCCCACATACTTCTAACCACACATCACGATCAGACCCAAGGAAATTAATAATTCCACAACTCACTCATATTCAAATTTCCTCCAAATGTCCCGAAAATGTCTTATATAGGTTTTTCTTTAAGCAGGACACAAAGTTCATGCATTGCATTTGATGCTATGTCTCTTTAGGCTCTTAATCTGGAACAGTCCCTCCACCTTTTTGTTTTCTCTAGACATTGATTTTTTTAAGAATCTAAGTTAGTTGTTCAACAGAATGTCTTATAGTCTGGATTTGTCTGTTTATTTTCTCATGGTAAAATCCAGGTTAAACAAGTTAGCAAGGGTACTACATAGACAAGGTTGTGTCCTCTTGTATCACACGAGGAGAAACATGAGGTCAGGTCATTTCACTATTGGTGATGCTAAACTTGATCACTTAGTTAAAGTGGTAATGGCCAGATATTTCCATTGTAAAGTGATATTTTTTCCTTTCTAATTGGTAAGTAACCTGAGGGCTGATAACTTAGGACTGAGTCTCCGATTTGCCAATAATCATATGCACATTTAATATAAGGTGTGTGTTACTTTTGCACATAAATTAATATATATGTGTTACTCTTTTGTATAAATATGAATCATGAAATTATATTTAGTATATGGGCCTTTTATTATATATGCATGTTAATGATGTACGGTTAACACATATATATATATACACACATTATTCTTCAGTGTTGGATAATCAATCCATGTTTTATGCTTTGTGAACCACTTACGATATTTTATAGGATGATTTGGAATACAACCAATTTTTTATTTTGTTCCTGACTTTTGAATTTAACTTCCATAAAAATATGACATTACTATAAACAGGTATTCATTTTCAAGTTGCTGAGCTTCTCCGTCATGCCCAATGTTCTTATAGGAGGACTGATGGGCAGAAACACGTATCTTGGAGAAAAAGATGAGAGTGTTTATTGTGGAGCTTATAATCTGTCAAGGAGGCAGAAGGCAAACTGTCCTACCTTATGAGACTTTTAGGAGTTGGGTATCCTGGAGAAATTAATGACGGTGGGCTTTTGCCAAAAATGGATGAGAAGCTTTTTGTATCAGCACCCAATTCCTATAGTCAGTTTGTACTAGTTTGGGTTCAGTCAGGAAACAGAAACTGCACCAGAATTTAAACAGAAGTTTAATATAAAGAATTATTAAGCAATGATGAGAGTAACTATAAAGACATCAAAGAACCCTTAGGGTACTTTTGCCATAAGCAAGTATCTTTGCCATAGACATCTTTGCCACAAGCATTTTTGCTGTGAACATTTTCACTGTATAACTAATTGGTCGTAAGGCAATTTTGCCATAAAAGATAAAATAACTGGGTAACAGTTTGGTTTGACAATTTGGTTTCAACTGCTTGACAGTGTGGTTTCATTTCTCCATTGACACAATACTCTCATTTTTATATTAAATAAATCTTAGCTTTGCATTTCCCATAGAACTCTGGAACATCTATCCACAGACATGAGCCAAGAACAAAGAACAGTGTAGAAGGCTTTTCACAATGCAATACAAAGCTCAGTTACAAATATGCATCCTAGTATTTGGAAACTGATATCTCTCTTAATGAAGGAAGAAGTTTTAGCAAAAAAGAAAAAGTGTGATGGATGCCAAATGAGGAAATGAATCAACAAGCAAAAAAATATATATATTGTGAATGAAAGACTTTGCAGACAAGTGCTTAGGTACAACCCACAAAATAAAATCAGTTATTTGCTCATTATTGCCATGAATCTACACATATTTTAAATGTATTCAAATATTTTGTATTTTGCAATGTCTTTTTAATTTTATTATTCATTTTTCATGTTTTATTATATCCTTTTTAATATCCCTCTTTTATTATTCATTATTTCATCTTTGATAACAAAATTGCCTTATGGCCAATTAGTTATGCAGTGAAAATGTCTGCAGTGAAAACACATGCAGGAAAGATGTCTATGGCAAAGATGCTTACGGTGAAAATACCAGACACGGGCTGAGGGAGAGTACCTAAAGAAGGACAAAGTTGGAAGGAGGGTCCCTCCCAGAGGCTGGGTTTCAGACCTCAGTAGAGATGTAGTTACATCCCACTGGATGGCAGAGAAGTTTGCTGGGTTGCCAAGTACTCAGTGTGGGAGTGGCACCGCAGGCACGAGGGTGAGATGCAGGGTATCCACATCAGAAGGGCTGCAGGAAATAGCCTTCCATGGCACATGCAAGCCAAAGCTGATGGGCAGGTATACAGAGAGAGTTGCGATTCCACTATGTGTGTGAGTGTCTCATCAGGAGGGCCTCAGCAAGGTGGTCACTGAGCCCAGGCCAGATTGGCAAGATCTCCGAGAGACTGCATGCTCTGGAGTACAGCTGGTGCTGAGCATCATTGAATGTTTTCACATACACACACCCCATGGACCACAAAGCAAGAGCAAGAAAAAGCAAAATGCAGCAGCCAGAACCAGGAAGAGAAGCCCCTTCCTCCTCCAGCGCCCTCTACTGACAACGTTTCACATCATACTCACTGTAAAGAGGAAAGGCTTGAAGAATCCAGTCCATTTTCACAGAGCAGGTATTGAAGAGTAAATTTGGAGCTGAGAGGCAATAAATTGATAACCGCACATTGTCAACTGCTTTGGCTACTCAGTTTCTGCATACTTTTCTACACACTTTTGAGCTCCCGTACAGCAACAAAACAACTCTGCATTTCTACCTAGCAAGGTACCAGCTATCCAAATGTGAAAATGCACAGTCCCAACAGTTGGCTATATTAGTTATTAATTAATTTATTTATGGCTACATTAATTACTTCTCAAATTCGGTTACAATCCTACAGAATATTCTGTTGCCTAAAGAGTAAATTGTAAAGTTAACCTCCAACAACTTGCATATAAAATAAAAATGAGGAAAGAGAAGAAAAAGGATGTTAGAATAAACAAATAAATACATATAACCAGCAAAGAGAAAATATGCAAAGCTACTACAGTCCTCATGTCTGTAATTGGATATGAGGCCATAGTTGATGTTTGTGATTTGCATCTTCAACGACCCTTTCTGTATTTCCATTGCCTTCAGTGACAGCCTCAGATGCTCTAGGTTCTCTACCTGGTAGAGTAACCCAAACACTCATTCCTGAAGATTCTGAGTCCTCGATCATGTTTTTCTTTTTATTGCTGTCATTTTCCCATTAACCTTTACTATTGGGCAGAGAAGTACTAAGAGGAATGCCAGAGAATCTCCTGGGTTTCAGACATAGCCCTCCTACCTCAATTGTATAGCAGTAACCTGATCCTCCTTGGTAATTAGGATCAATCAGTCCATCCAGTAGCTTAACTTTTTTTTCCTCTTAGGTCAGTGTTACAAGGAGCCCAAAATGTTCAAGAAAGAAGTCTCATCTTCCAATTCAGTACGACCATTGCCACCGGTATGTCCCCCAGTGGAAACATTGCCCCCTTGGGGACTAATATGTCCATAGCAGCAAAGCTCAAATTCTGTGAGTCTGCTATTAGGTGTTATAGTGAGAGAAGCCACTCCCACTTCACCCCTTCATTCCTGGAGCATGTATTAGGGTGTGGGGGAGGCCATAATGGTCTCTGATTCAAATATATTCTGCATCCTGTAAGACAGAATTCCAGCCTTTCAGGGTGATATCTCCAACCGGCACTGTAACTGAATTTTCAGTGAGTCATTCCACCTTTCAGTGGGGCCAGCTGATTCCAGGTAGCAAAACATGGGGTAAGAAAGTTAATTCCATGGGCGTGCATGCATTGCCGTACTTCCTTTGCTGTGAAATGAGTTTTTTGTTCAGACAAAAGGCTGTGTGGGATGCCAAGATGGTGGATAAAGCATTCTGTGAGTCCGTGGTTGGTGATGCTGGCAGAAACATCACAGGCAGGGAAAGAAAACCTAAGATAATATGTGTCTGTACTTGTGAGGATGAATCTCTGTCCCATCCATGATGGAAAAGGTCCAATGTAATCGACCTTCTGCCACATGGCCGGCTGGTCCTCACAGGGAATGGTGCCATATCGGGGACTCAAGGTTGGTCTCTGCTGTTGGCAAAAATTAAGGGCAAGTACTGTGCTAGCTGATTGTATCCCTTTATGAAGAAAGCAAATACTTTCAAACACCCCTCACCCACGAATATTTCTGCTTATATCTGATGGCCAGATTCATGACACGTGGTCTTCTTTAGTTACAAGGTAGGCTGGGAAATAAAATATTGAATTCCTCCAACATATATAATGGAAATCAGCAAAGAAAAAGTGGGCTGAGGCTGTCTGTTGTGTCTGTCAAACATCAGTGTCTAACACAAGTACCCACAACCAGAGAATTGGTTTCTTGTAGGAAAGATACAAACTTGATTCCCAGAGTGAAGATTCCAGGTAAAGAGACAATGTTTCTGAGCTTAAGACATGGGCAGAAATCACATTTAGAACTAAAGATACCTGCAAATCAGATTCTTTGGAGGGAAGTAAAAGGACAAGGCCTCAGGAACAAAAATCACTCCTGCGAGGAACCCCTGGCAAAACCTGTGAGGAAGGGCCAAAGTAAGACTTCCTGGAGGGGCAGAGGCTGGCAATACTTTAAATGGAGCATTTCTTACCAGGGAAAAAGAAAGAGGGTAGATGCTGGGGCCTGTGGACAAAGGTGAGGGTGACGGGTGGGGGTTGGATAGCACAGGAGAGAGTTCCTACTCCACAACTTAAATAGCTCATTTGTCACTGAAACTTTGAAAAATGTTATACATGACGTTCATTCAGACTGTGTGTATAGACATAGTATGGAGAATTATTTCCCTTATATTTTGTTTGGTTATGATTATGGATAAAAAGTTAATAGTAATAGTGTAATAGTAATTCTGTATATCATTCACCCCTATGCACTTGTTAACGAACAATGTGAACAGTTTTTTATATTATTTTTTTCTCTGTTATGCTTCTTCTGGTTATATTTATGAAAATCTAATTTTATGTCTGTTGAAACTAAAAATAAAATGGGGCTTGTGTCTTGTATGTCTTTTTCTTATTTTTCAAGCAATTTGTGTTTATATATTTTCCAAAAAGTCTTGGTTCAAAACAGATTGCAAATTTTTATAAAGGAAAGAAAAAAAATTGTCTTTCACCACAGTTTGAGAAGCACTACTTTAAAAAAAAAAAAGATTTTATTTTTTTCCTTTTTCTCCCCAAAGCCCCCAGGTACATAGTTGTGTATTCTTAGTTGTGGGTCCTTCTAGTTGTGGTATGTGGGACACTGCTTCAACATGGCTCGATGAGTGCCATGTCCACACCCAGGATTTGAACCGATGACGAAACCCTGGGTCACCTGCAGCAGAGCACACAAACTTAACCACTCAGCCACGGGGCTGGCCCTGAGAAGCACTACTTTACAAAACAAATGATGGGATGGGATGTTTACTTGGTCTTCCTTGAAGAAATAGCTAAATGGTTTTCTGTATTCTAATTGATATGACCGAAGACTCCCAAGAAAATAGGAGCACATTTACCTCCTTAATGAAAATTTCAAGCCCAGCAGTAATCTCCCTCCCATAGTACTTGAATGCCCCCACTCAACTAAGGACTGGACCAGTGTCCTAACTAAGAGAGTGCAAAAGAAAAATTCTTTTATTCAGAGGTGCCCCACTTCCACCTTGAACACTAGGGGCATCAGCCATCCCGGGGGACATGTCTTATTGCCTTCTGCTGTAAACCTGTTGTGTTCACCTTCACTTCATCATTTTGATTTAAAGATCAGACCAGTTCAGTTGCCTCATATTTCAGATAATACTTATAATTTATTCCCTAGCCTCAGTATTTGTCCCTTTAAGCAACTCCTAGACATAGCAGAAATCATACTTGCATGTTAGACACGAGGAGACCTTAGAAAGCTATTGTCCAACATGCAACAAGAAAGAAAAACTTCACCAAGGTTGAGGCTAATACAGCAAATTTGTATGTGACTTGGGCCTCCCTAATACATGCAGAGGTATCACCAGTAGTAAGAAACGACTTTGGAATGGGGCTCCAGTCATAGTAGAGCTGTCCGCCAAGCTCATTTAACAGAGGCTGTTGGGAGTATTACGTAAAATGGTGCTCAGGTTGTTCTCCATTGTTAAATTTAGCTAGAGGATACATAGCAGCTGGTTATCCAAAACAGCCTCTAATTATGCCTCAGAAACAGCTGCTGAAGCAGTGGCTTAGCTTTTACACTGGCACTCTGCCAAAAGCCTGGTACAGCTGACGCTCATCTGTATTTATTGGTGTACAAGACTATCAGTATAAATTGCCACTGTGGCTAATTTTCCATGGCTTGCCAAGCTAAGAAAAATGAAACTACTGAGGCTGAATTAATAGCATCAAAAATTAAGAACTTTCATAAACATATACCCTCTATAGGACCCAGCCAATCCACTCCAAGGTATTTGTCCAAGAGAAATGAAAACATAGCTCCATACGAAGACTTGTACACAAATATTCATGGGAGCTTTGTGTGTAAGAGCCCCAAACTGGAAACAATCCAACTATCCACCAGCAGGTGATTGGATAGACAAATTGTGGTACCCTTAGTCAGCAATAAAAAGAAACAAACTAATACTATACACAACAACATGGATGAATCTCACAATATCTGAGCAAATGAAGGCAGATACCAAAGACTTATATGAAGTTCTAAAACAAGCAAAACTAATCTATGGAGATGGAAGTCAGCAGAGTGATTATCTCAGAAGTGGGTGGTGGTTACTGTCTGGGAAGGAGGCAAGGGAACATTCTGAGGGAATGGAGAAATCGATTTCTTGATCAGGGTGGAGGATACACAATTATATACAAATGATGCATACTTAAGATTTTTATATTTTACTGTATGTAAATTTTACCTCAGTTTTTAAAAAGAGAAACAGTAAAAAAACCTTTTGTCATTAATGAAGTGGGTGGGGAAGTTTTAGTGACATGAGTCAGGGATAGAGTAAAGGAAAGAAGTAATGGTGGGCAAACAGCCTGATACATAGGGACTAACCAAGGCCCTAATAATATTTCAGACCTATGTACAGGCTTTAAAATATGAGAACTACAATATGAACATTACCATTTATAATCAATCTAAAATTCCATTTGGCAGGTTTATACTAATACAATTTTATATAGATATGTAAAAATACTTTTAACGTAGGCTGTATGTTTTTTTACTGCATTTATTTGATTTTAAGTGCTCTGAAGACTTCATAAGTCCTTAAAGTTGATTTCAATCTTAAAATAGCACTGACCCTTCCTTCACTTGCTGTCTCCCCTCTCTGTTCTGTCTCCCTCATTTGCACAATTCTGAGTTGGAAATAATGTACCCCAAGAGTCTGGGCCTCTGCCTTCCACATTTCAACTTGGTTCAGCACACCCAGTCCCCACTCAACTCCTCGTGAAAGGACTTGTCACCAGGCCCAGTGAAGATCAATAGGACGTGGGATTTTCTTACTAGAGATCTTGAACCCATTCTCCCTGGTCTACAGGCCTCAAAACCATCAAATTTTCCCAGAAACAAAACTAACCAAAATCTATGTTGCCTTTGGGCAAAGTTTGAGGACATTTACACTAAATCCAAAGAGAAAGCCCAATGTAATGTGATTAAATAAAGCATGTATCCATCCTTCTTACTTTAGCAAAACCCTACACACCCTACCTAGTAATGCTTGGGACACGGTCCATACAGAAATGGAGACTTCCAACTAACCCTTTGAAAATCATAGGACAGCTAACTGTACACTTTCATTAGAATTTCATCTGAAAACTTTGACGTTTTAAATTATTATTTTTATTCTTTTTGTTTTGTTTTGAGGAAGCTTAGCCCTGAGTTAACATCTGCCACCAATCCTCCTCTTTTTGCTGAGGAAGGCTGGCCCTGAGCTAACATCCGTCCCCATCTTCCTCTACTTTATACTTGGGATGCCTACCACAGCATGGCTTTTTGCCAAGCGGTGCCATGTCTGCACTCGGGATCCGAACTGCCGAACCCCAGGCCGCCGAGAAGCGGAACATGCAAACTTAACTGCTGCGCCACCAGGCCAGCCCCTCTCCTTACAGTTTTATCAGTGATTTTTATTGTGATAAAATTCACATACATAAAACTTACCATTTGAACGATTTAAAAGTGTACAATTCAGTGGCATTTAGTACCTTCAGAGCGGTGTGCAATCATCGCCACCACCTAGTTCCAGAAATTTTTCATCACCCCAAATGGAAACCCCATGTCCATTAGGCAGTCACTCCCCATTCCCTCATCCCCAGTGTCCCTGGCAGCCACAAATCTGCCTTCTGTCTCTAAGGATTTGTCTATTCTGGAAAATTCATATAAATGGAATAATCATACAATAGGTGGCCTTTTGTTTCTGGCTTCTTTCACTTAGCATAATGTTTTTGAGGCTCATCCATGTTGTAACAAGTATCAGTCTTCATGCCTTTCATGGCCAAATAACAGTCTATCTTATGGATATAGCATATTTTATTTATCCATTCATGTGTCGGTGGACATTTTCATTGTTTCCATTTTTGGCTATTATCAATATAGTTCAGTTTTTGCCTCATGTATTTTGACACTCTGCTCATAGGTGCATACACTTTAAGGATTCTTGTGACTTCTTGGGGAATTGACTCCTTTATCATTATGTAATGTCTTCTTTTCCCTTTGTAATTTTCCTTGTTCTGAAATAAGTTTTGTCTGTAATTAATATAGCTACTCCTATTTTATTTTGATTAAGCCTGGTATATATTTTTCCACCCCTTTACTTTTAACTTATTTGCGGCTTTATATTTAAAAATGGATTTCTTGTAGACAACACAAAGTTGAGTCTTTTTTAAAAACCCACTCTGACAGCCTTTCTCTTAATCAGTGTATTTAGATGATTTACATTTAAAGTGATTATTGATAGAGTTGGATTAATATTACTGTTAATGTACTGTCAATATTACTATTAATGTAATGGTTTTCTATTCACTGTATTTGTTCTTTGTTTTCTTTTTTCTCTTCTCCTTTTCTGCTTTCTCTGGTTTTGAGTATTTTCTATTATTCCATTTTCTCTTTTCTCATAGCATATAAATTATAGTTTTAAAAAAATTTTTAGTGGTTGCCCTAGAGTTTGAATCGTACATTTGCAACTAATCTAAGTCCACTTTCAAATAAGAGTATAATGCTTACAGGTAGTGCAGAGTATTCCCAATTCTTCTCTCCCATCCCTTATAACACTGCTGCCATTGATTTCACTTATCCATACGCTGTAATAATTCAACACATTACTATTATTACTTTTAAAAGATATCTATTAGGTCAACAAACAGTAGGAAAAATGAAAGATTTTATTTTACCTTCATTTATTCCTGCTCTGACAATCTTCCTTCCTTTCGCTTCTGACCTATACCATTTTCCTTCTCTCAAAAGAACTTCTCTTAACATTTCTCGCAAGACAGACCTCCTGGCAACAAATTCTTTCCATTTTTGTTTCTCTGAGAAAGGTTTTATTTCTCCTTCATTTTGAGGGGTGATTTCACTGGATGTAGAATTCTAGTCTTTTCCCCCAACACTTTAAATATTTCACTCCACTGTCTTCTTGCTTACATGGTTTCTGAAGAAAGAAAGAATTACATTGATATCCTTGTTCCTCTATAGTAATGTGTCCCACCCTCCCACCCCTGCCTTCTTTCAAGATTCTCTCTGTCTTAGGTTATCTCCAGTGTCAGTATGATATGCGTAGGTGTAGATCTTTTGGTATTTCACCTGCTTGGTGTTCCCTGAGGCTCCTGGCTCTGTGGTTTGGTGTTATTAATTTTGGAAAACTCTCAGCCATTATTACTTCAAATATTTCTTCTGCTCCTTTATCTCTTTCTTCTCCTTCTGGTATTCCAATTACATGTATATTACACCTTTTGTAATTATCTCACAGTTCTAGGATATTCTGTTCTGTTTTTTTTTTCTCCTGTTTTTCTTTACATTTCAGTTTGGCAAGTTCCTATTGACATATCTCCAAGCTTACTGACTCTTTGACCACTTTCAGTCTACGGATGAGCCTATCAAAGGTGTAGCCAATCAAAGGTGTTCTTTATTTGTTTTTGATTCCTAGCATTTTCTTTTGATGTTTTGTTAGCATTTCCATCTCTTTGCTTATATTACCCATCTGTCTTGCATATTGTCTACATTTTCCATTTAAGTCCTTCAACATATTAATCAAATTATTTTGAATTTCCTATCCAATAATTCCAAAATCTGTGTAATATCTGAGCCTGGTTCTAATGCTTGCCTTGTCTCTTCAACCTGTTTTTTCTTGCTTTTTAGTGTAACTTGTAATTCTTGAAAGCTGGATATGATGCATCGGGTAATAAAAACTGAAGTTAACAGGCCTTAGTGTGAGATTTTATGTTGATCTGGCCAGTAGATGGACTATGCTTAATGTTTGCTACAGCTATAGGGGCCAGAGGCTTCAGTTTCCTCTAGACAACTTGTTTTTCCCCCCTGTTGTCTTTGGGATTCCCTAAGACCTCCTTCTTAGAGTCTGTGTCTTGTAGCTCTTGTAGTTGCAACCCACTATTATTATACAGGAACCCTACTGACGTCATGATAAGGTGTAGGGGAGGGGAAGCATTCTATAATCTTATAGCCAAATCTCATCTTTGAGTGGGTCTGAGTCCCTGGGATGTGACCTTCAGTATTTCTCAGGCTTTTTTCTCTTCTTCCCTTTGGTGAGACAGGAAGCCTAGAGGGGGCTGGCACTGGCTAATTGCCCTTCCCTCAAGGAGAAAAGGCTCTGGTAATACCATTTGCCGAGGAGAATGGCCTTTGTTATAGAGAACATTCTGATTGTATTTCAAAATGTTACTTTGCCTCTTCCCCTGCCCAAAAAATGGGGGGGAGGGTTGTCTAAAATCTTCACCCTGAGAATCTGGTGGGGTTCCTAGAGGTAAAACCCATGAAAGAAGGGAGTGTGTAAGGCTGGGCCCCCAGAGTTTTTCATACTCAAACTAATCCATACTTACCCTTCAGCAATTCATCAAAATTATCATTTAAGTGATCCTAACAGTTTATGGCTCCAGTGGCTTTTGCTCCAAGTAAACTGATCTTGGTTGTTATCACCCACATTTTTCCATCTCTCCACAATTCAGGGTGGCGGCTTTCCCTGTGACCTCAATTCTCTGATAGGTTTAAGAAAAGTCATTCATTTTCAGTTTGTTCAGTTTTTTCTCTTGTTGTAAGGACAGAAGCGATGGCTTCTAAGCTCCTGAAATGTCAGAGCTGAAAACAGAAGCCCTAGATTTTTAAACAGGTATTCAAAGTTTAAGTTCTAAATGTCATTATAATATTTCCTCAAAAGCAATGGTTCAATATTCATTTACTTGCTTCATCACCAGTGCTGGATGTCATAACTCTTGGTAATTTCCCAGCTAGCTCTGCAGCTACGTCTGTCCACGTTAGTAAGTGCTAGCCAGGAGCACGTGACAGAAGGTACTGTGTGCAACCTCAGATTCCTGTTCTTAAAGTAAACTGATGTGCCTCTTTGCCCCCTCCTCCACTTGGCTCCTTGGGATGTGAATGTGATGGTGTGCCATCTTGGGCTGGGTGAATAAGGTCACCATCCTCAGGGTGATGGAAAACAAGAAAGAAGATCTACACCAGTCCTGTACTACCTAACTGCAGACTACTAAATGTGAGGATAGAAAAATCAGTTACCTTATTTTTTTTAAAGGTATACTTTTTGGTGAGGAATATTGACCTTGAGCTAACAACTGTTGCCAATCTTCCTCTTTTTTTTTTTTCTCCCCAAAGCCCCAGCACATAGTTTATATCCTAGTTGTAAGTCATTCTAGTTCTTCTGTGTGGGATGCCAGCACTGCATGTCTTGATGAATGGTGTGTAGGTTCATGCCTAGGACCTGGGCTGGTGAACCCTGGGGGGCCGAAGAAGAGCACACAAACTTAACCACTTGGCCTTGGGGCTGGCCCAAGTTTTTATCTTGTTTTAAGGAACAATTATTTCAGGTCTCTTACAGCTTACTAAATCTGAATCTCAAAACATTAGGCCTATCTGTAACAATAAAGGGACTTGAAATAATTTAAATCAAACCCACACCAATCTCTTGAATTATATGCCACTGTTTTCCAGTATTTTCACTGTCTATATATATATATATATATATATATATATATATATATATACATTTTTTTAGTGAGGAAGATTGGCCCTAAGCTAACATCTGTTGCCAATCTTCCCCTTTTTGCTTGAGGAAGATTGTTGCTGAACTAACATCTGTGTCAATCATCTTCTATTTTGTATGTGCCTGTCTTCCTCTATTTTGCCGCCACAACATGGCTTGATGAGTGGCATGTAGATCTGTGCCTGGGATCTGAAGCTGGGAACCCTGGGCTGCTGATGTGGAGTACGAACTTAACTACTACACCACCAGACCGGCCCTTTCATTGTCTTTTTAAATGCTGTCAGTCATTTCTGCTATTTTGTTCCACTGTCAATACTGTTTTCTACTTACACACATTTTAGCATTTTCTTTGTTCATCATTCCTTCTTGTTTCTCAAATCCTCCATCTGGGACCACTTATATTATTAAAAGCATGCCAATACCTCTCCTCAGCCCTCCAAGCTACACACCTCTTTAGTCCATGACAATGAGTTTTGAAGAGACTAGGCAATACACAGGTGAGGCACAGCTGAAAGAAAACTGAATCCACTGGGATAGAATGCATACACCCTAGCATAGGAGCACAGGATCATGGAAAATACTGAAGAGACAGCACAAGCACGGAGAAGAGAAAGATCACGTCGGACACCTGGAGGATTGGGATATAGCAAAAAAAGATGGAGAGAGTGTGTTTCTGAGACAGTATTTGGAGATTCCCAGACTGACCATGACCCCAAGCCATGCTGTGGACTGCAAGAAGACCCCCAGAGGGGTCATGATCAAGAATATCCTATCCAGGAGCCTGCCCGGTGGTGCAGTGCTTAAGTTCGTGCATTCTGCTTGGGTGGCCTGGGGTTTGCTGGTTTGGATCCTGGGTGTGAACCTACATACCGCTTGTCAAGCCATGCTGTGGCAGGTGTCCCACATATAAAGTAGAGGAAGATGAGCACGGATGTTAGCTGAGGGGCAGTCTTCCTCAGCAAAAAGAGGAAGATTGGCAGCAGATGTTAGCTCAGGGCTAATCTTCCTCAAAAACACCCACAAAAGACAAAAAACAAAACAAAACAAAACAATATCCCATCCAGGGCCACAAGAGCCAACCCAAGGTCTGAGAAGCTTGCAGACAAGGCAAAAAAGAAAAATAAGAAAACACAGAAAGAGAGACAGGGAGAAAGAACATCTTCCAAGGAATAACTTTTGTTCCCACCACACCTGGGGGACCAACTTCCCAGTCATAACAGCAGAAGCCAGATGAAGTGATGGGAGGCCAAAACAGACAGCTCAGCTGGCAGTGGGGCAGTGGTGAACTGGCCACAAATTCTGCAGTTGAGTTGATTCTGCCGTCCCCAAGCCACTCTCCCCCTCTTGATAATGGCCCTAGGGTTAGGTCATATTCTAGCACAGAGGGTGAGGAGGGGGGGCATTAGAGTCATAAGCACCTTCTCTGATCTCTTTCCGCATTTTTCCTCTAAGTCTAAAATAAGGCCTTGTGTTATTGAATTTGGAAAAATGTCTCTCAGGATGGAGAAGGGCTTCCTGCAACTGCTGGTCCAAGCTGGGAACACCTTAAGAAAACCCAGGAGAGACTTCACGGAAGAAAACAAAAATTCACAGCCATGCAGCAAAATACAGCAACACAGTCACAAGGTCACTGGGAGGAATGAGGACGGCAGGGTGCCCAGGCCCAGCGGGCAAGCCTCATCCCTCCACTGGGACAGGCGGCTCCCTGGGCTCGGCCTGTGGTTCCAGGTGCTGAAGCCCCTGAGCCAGCAAAGCCATCCAGAAGTGCACAGGCAGTCCCCTCTTGGGCTCACAGGGCAGACCCCTTGGAGGGTGTGGCAGTCAGTCCCAGGCACAGCCTCTGGGCCAACTTGAGGAAGAGATCCCACCACCTGGCTCCGGATGCTGCTTTCTCAGCCAGGCCCCTGCCCAGCCTTCCCCGACTCTTGGGATCCCCAACCACCCATTCATCTTTCTGTCTACGTTTCTTTTCTTTGTTTTACCTAACTTCCTTCCTTCTTTTTTTACCTTCCTATCCTCCTTCCTTTATTCCTTCCTTACTGACTTCCTTCTTTCCTTCTCTCCATCCAAATGTCTGAATGAACCACTGGAAAACATGGGGCCACAGCAACCTCAGGAAAGCACCAGCCACAGCCTGTGCTTGCGCCTTGCCACACAAGAGGGCGAACCAGCTCGCTAGGAGCCTCCTAGTCACATTGCTTAGCAATGTGGGTAGTCATGGCTGGTGATTGGCCGGCTTCAACAGTAGGAAGCTGGGCTCCCAGAGGGAGTGGGCAATGGTAGGGGAGAGAAGGAAGGACAGGAGAGGGGGGCAGGTGGGGAGGGTACCTCCACCTTCATCTCTTCAGGTTCCAGAGATCCCAGATGACTGGGTGGCTGCCTCTACCACCACCATAATCTCAACCACTGCCCCCTGCCACCCTAGCTTCCACCCCAATTGCCACCATCACTGCCAGCCAGCCCACCTGGTGGCATCCTTACTGGGTGGTGAGACACGGGCACACCGGACCCCTTTGTGGACCTGAATCTGGACCGCTGTGGGTGGAAATGGGGTCAGATAACGGGCAGGAGGGATTTCACGAAATCCGGTGAGGCAGGGGCCATGAAGATGCCCCAAGTCTCACTCCAAGTATGGTCGGGTCAACTGCAAATCTACTGACCCTGGGACCAATGCCTCCCCTACACGTGGGCAGAGGAGGCCCATGCCCTGGTGTGACAGCCCAGGAGTCCCTGCCTCTCCCAGTGCCTACCAGGAATGTGTTGAACACACCATTTCCCCTACCCCCACCGCCTTTCGCCCCACCTGAAAACCATTACCTTCCCTCAGATAGTACCTGGGCGTGATTGTCGAGGACCTGGACATGGAGACCCAGCCAAGGCATAGACTGTTGCTGGGCACTTAGCCCGCTGAGGAACTTCTCTGTGTCAGGCCTTTGTCACCTCCACAGTGGGGATAATCCTAAAAGGGCTCTAGGCATTCTCAATGGAACCACGCTGAAGAAGGAGCAGTTTCTTCTAGGCCCGTGTGATTGTCAGTAAGAGATTTCTGAAGTGCTTTCCAGGCTCAGGCCCCTCCCATCGTGTTCCAAGTTCTGGTGATGGCAGCACCCCACCTCTGGGGACGCCAGCCAGAAGGCATCAGAACCCAAAGGGAAAAGTGGTGCATTTTCCTTGATGTGAATTGTGCCAAAAGATAGGTTCATGGAAAGGAACATGGGAGATACCAGCATCCACAAAAGACACAAGTGATTAAGTCACAGAAGGGAAATGCTCAGTCCAGAAAGAGAAGAGAGTCTCTCTACAGAGTTTAAAAACCAAACCAAACGAATAAAGGAAATGGAGAAGAGGTAGAGCCGTGACTTAAGAAGAATGGAAGCCACAGTCTGGGCGGAAGGGTTGAAGAACAGGAGAGACATCGCTGAAGGAAAAGTGAACCCACAGGGATAGAACGTGGGCAGCCAAGCGAGGAGCACAGGACCATGGGAAAGAGTGAAGAGCCAACACAAGCACAAAGGACAGAAAGATCGCAACGGATTCTTGTAGCATTGGGATGCAGCAAGACAAGATGGAGAGAGTGTGTTTCCAAGGCAATACTTGGAGATTCCTAGACTGACCATGAGCCCAGCCATGTTTTGGACCACAAGAAGAACCCCAAGAGGGGTCACGGTCAAGAAAATCCTATCCTGGGGGACAGCCCCCTGGCCAAGTGGTTAAGTTCGCCCGCTCCACTTAGGTGGCCCAGGGTTTCCTGGTTCAGATCCTGGGCGCGGACATGGCACCACTCATCAAGCCATGCTGAGGCGGCATCCCACATGCCACAACTAGAAGGACCTGCAACTAAGATATACAACTATGTACCCGGGGGCTTTGGGGAGAGAAAGGAAAAATAAAATCTTGAAAAAAAAAAAAGAAAAGAATATTCTATCCAGGACCTCAAGAGGAAGTGTGTAGAGCACCCACCCAAGGTCTGAGTAAGCTGAAGACAGGGCCAACAAAGTAAAAGAAAAAAAAAGACAAAGAAAGAGGGCTTTCCAAGGAAAAACCCTGGTCCCGAAGAACACCACCCCCCCCTTGGCCAACCATGCCCCCGGCTCCCGGGGTTGGACTCCCCAGGAAAAAGAGTGGAAGCCAGAAGATGAAGTGCTGGTATGCCAAAATACACCGCTCAACTGGCAATGAGTCAGTGGCGAGTTGGCCATAAAGTCTGCAGTGGAGTCGGTCCTGTTCTCCCAAACAACTCTCCTCTTCTTGATCATGAGCACTGGGGGCAGGGGGGTGGAAGGGTGGTCCTGTTAGAGGCCTGAGCACCTTCTCTGAGCTCTTTGGCCATTTTTCCTCCAAGTGTCAAATGAGTTCCTGATCGAGTCTTCTCGTGATCTTGTGTTTGGAAAGGTGTGTCTCAGGATGGAGAGAGGCTTCCTACAACAGCCGGTGAGAAGAAATTGTCAAGCCAGGCACACCTTAAGAAAATCCAGGAGAGACTTCAAGGAGGAAGGAAAAACAAGTCACACTCAGTCACACAGCAGAAAGACAGCAACGCAGCCACGAGGGGACTGTGAGGAATGGGGACGGCAGGGTGCCCAGGCCCAGAGGGCAAGCCTCGTCCCTCCACGGGGACTGGTGACTCCCTGGGCTCGGCCTGTGGCTCCAGGTGCCAAAGCCCCTGAGCCAGCAAAGCCACCCAGAAGCACACAGGCAGTCCCCTCTTGGGCTCACAGGGCAGACCCCTTGGAGGGTGTGGCAGACAGTTCCAGGCACAGCCTCCAGGCTGACTTGAGGAAGGCATCCCACCGCCTGGCTCCGGATGCTGCTTTCTCAGCCAGGCCCCTGAACGGCTTTGCCCCACTCTTGGGAGCCCCAACCACCCATTCATCCTTCTATTCATCTTTCTTTTCTCCCTTATGACCTAACTTCCTACCTCCCTTCCTTCTTTTTTACCTTCCTAACTTCCTTCTTTCCCTCCTTCTTACCTCCCTCCGTCCTTCCTTGTTCCTTCCTGTCATCCAAGCGTCTGAAGGACCCACTGGAAAACATGGGCCACAGCCGCCTCAGGAAATCACCGGTCACAGCTTGTGCTTGCGCCTAGGTACCGCCAGAGGGCGCGCCCGCTCCCTGAGAGCCTCGCGGTCAAGTTCCTTAGCAAAGGGAGCGGGCGTTGCGAGGCTCCAGAGAGCCCGCGTATGCGCAGTTGATTGGCCGGCTTCAGCAGCAGGAGGCTGGGCTCCCTGAGTGGGTAGACAGGGGTGGGGAGAGGAGGAAGGAAGGGAGAGGAGGGCAGGCTTGCAGGGTGCCTCCACCTTTCCCTCCTAAGGTCCCGGAGATCCCAGATCTCTGAGTGGCTGCCTCCACTGTCACCATAAAATCCACTGCTGCCCCTGCTGCCACACCCTCAGCCCCAACTGCCACCATGACCGCCACCCTGGTGGCAGTCTTACTAGAGTGAGACCCGGGCATGACGGGCCGCTCTGTGGACCCGAATCTGGACGGCAGTGGGGGGCAATGGGGTGGGATTGGGGTGCGAGAGATGAAATCTGCTGAGGCGGGGGCCATGAATGTCCCCACGTCCCGCTCCAAGTGATGGTCGGATCAACTGCAAATCTACTGACTCTGGGAGCGGAGCCTCCCCTAGACGTGGGCAGAGGAGGCCCATGCCTTGGGGCCACAGCCCAGCGGGCCCTGCCTCTCCCAGGGTCTTCCAGGAAGGTGTCGATAGCATCTCCCCTCCCCACCTTTCACCCCACCCGAAAACCACCACCTGCCCTCAGGTGGTACCTGGGCATGGCCGTCGAGGAGCTGGCCGTGGAGACCCGGCCCAGGCACAGACCCTCGGTGGCTGCTTGGGCCACAGACGGGCATTCTCCTGTCAGGCCTCTGTCCCCTCCACGGTGGGGATCACCCTGAAAGGGCTCTAGCCGCCCTCAGAGGATCCCCTTTGGAGAAGAAGCAGTCTCTTCTAGGCTCGTGTGATGGTCAGGAAGGGTCTTCTCCAGGCCTTTCGGGGGCTCGGGCCCCTCCCGTCGTGTTCCAAGAGGCGGCAAGGGCAGCACCCCACCTCTGGGCACGGCCACCGGAAGTCGTCGGATCCCCGAGGGAAAAGCGGCGCGTTGTCCCTGAACGTGAATGATGCCGAGAGACAGGCTGCTGGAGGGGGTGCAGGGGGAGGGACGAGCGTCCGGGAAAGGCGCCGGGGCGAGACTAGGAAGGGAAGTGCTCGGTCTTGATAGGGAAGGGTCAGTCTCTCTTCTGAATTGAAAAACCAAACCAAGCCAACCGAGGAACCGGAAAAGAGGGGTGTCCGTGACTTAAGCAGAACAAAAGCCACGAGCTGAGCAGAAGGGTTGAGGAACAGGAGAGGCGCCGCGGAAGGAAACGTGAACCCACGGGGATCGAACGAGTGCAGCCAAGCGGAGGAGCACTGGATCACGCGAGAGAGTGAAGAGCCAAGGCAAGCACAGGGGACAGAAAGATCGCATCGCACACCTGCGGCCTTGGGAGGTGGCAAGACAAGATGCAGAGAGTGTTTCTGAGGCAGACTCTGGAGATCCCCAGACTGACCACGATGACCCCAGCCAGGCTTTGGACCGCAAGAAGAACCCCCAGAGGGGTCACGATGGAGAATATCCTATCCAGGACCCAAGAGGAAACATGCAGAGTGCCCACCCAAAGTCTGAGAAGGTTGGAGACAGGGTCGACAAAGCCAAAGAAAAAAAAAAAAGGACAGAGAGAGAGAGTAAGGGGTTTCCGAGGAAAAACCCCGGTACCGAAGAACTCCCACCCCCGCGAGGCCAACACCGCACCCAGCCCCCAGCGTCGGACTTCCCAGGGAAAAGAGTGGAAGCCAGAAGATGAAGTGCTGGTAGGCCAAAACAGACAGCTCAACTGGCATTGCGTCTGGGGCGAGTTGGCCATCAACTCTGTAGTGGAGTCAGTCCCGACGTCCCAAATCCACTTTCTTCTGGATCATGTTACCAGCGTTAGAGAAGATTGAAGCATTGGGGGAAGGTGTGATACTTTGGGCGTTGGAGTTATCACCACGTTCTCTGACTTCTTTTGGCATTTTTCCTCCAAGTGTAAAATCAATTCCTGATAAGGTCTTTTGTGTTCTGTTTGAAAAGGTGCCTCTCTGGACGGACATGGGCGTCCTACAACTGCTAGTCTGAAGCCATTACCAAGCCAGACGCACCTTAGGAAAGCCCAGGAGAGACTTCAAGGAGGAAAAATAATTCACACTCAGCCACGCAGTGAAACACAGGAACACAGCCACAAGGTGACCGGGAGGAATGGAGACAGCAGGGTGCCCATTCCCAGTGCCCACCCAGACAGGCAGCTCCACGGGCTCGGCTTATGGCTCCAGTTGCTGAAGCCCCTGAGTGAACAAAGCCACCCAGAAGGACACAGGCAGTCACTTCTTGGGGCCACTGGACAGACCCCTCTTCGGACAGTCCCAGGCACACCGTCAAGGCCAACTTGAGGAAGTCTGACCGCCGATAGTCTCCTGATCCTGCTGAGTCAGCCAGGCCCCTGCCAGGCCATCCTCCACTCTTGGGACCTTTAACCACCCATTCGTCTATCCACCTTCCTTTCCTTCCTTTTTACTTTTGTCGACTGAAATGAACAGTCTAAGTTATATTAGTGAAGGAGCTTATTCCACGATTAGCGTGAGGTGTTTGACCCCCTGGAAAACAGTTCAACAGACTGCTCTGATGGAACCGCTCTGAGGTGTGTGAATTTAAGTCTACTTTCTATCTGTTTCACAAAACACTGGACATGAAGGGAAGAGGAAAAAAGAAAAACTTACAAGTAGGTTATAAAAAAAAGGGATAGAGTACAGCTGGGCTCTTCTCTAGATTATGTACATTGAATGTAACAGAAGCAAGAATTTCTTGGTTATATATCAAACAAGTTCAGAGACCCTGATGTTATCCATGTGCGGAGGGAGGCAAGGACCGTGGCACATCGTTAAATTATGCCCCTAATCTCTAATAAACGCAACTGTGAAATGTGAAAGCGAGGTACTGCTTTACCTTTTCCTATTGAGGACCTGTCCGGCTAGCGTCTTCGGTCATGCAATGTGGGGTTGCAAGGTCATTTTGACACAGACTGAAGATGGCTTGCTTCACACCACGCTTTCTTCCTTCCCTCCCTCCCTTCTGCAGGATCCCCTGGAAAACATAGGCCACAGCTCCTCTCTAAGGCAGCAGAAACAGCCTGTGCCTGCTCCTCTGCACCACCAGAAGGCGCTCCGGCTCCCTCAGAACTCTGCGGCCACGTTGCTTAGCAACTACGGTGGCCTTTGTTAGGCCAGAGGCGCTCTAGCCCGCGCATGAGCAGTTGGTAGCCCGGCTTCAACTTCCCGGAGTTGGGCTCCTGGAGTCGGGGAGGGGAGAGGAGGACGGCTGGGAGACGCGGGACAGATGGGCAGAGCGTGTCTGCCTTCCTCTTCTTAGGTCCCGAGGTCCCACATCTCTAGGTAGCTGCCGCCACTGCCGCAATAACCTGCGCCGCTGCCCCAGCTGCCACCATAGCCACCACCCTAGTGGCAGCCTTACCGGTTGGCGAGAGGCGCGCACGCCGGAGCACCTCTGTGGACCGCAATCGGGACCGCAGTGGGTGGGCATGGGGTCAGATGGGCGGCGAGAAGGGTGAAATCCGGTGAGGCGGGGCGACGAAGATCCCCAGTCGTGCTCCAAGTGATGGCTGAGTCAACCGAAAGTCTCTTGACCCTGGGACCGGTGCCTCCCCTAGACGTACGTGGGCAGAGGAGGTCCATGCCTTGGGGCCACAGCCCAGGCGGCCCTGCCTCTCCCCGTGCCTTCCAGGAATTCTGCCACCCACCACCCTCCGCGAAACCTCTCGCCCCAGTCAACCCCCCGCCCAAAACCACCACCTTCCTTCAGCTAGCGGCTGTGGAGACCCAGCTCAGGCATAGACCCGCAGTTGGGCCACTGACGGAAATTCTGTGGGTCACGAAAGGGCTCCAGCCATTCTCGAAGGAACCGCGACGAAAAACTAGCAGTTTCTTCCAGGTCCATGTGATTATCACTAACAGTTTCCTCAAAGGCTTCGGAGGGCAAGAAGGTTTTGAAGGCAGCCAAGTGTAGCGTCCCCAAAGTTCCCAAGGGCCGCCAGCGAGCTGGGTCTCTCCGCGGTTCGGTTTTTCTACTCCAACCGTCTGGAGGTGTTGTGCGTTTAACCTGGCCAGGGACGCGACGCCTGTTCTGAGCCGCAGGGAGTGGCTCCAGCCGGTCCATCCCCTTTTCATCCCTCCCATCCCCCGCCGTTGTAGCGTTTTTTTGTTGTCGTTTGCTTTACATTTTTGAAATGGCCCGGGCAACGCCCCCATTGGCTCTTGCCTTTGGCGACAGCTGCTGCCATGGTTACCAGCTCCTGTACGCCAATGGCGGAGGCCGTACCAGCCGGTCACAGCCGGAGCCAGGGCCTCCTCGCCGTCCTTTCCAGCTCACCAGCCCCTCCCTCCCCCCACCGCCCCCCGCCTTTGGGTGCGAGGCAAACAGTCGCTCGGGGCGCGTGACGGCCCCGCGCCTCCTTCCATCCCGTCAGCCTTTGCGGGAGCACAATAAATGCTTTAAACCTTTGAACCGCTCTCCTTTTCCTCTAAGTGGAATAGAATGGGCGTGGTAGGCGTGTAGCTTGGGTTGGCTGGTGGACCCCAGGGGTTCTCGTCATCCCGGATCTGTTAGGGGGGTAGGCCTGGAGCCTGGAATCGTCTGCAAGGGGAGGAAACTGCGCCAGGCTAGACCTTTGCAGAGATTAGTTATTCTGAATTTGGTGAGACTTTGTGTTGATGTGGCAAATACAGTGGAAATGTGGAAGCCCCCGGCCCTGGCTCACCAGCCACAACCCGAGGTGTGGACTGAGCAAGGCACTGATCCTCTGAACTTGTTTGTTAATCTGGAGGACAGACGGGTTACTGGGAAAATTGGGAAGAATGACCCTCAGCACTGGGACACCCTGGTGTCCAGCATATGGGCTAACTAAGCCTTCTGGGCACTGAGCTGAGGCCTATTCTGACAGATGTTCTATGAAAGGACTAGTCAGCAAAAAAGGAGGACCCTAGGGGCCAGCCTGGTGGCATAGGGGTTTAATTTGCGGGCTGGCTTCAGCAGCCCTGGGTTTGCCAGATCATGTGTGCCAACCTAGCTCCACTCATCAAGCTGCTCTGTGGTGGCATCCCACATAAAAGAAATAGAGGAAGACTGCCACAGATGTTAGCTCAGCGACAATCTTCCTCAAGCAAAAAGAGGATTGGCAACAGATGGTAGCTCAGGGCCAATCTTCCTCATACACACAAAAAGCCCAAAAACAGCGGGTATGTACATGGTGCCCAGCTGGGCAAGCCTGGGCTGGGGTTACTGAGAGATGCAGGGGATCTCTTTTGATCCCTGTGTAAGAAACTACAGGTGATGAGGGGAAGGGCAATAGCTTGGGGGAGGAGTAGGGAGGGCAGGGAGCACCACTGGAGAAGAGCCCCTGGTCTGCTAGTACCCCTGACCCAGACCTGGCAGCTACTATCCCTCCCTGGCACATCTCTGGTGGGGTCACAGAGCAGACCCATCACCCACCTACCTCCCTGCTGGCCCCTTCCCACACACAGCAAGTGGCCACTCTAGTCCCTCTTCAGGTCTCTTCACATCCTGCTGGGCGCTCCTCACTGCTTGCTGCCTCAGCGAACTAACTGCAGGGCCAGGTGCCAGTGTGAGTCTTACCTGCCCTGCTGTGTGCTGGGCCCAGACGACAGGGCAGTGGACAAAACCAGCGCAAGTGCCTTCCCTGCCCAACCCCCCCAGCCAGTGGGGGAGACACGTCACAGATGCCCCCCTCAGCACATCACTGCTCTCTAGGCAAAAGTTCAGATGGGGCCCTGAATGTGGAGACCCGTGGCTGATGGCGGCAGGAGGCACTGGCTACAGCAAAGGAGGAAATGGCGATGCCAGACTTTGCTGTGGATGTTTTGGTTCTGGGCAACAGTGGGCATCCAGAAAGCAGGCAGGAGGAGGCCTAGGTTGGACACAGAGGGACTATGGTGGACAACGGGTGACAGCTCTACCCATCCTGGCAGCCTATGTCCTGGCCACATGCTGATCACTAACAGCTTCATCTCCTTTGCAGTTTTGACTGGGGGGCAGTGGGCCTGTGCCAGCACAGGTCCTGTCCCACACAGCCTGCAGGGCCAGTCAATAGGCCACCTGCAGGTAGAGGCCATGAGAGACCTTGGCCTACTCAGGATTCTGGGGGATGATGCTCTGGACCACCTAAATGTGATCCCACAGATTCTATCCCATTCTAAACCAGAAACCCAAGCCCAGATGCCACCTGGACTCACCCCAGTTTTCCAAGTTAGAGTCTGAGGCTGGGGCCTGAGACTTGGCTTTCTGACCATCTCTCAGGTGGCTGTGAGGTTCAGAGAGGGTTGGGCAGCGCTGCTGCAGGGGACCTGGGCACGTGGACACTGCTCCTTCCTGCCCAACCATTCACACTGACCTTCACCCCTTTCTCTGAGCCCTCCCTAACCAAAGCCCCCCACCCTGCTGACTGACGGCCCTTTGAGGACATCCCTGAGCTCCAGGGCTCCAAAATGTCCTTCAGGTCATGCTTGTTCAGCATTGCCTTTCCTATTTCGCACCAAAATCCACCTTTGCTACTCAGACCACTTGGCTCTTCCAGTGGCCTCCTACTTTGCTGCTGCTGCCCCTCACCTCTCTCTTGTCACCCCCTCTCCATTCCTTGAAGACTTGGGCTAGCTCGCTGTTTCCTCCCCCAAGGCCTGCCTCCTCCAGACACGCTGGACTACCCAGTGGACCAGCCCTCAGTGGGGCCTCCCACTCTTCTGATAATGAAGACCACTTTAACTTTCCTCTGGGGACCCGACCCAACCCACCCTATTCAGGCCACATGGTTCTGGGAGTCTGACCCCTCCAGTCCCAGGGATGGTCATGAATCAAAGACCTGGCTAATGAGTGTTCAGTTAGTTATTCAATTTGTCACAATGACTGGGTCAGAAATGAGTTCTTGACTCCAGTGGCTTCAATGAGAGTCAATCCTGGGACTTTTCCTGGAACTACTGAGAAAGAGGTGCTCTCCCCCAGGATCACTAAAGGGTAGGGACATGGGGCCAGAGTTGCCAGTGGCCATCTTTGTCTACACGTAGGGAGAGCCTGCCTGGAAAAGGAGCCAAGACAGAGAAAGTTGGAAGCAAGAAATGGAGAGACATATACCAAAGGACATTAACGGAGCCTCCAGATCCAGCCATGCCTGAAGCTACCTTATACCTGAATGTCATGTGACCTGATATATTGCTTTTTGCATAAGCTGGTTTGAACTGGGTTTCTGTTACTTGTAATCTAGTCTCTCTTTTGACTCACTTTACCCTCCAATGCTCACATCCTGGACCTTGTCATCCCTTCAAATTGTTTGTCCTCTGAAACCACTCGCCCAGTGTCCCACTGTCTACCCACCGGCCCCTCCCCTCCTCTCTTCCCTGTTTGTTCGCTCAGATCGTTTAGCCGAGCTGCACCTCTGTGGGTGGGTCCCACCCCAAGGTGAAGAACCAAAGGCCATAAGCAACCCCACGTGAACACTCAATGTGTGTCAGGCACTCTGAGGAAGGTTGCACAGGCCTCATCTCAGCCTTATGACAGCCCTATCAAGGAAGGTGTTCAGCCCCAGTAAGGAAGGTGTTCAAAAGCTCATCCTACTGGTGTGATTGCTGAGACTAGGAGGCTGTATTTCCTGCCCTGACATCATACTCAGCTCCTGCATGGGGCTGCAGAGCCCAGGAATCACCATTTATTTACTGTGTCTCTTGGACTTGGCTTCAAGGAGCCTCAATTCCATGTGAACATTGGCGGCACATGACACCGCAAGGCCCAGGAGGAAGGCTTCCTGGGGGAGGTGACCCTGGTGCAGTGAGGAAGGAAAGGACCAGGTGCATTTGATTGTCTGTAAAATAGGGGCATAGCAATGGGCCAGGCCTGGACACCTCTCTGCCCACTGATCAGGAGAGGGGTCAAGCAGGACCAGGCCCTGGAGGCTGATATCAGGGTTCTGGGCCTGGCTCCACCATGGTCTTTTGGTCTGGGGCAAGAGTGTTCTCCCCAAGCCTTAATTTCCTCATCTATAAATGGAGCCAAGAAAGGTTTATTTTTTCATCTAACCAGAGAGCATCTGAACACAGAGCCTCTGACCAGGGTCTCCAGGTTTTCCTACCTCCATCCCTCACACCCCCCTGGGAATAGCGCTCTCTCCTCCTGCAATACTGTCTCTTTCCTCTCATAGAACTGGGAACTGCCTCCCTGTGAACCCCTTCAGGATCTCAAGTCTACCTTCTGGGTCCCTAGATCCGACTTCTCCCTGGCCCCGAGACAGCCCTGCAGCCACTGAAAAGGCCCTTTTCCAGGCTGTGCAGCTTTAGCGACTCATAGAATGGGGTCTGCACCCAACTGACTCTCGTGCACCAACCTAGCTGAACCTGTCCTCTGCCATGGCCAGGCTTAGCACTGAGCACACAACCTGTTGGGCACAAGGGGTACTGACATCTCTCTGTCCCAGGCATCAGACCTTGGGTGATGTGGCCAGAGGGCACATTAGCTGTTCTGGCAGCTCCACCAGTCATGAGGCAGCCAAGAGGCCTTGGTTCTTTCCACAGCAACTGCTACTGGGGCCACTTGCACTTGCAAATGAGGGCAGTGATACTTGCAGAGGTATTCTGAGAAAGGAATGAAATCTCCTACGTCAAGGGCCTAGTCCACAGTCATTCATTCAGCACATCCTGGTTGAGCAGAAGCAGGGATGGGGACCTATCACACCTACTCCCTGTTCTCGAGGAGCTCAGCCACGTGCCTGAGGACAGACAAACCAGCAGCTTTGGGGTAGTGACATTCCAGGCTGGAGCAGCACTGGCACAGGCTCTCGGGTAGGGAAAAAGGGAGGGCAGGAAAAAAGTAGGGGAAAAGCTCCTGAATTGGGGAATGGTGAAAGCAGCAAGTAGACTGACAGGACATGAGGCAGGAAAAGTCAGCAGGTGTTCAAGTTCCCATGTCAGTCAGAGTTCAAGGGAGAAGCAGACCCAGAAGGATATAGGCACATATACACCTAAATACTGGACTGGTTACAGGAAACTGGCTTGTACATGTGACAATAAAGGGAAATCTCATTTAAAATGGAGTCAGGAAACCCTGTAAAGGAAACTCTCACATACACATCTCACTTTACAATTTTGGGCAGGAAGTGAAACTACTTTACTACTCCAGCAGGAGGAAGGAAGGTTTTCTCCTTGCCCAGCAACAGCTGAGCCAATGAAAAGCTGTCACCACCCTGAACTCTCACTTTCTTCCAATGACCTTTCCTTTAGAACAGCCGCACCCAACTCCCCCTTTTTCTCTATAAAAGCAAGCTCCCCACCTTTGTTCTCTGATTTGCCTATGGTTTGCCTTGCATTGCATTTCCTGAATTGCAATTCCTCTGGTTGCTCCTGAATCAACTCCTTTTGCTGCTAACTGGCTACTTTACTTTAACTTTGACGTACAATCGCAGCAGTTTCTGTAAGCCTGAATCTTTGTGACTGATGCTGGAGTCTGAGGTACACAATCAGGAGGGGAAGAACATGAGCAGGCTGAAACACCACCGGCATAAGCTGGAACACCAGGATGGACTGACACTTGTGTTGGTGCTTGTTGCCTTTGACCTTGGTGATGAGGGTATCCTGCAGAAGTTGAGACCCTTTGTAACACAGCTAACCATGCACACACTTGGCCCAGGAGTCAGTAAAACTGAAGGAGAATCCAGGGAATGTAGAGTAATTGCAGGCCCAGGGGCTGCTTCACACCAAGGAGGTAAATCAGCAGATCAGCAACCCAAATGGTTCCTTCCTTCCAAATCGGGCAAGAATATGCCTTGTGGCTCACCCTAATGTGAAACAGAAAAGTAAGGGAGTTCGGGGAAATGTAGTTCAGCCTAGCCATTACAAAGCCATCACTTTCCCATTATACAATGGATGTGTGTGGAATGAGGGTGAGGAAGGACGAGACCAGAGCTCTCACACACAGAATGCACAGGCACCAGGCCAGGCAAGGCAGTCTGGCCACCTGGAGGACACAGACCCCACCTGAAAAGGGGCAGTGCCTACCCAGTCCTGCTGATTGTTGCCAGGCTGCAATGTGGATCAGTGTGCTGAGAGCTTCCCATTTTTTTCAGACCGTGTCAGAAGCACCTCCTGAAAATGCTTCTAAGTCCCCTTCCAGAGGAAGGGAGTGACGTGGGCCATCCAGGGAGGCCTGGAAGGGGGCCTCAGCCTGGCAGTGGTCCCATGTGGGGCTCAGTCATCTGAGGCACCTCGTGAACATATTTTATGTGGAAACTATAAACTTTGTGAAACTTTCACTTTTAAAACGTGGGCTTAAGAAAAGAAATACTCCTCCTCATAGGATGGCTACTATAAAAAAAAACAACGTAAGTCTTGGCAAGGATGTGTAGAAATTGGTACCCTTGTGCACTGCTTGTGGGAATGGATGATGGTTCACCTGATGTGGAAAACAGTATGGAGATTCCTTGAAAAATTAAACATAGAATTATCATATGATCCAGCAATTTTACTTCTGGGTACATACCCAAAAGAATTCAAAGTAGTGACTTGAAGAGATATTTGCACACCCGTGTTCACCACAGCATTATTCACATTAGCTGAGGGTGGAAGCAACCAAGTGTCCAGCAACAGATGAATGGATAAACAAAATATGGTATATACATACAAGGGAATGTTATTCTAACTCATGCTACAACATGGATGAACCTGGAGGACATTATGCTAAGTGAAATAAGCCAGTCACAAAAAGACAAATACTGTATGATTCCACTTTGCAATATCTAGAATAGTCAAATTCATAGAGACAGAAAGTAGCATGGTGGATGCCGGGGACTGGGGGGATGGGGAAGTAGGGAGTTACTGTTTAATGGGTACAGAGTTTGTTTTCCAAGACGAAAACGTTCTGGAGATTAGCTGCACAACAATGTGAATCTACGTAACACTACTGAACTGTGCACTTAAAATGGCTAATATGGTAAATTTTATGTTATATGTATTTTAATGCAATTAAAAATACACACTATATGGTCCTGCCTCCAGCCGTGAGGTCACTCAACTTTATCTTCTATGATGGCACTTCTGGCTGCTTCACAAGACAAGAAGCCCCAAATGGTGGTGTCCTGAAGGAGACTGAGCCAAAGGAAGCCATAAAATAGTGAAAGCCAGAGACCCAGGCTGCTGCTGCTGAGCGTCTGCCCCAGGTGGAACCACCTCTCCATACAGGATTGTCATTAGGATCCCAGAGCCCCGTGCAGGGCACCCTGCAGATGAGGAGCTTTCAGAGCCTCCTTTTCTGGTCCACCTCTTCTTGCTGCTCCCAGCTCCTACTTTTCTTCTAGCTGCCTCTGCTAGGACCTAGAAGTGTGGCACTGGGGCCCTGCCCCAGTCTGACTGCCTTTTAAAACTCTCTGTTGTTCAGCTTGATTGCCCTACCCCTTTCACTAATGTCCCCAACTCCTCAAAACAGTCCTCTAGCTTCTGCCGCCTGCTGGGAGTATTGCCTGCAGAGCATGCTACATGCTTCTCTGCTCTGGAGTCCTGGGACGCAAGGTGGGGGGACACAAGGAGGGATCCTCATCCATCTCCACAGGAGGGACACCAGCCCAGGGGATGGTTCCGGGTCTCTAACAACCTGCATCTGTTGCTCTGGGCTCCTGGGAGTTCAATTGTGAGCACCCACTCTTCTGATTCACAGATGGGCAAACCAAGTTTCAGAGAGGGCAAAGGACTTGGTCAGATTTGTATGTACTGGGGACAGTCCCATACAGCCTTAGCCAAAGCTTCTTTCCCCAAGCAATGACGTTCCACCCTTCCCATCACTTGCTCCTCACTCTGGTTGAGAAGGCAGAGGGAGGGTATGCAGACCCAGGTGGGTATCTAGGAGTCTGAGGCCACCCATTACTCTCTTTGGTTCTCACACCACCAATCCACCATTCAGGTTTTCACGGCAGCAAGCAGGATCTTGTCGAACTCTCCAAGCTGATACCCCTCACAGGCCAGGAGCCTTAGGATTTGTCCTCAACTTACCTATGCCAAGCTGTGTGCCCTTGGCCAAGCCCCTCCCTGCTTGCACCTAATCCACCTCCATACAAAGCAGGGTTAGGCTTTAGGTATACAAGCTTTGTACCAGGAGATGGATCCAGATGGACTGCAGACAGGAATGGAGGGCCGACACCTGTCTATTAGGACCTGCAGTGCTGGAGATCCTCTGCCTCCTCTAATCAGGAAACAATACCTTTAAGGCCTGGATCCCTTTAAACCAAGCCTGGTCACTGCAGAGGTAGGGTGGAGGTGAAGAGGTGCTGCCATCTGGAAGCCCAGCCAAGAGGCCAGACCACCACATCCTAAGGCTGTCCCTCCTGCCCCAGAGAACAGCTGGGGCCCTGGCCTGACTGGGCCACATCCAGACAGGCAGATGAAGGCTGCCTTGTTTGTCCCTGAGATTTGTTCTTTAAAAACAAAGAAGAGGAGACGATGCTTCACTGCTCTAGTAAGCAGGAGTAAGCATTGGCAAAATGTGAGAAAATGAGGATTCATATGCCCTGAAATAAGTGAAAATTGGGAGAGCAATTTAGCAAAACCTAGGAAAGCTGATGCAGCAGATAGAAAAAAAAAAAAGGCAGAATGAAATATCCAAGATGATGCCAATTACGTAAACCTGAAAATCACAAAATAATGTGCTCAGATACAAGAACGTGCTTTTAACATCACATTAATGTGAAAGTATAAAAACCTGAATGGAAAGGATACATGCCTCAGAGGACATTCTATTCTTTCATGTTAAAATGAAAAGAAGCCAACAAATTCATTTACGACCCTGACAAACAGGTGGGAGATTGTAATGAAAAACAAAGAGAATTTCATTTTTGTCACTTATTAAACTTGAAGCAAATATGACAAATACTTACACAACAGTCAACCTTCTTCTAAGTTATCTGTATTTTTAAAAATCTCTTAGTAAAACAACCAAAACCCCACGCAAATCAGCCCAGCCGGGCCTAGCCTGGAGGTGTACTGTGCTGGCCCGCTCACTTCCACTAGAAGCCTTGCGCAGGAGGTGGGCAGCTTCTGCTTGGTGGCTCAATCGCAGCGCACTGCCGGGCGTGGTGCTGCCCCAGTGGAGCACTGGGGACAGACACCAACCACCCTGTCCTCCTGGGTCGCCGCCTCAGGGCCCGCATCCATTCAGCCCCCTGAGACAGTGTTTTGCCATCTGTGTCTCCAGGAAGCCCCAAAGATTAAAGAGCAGACCAGCCTTGGCGCTCCTGGAGATTCTTCCATTCCTTCCCCCTGAATCCCTGGGAAGACCACCTCCTGTCACACTGTCGCCTGGCGCTCCTCCCTTCAGCCTCTGCACCCTCTCTTCCATGGAGGTTTACAGGAACCTTGCCCAAGCAGCCCCATCGACAGTGGCCCTCCCAGCTCATCACATCCCTTCGGTGCACCCACACGAGCAAGTACTTAATTGCCAGGTGTGGTACCTGATTAATGCCTGTCACTCCCTGCCTAGCACAGTGCGGGGCATGAGGTAAGTGCTCACATTCATGTAACAATATTTGCAGACCAACTATTAATATTAGGAGAAAATAACAGTGAAAAAGCAGTCCCTGCTTTCAGGGAACTAATGATCTGGGTGGGGAGACTGACCACAGATAACAACAAATAAATAAATAATTATAAAGGGATTCAGTGCCAAGGAGGAGGCTGCAGAGCGAATCACAGAGGTGTTGACCAGGCTGGGCAGATGGTCAGCCCCCGAGGCAGCCTTGCTCCGGGCCCCAAGCCCATGTCATCCTCTGTGCCCCGCTCTACCCAGAGGCTGGGAATCTGGATAGGGCTTGGAGGGCTGTGCCTGGGGCTTCTCCTCACCCTGAGCCTATGCTCCCTGTGGTAAGGACAAGGTCTTGGCCTCCGTACCCTGTCTCCCTCCAGGCCCTTGTGTTTGGCAGACCCTCAGGTTTTGTTTTTGGTTTTTTTTTTGAGGAAGATTAGCCCTGAGCTAACATCTGCTGCCAATCCTCCTCTTTTTGCTGAGGAAGACCAGCCCTGAGCTAACATCCGTGCCTATCTTCCTCTACTTTACATGTGGGACGCCTACCACAGCATGGCTTGCCAAGCAGTGCCATGTCCGCACCCAGGATCCGAACCAGACAACCCCGGGCTGCCAAAATGGAACGTGCAAACTTAACCACTGCGCCACCAGGCCAGCTCTCAGGTTTGTTTTTAAGCTAAAGGATTCAGACAACTTCCAGGTATTAAGAGTAAAAAGAGACACAACAAAGAACGCCCCCACCAAGCCTTTTGGTTGTTTCCAAAAGAGCAGTTTGTCCCCAGAATGACCCAGTGCCCCACATTTGCAACAAAATCCAATCCTTAGGACTGATGCCATGAGAAAACAGTAAGATTCAGAATTTCCCCCAAGAGCAGTTTAGCAAATGTAATTTATTCATAAAAAAACAATGTTTTAAGAACTGAATTCCAAAGAACTTAGAGCTTAAAGGTTGAGCAGAAAACAGCCTTCCGCTAACAGCACCAGCTCAGGTCAGGTCAGGGCTTAGAACTGCCAGCAGGGTCAAGCTTCGAGGGAAGGCTCCAAAAGTCCTGCAGGAGAAGGCTGCAGGCATAAGAGGCCCCCTGTGGTGGTGGCCCCTCCTCTTCCCAGGCTGCCTATCTGCCCCACACTGGGTTCCTGGTCACAACCAGAATAGCCACTCCCCCAGGAACCCACAAATGTCCACTAACAATATGCTACCTCCTCCCAAAGCAAATCCATACACACACATGCAAGACCCTGTAATCAGCAACAGGACTCAGTGCAGCAAACCTGGCGTTGGTCTCTGAAAGTCCTGCATTACTCGCTGTGAAGTTGCTTGGTCACAGGCTCCTCCTCCTTCTCCTGCTTCAGCCATTGCTCTAGGAGAACTGCACTGCTTCTCTTGACCGAGGATGGGCTCTTCGGCAGGAACTGGCGCACATCTGACTCTGTCTTTTGGGGTGTTTTGGGGTCTTCCTTTTTGGGTGACTTTGTGGCCAGCCACTGCAACATTTTCTGGCTGCAGCCTTTTGCCTTGAGTTCCTAGGAGAAAGAAGAGAAAGCTCAAACCACCCAGCTCAAGCTTTTAGGAAAAGGCCAACTCCAAGGGAAGAAACAGGAAGAGGCATTAGGTACTGACCCAGGCTTGCAAAATGTTACTAAGAGCCAGATGGGGCCCACTAGTCAGGCCTGGGAGGAGAGGAGCAAGTGAGTGTGCTCCAAGGTACAAGGGTAGGGAGGAGCTCTTATAGAGGCTTCAGAGAGGATTGTGTGAGACCAGCCGGAGAAGAGAGCAACAGGCATTCCAAACACATGCAGAGAATGAAGCATTCTAGCGAAAAGAATGTAATTCAGTGTGACCAGGCAGAGTGTGGGAAACGAAGCTGGAGAGGTATGGCTTCAGTCACCACGATTAGGCACTCAGCCTAAGGCTGAACAGACTAGACTGTTTCCTGCTGTGCAGCCCTTCCGCACAGCCTCTCCCTGACAGCACTGCTTCCCTTCTGCTGCTCTTACCCCTACACCCCAACCGTGAACTGAAGCTTCTGAATTCGCAGAATGCCATCCCTCTAGAATGTGAATCCTTTTAGAGTAAAGACCATCACGGAAATGGGGCAGTGTCTAGGGCAAAATGAATATATATATAATTACATTTTTAGAGACATCTAATGAAAACAAGTGTCAGGGTCACAGGAGTTTGCAAAGAACTGAGACAAAAGAAAATGACACTAACTGTGGATACGGAAAACTTTAAAAATTTTAAGAAAAATGGGGGGTAGGCTGTTCCTGCAATCATCATCGTTAACACTTTCAGGCATTCTAAGATGTCTATTTTTGGAACATTGAGAGCCACCTAGAAACAGCTGCTACTCCTAAACCTTTGACCCTGAATGTCAGCAGGGGTCAGCTTTTTGCTCTGGAACTTCCTTCTCTAATGCAGGCCTTTTGCCTGTTCACCTTCCCTTCAAAACACATCTTCTGGATCCTTGCCAATTTTAAGAAGTTAAAGTTTATGGCACGAATGTTCTCAAATCCTCCTAAAGGAAAACAAGGATTAGAACTCCTCCAGCTTGTAGTGTGGGCAAGCAGAGTTACAGAAAAGAGACAAAAAAATCACAGTTGGCTATGGACAGAGATACAATTAGGGTCAAGGGGTCCTTTGTCTTTCTCATGATTATCCTCTAGATTAGGAGTCCTCAAACTTGGCTTATTATCAGACTCACTGAAGAAGCTTCCCCTTTTTTTTTTTTGTCTGTGAGGAAGACTGGTCCTGAGCTAACATCTGTGCCAGTCTTCCTCTATTGTGCATGTGGGATGCTGCCACAGCATAGCTTGACGAGCAGTGTGTAGGTCTGAGCCTAGGATCTGAACCCATGAAACCTGGGCCACCAAAGCAGAATGCATAAACTTAACCACTACACCACTAGGCCAGCCCCTGAAGAAGCTTCTTAATGATACAGAAGCCCAAGCCCAACCCTGAATGTTGACTCTAGGTCTAGATAGGGTCTAGCATTTACATTTTGAAAGAGCTCTCCTGAGGACTCTGAGTCCACAGCCAGCTTTAAGAGTCATTGCTCTGCTCAACTGTGCCATGCACGAGGAATATGAGTTCTGGGTAGTTTAACAAAGCTCTCATTGTAAAAGGCCATATCCAAAAAAAAGGCTACACTGACAGAAGACAGAAAGCTCAAAAAAGACTGTCAGAGTCACAGGCCCCTACCTTTTGGACCGACAAGTCGATAGGAGCCAGACACTCAACACTGTCGTTTCGGGAGCTGTTCACCACAGAAGAGACTGGATGGAAGGTGATGTTCTCTGTAGGGTGGATTAACTTCAGAGCTTCCTGAGTTGAGACTTCACCAAAATCAAGCCATTTAGAGACTGCCTCCTCTCCATCTAATATGGCAGGCATCCTAGGCAGTGAGGTCAAGTCATTGGTTGGGAGAGGTAGAGTGACGGTAGGGAGAGAAAGCAGAAAGACTTGAGTCAGATGACAGTGCAAACCATCACAAGCAGAAGCTTGCCCTCCGTCTGTGCCTCACACACGGATTGCTGCCATGTGTTCCCTGACCACAACTTGACAGGGCATGAAATCCGACACTAGGAGAGCCAGCTTACAAAGTTTTATGGCAAAGACAGCGAACACTGCTTTGACTGGATCCAGTGCAATCCAGTGTACACGTTCGTAAACTGGTCACCTTTTTATGATAACCCAGCCTAGAATTAAAGGGAGAATAGATCCTGGAAAACTTGTCTATCAACAGTAATCTCCAGCCTTACCAACTATGAAGATTTACAGTCAGAAAGAGCTATTCACATAATTGTGAACAAAAGGAAACTATGCCTCAGAAAGCAAAGAAGCTGTCTAAGGTGACTGTTGGTACCTAGAAGGATGTTAGTTAAAGATCCTATGTTTAGCTTCCAGTTTTATGTCCTAGGCCAATGCAAACCATGGTACACATTTCACTGGTAGGTGGTACAGTTGACTTTGGGAGATAAATGCATAAACATCTATTTTAATAATCATTGTAACTTCAACAAATCAAATACATACTTTAAAAAAATATTTTGCTGATTGGTGGTTGCCAGGGGAAAGGGGGGTAGGGGGAGGGCACTAGGGGTGAAGTGGTGTACCTACAACATGACTAATAATAATGCACAACTGTAATCTCACAAGGATGTTAACTTTTATAACCTTAATAAAACAAACAAACAAAAAATATTTTGCAATCTAAAATCCAGAGGCATCTTATGATGAATGTCATCTCTGCATGAGTTATAGCTTAGCTGGCAGTAAATTGCAGCACTTTACTTTTCTTAACAACATAGGAAATAAAAGCACATTTAAAAAACCATGGTTTCTTAGATTAGATGAAACGGTAATTTATTATAAGATCAATATGTGAAAAATAGAACTACTGTATCACAGGACAGCATAATTTTACACAGAATGCTTAGGACAAAGCTAAAATAAGTAATACATGCAGCACTGCACTTTTTTCAGAAAAACATCAAAAATCACTTCTCAGAGCACTCAGATCTGGCAAAAACTGTGAAAGCGTTACACAAGTATAGTCAGTTCTGCTAAGGTTCATTTTTAAAATGGGAATCTGTTCAGTGTGATCGATACACTAAGGAGCAATTCAAGCACAACACAGCAATAAAATGAGGCACGCCTGTATTTATTGTAGTATCTTACGTATTTCTTTTCTTTTTTTTTTTTTAAGATTTTATTTTTTCTTTTTCTCCCAAAGCCCCCCAGTACATAGTTGTGTATTTTTAGTTGTGGGTCATTCTAGTGGGGGCATGTGGGATGCCGCCTAAGCGTGGCTTGATGAGTGGTGCTATGTCTGGACCCAGGATTTGAACTGGCGAAACCCTGGGCTGCTGAAGCAGAGCGCATGAACTTAACCACTCAGCCACGGGGCCGGCCCCTATCTATGTATTTCTTAACTGCTTAATGCACAAAATTGTTTTTTTTACACTCCTGTTTTTAATAGCTTCCTATTATTTTTTAATGTGTCACTGACAAAGTTTTTAAGTGTTGTCTCCTTAACCCCACTGTTCTCATAAGTTCTGGGTTTTCACTGTACAATTTTGCAGTGTGGTGATTTTTAGGAATGCATGTCATATTATAGCCAACAGACCGTAAATGTATTTTGCACAGCAATTGCTACTCTCTAGATTTGTACATACAGAAACTTTAAATTCCAAAAGCTACCTATCTAAAAGCAAAAAGAACAAACCCTCCTCTGTATCCTTTTGAACCCAGGGATAAGAAGTGTGACTTGCCTTTGGTGGACGTCATTCAAGACTTTGCAGGCATCCACTGTGATGATGGTGTAGGAATACAGGTGGTCTCCTCCCTGTAGGGGCTCCCAGCAGTCAAAGATCCCAGCCATTGTCAGCAGCCTCCAGTTGTCCCAGACTTTGTTCCAGTCCTCTGGACTGTCTGCAGCACCAATGCTGCCTAACTGCAAGCGAAACACACAGGCATATTAGATATTCAGCAGCCCCCTCCTATACACAGGTTGGGTACTACTACAGACCTAAGAACTAATTCAGCCCATGCCTTATTTACTCCTCTGGATCCAATGTCACCAAAGGAAAGAGGGTTGTTGGCAAATACCCACCAAAGAGATACATTTATGGCTCCTTAATGCTTTCAGTATACGATTTAACTTCTTCAGTGGGCATTCAGGGCCTCCATGATCTGGCCCATCATTCTAGCTTCATTAACAATGTTAATTTGAACCAAACCCAGCTGTTTGTGAATGAGACCCTGGTGCAATTTTGTGTTCCTGTATCTTGCCAAAGCAAACTTCCTCTGCCCAAAATGTCCTTCTTGCCGTTTCTCATCATGCCAACTCCTACTTGCCATTTACGATTCAGTTCAAGGCCTGGAATACAGAAAGCTGGAAAGGAGGTCACCTCCACTTTAACAATAAGAAAAAAGCTAGATAATCTAAGAAATTATAACTTTTCTTAAATTCATCAGAGAACTGAGGTTGCAGGAAAACCAGTTAGCCTGATTTAACATCTCCAAGGAGAGATGAGACACAAGTATAGGTGTTCCTTGTTTTATTGTGCTTCACTTTACTGCACTTTGCAGATATTGTGTTTTTACAAGACCCTCCACCAGCAAAAAGATGATGACTTGCTGAAGGCTCAGATGATGGTTAGCAGTTTTTAGCAATAAAGTATTTTTAAATTAAGGTCTGTACATGTTTTTTAAGATATAATGCTATTGCACACTTAACAGACTACAGTATTGTGTAAACGTAACTTTTATATGCACTAGGAAACCAAAAATTCATGTGACTTGCTTTATTGCAGTTGTCTGAAGCTGAAGCCGCAATCTCAAAAGTCTGCCTGTACTGGCTTACTGGTGGCAACAGGAGGAAGTCAAGACCTTCATGCAGCAGGTAAGAATTCAGAGAAAATTATTATCAAATTGCTAAAAGCAGAGTGTGGGTTAGCCTGGGAGAGTACAAACCCCCTGGCAGCTGCAGAAATCAGGGAAGTTGGCATCACCTCGCAGACTCTTCTCTATGGACCTCTCCAGGTGCTCGCAAGAAAGACTGGGGGCAGGGCAAGAGACTGGAAAAAGCCATTCTTGCTGGTGCATACCCAGCGGAGAGGGCCTCAGCTAATCACTTCTCCTCTAAGGAACAAAAGCCTTAAGCGGCCAGGGGAAGGGTAATAAGCCCTATTGTCCCTAAGATACAGGTAAAGACCCACTGATGCTGGGGAAGGACAAGAAGAAAAAACCTTCTACTCCCCTCGGGAAGGAGCAGCATTACTGAGAAAGCCTGAGAGCCTGGGACACAGTTCTGCCTAAGACAGACTGAGCCAAGATGACAGAGAATTCTCTTCCCCCTTCAGATTAGCAAGCACCAAGTGACAAGCAACAGCAGTCCAATTCTGGGGAAGGAGAAAGAGCATGGAGAGATCCTCTCTAAAGCGAAGACTCAGAGGGAAGTACTACAGCTGAAGGGAGCAGGCTACTGAGAAAAAACCCTCTGGAAAATCAACCCTCACCCTAAACACAAGGTGGCACCAGAGAAATTAAAAGCCTGTGGTGAACAAAGGCAATCATAACAACAAAACCCAAACCCAGTTCACTACCTGTCAAGATCGATTCAACTTCACACATTAATGGCCTAATACAAAGCAAGTGTATTCATTTCCAGGCATAAATATTATTTATCTAAGTTTCTGTCCTAGATACGATGTCTGGAAATCAATATAAAATTACAAGACACACAAAAAAGCCAGAAAGAACAATGAACTGCCAAGAGATACAGAAATCAACAGAACCAGACTCAAGAGATTACGTTTCCCAAATGCTGAAATTATCAGACGGGGAATTTAAAATAAGTATAGTTAATGTGTTAAAGGCTCTTGCAGAAAAGGTGGACAAGATGCATGAACAAATAAGGAATTTCAGTGAAATAAAAAGGAATCAGGGAACTTAATAAAATTTTTATTTATTTTGTCAGTAAGAAATACCCAAACTGAAACACAGAGAAAAAAGAATAAAATATACAGAAGAGAACATCCAAGAACTATGGGACAATATCAAATTATCTAACGTGTAATTAAAATCCCAGAAAGAGAAAAGAAAATGGGGCAGAATATTTGAACAGATAATGGCTGAGAATTTTCCAAAAATTATGAAAGATATCAAATCACAGATCTAAGAAGTTCAGAGAACATGCCAAACACATACACCCCACATGCATCATATTCAAACTGACTAAAATCAAAGAGAAAATTTTCCAAAGAGGAATGTGGAAGTACACATGACAGACAGAAGAAAAAAAGACAAGAATTACAATAGACTTCTCAAAAGAAACTATGAAACCCAGAGACAATGCACTACTTTTTTTAAAGTGATGGAAAAAAACTCCAAAAAACTGCCAACCCAGAATTCCATACACAGTGAAAGTGCCTTTCAAAAATGCAGATAGTGGTTGCCAGGTGCTGGGGGAAGGGAATGACAAATAATGGGTACAGGGTTTCTTTTTGGGGTGACAATAATGTTCTGAAATTAGATAGTGATGATGGTTGCCCAACATTTTGAATATACTGAAAACCATTATACACTTTAAAAGAGCAAATATTACAATATGTGAATTATTTCTCAATAAAAAAATAATGATGATTAAAAAAATGAAGAACTAAATACTTTTTTGGAAAAACCAAAACAGAATTCATTACCAGCACACCTGCACAAGAAATATTAAAGAAAATTCTTTAGGGAGGAGGACTATGATACCACAGAGAAACTTGAATCTACCCAAAAAGTGAAGATTCATGGAAATGGCTAAAATAAATGTAAATGTAAAATTCCCTTTCTTATTTTTACCACTCTAAAATATAATTGACTGTCTAAAGCAAAATAGTAGCAATGTATTATGAGTTTACAGCATATGAAAAAGTAAAATATATGACACTATACCAAAAATGCCAGGAATCAGGAATATACTGTTGTAAGGTTCTTATACTACACAAGAAGTAGTATATTATTTAAAAGTAGATTGTTATTAATTTAAAATGTATATTATAGAGCAGCTACTAAGAACATTTTTAAAAGAAGTAAAAATAATAAGCCAATAGTGGAGATAAAATGCAAACATAAAAAAATACTCAATCCAAAAGCAGGCAGAAAAAATAGGAGAAAAGGAAAAAAGAGCTGATGAAACAAACAGAAAAGTTAGCAAAATAATGAATTTTTAACCCTATCAGATGAATAATTACATTAAATGTTCTAATCACTACAAAATTCCCTCCTCTGTGAAGCCTTCTATGATGCCCCAGTCTGAGTTATATGCTGTGCTCTGTGCCCTGATCACCTCAGAAGCAAGCCTTCCCTGAGTATTCAACACTAGTTTGCGACTGTTGATTTAATTATCTGTGTCTTGGTTGTAAAGCTTCGAGGATAGAAATCATGTCTCACTGATTTCCAGGAGCCAAGCAGGGCACAATGGTATATGGGGAATAAGTGTCTACTGAATAAACAGATAAATTTTTACAGTTAAGAGACTAATTGTATAGAATTGAGGAAAGTGTCATTCTAGTCCACACAAGTGCCTAACAGTGTCTCAAGAAGAATGCCAGAGGAAAATTCTCCTTTTGAATACACAATTCCTTATTTACTTATTTATTTATTTTTTGCTGAGGAAGATTCGTCCTGAGCTAACATCCGCTGCCATCCTCCTCTTTTTGTATGTGAGCTGCCACCATGACATGGCCACTGACAGACAAGTGGTGTACGTCCATGCCCGGGAACTGAACCTGGCCTGCTGAAGCAGTGTGCTCAACTTAACCACCAGGCCACTACGGCTGACTGTACAATTCCCAATGTAAAGATGGAGAAGCAAAGGAACGGAAACCTTATGGAGTGGTTCCCTCGGTAATAAGCCCCAGAAGTTCTGAATTACAGTTAATTTTAAATGGAAAAAACCACAGTGTAGAATCTGGGAAAATGGCAGCCTGAATGCATAGCCTTGACTCCATCCCTAGAATAACAAAATAGCCAGGACAAGCATGCTGGCTCCTCTGAGGCAAGAGTAAGGGCCAGTGGTGTGAAGAAGGACTGGGACCTTGCATTTAACAGCTACTTCAAGAGGGTAGGAAGAAGGATTCTCTGAGATTCTCTGAGTATTCTCTCAGAAGAGCCATATCTGTCTACTTGCTACCTAGGGTCCTTAGAGAGGCTGCTGTCAAATGCTGTCTCATCTCTCCAGTTGGGAGAGACCTGGCTGTAGAGAGGCTGCCTTCCCTTTCCTTGGAAGATGGCTAACACTTGGCTAATACATTGACTGGACACAAATAAAACCAGAAATGGCTCTACCTGTTATATCCTGATAGTTTGCTATTGTTGGAAAACTGTAAATATACATAGGCACATTGAGGAATGCACAACTATAAGCTGGCAAAGAAAAATTCTAGCCTATCTAGAGGAACTAGGTAAACCATAGAGAGGAGACTGAGTTAAAAAAAAAAAACGCAGAAGGCCAGCCCAGTGGTGGAGTGGTTAAGTTCGCACATTCCACTTCTGTGGTCCGGAGTTCACCGGTTCGGATCCCGGGTGCGGACGTGGCACCGCCTGGCAAGCCTTGCTGTGGTAGGCATCCCACATATGAAGTAGAGGAAGATGGGCATGGATGTTAGCTCAGGGCTAATCTTACTTAAAAAAAAAAAAAAAAAGTAGAGCTAATGGGAGAGAGAAAAAACTAACAAAAAGGTAATGATTGGAGGCTGGCCCCATGGCTGAGTGGTTAAGTTTGCACGTTCCACTGCAGGTGGCCCAGTGTTTCGTCAGTTGGAATCCTGGGCGCGGACATGGCACTGATCATCAAACCACGCTGAGGCGGTGTCCCACATGCCACAACTAGAAGGACCCACAACTAAGAATATACAACTATGTACAGGGGGGGCTTTGGGGAGAAAAAGGAAAAAAATAAAATCTTTATTAAAAAAACCCAAAAAAAACGACAGCTTCCATATGCATCCCCCCACCTACTATATATATTGTCTTCCCTCCCCTTTCTTTTGGTCTATGCTTTTTGCCAGGTCAACCTCTCCTCTGGTGCACTAGATCCCATTCCTTCTTACCTATGCAAGGACGACCGTCTAGTGACTTACACTTTCTCCCTGCTCTCTACTGCATTATTTCCAACAGCTTACAAATATGCTGTTATTTCCAACTGTTTGTTGCTACTATATAAAAATATTGTTGATTTGTGTACATTGACCCTGAGGAGAAAGTTTTCTAAGGTACTTGCATTGTCCAAAAACAAGCAAAAGTATTATTCAATACCAGGTTTAGGGATATATTTAACCAAGGAGGTACAAGACTTGTATAATGAAAACTATAAAATATTGTTGAAAGAAATTAGACTTAAATAAATGGAAAGATACCCTGTGTTCATGGATTGGAAGACTTAATATTATCAAGATGGCAATTTGGGAAACACCCCAAATTGATCTACAGAGTCAATGCAATTCCTATCAACATTCCAAAAGTCTTTGCAGAAAGAGACAAGCTATCTTAAAATTCATATGGAACTTCAAGGAAACCCAAATAACCAAAGGAATCTTGAAAAAGAAGAACAAAATTGGAGAACTCAAACTTCTCCATTTGAAAACTTACAAAAACCTACAGTGTGGTACTGCCTAAGAATAGATATATAGATCAATGGATAGAATTAAAAGTCCAGAGATAAACCCATTCATATATGGCCAATTGATTTTCCACAAGGATACCAAGGCCATTCAATGGGGACAGAATAGTCTTTTCTACAAATGATACTGGGATAACTGGATGACCACATGCAAAAGACAAAGCTGGACCTCTAATCACACCATACAAAAAGATTAATTTAAAATAGATCAAGGATCGAAAAATAAAGCTAAAACTACAAAACCCTTAAAAGAAAACAGAGGAGTAAATCTTTATGACCTTCAGTTTAGCAACGGATTCTTAGGTATGACAGACACTACAGGCACAAACAACAATGGAAAAAATAGATACATTGGATTTTATCAAAATTAAAGGTTTTTGTGCTTTTTTTTTTTTCTTTTGAGGAAGATTATCACTGAGCTAACATCTGCTGCCAATCTTCCTCTTTTTGCTAAGGAAGACTGGCCCTGAGCTAACATCTGTGCCCACCTTCCTCTATTTTACATGTGGGACGCCTTGCCACAGCATGGCTTGCCAAGTGCTGCCATATCTGCACTGAGGATCTGAATCCACGAATCCCAGGCCACAGAAGCGGAATGTGAGAACTTAACCGCTGTGCCACTGTGTTGGTACCAAAACTTTTGTGCTTTAAGGGATACTATCAAGATAGTGAAAAAGCAATACACAGAACGAGAGAAAATATTTGCACATCATGTATCTGGTAAGAGTCTAGTATTCAGATTGTATAAAGAAGTCTTACAACTCAACAAAAAAAAAAGACAACCCAATTTAAAGGACTTAAATAGATATTTTTAAAAAGAAGAAATGTAAATAGCCAATAGGCACGTGAAAAGATGGTCAATGTCATCAGAGATTAGGAAAACACAAATCAAAACCACAATGAGATACCACTTCACATTCACTAGGATGGCTACAATTTTTTAAAAAATGAACAAATAACAAGTGTTGACAAGGATGCGGAAAAACCAGAACCCTCATACAATGCGCGTGGGAACGTAACCCAAAAGAACTGAAGTATACTTGTATACTAATGTTCACAGCAGCATTATTCAAAATTGCCAAAAAGTGGAAACAACCCACATATCCATCAACCAATGTGGTGTATCTATACAATAGAATATTATTTGGCAATAAAAAGGAAGGAAGTAGTGATACACACTGTATGCATGAACTTTGAAAACATCATGTTAAGAGGCCAGACACATAAAAGGACACATATTGTGTGATTCCATTTATACTAAATGTCTAGAATAGGCAAATTTATAGACACAGAAAGCAGACTAATGATTGCCAGGGGCTGGAGGAAGAGAGTAACAGAGAGGGACTGCTCAATGGGTACAGGGTTTCTTTTTGGGGTGATGAAAATGTTCTGGAATTAGATAGTGGAGGTAGTTTACAACATTGTGAATATACTAAAGGCCTTGAATTACACACTTTAAAATGGTTACAATGGTGAAATTTATGTTACGTAAATTTTTACCTCAATAAAAATTTTAATTATAAAAAATATTAATCTTAGGGGCTGGCCCAGTGGAGCAGTGGTTAAGTTCACATGTTCCGCTTCTCAGCAGCCCAGGGTTCGCCGGTTCAGATCCCGGATGCGGACATGGCACTGCTTGGAAAATGCCATGCTGTGGTAGGCATCCCACATATAAAGTAGAGGAAGATGGGCACAGATCTTGGCTCAGGGCCAGGCTTCCTCAGCAAAAAGAGGAGGACTGGCAGTAGTTACCTCAGGGCTAGTCTTCCTCAAAAAAAAAAAAAATTAATCTGAATAAAAACAAGAGTGGCATCCTGGAATTAAGGGAGAAAAAGAGATACCATGGACAATTTTTGAGCTGGCGTTTCTTCCTCTCTGAAAATTTAATCTCCACTCTGGCCTCCACCTTAGCTAGTACCCTTCCCTCATAAAAGACCTGCTCCTGAGTACAGGAAAGCCCTTAAGGGGTAAAAAAGTAACAATTATTTGAAGGATAAACCTCCTGACAAAGCATCACAGTAGCCATCTGATTGCCTTTAGACAAACCAACAATCTCTTACCCCAAAACAACACAAGAGATGGAATATCAGTGACCAACCACATTAAGGATTAACCATTAAGAATAAAAAAGTTTCATGCTGTTTAACAATGTTAAAGCTCTGAATTAGGGAGTCCAGGATTTAAACATTCCAATTCTAGTTCTTCCCCCAATACCTAATTTGATCAATTTGTACACCAGTTAATTACCATAAAATAGTACATGTTTCTGTTTCTTGCCCATGCCCCTCAGAAGCAAGGGCTTATACTGAATGATGAATGAATGGTCGTTAGGTGACATTAAGATAAGAGTCTTGGAGAACAAGAGAGTTTTTACAGTTTCTTCATTTGTAAAATGAGAATAACAGTACCTTCTTCAAAGGGTTATAAGAAGTACTGAATAATACACATTAAGTTCCCAGAAATAGTACCTGGCTTACAGTAAGTGTTTAATATTTAACTATTTTTATAGATCACTCTTTTCCTCCACCAAATCATCTGTGCATTAATAGATTGGCTAGAGAGATTTTCTGAGGGTGAGGCAAAGGCTCTTGACTATGAGAGTCCCCGAAATGAGATGACACTATCTGAAGAACAAACAATTCCCAATTTTAACAAAGCACACTACAGTGAGAGAACACAGAGGCTTTAGTAGTGTCAAAGCAATAAATGTAATTAAAATGGAAACATGATGCTGGCATGTCTGATTTGTTTTCAATCTCCTTATAACCTTATATAAACAGGCCATATTGATTGTTTGTCTTAAGATGAGAGTTCTGTGAGGGAAATGTTAAATACAGTCATGCATTGCATAACAACGTTTTGGTCAACAATGGACGGCATATAGATGGTGGTCCCATAAGTTTAGGACCATAGAGCCTAGGTGTGTAGTAGGCTATGCCATCTAGGTTTGTGTAAGTACACTCTATGACATTCATGCAAAGACGAAATCACCTAATGACGCATTTCTCAGAATGTACCCCCATCGTTAAGTGATGCATGACTGTATAAAGTTATGATATGACCTAGCAAATCCACCCCTAGGCATAAACCCAAGAGCAATTAAAACATATATCCACGCAAAAACCTGTACATGAAAGTCCACAGTAGCATTATTCATAATAGCCAAAAAGCAGAAACAACCCAAGTGTCATCTACTGGTGAACGAATAAACAAAATGTGATCTATCCGTCTGAAAAATGGATTATTCAGCCATAAAGCAACGACATACTGATACATGCTACAACACAGATGAACCTTGAAAACATTATACTGAGCAAGAGAAGTCATACACAAAAGACCATATATTGTATCATTCCATATATATGAAATGTCCCAAACAGGCAAATCTGGAGAGACAAAGTAGATTAAGTGGTTGCCAGGGCTGGAAGGAGTAGAAGAGAATGGAGAGTGTCTGCTAATGGATATGGGGTTTCTTTTTGGGGGTGATAAAAATGCTATAAAATTAGATGGTAGTAATAATCACACAACTCTGAACATACTAAAAAATCACTGACTTATATACTTTAAAAGGTGAATTTTATGGTAAATTCTGTCTCAATAAAGCTGTTATTAAAAAAAAAAGCTCTATGAGGGAACGAAAAAAAATGCCCTTGTTTAGATTAGTTTCTCTGTACCTTTCCAAATATCTACTATGAGTGCTGATGACGATACCTTTTCTGATTTGGTTTGGGGGAAGTAGATAAAGTATGGCTGCCTGTCGTACGTTCCCCGACATCGCTTCCACTCGTAGAATCCATCTGCTAAAACAACACAGCGTCTTCCCTTTCCCAGAGGCACCTGAGGGAAAATGTGAGCAAGATGTGGTCTTAGTGATATAATCGTGTTTCGTGGACTTGAATAAAATCTCAGGTCTACCAATGTGTGACCTCACAGCTGTTATTTCTCTGTACGTCAATTTTCTTATGCATAAAGTCACCACTTAAACGGATGTTGAAAAGATTAAATAATGTACATAGCAGCAATAGCTCTCTAACAAATAGGCACTTGTAGTAGCTAGCCTTTGAAGTTGATCCCTCAATGAGCCATGCAGCCCAGTATTCACAAACTATGTAGTCCCCTCCCACAAGGCTAGGTCACAAAGTCATACAGCTTCTGCCCTGCTCTCTTGGATCACGAGCTCTGGGGTAAGCAGGACGCCATGTAAGAAGCCTGAATACTCTGACAGCCTCCAGCAAAGCATGTGGAAAGGCTTCCAGTTCTACCTATCCCAGCTGAGGTGTCAGACATGTGGGTGAAGAAGCCATCCTGAACATCCAGACCCAGATGTCACCTGATTATAACTGCATGAGAATCTCCAAGTGAAAACTGTCCAGTTGAGCCCAGTCAACCCATAGAATATGAGAAATAATAAACTGTTCAGTTTTAAACCACTAAGTTTTGGCATGGTTTGTTACACAGTAATAAACTGAACAGCACTCAAAATTAACAACTGGGAACACACTCTGGAAACTTAAGGAAGGTTCCAAGAAAACCTAATTTTATTTCTCAGGTATATAAGGCACTAATTGCTCTGTTAGAAAAAAAGAACAGAATATGTGCTTTTTCGCTAGACCAGATACTTACGTTGAAGGACCGTTTCTCCATTATGGTATCACTACGACAATTGGTAATGTTGAATGGCAGCTTGGAAGGATCATTTTCTTTGAACCAAGATGGGACCAAACCCCATCGCATGGGAACAATGATACGCTCAGAAGAGTCTGTGCCCTGTCACAGAAAGATGTTAAGATCCAGTGAGGGGATCATAATGAAATTTAGAAAACCATATTTAGCATATGTATTACATTACTATTAGTATCGAAATACAAAGAACATTATTAAAAGGGAAAGATTTCACTTGAAAACAATTTTAATGATTTATCATAATATGATAACTTGAGTTCTTTAGCAAGCCTATTTATTAGAATGTAAGACATTCTGCTTGGGTAGAATGGGGGATACAAAGAGGTTTAGTTCCTGTAAGCTTTTAATTAGTGCCTACTATAGGAGAGACATAGTGCTAGGCCCTGAAGTTTACTTAGTCTCAGCTCTCAAAAACACTTATTACAGACAACCATAATACAATGAAGTATATGCTATGATCAAGGAATGCACAGGGTGCTATGGGGGCACATGGAAGAGTGCTTAACCTCAAAGGGCTTGCACTATTAACATGTGAAGCCACACAGACAGAAAAAGAGCAAGCAATAATACAAGATACAATAGGCTAAGGGCCATATAAGAGGTACATACAGTGAGTGTCAAAAGAGCAGAGAGTGATCTGTGAGAGATGGAATGGAGATGTATCGGCTCCTTAGAAGGGGCAGAAGAGGTGGGAGTGTAGTGGGGTGGTTCTTGAATTGGATTCCACAAGAGGTACACTATTCAGACAGAGAACAGATGCGAGAGAAGACCAGAAATGGAATTAGATGAGCAAAGAGGCCATGTCAAGAATGTGCAGGAAGCGGTTTTGTACAAAAAAGTGTTACAGCAAGCCTGAGGATGCAGCTTTTAGGAGGGCCTGCGTACAAGGTTTGTATTCAGTTAGCATCTGGGAACTTGGATTTAGAGTGTTCCTACCTTTTCCTAACTGATAAGGATGGTTTACTGTGCCTAGCCTGTCTGTGCAAAACATGAGGTTTATGCTGAACTGCTTTCCTTCTGGGAGTCTGGAATTTTGGTACTTGCTAGGCAGAGAGTGCTTATGTGACCAGCCCCCAGTAAAAACCTTGAGCCCTGAGTTTCTAACGAGTTTCCCTGGGCAGAAACACTACACACGTTACTGCAGTTTTCTTTGCTGGAAAAGCAACATGCTTAGTGTGTCCCCTCACAGGAAGGAGAGAACATAAGGAAGCCTATGCATGGATTTTTCCAGATTTCTACTTGTGTCTTTTCCCTTTGCTGATTCTACTATATATCCTTTCACTGTAATAAACCTTAGCCATGATATGTCTTACATGCTGAGTCCTAACAAATCTCTAAATGTGCGGGTAATCTTGGAAACCCCTGAAACAAGGCTGTTAAATTTTTTGGGGCAATTGACCCCTGACAATTTGATGAAATCTCTAGACTAAAATGCTCAGACACACTATTCTGCATGGTGCAGTACAATATGGGAAGAGACTATGAACACAGAGTGCATTCCAGGTGTACTACAATGGTTCAGGGGTAAAGATACAGTGGGTCTGGTGACAGCAGTGAGAATAAAAGACATCCAAAGATAGAAAAAAAAATGCAATTGTGGTGGTGAATGGAAAAAGAAATAGGGATGATGACAAAGGGATAGGGAAGATGCCTCTAGATTGGAGGTTGCAAACTTTTCTGTAAAAGGTGACTTGTTAAGTATTGTAGACTTTGCAGCCCATATAGTCTCTGTTGTAACTATAACTGCTGTTATAGGGACAAAGCCATACACAATAGATAAATGAATGGATGTTGCTGTGTTCCATAAAATTTCATTTACAAAAATGGTCAGAGAGCCCTAGTTTTCTGACTCCTGCTCTAGATGATTCTAATCCCAGATGCCAAGTCTTCTCAGCTGAGGCCCCAGACTTCAACCAAGAAGCAAATGATACCCGCATTGCCTGGGCCTACTTCCTCACTGGTGAACATAATACAAAGGTTGTTTAAAATCATTAGAATAAAATCAAAGCAGAACCGTTTACTATGTCCAACAAGCACTCAGAGATTTGGAATTGAGCTTAGGAGAGAGGCAGTATGGTACAAAGAATTGGTCAGATAGTAACTATTTTTGGCTTTATGAGTCCATACAGTCTTTGTTGCAATGATTCAAGCAACTCAACTCTGCCACTATTGGCAGTGTGAAAGCAGCCAAAGAACTGAATATGCATGGCTATGTTCTAATAAAACTTTATTTATAAAAACAGGCAGTCGGGGGGCCAGCCGGTGGCATAGTGGTTAAGTGTGCACACTCTGCTTCAGCAGCCCGGCGTTCGCGGCTTTGGATCCTGGGTACAGACATACACACTGCTCATCAAGCCATGCTGTGGTGGCACCTCACACAGCAGAATTCGAAGGACTTATAACTAGGATATACAATTATGTACTGAGGCTTTGGGGAGGAAAAAAAGAGGAAGATTGGCAACAGATGTTGGCTCAGGGCCAATCATCCTCACCCCACCCCTTCGCCCCCAAAAAAAAGCATGTCTAAAATTTGGTCTGAGGACCATAGTTTGCTAACCTCTGGCACAGAGGAAACAATAGGGCCTTTGTAAGAAGACCCAGACTCTGGTCCAAAAGTCCCTTTTCTGCTACTTAGGAGGTTGGACTAGTCTCACCTTCTTGGACCCTCAACTTTCCTTATCGGTAAAAATAGAGTGAACAACACCTACCTGGCAGGATCATTAATATGTGTGGCTTGAAATAAACACCCAAATTCTAGTTTAATATTTTTCTAAGGTTATGATTAGAAACAAATAGCAAAGATTTCTATATAAACGTGATTGTTCAAGCCAGGAGGATGGAAGTTTCTTCGAGAATAAATCAAGCACAGGGTTTAACCTGGGGGTACAAAAAGAAAAAAGGAGAAATGTGAAAGGTCCAAGAGAAAGTACTCAGGAAGATAAAAGTAGAATGAGAAAAGTCAAGAGGATGGAATTCCAAGAAAGGAAGGGATCATCAGGAGCAGACCAGACTTGGAAGGGCTTCCCTTTTGTTTAAAGCTAATCCCTCCACTGTGCCCCTGATAAGATCCTGTCCTATTTCTTCCAAAATCGCCTTTATCAGCTTCATCACCCTTTACACACACACACTCCATTCTCCTTATTCTCGGCTGTTAGGTTCTACAAAGTCACTGCAAACACTGAATTAGTAAATTCTGAACTACTGCTCTTAGGGGAAATACAGAGTTAGGTTCCCACAAGACTATGGAGACAACATTTTCATCAACTGATCAATACATTACCTTACTTTATGTGTATTTCTATTTAAAGACACTGTATTCCATGTATATTGTTGATGCATTAACACTGAATTCATGACCAAGAGCACTATGTAACTCATGCATGAGTCAAGCTTATCTAACACGTGTATTTTCTCTGTAAGGCATCCTATAATGTTCTTTCACTTAGGAAGACTAGCCAGCACTTTAGCACTATGCTTGGGGACAATATTAAACAGTGAAATCACCAAAAAAAGCACAGAAATGCAAAAAACATACCACTAAATCAACAACAAAAAGGATAATTGTTTATAATATAAAAGCTGAAACAAGAAGGTAGAACTTTGCCTTTTTCAGGTTCGGCTGGGAATGTGTATGTTGGATGACTCAAAATTTCCACCACTCTGTATGTCCATGAATGATTGAGAAAGCAATATGAGTATTATTTTTGGGGTTACAAAAAAATTTTAGGCAAATCTGCAAACATGAAATATATGAATAATGAGGAGCAACAGTGTGTGTGGGGGTGTGTGTGTGTATATATATACATGTATGTATTTTTCTCCCTTAAAGACAGAGGCAGGCTAGACATATTATATGCCAAGAGGCAAGAAAAAAAAGCAATTAATATATGCAGGATAACTAAGGAAAAGACTACCCAGAAGAAATGGTGGGGGAGAGATGTAAATCCTAATGTTAATCTCACCTGGGATGGGAGGAAGAGAAAATGCGTGAAAACAGAGCTTTTGTAAATCCCCTCTCTCTTCCAGAATTAAATGTGCCTTCCAAGCAGGAAGGCCCATTGCCCAAAGCATAAATGGGAATAAGAGAGATAACATTACATAATGGCCAACTAAATGATCTCTCATCAGAAATTTGCAAGACAATAATACTCCAAATTTGAGGTTCTCAATACGGGGCAATTTTGACACCCAACCCCTGCAACCCCCCAAGTCAAGACTTGGGGAGAAAAAGAAGGGGTGTGCTACTGGCATTTAGCGGGTAGATTTGACAACACCAGAAGACATTTTTGGTTGTTATGACCTGGGGGCTGCTGCTAGCATCTAGTAGGTAGAGACCAGTGATGTTGCTAAACATTCTACAATGTGCTGGACAGCTTCTCACAGTAAAGAATTATTCCACCCAAAATGTCAATGGCGACAAGGTTGAGAAATCCTACTCTTACAAAATCCACTGATCACGTTTAACTTGGGTGTGTTCACTGGAAAACTGTAAGCCAAATCCAAACGTGAGGCTGCCCCTACTGGGAACAATGAATAGAAAGTGACTGAGACACCAAAATACTGAAACTATTGCTCAGTATTAGTCATCTTTCCCTCTACCCTTTTGTACTTGTGAGAACAGCTGGTAGCTCTGGGGTAGATAAATGAAAAAGGAAGTAAGCTGCAAATCAGTGGTTTCAAATGCAAATGTTGCAGTCTACACAAGTGCTGACCATTGATGACATGCACTAATAAACTACTGAAATAATCCTAACTTTGCCCTACAATTTACAGGTTTGAGAAAAATGAAACCTCAAATATTTATCAAAATTAGGAAACTCTAGCAATCTTAACAAAATTTATTAGAGATATGGAGTCAAAACACTCTATCAGCAAATTCTCACCACTGACAGAAAAAGAGGGCTACTTTTGCTAGGGGCTCCACCTTCCCAATTTCTAGTTCCAGGAAGCATCTACTGGAGTGGGGACAGTTGTCTGGACTTCAGTCCCTGCTGTGTCTCTCATTGATACGGTCACCTAGGACAAGTCACACTTTCTCTACACTTCTGTCTTTATATCACCTCAACAAAATTTTCTTCCAGCTAACTATTAATTCTATAATCCTAAAGAGGTGGTACAAAGAGAAATAAGGCTAAAAGAGAATAAAGTTCATACACTTAATCTTTCTCTCTTTTCATTTCAAATTATGCTTTCCTTTGAAATATGTTTTATTTCTTCCTTTTCCAGTCAAAGTTCCCATGGTATTTTCATTTCCCTCTCATTAAAATAACTTTTCTTTAGTTTCAATAGGAAAGTATGCATCCACTAAAAACGGCTCAAGAATAAATTATTTCATGTAAATGGCTTCATTCAACCAAAAACATCACTGTTATTTAGTCTGTTTATGTCAAATAATCAGATCCCTGTAATGTAGAATCTTTTGACTACCATATTATCACAGGACTTCTGAAGAGTATGGAGCAGAGGTAAAATCAACCTTATAAAGTGATTGAAGCACTATAGATCAAAGAGAATAAAAATCCAGGATGAAAACAATCATGATTTTTTAAAGCATATAGGGCATTTAAAGTATTTAAGACATGGGGAAACTATTAATTTCTGCAATAAAGCATTTTTATTACATTGCATGCCTGCACCAACATACACTCTTCCAGGAGATAGACCAAAGAACCAAAATTGGATTATAAATTACTGGTCGCTCCAACACTACAGGTATAAATACTATAAACACAATGAATGCAATTAAACTTCAGATAACCACAACAAATACATCTCTTTCTAGCTTCAGTAATAGACAAACACAAAAATACTGAAAGCATAAGCAGGAGCAATAGAAACATCAAAGAAAGAGAAACATCAGAGGTGTTTTAGATTAGCTGGTCTTAATCCTGCCCTGGGCCTAGGGATTCTGATTCAGCTAGCTTAGGAAGACCATACAAGTCTTTGGGTTTGTTTTTTTCAAGATACTCAAACGACCCTGATGATCAGGGAGGTTTGAAAGACGCTGTCTTAAAAAAAAGTATTCAAATACAAGGCGCATACAAATTCAGTATGCTCTAAGACTAGCATGCCTTGTACAGAGAAGGCACTGAAATGGAGCCTGAAGAATACTGAATCATCTAAGATTAGAAGATTCTGAGACAACTTCCCCTTTCCGTGATGCCCACACTGGTTCTCAACTGAGGGTCAGGAGATACCAGTAAGGGCTGGTCTCTAAGGTCATCTCAGAAGCTGAGCACATACCAAACCAAACAGAAGTAGATGACCCTCCCAACGCCCCCAGAAGCTCGTATGGGGCAGACAGACTGGGTACCTTCTCAAAGTGCAGTCGAGACAGAAGCACCGGGCTGCTCGACCGAGGGCTCTTGTTGTACGACGGGCAATACTTGTCAGCGTCCCTCCACTCCGGGAGCCGCCGCTCGCCCTGCCGGTTCCGATAGGCACACGCTCTCGTGAGCACATCTCGAGGTAAGTGACACGATGTTCGCCCGCACATTCTTCAACGCCGCCTCTCGCCACCTAAATTTAGGGCGCGACACAGTAGGAGAACGTTCGCCCATCTCAAATCTTACGTCTCATTCCTTTAGTCACAGCATTCTCCCAAGACGCCCCACGACTCTGCTTCAGAGCCCCCACTGTGCGTCTGTCACCGCCTAGTCTGTCCCAGCAAACGGGCCTCGGCCCGTCGCGCTCACCCCCAGGCCCGCGGGCCGGCCCGCGCGAGGCGCTGACCGAGCGGCAGGCGGCAAACACCTGCCTGAACGCGGGAGGCCCGGTTCCCGGGGGGCGCACCCGCCAGCCGGCGCCTCAGCCCAGAAAGGCAAAGGGGGTCTGCGGTCACTGCCCGAGCCGGCAGCTCCTTCTCCGGGTGGCTCCTTCGGCCTCACCGCCGCGCCCGCCCTCCTTTCCCCGCTCCGCCCTCCCGGGACTCAGGAGCCGCCCGCGCCGCCGAGCACCTGCGCGCCCCAGGACCGCAGCCCGGCCGCAGGTGCCGCCCTGTCTAGACGCTCGGCCCTGCCTGGGCGGCGGGGCTCCTCTCCGACTCCCCACCGCCGCGGCCCGGGGCCGCCGCCCCCGCTCCCCGCGTCAGCCCCCTCACCGCCCGGCAAGGGGCCCCGACGCCGCCCTCCGCCCGCCCGCGTCGCCTCACCTCCGCTTGGGCCCGGAGCCCGCTGCCTCCCGCGTCTCCTCACCTCGGCCCGGCCAGCCGCCCCGCGTCCCCTCCACCCTGGTTCCCCTCCCCGCGTCGCCACACCTCCACCTCGGCCTTGGCCACTCACCCCCAGTCGCCTCAACCTCACCCCGGGCGGCTCTTCCGCTCCGCCGCCGCCGGATTCTGGGACTCCGCAGGCCCGCGCCGGCGGCCTCAGGCCCCGCCCCCAAGCAGCGGCTTGTTCCCGCGAGGTTCCCCGCGCCGCGGGCGGGGCTTTTTCTCCGCCGCCGTCAGGACAGGGAGGGAAGGCGTGGAGTGTGACTCCCGAAAGTGCCCCAGGAGGAGACTGTGGTTGCCTTTGGGGACTCCTGAACCCTAAGGTTCTCAGAGCCCCACTTTCCTCCATATTCGCTCGTGCCCGAGCGGGGTGAACTCCGCTCCTGGCTGCCAGGGCAGACCGCAGGAAGGGAGCTGGGGGTGCGGTGGAAGGATCTTGAAGGACCGGGCTCCCCAAGTCTCCAGGGGCCAGCAGAGACTAGATGCGTCCCGGGGAGCCTTAAGTGCCCTGCTCTGTATAGCGGGAATCATCACTAGGGCACCAGGTCGTTGTAGGGGTGATGTAAGAAAACGTTTTCTTTATCTCTGCTGCTAACTGCTCAGAGTTCAGGGGCAAACATGGAGAAACCATCAGGAAAACCTCCATGAATCACACAAGTCACTCTCGAACTTCGGTGCGCGCCAGAATGAGATTTTCCAGGCCCCTCACCCTCCCCACAGCCCCAATCTGAATCTCTAAGGGGAGGCCTGGGTTTTTTTACACAGGCTTTACAGGTGTATTTCCGCCACAAAGTCGGTAAGGCCATCTGGCTTAAGTTTAAAAGAGCAGATGAGGTGGCCTCTGAGCCTGCTCCCTGGGGACATGAACCAGGGCTTTCTGCATCTGCAGCCAACAGACAGTGCTCTCTAACGGCTGTTCTTCCCCTCAGTGCCGTCACTAAATTGGACTGAACTGGGAGCAGGCAAACCCCAGGGCGCACTGCACCGCAGACCTGATGACAGGGAATGCCCAGGCAATGGACGCAAACCCTCTGGGGCCTCCATTCACCCTAGAAAGGAGGCTGATTGTGAGAATGCAAGAATAAGCATGTGAACTCAATGGCTGCTCTCATTCCCTCAGCAAGCCTGCACTGCTCCTTGTCCTGGGCATGGGGCTTGGACCGAGATGATTGGGAGAGGGGCCCTGCCTCATGGTAAGTACAGCAACCAGAGGGCTGTGGGTGCAAAGGGGATAGAGCAGGTGTTCCTCTTGGTGGTGGAGAGGCCTCGAAGGGGAAGGTGGAGTCTGCAGTCAATGTGAGTAAACTAAACATGAGTCTGCAGTTATTCAATAAATAGATGCTAATTTATTTATAGGGATAAGATAGTTTCTTTGGGGATAAATTCAAGAGGAGGTGCAAGCATTTTTTTCATTTGTGATGTCCTTTCCCTGGCAGGGCAAGTTCTAGGACAAGCTAAAATTATCCTGTATTTTAAGAAAAAAAAAATAGAGTAGTCCTGGGGCAGGGGTTAATAATTTAAAAAATCCTTAGTGATTCCTTTTGAACTGTTTTTGAATACAGAGGCTTGGGAAGGAGTTTCCACTGGGTTCAGTTCTGCATGGTGTTGGGGCAAAGAGTAGGAGTAGTGCCTATTCAGACTGGCCTCTTAGACCACACATGCCAAGATGATGTCTACGGGCAGCTCCTCCGAACTTCTGGCTGTCACCTGCATTGTTACTGTGTCCAAAAGCAGCAGCTGGGAGTGCACCAGGATGTCATGACCTCCCCAGAACACACCTAGAAGAGAAGGGAGTAGTACAAGTGTGCAAAGCAGAAGAGAGCTACAGAGCGAGGCTGAGGACGGTGTTTGCAGCAACTGATCAAGGCAGCTCTGGTGCAGTGAAATGGGAGTGGGCCTGGAACCAGGAGAGCTGGGCTGAAATCCCTGAGGCCTTGTGCAAGTCACTTTACCTCTCTGAGCTGCAGTATCCTCAACTACAAAGTGGAGGAGATAATACTAAAATTATTTCAAGATTCTGCCAAGCTCAATTGAATTAGTGGACATATAAGGCTTGTATGTGGCGTTACAGAGCTTCTCACACATTGACTGAATCTAAGAGCACAGATGAAGGGACAGCCCCACCATGACAAAACCGCAGAGCAGGTGTCTGCAAGACCCGGGGGACTGGGCTTGGGGGCTGTCAGCTGTGAGCAGGCCACTGTAGCAGAGCGCTGTAGCAGAGCTTCCTCCAACCCTGTTTATAAACACAGCAAAAAGAAACTCCCCACTTCCTTTTGTTGGCTGTTTTAGGTGTGATAACTGTATTGCCCCCCCTTAAATGAAAGGTCATTATCTCTTAAAGAAACATACAAATACAGAAACATTTACATATAAAATGCTTTATCTGGAATTTTCTCTAAAATACTCAAAGTACTATTTTTCTCTTTATACCGTTTTTCTCCCACACTGACAAGATCATAAAATCCGATAATATACTGTATTGTCCAGGGTGTGGGAGGAAAGGCATACAATTCCTATGAAAGGCAACTGGAAATATTTATCAAAATGGGGAGTGCACTCTGACCTAGTAATCCCTTGGGAAGGTTATCCTATAGATATCCTCAGTGCACATGTGGAAAATAAAGTATGTGTATGTATATGTGTATGTCTGAGATTCTTCACTGTAGCCCTGTCTGTAAGAGGAAAAGACTGGAACAATCTGAACATTCATCAATAGTGCTGGTTCTAAGCTACAACAAGAATGAGGATTTGGTTTGGGATGATGAAAAAGTTCTGGAGATGGATGGTGGTGATGAGCACAATAGTGTGAATGTACTCAGTGCCACTGAACTGCATACCTACAAATGGTTAAAATGGTAAATTTTATGGATATTTTACCACAACTTACAAAAGAGAGAATGAAGAAACTCTATATACTGAGAGGGAAGATCTCCAAGATGCATAGTCAAGTGAAAAGCAAAGTGCACAACAATGTTTATACCATTTGTACATAAACATTTGAGTTAAAACAGAGAAATGTGTCTATATTAGCTTTCCTATCCATACAATCACTGAAAGGACACATCGGCATTGTTTGTAATCGTGACACACTGGTTGTCTGTGGAAGGGAACTGGATGACGGGCAGCAGGCCTGGGAGGGAGACATTTCACTACAGGGCTTTTTTTACCTGGTGAATTTTCAATGCTGTAAATTTTGAATCCCTGTGTTCCCAGTGGGAGTTCCATCCCAGGATGCAGTGGTGTCCAGGCTATGAGCTACCCAGGCCTTTCCCAGGGCCCCCCCCTCACCGGAGTTCACCCCTCCTGACCCCCATCTGACCCCATGGCCAGCCACTGCAGTCCAGATTCGGGTCCACAGAGGGGCCCAGCATGCCCAGGTCTCACCACCCGGGAAGGCTGCCACTGGGGTGATGGTGATGGTGGCAGTTGGGGCAGAGGCTCGGGCGACGGGGCATGGGCGGCGGGGGGGAGGGGGTGGGGGTGTGGTGGCGGTGGAACCAGCCACCCAGATAGCTGGGGGATCTCAGGACCTTAGGAGAGGCGCCCTGCCCCTCTCTCCCTAAGTGCTAGCTAGGAGGATGTGACCAAAAGTAATGTGTGCAACTTCAGATTCCTGTTCTTAAAGTAAATTGTTGTGTCCTTTGCCCCCTCCTCCACTTGGCTCCTTGGGATGTGAATGTGATGGTGTGCCATCTTGGGCTTGGTGAATAAGGTCACCACCCTCAGGGTGATGGAAAACAAGAAAGATCTACACCAGTCCTGTACTACCTAACTGCAGACTACTAAATGTGAGGATAGAAAAATGAGTTATCTTTTTTTTTATTTTTTTTATTTTTTTTTATTAATGTTATGATAGATTACAAGCTTGTGAGATTTCAGTTGTACATTTTTGTTAGTCATGTTGTGGGTACACCACTTCCCCCTCCGTACCCTCCCCCCACCCCCCCTTTTCCCTGGTAACCACCGATCAGATCTCCTTCTCAATATACTAATTTCCACCTATGAGTGGAGTCATATAGAGATCGTCTTTCTCTGACTGACTTATTTCGCTTAACATAATGCCCTCGAGGTCCATCCACGTTGTTGTGAATGGGCCAATTTCGTCTTTTTTTATGGCTGAGTAGTATTCCATTGTGTATATATACCACATCTTCTTTGTCCAATCATCAGTTTCTGGGCATGTAGGCTGGTTCCACGTCTTGGCTATTGTAAATAATGCTGCGATGAACATAGGGGTGCAACGGACTCTTGAGATATCTGTTATCAGGTTCTTAGGATAGATACCCAGTAATGGGATGGCTGGGTCATAGGGTATTTCTATTTTTAACTTTTTGAGAAATCTCCATACTGTTTTCCATAGTGGCTGTACCAGTTTGCATTCCCACCAACAGTGTATGAGGGTTCCTCTTTCTCCACAACCTCTCCAACATTTGTCGTTCTTGGTTTTGGATGTTTTTGCCAATCTAACGGGGGTAAGGTGATATCTTAGTGTAGTTTTGATTTGCATTTCCCTGATGATTAGCGATGATGAACATCTTTTCATGTGTCTATTGGCCATATTCATATCTTCTTTTGAGAAATGTCTGTTCATGTCTGCCCATTTTTTGATCGGGTTGTTTGTTTTTTTGTTGTTAAGCAGTGTGAGTTCTTTGTATATTATGGAGATTAACCCTTTGTCGGATAAGTGGCTTGTAAATATTTTTTCCCAATTAGTGAGCTGTTTTTTTGTTTCAATTCTGTTTTCCCTTGCCTTGAAGAAGCTCTTTAGTCTGATGAAGTCCCATTTGTTTATTCTTTCTATTGTTTCCCTCAACTGAGGAGTTACAGTGTCCGAAAAGATTCTTTTGAAACTGATGTCAAAGAGTGTACTGCCTATATTCTCTTCCAAAAGACTTATTGTCTCAGGCCTAATCTTTAGGTCTTTGATCCATTTTGAGTTTATTTTGGTGTGTGGTGAAAAAGAATGGTCAATTTTCAATCTTTTGCATGTGGCTGTCCAGTTTTCCCAGCACCATTTGTTGAAGAGACTTTCTTTTCTCCATTGTAGGCCCTCTGCTCCTTTGTCAAAGATTAGCTGTCCATAGATGTGTGGTTTTATCTCTGGGCTTTCAATTCTGTTCCATTGATCTGTGGACCTGTTTTTGTACCAGTACCATGCTGTTTTGATCACTGTAGCTTTGTAGTATGTTTTGAAATCGGGGATTGTGATTCCGCCGGCTTTGTTTTTCTTGCTCAGGATTGCTTTAGCAATTCGCGGTCTTTTTTTCCCCCATATGAATTTTAGGATTGTTTGTTCAATTTCTGTGAAGAATGTTCTTGGGATTCTGATTGGGATAGCATTGAATCTGTATATTGCTTTAGGTAGTATGGACATTTTAACTATGTTTATTCTTCCAATCCATGTGCAAGGAATGTTTTTCCATCTCTTTATGTCATCGCCTATTTCTTTCAAGAAAGTCTTGTAGTTTTCATTGTATAGATCCTTCACTTCCTTGGTTAAGTTTATCCCAAGGTATTTTATTCTTTTCGGTGCGATTGTGAATGGGATAGAGTTCTTGAGTTCTTTTTCTGTTAGTTTATTGTTAGTGTATAGAAATGCTACTGATTTATGCACGTTAATTTTATACCCTGCTACTTTGCTGTAGTTGTTGATTATTTCTAATAGTTTTTCTGTGGATTCTTTGGGGTTTTCTATGTATAAGATCATGTCGTCTGCAAACAACGAGAGTTTTACTTCTTCGTTACCTATTTGGATTCCTTTTATTTCTTTTTCCTGCCAAATTGCTCTGGCCAGCACCTCCAGTACTATGTTGAATAGGAGTGGTGAAAGTGGGCACCCTTGTCTTGTTCCTGTCCTCAGAGGGATGGCTTTCAGCTTTTGTCCATTGAGTATGATGTTGGCTGTGGGTCTATCATATATGGCCTTTATTATGTTGAGGTACTTTCCTTCTATACCCATTTTACTGAGGGTTTTTATCATAAATGGGTGTTGGATCTTGTCGAATGCTTTCTCTGCATCTATTGAGATGATCATGTGGTTTTTGTTTTTCATTTTGTTGATGTAGTGTATCACGTTGATTGACTTGCGGATGTTGAACCATCCCTGTGTCCCTGGTATAAATCCCACTTGATCATGGTGTATAATCTTTTTGATGTATTGCTGTAATCAGTTTGCCAAAATTTTGTTGAGGATTTTTGCATCTATGTTCATCAGTGATATCGGCCTGTAGTTCTCCTTCTTTGTGTTGTCCTTGTCAGGTTTGGGGATCAGAGTGATGTTGGCTTCATAGAATGTGTTAGGGAGTTCTCCATCTTTCTCAATTTTCTGGAACAGTTTGAGGAGAATAGGTATTAAGTCTTCTTTGAATGTTTGGTAGAATTCTCCAGAGAAGCCGTCTGGTCCTGGACTCTTGTTTTTGGGGAGGTTTTTGATTACCGTTTCTATTTCCTTACTTGTGATTGGTCTATTCAGATTCTCCATTTCTTCCTGATTCAGTTTGGGGAGATTGTAGGAGTCTAGGAATTTGTCCATTTCTTCCAGGTTGTTCAATTTGTTGGCATATAGTTTTTCATAGTATTCTCTTATGATCTCTTGTATTTCATTGGTATCTGTTGTGATTTCTCCTCTGTCATTCCTGATTTTATTAATTTGCGATTTCTCTCTTCTTTTCTTGGTGAGTCTGGCTAGGGGTTTGTCAATTTTGTTAATTCTTTCGAAGAACCAACTCTTTGTTTCGTTGATCCTTTCTATTGTCTTTTTTGTTTCAATATCGTTTATTTCTGCTCTTATTTTTATTATTTCCCTCCTTCTACTGACTCTGGGCTTTGTTTGTTCTTCTTTTTCTAGTTCTGTTAGGTGTCGTTTGAGGTTGCTTACGTGAGCTTTTTCTTGTTTAGTGAGGTGAGCCTGTATTGCGATGAATTTCCCTCTTAGGACTGCTTTTGCTGCATCCCAAATGATTTGGTATGTCGTGTTCTCATTTTCATTTGTCTCCAGATAATATTTGATTTCTTCTTTAATTTCTTCAATGATCCATTGTTTGTTGAGAAGCGTGTTGTTTAGTCTCCACATTTTTGCACCTTTCTCTGCTTTTTTCTTGTAGTTGATTTCTAGTTTAATAGCGTTATGATCAGAAAAGATGCTTGATATTATTTCAACTCTCTTGTATTTATTGATGTTTGCTTTGGTTCCCAAAATATGGTCGATCCTTGAGAATGTTCCATGTGCACTTGAGAAGAATGTGTAACCTGCTGTTTTTGGATGAAGTGTTCTATATATATCTATTAAGTCCATCTGGTCTAATTTTTCATTTAATTCTATTATTTCCTTGTTGATTTTCTGTCTGGATGTTCTGTCCATTGGTGTTAATGGTGTGTTGAGGTCCCCTACTATTATTGTATTGTTGTTGATGTCTTCTTTTAGTTCTATTAAGAGTTGCTTTACAAATTTTGGTGCTCCTGTGTTGGGTGCGTATATATTTATAAGTGTTATGTCTTCTTGGTGGAGAGTCCCTTTTATCATTATATACTGTCCCTCTTTATCTTTCTTTATCTGTTTTGTTTTGAAATCTACCTTGTCTGATATTAGTATAGCGACACCTGCTTTCTTTTGTTCATTATTAGCTTGGAGTATTGTTCTCCATCCCTTCACTCTGAGTCTGTGTTTGTCTTTGGGGCTGAGGTGTGTTTCCTGGAGGCAGCATATTGTTGGATCTTGTTCTTTGATCCATCCTGCCACTCTGTGTCTTTTGATTGGGGAGTTCAATCCATTTACATTTAGAGTGATTATTGAGATGTGGGGGCCTACCACTACCATTTTGTGTCTTGTTTTCCGGTGTTCTTCAGTTTCCTTTGTTTCTCGTCCCATGGTTTAATCTGTTCTGATGTAGAGCTGCTACTCTCTGTTGTTGTCCTTCTACTTATCTCCTCTGCTCTTGGTTTTGTAGCCCCTTTCCTTTTTTGGATTTTTCAGGAATGAGGGTTTTCCTGAGGATTTCCTGAAGAGGAGGTTTTGTGGCAATGAACTCCCTTAATTTTTGTTTGTCTGGGAAAGTTTTTATTTCTCCATCATATTTGAAGGATATTTTCGCTGGGTAGAGAATTCTCGGCTGTAGATTTTTGTCCTTCAGATTTTTGAATATATCATTCCACTCTCTTCTAGCCTGTAAAGTTTCTGCTGAGAAATCTGCTGATAGCCTGATGGGGGTTCCTTTGTAGGTTAGTTTCTTTTGCCTGGCTGTCCTTAATATTTTCTCCTTGTCGTTGACTTTTGCTAGCTTCACTACTATATGCCGTGGAGTTGGTCTTCTTGCATTGATAAAGTTTGGAGATCTATTGGCTTCTGTCACCTGAAGATCCATCTCCCTCACCAGATTTGGGAAGTTCTCAGCCATTATTTCTTTGAATAGGGTTTCTGCCCCTTTCTCCTTCTCTTCTCCCTCTGGTATACCTATAATCCTTACGTTGCATCTCCTAATTGTGTCTGATAATTCTCGGAGAGTTTCTTCATTTCTTTTAAGTCTTGCTTCTCTCTCCTCCTCTGCCTGCAACAATTCTATATTGCCATCTTCCAAATTGCTAATTCTTTCCTCCATATTATCGGCCCTACTGTTCAGAGCATCTAGATTTTTCTTAATCTCCTCTATTGTGTTCTTCATTTCCAATATTTCTGTTTGGTTGTTCTTTATTGTATCAAACTCTTTTGTGACATAGCTCCTGAACTCGTTGAGTTGTCGGTCAGAATTCTCTCTTAACTCATTGAGAATCCTAATGATGGCTGTTTTGAAGTCATCATCATTTAGGTTATATATCTCATTTTCTTTGGGATTGTTTTCTGTGTATTTGTTACTTTCTTTCTGTTCTGGAGATTTAATGTATTTTTTCATATTGCTTGATGATGTTGATTTGTGCCTCCGCATGGAGATAGAGTTTAGTTGCTCCTTTCACTTGTTTCAGCTGCTGCGGTGGGGGGAGCAGCTGTTTATACTTCACCAACCAGGAACCCTGTCCGTAGTTGCTAACTGGGCCTGGGCCCCTCTTCGTAGCCACAGTGGCCCTTTGGATTCCCTCCTCTGCCGTGGGGGCCGTCACAGGGGGGCTTCAGGCTGCAGGTGCCTACTGTTGTTGCCCACCTAGATGCGCTCTCTCCTTGGGGTCTGCAACGGTGTTATGGGCTTTTCCAGCGGCCAGGGGTGGGATCACTTATATTTGTCGCTCCGTTGCTGTCGGCACCCACCAAATCTCACTTGTCCTCTATGGGTCGCAGGAGAGCTATTGGCATCTTCTACAGTCTGTGGTTAGTACACCTAGCTATGCTGCTTTTGCCCTGGGGTCTTCCAGCCTTGTGGCTGGCGGCTGGGTGCCTTCTACTGGTGCTGTGCAGAGGCTTTCCCTAAGGCTGCTGTGAGCCTGTAGGGTTTCCCCCTAGGCTACTAAGCTGGGTCTCTGGAACTCTCTCCAGCCCCAGTCCTCTCCGAGATCTCCGGCAATCCCTAGTCCCACGGGGCGGGCAACAGCAGCTGGGGGTCGCCCCGCCCTCTGGGCTTCTCTCCGGGCCTCTGCCGGGAGCCCTGAATGCTGGGCGTGGCCCCTCTGCTAATGGCAGACAGAGAGTTTTGTCTGCTGCCTGGCGGAGCTCCGGCACTTCCCCTCCGGGTCGCCGAACCGGCCTCTGAAAGTTCCCCCGCCCCGGTCCTCTCCGATCCTCTCCGAGATCTCTGGCAATCCCTAGCCCCACGGGGTGGGCAACGGCAGCTGGGGGTCGCCCCGCCCTCTGGAATTCTCTCCGGGCCTCTCCCGGAGCCGTGAGTGCTCAGCGTGGCCCCTGTGCTAACGGCAGACAGAGAGTTTTGTCTGTTGCCCGGGCGGAGCTCCGGCGCTTCCCCTCCGGGTCGCCGAACCGGCCTTTGAAAGTTCCCCCAGCCCCCGTCCTCTCCGAGATCTCCAGCAATCCCTAGTCCCACGGGGCGGGCAACGGCAGCTGGGAGACCTCCGTGCCCTCCGTGTCTCTCTCTGGGACCCTGCGGGCGCCCCGAGCACCAGGCTGGGTCTCCCCGCCAATGGCGGGGAGAGACTCTCCCCGCGGGCTCAGCTGTGCAACTCCAAAGTTTCCCTCTGCGTTTAGGAGTAATTGCGGGGGGTTTAGGTAGGGTTCTGGTCACCTGTTTCCACCGTCGCTCCTCTGTTGTGTTCTCGCTCCTGCCCTAGATGTGTGTGGATCCTCTGGGGGCGTCCGTTGGAAGAAAGCCGCTTGCGGGTACTAGGCTGCCCGTCGGGGTCGGAGAGTTTTCACCTATTTCCACATCCTCCCGGAGGAAAGTCCATCCGCCTTCCAATGTATAGTCGCGTGGGTGTCTCAGACGTCCTGAGATGCTGTCTGGATATCCTTTGTCAAGCGATAAGTGTCCAAATAATTGTAGACTCGAAGGGCGAGAGACAAAGAGGACTACTCACGGCGCCATCTTGGCTTCCAGCCTAAACTTCGAGTTATCTTTTTTTTAAAAAAAAGATTTTTCATTTTTCTGCCAAAGCCCCCCCACCCAGTACACAGCCGTGCATTTTTACCTGTGGGTCCCTCCAGTTGTGGCATGTGGGATGCCACCTCAGCATGGCCCGATGAATGGTGCCACGTCCGGGCCCAGGATCCGAACTGGTGAAACCCAGGGCCGCCGAAGCAGAGCGCATGAACTTAACCACTTGGCCATGGGGCAGGCCCCTCTTGTTTTTATTAAGGTATACTTTTTGTTGAGGAAGATTAACTTTGAGCTAACATCTGTTGCCAATCTTTCTCTTTTTGCTGGAGGAAGATTGTTGCTGAACTAACATCTGTGCTAATCTTCCTCTATTTTGTAAGTGCCAGTCTTCCTCTATTTTGCCACCACAGCATGGCTTGATGAACGGTGTGTAGGTTCACACCTGGGATCTGAACCTATGAACCCTGAGCCGCTGAAGCAGAGCAGACGAACTTAACCAATATGCCACCAGGCCAGCCCCTTCTTGTCTTTTTAAATGCTGTCAGTCATTTCTGCTATTTTGTTCCACTGTCAATATTATTTTCTATTTACACACATTTTAACATTTTCTTTGTCCACCATTCTTCTTGTTTCTTAAATCCTCCATCTAGGACCACTTGTATTATTAAAAGCATGCCAATACCTCTCCTAAGCCCCCCGAGCTACACACCTCTTTAGTCCATGACAATGAGTTTTGAAGAGACTAGGCAATACACAGGTGAGGCACAGCTGAAGGAAAACTGAATCCACTGGGATAGAATGCATGCACCCTAGCATAGGAGCACAGGATCATGGAAAATACTGAAGAGACAACACAAGCACGGAGAAGAGAAAGATCATGTCGGACACCTGGAGGATTGGGATGTGGCAATAAAAGATGGAGAGAGTGTGTTTCTGAGACAGTATTTGGAGATTCCCAGACTGACCATGACCCCAAAGCCATGCTGTGGACTGCAAGAAGAACACCCTGAGGCGCCACGATGGAGATTATCCATCAAAGACCACCAGAGGAAATGTGCTGACAGCCAACCCAAGGTCTGAGAAGTGTGCAGACAGGGCAAAAGAGAAAAAGAAAAAAACACAGAGAGAGAGACAGGGAGAAAGGGCACTTTCCGAGGAATAACCTTTGTCACTCACCTGACCCCCAGGGGACCAACTTCCCAGTCAAAACAGCAGAAGCCAGATGAAGTGATGGGAGGCCAAAACAGACAGCTCAGCTGGCAGTGGGCAGTTGTGAATTGGCCATAAATTCTGCAGTTGAGTTTATCCTGCTGTCCCAAAGCCACTTTCCTCTTCTTGATCATAGCACTAGGGTTAGGTCAGATTTCAGCATTGAGAGGAGGGGCATGAGAGTCATAAGCACCTTCTCTCATGTCTTTTGGAATTTTCCCACTAAGTCTAAAATAAGTTCCTCATCAGGTCTTCTTGGGTACTTGAGTTTGGAAGTTTCTCTCAGGATGCAGAAGGGTTCCTGTGACTGCCAGTCCAAGCCAGGCGTGCCTTCAGAAAACGCAGGAGAGACTTCGAGGAAGGAAAAACAGGTCACAGCCACAGCGGAAAGAGAGCAATGCAGCCACGAGGGGACTGGGAGGAATGGGGACGGCAGGGTGCCCAGGCCCAGCGGGCAAGCCTCATCCCTCCACGGGGACGGGCGGCTCCCTGGGCTCGGCCTGTGTCTCCGGGTGCCGAAGTCCCTGAGCCAGCAAAGCCACCCAGAAGCGCACAGGCAGTCCCCTCTTGGGCTCACAGGGCAGACCCCTTGGAGGGTGTGGCAGACAGTTCCAGGCACATCCTCCAGGCTGACTTGAGGAAGGGATCCCACCGCCTGGCTCCGGATGCTGCTTTCTCAGCCAGGCCCCTGCCCGGCTTTCCCCTACTCCTGGGAGCCCCAACCACCCATTCATCCTTCTATCCATCTTTCTTTTCTCCCTTTTTACCTAACTTCCTACCTCCCTTCCTTCCTTTTTACCTTCCTAACTTCCTTCCCTCTTTCTTACCTCCGTCCCTTCCTTGTTCCTTCCTGCCATCCAAGTGTCTGAAGGACCCACTGGAAAACATGGGCCAGAGCCGCCTCAGGAAAGCACCGGCCAAGCCTAGGCACCGCCAGAGGGCGCGCCCGCTCCCTCAGAGCCTCGCGCTCGCGTTGCTTAGCACCGGGGGTGGGCATTGTGAGGCCAGAGAGGGCCTGCGGCCCGCGCGTGCGCAGTTGATTGGCCGGCTGCAGCATCAGGAAGCTGGGCTCCGGGAGAGTGTGGTTGGTGGGGATCGGGGCCTGGGGAGAGGAGGAAGGAAGTGCGAGGGGGGCAGGCGTGCAGGGCGCCTCCACCTTCCCCTCCAATGGTCCCGGAGATCGCAGATCTCTGGGCGGCTGCCTCCACCGCCGCCATGACCCCCACCGCTGCCCCTCGCCACCCCAGCCTCTGCCCCAACTGCCACCATCACCACCACCCCAGTGGCAGCATTCCCGGGTGGTGAGACCCGGGCACGCCGGGCCCCTCTGTGGACCCGAATTGGGACCGCAGTGGATGGCTGTGGGGTCAGATGGGGATCGGAAGGGGTGAACTCCGGTGAGCCGGGGGCCCTGAAGATACCCCGAGTCCCACACCAAGGGACGGGGTCGGGTCAACCGCAAAATAGGCCAATCCTGGGACCGATGCCTCCCCTAGACATGGGCACAGGAGGCCTCTGCCCTGGGGCCACAGCCCACGGGTCATTGCCTCTCCTGGGCCTTCCAGGAAGATGCTGAAAGCCACCTCCCCTCCCTGCCTGTTGCCCTGCCCAAAAACAACCACCTGCCCTCAGGTGGTACCTGGGCATGGCCATTGAGGCCCAACCCAGGCATAGACCCTCCGTGGGCGCTTGGGCCACGGATGGGCATTCTCCTATCAGGCCTCTGTCACCTCCACCCAAGGGATCACCCTGAAAGGGCTCTAGCCGTCCTCAGAGTATCCTCTTTGGCGAAGAAGCAGTCTCTTCTAGGCTCCTGTGATAGTCAGGAAGAGTATTCTCCAGGCCTTTCCGGGCTTGGACCCCTCCCGTTGTGTTCCAAGTCGTGGCGAGGGCGGTACCCCACCTCTGGGTACGCCCACCCGAAGTCTTCGGATCCCTGAGGGAAAAGCGAGGGAAAAGAGGCAAGTTGTCCCTCAACGTGAATGATGCCGAGAGACAGGCTCCTGGAGGGTTGCAGGGGGAGGGACGAGCGTCCGGGAAAGGCACCGGGGCGAGACTCGGAAGAGAAGTGCTCGGTCTTGATAGGGAAGGGTCAGTCTCTCTTAATTGAAAAACCAAACCAAGCCAGCCGAGGAACTGGAAAAGAGGAGTGTCCGTGACTTAAGCAGAACAAAAGCCACGAGCTGAGCAGAAGGGTTGAAGAACAGGAGAGACACCTGGAAGGAAAAGCGAACCCACGGGGATCGAACTAGTGCAGCCAAGCGGAGGAGCACTGGATCACGCGAGAGAGTGAAGAGCCAAGGCAAGCACAGGGGACAGAAAGATCACATCGCACACCTGTGGCCTTGTGCTTCTTGGGATCTGGACTTGGTCTCCTCAACTTTGGGGTAGCTGCTTTCCTCTGGGTAGTTGAGTAAGAAGTGTCCTTTGTGGGCTCTGTCCTGAGTGCTGGGCCCAGAGAATACTTTAGATGGCACATTTGATCTTCAGGTGGAGGTTATGAGGTCCATTTGGTGTCTCAGGAATTGGAAGTTCAGAGGAAGTGATTTGCCCAAGGTAGCACAGCAATAAACTGGAGGGACTGGAATTAAGACCCAGATCAAACTGGCTTAGAGCTGTCTCTCAGCCTTGCTTCCAAGGGCTCAGGTCCCTGGAGCCCAGGCCAGTTCAGAATTTCTGATCAGCACAGTTGGGTCCAAAGACACTGGTTCTTTTTCTTGGATTCCAGATGTGTTCATTCCACCTTGTCTTGTAAGGTTTTGTTTAGGTATTCATCTATTCCTCTGGTCTTGCTTTTTTTCTTTTCTTTTTTCTTTTTTGAGAAACTTTAGCCCTGAGCTAACTGCTGCCAATCCTCCTCTTTTTGCTGAGGAAGACTGGCCCTCAGCTAACATCCGTGCCCATCTTCCTCTACTTTATGTGTGGGACGCCTGCCACAGCATGGCTTGCCAAGCGGTGTCATGTCCACACCCGGGATCTGAACTGGTGAACCCCGGGCTGCTGAAGCGGAATGTGAGAACTTAACCGCTGTGCCACCCAGCCGACCCCTGTTCTTGCATTTTTTAAGGGAAGAGGCTGTGTAATTGCCCAACCATTTTATCTATTGAATTCCTGCCTTCAAGGACTAGCATATACCTCTCTTCATTCGTGAAGCCCTCCCAATCTCCTAAGCTCATCACTTCCACTCAGCTCTTCTGTCTTCTCCTAAATAGTTCTGTGTGATTCTTCATATATTTTTTATTGTTTTCTCACAGCACTTAGCACAGTGCCTTCCTTCCTCACAGTAGGCTCCCAGTCATTATTGAATTAAAGACAATCCGCCCTTTTCCATTCCATTCCAGAGTCCCGTCTTCTGTCAATATATTATCAGATTCAGCAAAACTAGAATGCTGACCTAACTGGGATCACTCTAAGCTGAAACTTTTCCTTCTGTATTTGTTCCCTCTTGCTGCTATGACAAATCACCACAAACGTGGTGGCTTAACACAACAGTTTGCTATCTTACAGTTCTGAGGTCACAAGTCCAAAATGGATTTCACTGTGTTGGCAGTGCTGAGCTCCCTCTGGAGGCTCTAGAGAAGAATCATTTCCTTGCCTTTTCTGGTTTCTGGAGGCCGCCTACGTTTTTTGCCTAATGACCCCTTCCTCCTCATTCAAGCCAGCAGTGTAGCCTCTTCAAATCTCTCTTGCCTCTGACCCTTCTGCCTCCCTCTCATAAGGACCCTTGTGATTACACTGGGCCCATGCAAACCATCCAGGACAATATCCCCATCTCAAGATTCAACTTAATCCTATCTGTAAAGTCCCTTTTACCATGTGACTTAACATATTCACAGGTTCCAGAAATTAGCTCGTGGACCTCTTGGGGGCCATCATTCTGCCACACCTTCCAAGGGAGTCTCCTCCTAAGCCTGGTACAGGGTGTCAGTGCCATTTTTAAACCATCTTCCAAAGCCTAACATTTATCGTCACATGTTCAGTGCCAGGAACTTTGCTAGGTCTTCACATTTATTGCCTCATTTATCTTCACAACAACCCTGTGAGCAAGATTATTGGATGTATTTTATTGCTGAAGAGCCTGAAACTCAGAGGCATTAGCTGATAGCTGACAGCAGAATGCCCCAGGTAGTAAGCATCAGGTCTAGAAACTTGATGCCTGGGGAAATAAATCCCCATAGAAAAGCACTCTGACGGCTGATGATCATGGTGGCCCAACAGTTCCTCTTAATATCTAAGCTGGTTCTTTCTGGGCTTTTTATTGCCTGCATGTTCATTAGATGCAGTCCTTCAGGCTGCAGAGGGCTGAAGCAGTCACATAGGCTGACTCTTTGTGGGCAAAATGGAAACTAATACCAATAATGCCTACTTTGTCTCAATCCCTGAAACATGAATTGAGTATCTATTAAATTCAGGACCAAATAGCAGCTCCCTGGTCCCAGGGCACAGTTCAGTTTAATTGGGAACACAATCTTAGCATAGTAGTCTTCAAGTATCAGTATACCTAAGAATCATCTGAGGAACCTTGTTAGAAATGCAGATTCCAGGGACCCAAACCCAGAGATTCTGATAGCACAGATTTGGGATGGGTCCAGGAATCTGAGTTTTGTTTTTTTGGGGAGTTTTCTTCCTAAGGAAGATTGTCCCTGAGCTAACATCTGTGCCAGTCTTCCTCTATTTTGTATATGGGATGCAACCACAGCATGGCTTTGATGAGTGGTGTGTCGGTGATGCCCGGGATCTCAGCCCCAAACCCTGGACTGCCAAAGTGGAGTGCACGAACTTAACCACTATGCATGCCACTGGGCTGGCCCCAACAATGTGAGTTTTTAACAAGCTCTTGCCCCCAGGGAAATCTGACACAGGTAATCCTTGGCTATAGTTTGAGTAATCCTGCCCCTGCCGTAGAACAGGGAAGGGAGCAGCAGCTGTAGCCACTGTAGGTGGACGCCATGTGCAGACAGCTGCTGGATGCCTCATTCCCCTGGCTGGGCCAGAGGGCCCAGCCCAGTGCTGGAACCTGGCTATGCCTGGCTTTACCAGATGCCCACAGACCACTCGAAGTTGGGCTTTCTGCAACATGCTGGATCTGAAACATCTCCTTATTGACTGTTTGTCTTAACTGACAAATGTATAGGCCCAGTTTGTTCTTTTGCCTGCTTCTGTGGCCATAACAGCATTCATCTCATCCACTTAGTCTTTTCCTAATCTCTACCTTCTTCTAAGAATCCTCGCTGAGCTAAAAGTTGAGGGAGTCTCCAAATGGATTAGGCCTAGGACAGTGGCGTCTCCCCATCAGTTTATTGCTTCTGAGGTCTTTCATGGACAGAGGGGAGGAGAGTATTTGTGGTGGGCGGTACAACTTCAGCAAAGTTAGAGAGATGAGAAAATGCATCCGTATATTTAGGAAATAGTGAGTAACGAGTTGTATAGACATATCCATCCATCTCAGTAGAGTGAAAGACCTTGAGAATGGGGAATGAGCATTTATTAGAAACCATCACAAGTTGGTCTTGGCATTGAAAAGCTTAGTGAATGTGTAGCCTGTGGGTTTCAGAGCAGTTGGTGGCAGTGCCAGAGTTCCATGGGCTGGGGCCCCTCTTCAAATCCTCACCTGAGCCTGTGGCCCTCACTGAGTCAGATAGAGAGAAAGCCGTCCACTGCACCAAACACACCTTCACTGACCACATGGTGTTCCAGGTGAGCAGGGAGAGCTGAGGCCCTCCTGGGGCTTGGGCCCAGGGAGTGGTCCCACGGCTGACGGGTCCTGTGGGGTCATGGCCCCTCCAATGCTCCCACTGAGTTGGTTGGGAGCCCAACTTGATGACAAGATCTGTCACCAACTTGCACCCTGACCTCCGACCTAGGACCTCTCTGCCTCTTGAGTGTCAGCATGGTAATAGGGAGCCTGGGAAGGGTGCCTGGGATGGGAGTCCTTTTGGCCCATGGTGTGAGAGGTAGCACCTCCTGGCTCTTCCTCTGCAGGGCTTGGGCCTATAGCAGTGTGTAAGCAACCCCCCTTCTCCCTGGTCCAGTTTGAGTGCATGAACACTCAACGACCAGACCTTGGAGAATGTCACGGTGCAAATGGGGCCCACTGAGGCCTACGAGGTGCTCTGTTATGTGGCTGCCCGGAGGCTTCCCTACAACCAGCCTGGGACCTGCTATACACTGGTGGCACTGCCCATGGAAGCCCCCACAGCTGGTGAGCCCCTCTCCAGATACCACCCTGGCCTCATGGGAGCCCTTGGGATCAGGGTAGGGTGGGCAGCTTGTGCACTAGCCGTTTGTCTCCTAGTACGGCTCCTTGATTTCAGTCCTGAGAAGAAGACAACGAATGGCTAAGTCTTGGGTGCTTTTCATACATTATCTCATTTCCTCCTTGTAGAATACCCATGGGAATAAGTACTGCTGTCCCTGTCCCTGTTCCTACATGAGGAAACTGAGACTCGGTTGAAATGACTTTTCTAAGTTCACATGGCCGGTAAGAGGCAGAACCAAGGTCTCTCTGGCCCTCAAACTCTGTCACTATACCATGAAATTACAAAGACAGGCACAACTACTGAAATAGCCCGAGTCTGCTCCTCCCAAGGAAACCAGCAGCTTCTTTTTCCAGGCCTTGGACAGTGGACCTGTAACTATTATGCGGACACAGCCAACCTGCAGCACCTCTTTCCCTTTTCTTCCTTCCCTACAAGGGGACTCATTGGACCCATGACTTGACTCTCCTGCCCTGCTACAAGGTGTTGTCCCCTGTCCAGATTTGTGGGGTCAGGTGGCATGTTGCTGCTACTGATAATGCTGCTGAGACCTAGAAAGTAGGCTATGGCCACCTGCCCTATGCAGGAGCTCGTTCCTCACAGTGGCTGGGGACATACTGACCACCCAGTCTGCACATTAGCTGCATAATGAAGTTCACTGTCAAGGACTGTGACCCCAACACAGGGGAGACCAACAATGAAGGCTATGAGGAGGAATACGTGGTAAGAAGCTAGAATCAAGAGGCTCAATTTTGTGCCTGAGCTCTCTTTGAAAGAAATTTTTTGTGTGTGAGGAAGAGTTGCCCTGAGCTAACCTCTATTGCCTATCTTCCTCCTCTTGCTGGTGCAAGATTGTCACTGAGGTAACATCTATGCCAAGCTTCCTCTATTTTGTATGTAGGACACCGCCACAACATGGCTTGATGAGCAGTGCTGGGTCTGTGCCTAGGATCCGAAGCTGTGAACCCCATGCCATCGAAGCATAGCGCGTGAACTTAACCACTACGCCACCAGGCTGGCCCTGAAAGAAGCTTTTTTTTAACCTTAAAAAAAAATGCATGCTCCTGTGTAGAAGGAAAACTTGGGAAATATAAAAATGAAGTATAAACAAACAAGAAAACATGACCCGTGCTCCTTGCGAGATTTTTGGGTGGGCAGTTATATAGCTGAGGTCATTCTGTACATGAGACATCTTGCTGTTTTCACTTAAAACCATAGTGTAAGTATTTTCCTGTGTCATTACAAATACTTCATAAACACAATTTTTAGTGACTGTGAAATATTCTATTATATAGATATATCATAACTTACTGGACTGTGTATTCCTTTAATATTCGACATTTGGGATTCCAATTTTTCTCTATAAATGCCTTAAACATCCCTTTGGGTGCAATTTTAAAATTTTATTTTATTGAGGTCATATTGGCTTACAACATTGTGTAAGTTTCAGGTCTCCATCAGTATATCTCAGTTTCTGTATAGACTGTGTCGTGTTCACTACCAACAGTCCACTTTTTATCCATCACCATACATATGTGCCCCTTTACCCATCCCCCTGCCCCCACCTCCTTCTCCTCTGGTAATCATTAATCTGTTCTCCTTATTTATGTGTTTGTTTATCTTCTACATGAGTGAAAGCATACAGTATTTGTCTTTCTCTGACTTATTTCACTTAGCATAATACCTTCAAGGTCCATCCATGTTGTCACAAACAGAACCATTTTGTCTTTTTTATGGTTGCGTAGCATTCCAGTGTGTGTATATACACCATATCTTCATCCATTCGTCCATTGATGGACACTTAGGTTGCTTCCATGTCTTGAATATTGTGACTAACGCTGTGATGAACATAGGGCTGCATATATTTTTTCGAATTATTGATTTCAAGTTCTTTGGCTAAATATCCAATAGGGAAATAGCTGGGTCATATGGTATTTCTATTTTTAATGTTTGGAGAAATCTCCATATTGTTTTCCATACTGGCTGTACCAGTTTGCATTCCCACCAGCGGTGTGTGAGAGTTCCCTTTTCTCCACATACTCTCCAACACTTGTTATTTCTTGTCATGTTAATTATAGCCATTCTGACAGGCGTGAGATGATATCTCGTTGAGGATTTGATTTGTATTTCCTAATAATTAGTGGTGTTGGACATCTTTTCATGTGCCTGTTGGCCATCTGTATATCTTCTTTGGAGAAATGTCTGTTCATCTTTTGATCAGGTTGTTCATCTTTCTGTTCTTTGGGTGCAAATTTTTATCTGCATTTCAGGTTATCTCCTTAGGATAGATTCCAAGAGCTAGAATAATTGGGTCACAGGATAAGCATGATTTTAAGATTTTTGATTCATTTTGTCAAATTGCTTCCGAGAGAAATTGGATCAGTTTGCATCTGCTGGGTCATCCTTTGATGCACTGAATTAGCTCTTCGAATTCCACCTCTCTGAGCTTGGATGGAACCGAGTGCAAGATCATTCTGGGTTTTGACCATGGGGCAGTGGCTCAGTGCCATCTGAGTGCAGACTGTTATTCTCAGCCTGTAGATGGACATTGTTAGAGCTCCTTGTGTCTAGAGGGGCAGTCACTGTGGAATACAACTGACATGCACAGTTGTGTCATCCTAGAGCCATTGTTGAGGAGGAGACTTCTCTGAGGCAACAATGATCCTGTGGGCAGGAACTGCTCTAGGACCAAGTGAGCTCCTTGGGAATGCTGGGTCTGAGGCAGTGCTTCTACTGTAGGAGCTGAGTGCTACGTGTGTACACCTTACACATCCACAAGGTAGGGGCTCAGGGAAGATCTGTTGGGTGAATGAATGGGGAACCTTTATGTATCCTGAGTCCAAAGTGCAGGGAAGTGTTCTGTGTTAAGTTCAGGGAAGACATGCTCAGATGGAGGGGGGTTCCAGTGTATGTGAGGCCCAGAGGACACAGCTGAGGAAGAAGGATGTGCTGAGTCATAGGAGTGACAGAGCCATAGGAGGCAGACCTCTGTGAGTGCTCCTGTACAGTTCCTGGATCCGTGAGGTCCTAGGCGGGCTTCAGAAGGGATGTGATCTTGCAGCTGACGCCCTAAGCTGAGTACCTGGGTCAGGGTGTTTTCCGTTGAAGGGATACCACTTTGCTCTGAGCACCTTGAGGACAGGCACCCAGTCAAGTTGCTGCACGTCCCAAGCGCCTAGCACAGTGCTCAGCACCTAGCAAGCAGCTGCTGAATATGTTGCAGGAAGGGATGAGCAGTGTGTTCAGAGCAGAGGCACAGAGGTGCACAGAGCAGGGAGTTTCTCCCCGGAAGCGTGTGCCTAGCTTCCACCTCCATCTCCCCAACTGGAAGATCTGGAAGTCACTGTAGCTGATTACATCCAAAAGGTCATGAAGCTGAATTTGAAAGCAGCCTGGGATGAGGAAGGACATGAGTATGAGGAGGAAGAAACATTCACCTTGTCGACCATCAAGACACTTGAAGGAAAAATCCCTGGCTACTGTTGATGTGCTTTTCCTCTTTCTCCCCTCCTCACCACCTGCCCCTCACAGATCCCGGGCCATGTCTAGAGCACATAATTCAGATGCCACTTCATTAAAAGCCCCTCAGAGCAGGGTTAGGGGATGGGGGAGTAGTGGTGGCACAGAAAGGAGACAAGATCTGTGGCTTAATGATACTGGGATTTCTCCCTACAGAGGCTGTGGGCAATCCTGTGAAATTCCTGGGAATGCATCCTTGTGAGCGGTCAGAAACAGTGCTGGGTAAGAAGAACACCCACACTTTGATCCTGGCTGGTAAGCAGACTTTCTAGGTGGGAAAGGCCTGGGTAGCTCATAGCCTGGACACCACTGCATCCTGGGAAGGCACTCCCACTGGGAACACAGGGATTCAAAATTTACAGCATTGAAAATTCACCAGGTAAAAAAAGACCTGCAGTCAAATGTCTCCCTCCCAGGCCTGCTGCCCGTCATCCAGTTCCCTTCCACAGACAACCAGTGTGTCTGTGGAACAAACAATGCCGATGTGTCCTTCCAGTGGTTGTATGGATAGGTAAGCTAATATAGACACATTTCTCTGTTTTAACTCAAATGTTTATGTACAAATGGTATAAACATTGTTGTGCACTTTGCTTTTCACTTGACTTGGAGATCTTCCCTCTCAGTATATTGTTTCTTCATTTTTTCTTTCTTTTTTAAGTTGTGGTAAAATATACATAACATAAAATTTACCAGTTTAACCATTTGTAGGTATGCAGTTCAGTGGCACTTAGTACATTCACACTGTTGTGCAATCATCACCACCATCCATCTCCAGAACTTTTTCATCATCCCAAACCAAATCCTCATTCTTGTTTGTAGCTGAGAACCAGCAACACTGATGAATGTTTAGCTTGTTCCAGTCTTTTCCTCTTACAGACAGGGCTACAGTGAAGCATCTCAGACATACACATATACATACACATACTTTATTTTGCACATGTGCACTGAGGATATCTATAGGATAACTTTCCCAAGGGATTACTAGGTCAGAGTGCACTCCCCATTTTGATAAATATTTCCAGTTGCCTTTCATAGGAATTGTATGCCTTTCCTCCCACACCCTGGACAATACAGTATATTATCAGATTTTATGATCTTTGCCAGGGTGGGAGAAAAATGGTATAAAGAGAAAAATAGTACTTTGATTATTTTGGAGAAAATTCCAGATAAAGTATTTTGTATGTAAATGTTTCTGTATCTGTATGTTTCTTTAAGAGATAATAACCTTTCATTTAAGGGGGTGGGGGTGCAATATAGTTATCACACCTAAAACAGTGAACAAAAGGAAATGAGGAGTTTCTTTTTGCTAAGTGTTTATAAACAGGGTTGGAGGAAGCTCTGCTACAGCGCTCTGCTACAGCAGCCTGCTCACAGCTGACAGCCCCCAAGCCCTGTCCCCTGGGTCTTGCAGACACCTGCTCTGCGGTTTTGTCATGGTGGGGCTGTCCCTTCATCTGTGCTCTTAGATTCAGTCAATGTGTGAGAACCTCTGTAACGCCACATACAAGCCTTATATGTCCACTAATTCAGTTGAGCTTGGTCCTTTGGTTGCTGTACTTACCATGAGGCAGGGCCCCTCTCCCAATTGTCTCCGTCCAAGCCCCATGCCCAGGACAAGGAGCAGTGCAGGCTTGCTGAGGGAATGAGAGCAGCCATTGAGTTCACATGCTTATTCTTGCATTCTCACAATCAGCCTCCTTTCCAGGGTGAATGGAGGCCCCAGAGGGTTTGCGTCTATTACCTGGGCATTCCCTGTCATCAGGTCTGCGGTGCAGTGCGCCCTGGGGTTTGCCTGCTCCCAGTTCAGTCCAATTTAGTGACGGCACTGAGGGGAAGAACAGCCGTTAGAGAGCACTGTCTGTTGGCTGCAGATGCAGAAAGCCCTGGTTCATGTCCCCAGGGAGCAGGCTCAGAGGCCACCTCATCTGCTCTTTTAAACTTAAGCCAGATGGCCTTACCGACTTTGTGGCGGAAATACACCTGTAAAGCCTGTGTAAAAAAACCCAGGCCTCCCCTTAGAGATTCAGATTGGGGCTGTGGGGAGGGTGAGGGGCCTGGAAAATCTCATTCTGGCGCGCACCGAAGTTCGAGAGTGACTTGTGTGATTCATGGAGGTTTTCCTGATGGTTTCTCCATGTTTGCCCCTGAACTCTGAGCAGGTAGCAGCAGAGATAAAGAAAACGTTTTCTTACATCACCCCTACAACGACCTGGTGCCCTAGTGATGATTCCCGCTATACAGAGCAGGGCACTTAAGGCTCCCCGGGACGCATCTAGTCTCTGCTGGCCCCTGGAGACTTGGGGAGCCCCGTCCTTCAAGATCCTTCCACCGCACCCCCAGCTCCCTTCCTGCGGTCTGCCCTGGCAGCCAGGAGCGGAGTTCACCCCGCTCGGGCACGAGCGAATATGGAGGAAAATGGGGCTCTGAGAACCTTAGGGTTCAGGAGTCCCCAAAGGCAACCACAGTCTCCTCCTGGGGCACTTTCGGGAGTCACACTCCACGCCTTCCCTCCCTGTCCTGACGGCGGCGGAGAAAAAGCCCCTTCCGCGGCACTAGGGACCTTGTAGGAACCACCAGACGCTTGGGGGCGGGAACAAGCCGCCGCTTGGGGGCGGGGCCTGACGCTGCCGGCTGGGGTCCGCGGAGTCCCGGAACCCGCTGGCGGGAGAGAGCGGAGAGCCGGTAGGGGTGAGGGTGAGGCTGCTGGGCTGTGGCGGCCAGGCCGAGGTGGAGGTGAGGCGACGCGGGGTGGGGGGCTAGAGCCGAGGTGGAGGTGAGGCGACGCGGGGTGTGGGGCTAGAGCCGAGGTGGAGGTGAGGCGACGCGGGGTCGGGGGCTAGAGCCGAGGTGGAGGTGTGGCGACGCGGGGAGGGGAACCAGGGTGGAGGGGACGCGGGGCGGCTGGCCGGGCCGAGGTGAGGAGACGCGGGAGGCAGCGGGCTCCGGGCCCAAGCGGAGGTGAGGCGACGCGGGCGGGCGGAGGGCGGCGTCGGGGCCCCTTGCCGGGCGGTGAGGGGGCTGACGCGGGGAGCGGGGGCGGCGGCCCCGGGCCGCGGCGGTGGGGAGTCGGAGAGGAGCCCCGCCGCCCAGGCAGGGCCGAGCGTCTAGACAGGGCGGCACCTGCGGCCGGGCTGCGGTCCTGGGGCGCGCAGGTGCTCGGCGGCGCGGGCGGCTCCTGAGTCCCGGGAGGGCGGAGCGGGGAAAGGAGGGCGGGCGCGGCGGTGAGGCTGAAGGAGCCTCCCGGAGAAGGAGCTGCCGGCTCGGGCAGTGACCGCAGACCCCCTTTGCCTTTCTGGGCTGAGGCGCCGGCTGGCGGGTGCGCCCCCCGGGAACCGGGCCTCCCGCGTTCAGGCAGGTGTTTGCCGCCTGCCGCTCGGTCAGCGCCTCGCGCGGGCCGGCCCGCGGGCCTGGGGGTGAGCGCGACGGGCCGAGGCCCGTTTGCTGGGACAGACTAGGCGGTGACAGACGCACAGTGGGGGCTCTGAAGCAGAGTCGTGGGGCGTCTTGGGAGAATGCTGTGACTAAAGGAATGAGACGTAAGATTTGAGATGGGCGAACGTTCTCCTACTGTGTCGCGCCCTAAATTTAGGTGGCGAGAGGCGGCGTTGAAGAATGTGCGGGCGAATATCGTGTCACTTACCTCGAGATGTGCTCACGAGAGCGTGTGCCTATCGGAACCGGCAGGGCGAGCGGCGGCTCCCCGAGTGGAGGGACGCTGACAAGTATTGCCCGTCGTACAACAAGAGCCCTCGGTCGAGCAGCCCGGTGCTTCTGTCTCGACTGCACTTTGAGAAGGTACCCAGTCTGTCTGCCCCATACGAGCTTCTGGGGGCGTTGGGAGGGTCATCTACTTCTGTTTGGTTTGGTATGTGCTCAGCTTCTGAGATGACCTTAGAGACCAGCCCTTACTGGTATCTCCTGACCCTCAGTTGAGAACCAGTGTGGGCATCACGGAAAGGGGAAGTTGTCTCAGAATCTTCTAATCTTAGATGATTCAGTATTCTTCAGGCTCCATTTCAGTGCCTTCTCTGTACAAGGCATGCTAGTCTTAGAGCATACTGAATTTGTATGCGCCTTGTATTTGAATACTTTTTTTTAAGACAGCGTCTTTCAAACCTCCCTGATCATCAGGGTCGTTTGAGTATCTTGAAAAAAACAAACCCAAAGACTTGTATGGTCTTCCTAAGCCAGCTGAATCAGAATCCCTAGGCCCAGGGCAGGATTAAGACCAGCTAATCTAAAACACCTCTGATGTTTCTCTTTCTTTGATGTTTCTATTGCTCCTGCTTATGCTTTCAGTATTTTTGTGTTTGTCTATTACTGAAGCTAGAAAGAGATGTATTTGTTGTGGTTATCTGAAGTTTAATTGCATTCATTGTGTTTATAGTATTTATACCTGTAGTGTTGGAGCGACCAATGATTTATAATCCAATTTTGCTTCTTTGGTCTATCTCCTGGAAGAGTGTGTGTTGGTGCAGGCATGCAATGTAATAAAAATGCTTTATTGCAGAAATTAATAGTTTGCCCATGTCTCAAATCTTTTAAATGCCCTACATGTTTTAAAAAATCATGGTTGTTTTCATCCTGGATTTTTATTCTTTTTGATCTATAGTGCTTAAATCACTTTATAAGGTTGATTTTACCCCTGCTGCATACTCCTCAGAAGTCCTGTGATAATATGGTAGTCAAAAGATTCTACATTACCGGGATCTCAATATTTGACATAAACAGACCAAATAACAGTGATGTTTTTGGCTGAATGAAGCCATTTACATGAAATAATTTATTCTTGAGCCATTTTTAGTGGATGCATACTTTCCTATTGAAACTAAAGAAAAGTTATTTTAATGAGAGGGAAATCAAAATACCATGGGAACTTTGACTGGGAAAGGAAGAAATAAAACATATTTCAAAGGAAGGCATAATTTGAAGTGAAAAAGGAGAAAGAGTAAGTGTATGAGCTTTATTCTTTTTTAGCCTTATTTCTCTTTGTACCACCTCTTTAGAATTATAGAGTGAATTGTTAGCTGGAAGAAAATTTTGTTTAACAGATGTAAAGACAGAAGTGTAGAGAAAGTGTGACTTGTCCTGGGTTACCTTATCAATGAGACATACAGCAGGGACTGAAGTCCAGACCCCTCTCCTCACTCCAGTAGATGCCTCCTGAAACTAAGAATGGGGAAGGTGGAGCCCCTACCAAAAGTAGCCCTCTTTTTCTGTCAGTGGTGTGAATTTGCTCATAGAGGTTTTTGACTCCACATCGCTAATAAATTTTGTTAAGATTGCTAGAGTTTCCTAATTTTGATAAATATTTGTGGCTTCATTTTTCTCAAACCTGTAAATTATAAAGCAAAATTAGAATTATTTCAGTAGTTTATTAGTGCATGTCATCAACGGCCAGCACATGTGTGTAGATTGCAAAATTTGCATTTGAAACCACTGATTTGCAGCTTACTTCCTTTTTCATTTATCTACCCCAGAACTACCAGCTGTTCTTGTCACAAGTACCAAAGAGTGGAGGGAAAGATGACTAATATTGAGCAATAGTTTCAGTATTTTGGTGTCTCAGTCAGTTTCTATTCATTGTTCCCAGTAGGGGCAGCCTCACATTTGGATTTGGCTTACAATTTTCCAGTGAACACACCCAAGTTAAACGTGATTAGTGGATTTTGTAAGAGTAGGATTTCTCAACCTTGGCACCATTGACATTTTGGGTGGAATAATTCTTTACTGTGAGAAGCTGTCCAGCGCATTGTAGAATGTTTAGCAGCCTCTCTGGTCTCTACCTACTAGATGCTAGTAGCAGCCCCCAGGTCATAACAACTAAAAATGTCTTCTGGTGTTGTCAAATCTACCCGCTAAATGCCAGTAGCACACTCCTTCTTTTTCTCCCCAAGTCTTGACTTGGGGGGTTGCAGGGGTTGGGTGTCAAAATTGCCCCGTATTGAGAACCTCAAATTTGGAGTATTATTGTCTTGCAAATTTCTGATGAGAGATCATTTAGTTGACTTATATAATGCTATCTCTGTTATTCTCATTTATGCTTTGTGCAGTGGGCCCTCCTACTTGGAAGGCACATTTAATTCTGGAAGAGAGAGAGGATTTACAAAAGCTCTATTTTCAAACATTTTTTCTCTTCCTCCCATCCTGGATGAGATTAACACTAGGATTTACATCTCTACCCCACCATTTCTTCTGGGTAGTCTTTTCCTTAGTTATCCTGCATGTTTATTAATTGCTTTTTTTCCTTGCCTCTTGGCATACAATATGTCTAACCTGCCTCTGTCTTTAAGGGAGAAAAATACATACATACATGTACATATATATATATAAACACACACATTGTTGATCCTTATTATTCATAGATTTCATGTTTGCAGGTTTGCTTAAAATTTATTTGTAACCCCCAAAATAATACTCACATTACTTTTCTCAGTCACTCATGGACATACAGAGTGGTGTAAATTTTTAGTTATCCAATGTACACATTCCCAGCTGAGCTTGAAAAAGGCAAAGCTCTACCTTCTTGTTTCAGCTCTTATAAACAATTGTCCTTTTTGTGGTTGATTTAGTGGTATGTTTTTTGCATTACTGTGCTTTTTGTTGGTGATTTCATTGTTTAATATTGTCCCCAAGCATGGTGCTAAAGTGCTGGCTAGTCTTCCTAAGTGAAAGAACGTTATAGGATGCCTTACAGAGACAATACGTGTGTTAGATAAGCTTCATTCAGGCATGAGTTACATAGTGTTGTTGGTCATAAATTCAATCTTTTTTTCCCCCACTTATTAATTTATTTTATTGAGTTCATAATAGTTTACATCAATGTGAGATTTCAGTTGTACATTGTTTCTTGACTGTCACCACATAAGTGCTCCCCTTCACCCCATGTCCACCCCCACCCCGCTTCCCCTGGTAACCACTGAACTCTTTTCTTTGTCCATGTATTTGTTTATATTCCACATATGAGTGAAACCATCTGGTGTTTGTCTCAGACTGGTTTATTTCGTTTAGCATAATTCCCTCTAGGTCCTTCCATGTTATTGCAAATGGGATGAATTTGTCTTTTTTTCTGGCTAAGTAGTATTCCATTGTATATTTATACCACATCTTCTTTATCCAATCATCAGTCAGTGGGCACTTGGATTGCTTCAGTGTCTTGGCTGTGAATAGTGCTGCAGTGAACATAGGGGTGCATATGTTACTTTGGATTGTTGATTTCAAATTGTTTGAGCAGTTACCCAGTAGTGGGATAGCTGGGACATATGGTAGTTCTAATTTTAGTTTTTTGAGGAATCTCCATACTGTTTTCCATAGTGGCTGCACCAATTTGCATTCCCACCAGCAGTGTATGAGGGTTCCCTTCTCTCCACACCCTCTCCAACATTTGTTATTTTTAGCCTGTGATTATAGCCATTTTAACAGGCATAAGGTGGTATCTTAGTGTAGTTTTGATTTGCATTTCCCTGATGATTAGTGATGTTGAACATCTTTTCTTGTGTTTATTGGCCATCTGTATATCTTCTTTGGAAAAATGTTCATTTCCTTTGCCCATTTTTTGATCAGTTTGTCTGTTAAATTCAATGTTAATAAATCAACAATAAGTGTTAAAGTGTCTTTAAATAGAAATACATATAAAGTAAGGTTAGATATTGATCAGTTGTTGAAAATGTTGTCTCCATAGACTTGTGGGACCCTAACCCGATATTTCCCCTAAGAGCTGCAATTCAGGATTTGCTTATTTAGTGTTTACAATGACTTTGTAGAACCTAACTACCCTGGATAAGGAGAATGGAGTGTGTGTGGTGTGTGTAAAGAGGATTAGCTGATAAAGATTTTGAAAGAAATAAGACAGGATCTTATCAGGAGCACAGTGGAGGGATTAGCTTTAAACAAAAGGGAAACCCTTCCAAGTCTGGTCTGCCACTGGTGATCCTTTCCTTTCCATCCTCTTGACTTTTCTGTTCTACTTTTATCTCTCTAAGTACTTTCTCTTGGACTCTATTTTTCCCTCATATCTCCTTTTTCTTTTTGTACCCCCAGGTTAAACTCTGTGCTTGATTCACTGTCCAAGAAATTTTATCCTCATGGCTTTAACAATCTCCTTTATATAGAAACTTTTCCTATTTGTTTTTAATCATAACCTTAGAAAAATATTAAACTAGAATTTGTCTGTCTGTTTCAGGCCACGCATATTAATGATTCTGCAAGGTAGGTATTGTTCACTCTATTTTTACAGATAAGGATAGTTGAGGGTTCAGGAAGGTGAGATTAATCCAACCTCCTAAGTAGTAGAGAAGGGATTTTTGAACCAAGGTCTTCTTACAAAGGCCTTACGCTTTCCTCTGTACCGGAGGTTGGCAAACTATGGTCCTCAGACCAAATCTACCCCACTGCCTGTTTTTTGTAAATAAAGTTTTCTTAGAACATAGCCATGCTTATTCAGTTCTTTGGCTGCTTTCATACTACCAATGGTGGCAGAGTTGAGTTGCTTGAATCATTGCAACAAAGACTATATGGACTCACAAAGCCAAAAATATTTACTATCTGGCCTTTTACAGAGAAAATTTGTTGACCTAGTCTCTGTACCATGCTGGCTCTCTCCTAAGTTCAATTCCATATCTCTGAGTGCTTGTTGGACATAGTAAACAGTTCTACTTGGATTTTATTCTAATGATTTTAAACAACCTTTGTATTATGTTCACCAGTGAGGAAGTAGGCCCAGGCACTGCGGGTATGGTTTGTCTCTTTTTTGAAGTCTGTGGCCTCAGCTGAGAAGACTTGGCATCTGAGGCTTGAATTATCTAGAGCAGGCGTCAGAAAACTAGGGCTCTCAGACCATTTTGTAAATGAAATTTTATGGAACACAGCAACATCCATTCTTTTATCTATTGTCTATGGCTTTGTCCCTATAACAGCAGTTAGAGTTGCAACAGAGGCTGTATGGCTTGCAAAGTCTACAATACTTAGCATCTGGCCTTTTACAGAAAAGTTTGCAACCTCTGATCTAGAGACATCTTCACTCACTCATCTAGCAGTTGATGTTGGCTCTCAATGGGAGCTGTTGACCAGAACACCTGTACGTGGCCTCTCCACGTAGTCCAGGCTTCCTCACAGAATGGCACTTTTAGGATAGCTGGATTTATTACATGGCAGCTCAGAGCTCCAGAAGCAGTGCCTTGGCAGACAAGGAGGAGGCTGAAACACCTTTTCTGATCTAGCCTTAGGAGTAAAACAGTTTCACTTGTACTGCATTCTGTTGGTTACAGGTAAGTCACAAGCCCATCCAGATTTAAGGAGAGAGAACATAGACCTCTAGCTCTCCATGGGAGGAGTGTCAAAGATTTTACGATCATTTCTTTAAACTGCCACGGTCTTTCCATTATTATCTGAAATTCAACATATGTTCTTTCCCGAAATCAAGCCCCTCTTCAGATTTTTCTCTTTTGTTCAGTAGTACCATCATTATTTCAGTCTTCTTGAAACTTTAATATCCTTATTTCTTTTTCCATTCACCACTGGAATTTCATTTTTTTTCTATCTTTTGGACGTCTTTTATTCTCACTGCTGTCACTGGAACCATCTTATCTTACCCCTGAACCATTGTAGTAGCACCCGGAATGCACCTTCTATTCATGGTCTCTTCCAGCCCATATTGTACTACACCATGCAGAATAGTGTGTATGTGCATTTTAATTTCGAGATTTCATCAAATTCTCAGGGGTCAATTGCCCAAAAAACGTTTAACAACCGTGTGTCAGGGGTTTCCAAGACTACCCCTACATTCGTAGATTTGTTAGAAGGACTTAGCATATAAGGCATATCATGGCTAAGCTTTATTATAGTGAAAGATATACAGTAGAATCTGCAAAGGGAAAAGACACAAGTAGAAATCTGGAAAAATCCATGCATAGGCTTCCTTATGTTCTCTCCTTCCTGTGAGGGGACACACTAAGCATGTTCCTTCTCCATCAATGAAAACTATAGTAATGTGTGCAGTGTTTATGCCCAGGGAAACTCGTTAGAAACTCAGGGCCCAAGGTTTTTATCAGGGGCTGGTCACATAAGCACTCTCTGCCTAGCAAGTACCAAAATTCCAGACTCCCAGAAGGAAAGCAGGTGTTCAACATAAACCTCATTTTTTGCACAGACAGACTAGGCACAGTAAACCATCCTTATCAGTTTGGAAAAGGTAGGAACACTCTAAATCCAAGTTCCCAGATGCTAACTGAATACAAACCTTGTACGCAGGCCCTCCTAAAAGCTGCATCCTCAGGCTTGCTGTAACACTTTTTTGTACAAAACCGCTTCCTGCACATTCTTGACATGGCCTCTTTGCTCATCTAATTCCATTTCTGGTCTTCTCTCACATCTGTTCTCTGTCTGAATAGTGTACCTCTTGTGGAATCCAATCCAAGAACCACCCGACTACACCCCTACCTCTTCTGCCCCTTCTAAGGAGCCGATACATCTCCATTCCATCTCTCACAGATCACTCTGCTCTTTTGACACTCACTGTATGTACCTCTTATATGGTCCTTAGCCTATTGTATCTTATATTATTGCTTACTCTTTTTCTGTCTGTGTGGCTTCACATGTTAATAGTGCAAGCCCTTTGAGGTTAAGCACTCTTCCATGTGCCCCCATAGCACCCTGTGCATTCATTGATCATAGCTTATACCTCATTATATTATGGTTGTCTGTAATAAGTGTTTTTGAGAGCTGAGACCACATAAACTGCAGGGCCTAGTACTGTGTCTCTCCTATAGTAGGCACTAATTAAAAGCATACAGGAACTAAACCTCTTTGTATCCCCCATTCTACCCAAGCAGAATGTCTTACATTCTTTTTTTGAGGAAGATTAGCCCTGAGCTAACAGCTGCCGCCAATCCTCCTCTTTTTTGCTGAGGAGGACTGGCCCCGAGCTGTCATCCATGCCCATCTTCCTCTACTTTATATGCGGGACGCCTGCCACAGCATGGCTTGACAAGTGGGTGCCTAGGTCTGTACCAGGAATCCTAACCGGCGAATCACGGGCCACCGAAGCTGAATGTGTGAACTTAACTGCTGCAGCACTGGGCCGGCCCCCAGAGTGTCTTACATTCTAATAAATATGATTGCTAAAGAATTCAAGTTACTCACATCGTGATAATCATTAAAATTGTTTTCAAGTAGAATCTTTCCCTTTTAATAATCTTCTCTGTTTTCTTTGTATTTCCATACTAATAGTAATATAATACATATGCTAAATATAGTTTTCTAAATTTCATTTTGATCTCCTCATTGAATCTTAACCTTTTTCTGTGGCAGAGTGCAGACTCATCTGAGCGTATCATTGTTCCCATGCGATGGGGCTTGGTCCCATCTTGGTTCCAAGAAAGTGATCCTTCCAAGCTGCTGTTCAACACTGCCAACTGTCGTAGTGATACCATAATGGAGAAACGGTCCTTCAGGGTAGGTATCTGGTCTAGCAAAAAAGCACTTATCTGTTCTTTTTTCTAACAGAGCGATTAGTGCCTTATATACCTGAGAAATAAAATTAGGTTTTCTTGGAACCTTCCTTAAGTTTCTAGAGTGTGTTCCCAGTTGTTAATGTTGAGTGCTGTTCAATGTATTACTGTGTAACGAACCATGCCAAAACTTAGTGGTTTAAAACAGAACAACAGTTTATTATTTCTCATATTCTGTGGGTTGACTGGGCTTAACTGGATAGTTTTCACTTGGAGATTCTCGTCCACTTATAATCAGATGACAGCTGGGTCTGGATGTCCAAGATGGTTTCTTTACTCACATGTCTGACACCTCAGCTGGGATGGATAGAACTAGAAGCCTTTCCACGTCTTCGCTGGAGGCTGTCAGAGTATTCAGGCTTCTTACATGGCGTCCTGCTTACCCCAGAGCTCGTGATCCAAGAGAGCAGGGCAGAAGCTGTATGACTTTGTAACCTAGCCTTGTGGGAGGGGACTACATAGTTTGTGAATACTGGGCTGCATAGCTCATTGAGGGACCAACTGCAAAGGCTAGCTACTATAAGTGCCTATTTGTTAGAGAGCTATTGCTGCTATGTACATTATTTAATCTTTTCAACATCTGTTTAAGTGGTGACTTTATGCATAAGAAAATTGAAGTACAGAGAAATTAAACAACTGCTCTAAGGTCACACATTGGTGGACCTGATATTTAATTCAAGTTCATAAAACATGATTCTATCACTAAGATCACATCTTGCTAACATTTTCCCTCAGCTGCCTCTGGGAAAGGGAAGACGCTGTGTTGTTTTAGCAGATGGATTCTACGAGTGGCAGCGATGTCAGGGAACATACGTGAAGCAGCCATACTTCATCTACTTCCCCCAAACCAAATCAGAAAAGGTATCATCATCAGCATTCATAGTAGATATTTTGAAAGGTACAGAGAAGTTAATTTAAAGAAGGGCATTATTTTCCTTCCCTCGTAGAGTTTTTTTTTTTACTGAGTTCATAATCGTTTACATCAATGTGAAATTTCAGTTGTACATTATTTCTTGACTGTCACCACATAAGTGCTCCCCTTCACCCCCTGTGTCCCCCCACCCCACTTCCCCTGGGAACCACTGAACTGTTTTCTTTGTCCAAGTACTTGTTTATATTCCACATATGAGTGAAATCATCTGGTGTTTATCTTTCTCAGACTGGCTTATTTCGCTTAGCGTAATTCCCTCTAGGTCCTTCCATGTTATTGCAAATGGGATGAATCTGTCTTTTTTCTGGCTGAGTAGTATTCCACTGTGTATATGTACCACATCATCTTTGTCCAATCATTGGTCGATGGGCACTTGGGTTGCTTCCATGTCTTGGCTATTGTGAATAGTGCTGCAATGAACATAGGGGTGCATATGTTACTTTAGATTGTTGATTTCAAATTGAGAAGTTACCTGGTAGTGACATAGCTGGGTCATATGGTAGTTCTAATTTTAGTTTTTTGAGGAATCTCCATACTGTTTTCCATAGTGGCTGCACCAGTTTGCATTCCCTCCGGCTGTGTGTGAGGATTCCCTTCTCTCCACACCCTCTCCAACATTTGTTATTTTCAGTCTTAGTGATTATAGCCATTTTAACAGGTATAAGGTAGTATCTTAGTGTAGTTTTGATTTGCATTTTCCTGATGATTAGTGATGTTGAACATCTTTTCATGTGTTTATTGGCCATCTGTATATCTTCTTTGGAAGATATGTCTTCCAAATATTTGTTCATCTCCTCTGTCCACTTTCTGATCAGGTTGTTTTTTGATTGCTCAGTTGTGTGAGTTCCTTATGTATTATGGAGATTAATCCCTTGACAGATATATGATTTGCAAATATTTTCTCCCAATTGGTGGGTTGTCTCTTTTTTTTGATCCTAGTTTCTTTTGCCTTGCAGAAGCTCTTTAGTCTGATCAAGTCCCATTTGTTTATTTTTTCTTTTGTTTCCCTTGCCTGAGAGGACATGATATTTGAAAAGATCCTTTTTAGTTCAATGTCAAAGAGTGTACTACCAATATTATCTTCAGGAGTTTTATACTTTCAGGACTTCAAGTCTTTGATCCATTTTGAGTTTATTTTTGTGTATGGTGTGAGATAGTGCTCTACCTTCATTCTTTTGCATGTGGCTGTCCAGTTTCCCCAACACCATTTATCAAAGAGACTATCTTTTCTCCAGGTATGTTCTTGGCACCTTTGCTGAAGATTAGCTGTCCGTAGATGTGTGGTTTTATTTCTGGGCTTTCAGTTCTGTCCATTGATCTGTGTGCCTGTTTTTGTACCAGTACCATGCTGCTTTGGTCACTATGGTTTTGTAGTACATTTTGGAGTCAGGGATTGTCATACCTCCAGCTTTGTTCTTTTTTCTCAGGATTGCCTTAGCAATTCAGGGTCTTTGATTGCCCCATATGAATTTTAGGATTCTTTGATCTATTTCCATAAAGAATGTCATTGGGATTCTGATGGGGATTGCATTGAATCTGTAGATTGCTTTGAGTAGTATGGACATTTTAACTCTATTTATTCTTCCAGTCCATGAGCAAGGAATCTCCATCTTTTTAGGTCATTATCAATTTCTCTCAGTAATGTGTTATAGTTTTTGTTGTATAAGTCCTTCGCCTCCTTGCTCAAATTTATTTCTAGGTACTTTATTTTTTTTAGTTGCGTTTGCAAATGGAATTATATTCTTGAGTTCTTTCTGTAAGTTCATTAAAGGAGTATAGAAAAGCAACTGATTTTTTAAGTTGACTGTGTACCCTGCAACTTTACTGTAGTTGTTAATTATTTCTATTAGGTTTCTGCTGGATTTTTTTGGATTTTCTATATATAAGATCATGTGGTCTGCAAACAGTGAGAGAGTTTCACTTCTTCACTCTGTAATTGGATTCCTTTTATTCCTTTCTCTTGCCTAATTGCTGTGGCCAAAACCTCCAGTACTGTGTTGAGTAAGAGTAGTCAGAGTGGGCATCCTTGTCTTGTTCCTCTTCTCAGGGGGATGGCGCTCAGTTTTTGCCTATTGAGTATGATGTTGGCTGTGGGTCTGTCATATATGGCCTTTATTCTGTTGAGGTAATTTCCTCCTATCCCCATTTTGTTAAGAGTTTTTCTCATAAATGGCTGTTGGATCTTGTCAAATGCTTTCTCTGCATCTATTGAGATGATCATGTGGTTTTTGTTCCTCAGTTTGTTGATGTGGTGTATCACGTTGATTGATTTGTGGATGTTGAACCCTCACTGTGTCTCTGGTATGAATCCCACTTGATCATGATGTATGATCCTTTTGATGTCTCGCTGAATTCGGGTTGCCAAAATTTTGTTGAGAATTTTTGCATCTATGTTCATCAGTGATATTGGCCTGTAGTTCTCCTTTTTTGTGCTGTCCTTGTCAGGCTTTGGTATCAGCGTGATGTTGGCCTCATAGAATGTGTTAGGAAGTGTTCCATCTTCCCTAATTTTTTGGAATAGCTTGAGAAGGATAGGTATTAAATCCTCTCTGAAAGTTTGGTAGAATTTCCCAGGAAAGCCATCTGGTCCTGGGGTTTTATTCTTTGGGATGCTTTTGATTTCTGTTTCAATCTCTTTCCTTGTGCTTGGTCTATTCAGATTATCTGTTTCTTCTTGACTCAGCTTTGGGAGGTTGTAAGAGTCTAAGAATTTATCCATTTCCTCTAGGTTATCCATTTTGTTGGTATATAGTTTTTCATAGTGTTCTCTTACCTCTGTTGTATTTCTGTGGAGTCTGTTGTTATTTCTGCTCTTTCATTTCTGATTTTGTTTATTTGAGCTTTTTTTTTTTTCTTTGTAAGTCTGGCTAGGGGTTTGTCAATTTTATCTATCTTCTCAAAGAACTAGCTCTTTGTTTCATTGATCCTTTCTATTGCCTGTTTTGTTTTAATAGCATTTGTTTCTGCTCTGATTTTTATTATTTCTCGCCTGCTGACTTTGGGCTTTGTTCTTTTTCTAATTCAGTTAGGTGTAATCTGAGATTGCTTATTTGGGATTTTTCTTGTTTGTTAAGGCCTGCCTATATTGCAATGAATTTCTCTCTTAATACAGCTTTTGCTGCATCCCATATGAGTTGGTATAGCATGTTATCATTTTCATTTGTCTCCAGATATTTTTTGATTTTTCACTTAATTTCTTTAGTGATCCATTGCTTGTTCAATAGCATATTGTTTAGTCTCCACATCTTTGTCCCTTTCTCACCTTTTTTCTTGTAATTAATTTCCAGCTTTATAGCATTATGATCAGAGAAGATACTTGTTATTATTTCAATTTTTTTAAATTTATAGAGGCTTGCCTTGTTTCCAAACATACGGTCTATCCTTGAGAATGTTCTGTGCACACTTGAGAAGAATGTGTATTCTGCTGTTTTTGGATGGAGTATTCTATATATGTCAATTAAGTCCAACTGTTTTAGGTTTTCGTTTAATTCTACTGTTTCCTTGTTGATTTTCTGTCTGGATGATCGGTCCAATGATGTGAGTGGGGTGTTGGTGGCCCCTACGATTATTGTGTTATTATTAATAGCTTCTTTTAGGTTTGATAATAGTTGCTTTGTGAACTTTGGTGCTCCTGTGTTGGGTGCATAGATATTTATAAGCGTTATTTCTTCTTGATGGAATGTCCCTTTGATCATTATATATTGCCCCTCTTTGTCTTTCTTTACCTGCCTTATCTTGAAGTCTACTTTGTATGATATGATCATTGCGACACCTCCTTTCTTTTGTTTGCCGTTAGCTTGGAGTATCGTCTTCAACCCCTTCACTCTGAGCCTGTATTTGTCATTGGAGCTGAGATGTTTTTCCTGGAGGCAACAAATTATTGGGTCTTGTTCTTTAATCCATCTCGCCACTCTGTGTATTCAATCCATTTACACTGAGAGTGATTATTGATGTATGAGGGCTTAATGCTGTCATTATATCACTCATTTTCTAGTTTTCCTGCATTTCCTTTGTTTCTTGTCCTGTGTGTTTTGGTCTACCCATTGAATTATGTAGTTTTTTATGATGTGTTTCTTTGCTTTTTCCTTATTTATTTTTTATGTCTCTGTTCTGCTTTTTAGTTTAGTGGCTACCCTGAAGTTTGTATTCCGAATCTCGTGTATAACATAGTCCGTTTTCTGATGGCATCTTATTTCCTTAGTCTAAATTGATTCAGTCCCCTTCCTCCTCCCCTCCTAAGTTGTTTTTCTCATAGCTTATTCCAACTTGCATTGTGAGTTGGTGGTTAAAGTGAGAAGATTGTCTTTGTTTTGGTGTTTTCCTTCCCTTTAGCCTAATGCTATAGTTGAATAGTTGCTATCCTATTCTGATTCTCCTTACTCTGTGTTTTGTGACCCCTTTCTCCCTTTCTTTCTCTTTTCAGGTATGAGGGCCTTCTTGAGGATTTCTTGGCGGGGGTCGGGGGGGGAGGGTCTCATGGCTACAAAGTCCTTTAGCTTTTGTTTTTCTTGGAAAGATTTAATTTCTCCCTCATATCTGAAGGATATTTTTGCTGGATAGAGTATTCTTGGCTGAAGATTTTTATCTTTTAAAGTTTTGAATATGTCATTCCATTCTCTCCTAGCTTGTAAGGTTTCTGCAGAGAAATCTGCTGAAAGCCTGATGGGGTTCCTTTGTAGGTTATTTTCTTTCTGCCTTGCTGCCCTGAGTATTCTTTCTTTGTTATTCATTTTTTGCCCGTTTTTACTACCATATGCCTTGCAGTAGGTCTTTTTACATGGACAAATCTAGGAGATCTGGAAGCTTCCTCCACACATATTTCCCTCTCATTCTCTGGATTTGGGAAGTTCTCTGCTTTTATTTCTTTGAACAAGCTTTCTGCTCCACTCTCCTTCTCTTCACCTTCTGAAATACCTATAATTCTTTTGTTGCATTTCCTCATTGAATCGGATATTTCTCTGAGACCTTCTTCATTTCTTTTTAGTCTTAGTTCGCACTCTTCATCTGTCTGGAGCATTTCAACATGTCTGTCTTCGATTATGCTGTTTCACTCCTTTATGGTGTCTACATGAGCATTCAGGGAATCCATATTTTGTTTTCTCTCTTCCATTGTGTCTTTCATCTGTAATATTTCTGATTGATTCTTCTTTATAGTTTCAATCTCTTTTGTGAAGTAGCTCCTGAACTCATTGAATTGTTTCTCTTTATTCTCTTTTACCTCATTGAGTTTTTTGATGATAGCTATTTTGAATTCATTGTTGTTTAGCTTACATGTTTCTGTGTCCTCAGGACTGAGTTCTGGGTGCTTGTCGTTTTCTCTCTGGTCTGGAGACTTGATGTAGTGTCTGATGTTGGAATGCCAGGACTTTCCCATTGTGATATTATTTGGTTGCAGTTACAGCCTATTGCCACCAGGTGGGGGTCGAGAGCCATGTGTTCTGAGCCCTCCACCTTCAGCCGAGATGGTGCAGAACAGGTTGGGGGAGTGGCGCTTTCTCCTGCATGCTCTCCCTATCTGGTCTCCTGGGGTTTTGGTTTCATAAGGTCACCCCGTGGGAAAGCTTTCACCCGGTTATAGGGCCTCCCTCCAGGCTGCAGGGGCTCAGGGAGTCCTGGGTGATCCTGCAGAAGCGCGACCCCTCCCCAACTCTTTCCCTCCTGCAGCCTCCCGCAGCAGCAACTGCAGTCTTTAGGGGAGGGAGTGAAGTTCTGTCTTACGCCGTTCCAGCTTCTCTCAGGGGGGCTCCAGCCTCTCCACCCTCTGTCATGTGGCTGCTGTGACTCTGAGAGGATTTTTGTGCTGTTAGGATGTTTTTCGTTGGAATATGGTTGCTCCTTTTTGTTGTATATTGTAGGGGAGGGAGTCCTGGGCAAGTTCACTCTGCCATGATGCTGACGTCACTGCATTTTTTTTTTTTAATAACAGCTTTATTGAGTCAGAATTTACCATAAAATTCACCTTTTAAAGTATGTAAGTCAGTGATTTTTTAGTATATTTAGAGTGGTGGATCATTACCACTATCTAATTTTAGAACATTTTTATCACCCCAAAAAGAAACCTCATATGCATTAGCAGACACTCTCCATTCTCTACTCCTTCCAGCCCTGGCAACCACTTAATCTACTTTCTGTCTCTCTAGATTTGCCTGTTTTGGACATTTCATATATATGGAATCATATAATATGTGGTCTTTTGTGTCTGGCTTCTCTTGCTCAGCATAATGTTTCAAGTTTCATCTATGTTGTAGCATGTATCACTGTGTCATTGCTTTATGGCTGAATAATCCATTGTTCAGATGGATAGATCACATTTTGTTTATTCATTCACCAGTAGATGGCTCTTGGGTTGTTTCTACTTTTTGGCTGTTAGGAATAATGCTACTTGGACATTCATGTACAAGTTTTTGCGTGGATATATCTTTTAATTTCTCTTGGGTTTATGCCTAGGTGTGGATTTGCTAGGTGATATAGTAACTTTATACAGTCATGCATCACTTAATGACAGGGATACATTCTGAGAAATGAGTCATTAGGTGATTTTGTCTTTGTGCAAACAACGTAGAGTGTACTTACACAGACCTAGATGGTATAGCCTACTACACACATGGCTCTATGGTCCTAATCTTATGGGACCACCATCATATATGTGGTCTTTTGTTGACCAAAACGTTATGCAGTGCATGACTGCGTTTAACATTTCCCTCATAGAACTTTCATTTTAAGGCAAATAGCAAATATAGCCTATTCATATAACATTATAAGGAGATTAAAAACAGATCACACATGCCAGCATCATGTTTTCATTTTAATTAGATTTATTCCTTTTTTTTTTTTTTTAAGATTTTATTTTTCCTTTTTCTCCCCAAAGCCTCCCGGCACATAGTTGTGCATATTGTTTTTAGTTGTGGGTCCTTCTAGTTGTGGCATATGGGACGACGCCTCAGCATGGCTTGTTGAGTGGTGCCATGTCCATGCCCAGGATTTGAACTGGCAAAACCCTGGGCCGCCGAAGTGGAGCACATGAACCTAACCACTTGGCCACAGGGCCAGCCCCTAGATTTATTACTTTGACACTGCTAAAGCATTTGTGTTCTCTCACTGCAGTTTGCTGTGTTAAAATTGGAAATTATTTGTTCTTCAAGTGGTGTCATCTTATTTTGGGGACTTCTCATAGTCAAGAGCATTTGCCTCACCCTCAGAAAATCTCTCTAGCCAATCTATTAATACAGGCATGATTTGGTGGAGGAAAAGACTGATCTATAAAAATAGTTAAATATTAAACACTTACTGTGAGCCAGGTTATTTCTAGGAACTTAATGTGTATTATTTAGTACTTATAACCCTGTGAAGAAAGTACTGTTATTCTCATTTTACCAGATGAAGAAACTGAGACATGAGAGGAAATGTAAAAACTGTCTTGTTAACCGAGACTCTTATTTTAACTTTGCCTAACAACCATTCATTCATCATACAACATGAGCCCTTGCTTCTGAGGGGTATGGACAAGAAACAGAAATTTGTGCTATTTTATGGTAATTAACTAGGGTACATGTTGATCAAATTAGGTTTGAGGGAAAGAACTATAATTGGAATGTTTAAATCCTGTGACTCCCTAATACAGTGATCTAACATTGTTAAACAGCATGAAACCTTTTTGTCCCTAATGGTTAATCCTTAATGTGGTTGGTCACCAATACTCCATCTCTTGTGTTGTTTTGGGGTAAGAAATTGTTGGTTTGTCTGAAGGCAGTCAGATGGCTACTGTGATGCTTTGTCCGGAAGTTTATCCTTCAAATAATTGTTGATTACTTTTTTCCCCTTAAGGGCTTTCTTGTACTCAGGAGCAGTTCTTTTATGAGGGAAGGGTACTAGATAAGGTGGAGGTCAGAGTGGAGATTAAATTTTCAGAGAGGAGGAAACGCCACCTCAAAAAATTGTCCATGGTCTCTCTTTTTCTCCCTTAATTCCAGGATGCCACTCTTGTTTTTATTCAGATTAATATTTTTTATAATTAAAACTTTTTATTGAGGTAAAAATTTACGTAACATAAATTTCACCATTATAACCATTTTAAAGTGTGTGATTCAAGCCTTTGAGTGTATTCACAATGTCGTACAACCACCTCCACTATCTAATCCCAGAACATTTTCATCACCCCAAAAAGAAACCCTGTACCCATTGAGCAGTCCCTCTCTGTTACGCTCTTCCTCCAGCCCCTGGCAATCATTAGTCTGCTTTCTGTGTCTATAAATTTGCCTATTCTAGACATTTCGTATTAGTGGAATCATACAATATGTGACCTTTTATGTGTCTGACCTCTTAACATGATGTTTTCAAAGTTCATACATACAGTGTGTATCACTACTTCCTTCCTTTCTATTGCCAAATAATATTCCATTGTATAGATGCACCACGTTGGTTGATGGATATGTGGGTTGTTTCCACTTTTTGGCTATTTTGAATAATGCTGCTGTGAACATTAGTATACAAGTATACTTCAGTTCTTTTGGGTTACATTCCCACCCACATTGTATGAGGGTTCTGGTTTTTCCACATCCTTGCCAACACTTGTCATTTGCTCATTTTTAAAAAAACTGTAGCCATCCTAGTGAATGTGAAGTGGTATCTCATTGTGGTTTTGATTTGTATTTTCCTAATTACTAATGACGTTGACCATCTTTTCATGTGCCTATTGGCCATTTGCATATCTTCCTTGTAAAAATACATATTCAAGTCCTTTAAATTGGGTTGTCTTTTTTGTTGTTGAGTTGTAAGACTTCTTTATGCAGTCTGGATACTAGATTCTTACCAGATACATGATGTGCAAATACTTTCTCTCATTCTGTGGATTGCCTTTTCACTATCTTGATAGTGTTCTTTAAAGCACAAAAGTTTTTAATTTTGGTGAAGTCCAGTGTATCTATTTTTTCCATTGTTGTTTGTGCCTGTAGTGTCATACCTAAGAACCGATTGCTAAACTCAAGGTCATGAAGATTTACTCCTCTGTTTTCTTCTAAGGGTTTTGTAGTTTTAGCTTTATTTTTAGATCTTTGATCTATTTTGAATTAATCTTTTTTGTATGTTGCAACATAGAAGTCTAACTTCTTCTTTTGCCTGTGGTTATACAGTGATCCCAGTACCATTTCTTGAAAAGACTATTCTGTCCCCATTGAATGGCCTTGGTATCCTTGTCAAAAATCAATTGGCCATATATGGGTGGGTTTATCTCTGGACTCTCAATTCTATCCATTGGTTTATATATCTATACTTAGGCAGTACCCTGCTATAGCTTTTTGTAAGTTTTGAAATGGGGAAGTTTGAGTCCTCCAATTTTGTTCTTTTTCAAGATTATTTTGGTTATTTGGGTTTCCTTGAAGTTCCATATAAATTTTAAGATCAGCTTGTCTCTTTCTGCAAAGACTGGGAATTTTGATAGGAATTGCATTGACTCTGTAGATCAATTTGGGGTCTTTCCCAAATTGCCATCTTTATGTTATTGAGTCTTCCAATCCATGAACACAGGGTGTCTTTCCATTTATTTGTCTTTAATTTCTTTCAACAATATTTTATAGTTTTCACTATATAAATCTTGTACCTCCTTGGTTAAATATATCCCTAAATCTGGTATTGAATAATACTTTTACTTGTTTTTGGACAATGCAAGTACCTTAGAAAACTTTCTCCTCAGGGTCAATGTACACAAATCAACAATATTTTTACATAGTAGCAACAAACAGTTGGAAATAACAGCATATTTGTAAGCTGTTGGAAATAATGCAGTAGAGAGCAGGGAGAAAGTGTAAGTCACTAGACGGTCGTCCTTGCACAGGTAAGAAGGAATGGGATCTAGTGCACCAGAGGAGAGGAAGACCTAGTGAAAAGCATAGACCAAAAGAAAGGGGAGGGACGACAACATATATAGTAGGTGGGGGGATGCACTTATAGGAAGCATGTGGAAGCGGTCTTCTGAATGCTTCTCTTTTGCTAGTGAAATAGGAAGAAAAGTCATCAGCTGAGAGTGAGGATGATGAGGGAGTGTTGGATATTTGAGGAGAGGGGAAAAAGTATTGAATGATTGTCAGTAAATAGACAAGAAATGTACTGGGATTGTCAAATCATTGATCTATCTGGATTTTGTTTTGTTTAAGGAATAAAGTAGGGGTTTAACTTTATTTCTTTTTCCCAATATCTATCCAGTTATCCACATCCATTCACTGAATATTTTCATTACCTTTTTGTTAGTTTTTCCTCTGTCCCATTAGGTCTACTTTTCTTAACTCAGTCTCCTCTCTACGGTTTACCTAGTTCCTCTAGATAGGCTAGAATTTTTCTTTGCCAGCTTATAGTTGTGCATTCCTCAGTGTGCCTATGTATATTTACAGTTTTCCAACAATGGCACACTATCAGGGTATAAACGGTAGAGCCAGTTCTGGTTTTATTTGTGTCCAGTCAATGTATAAGCCAAGTGTTAGCCATCTTCCAAGGAAAGGGAAGGCGGCCTCTCTACAGCCAGGTCTCACCCAACTGGAGAGATGAGACAGCATTTGGCAGCAGCCTCTCTAAGGACCCTAGGTAGCAAGTAGACAGGTATGGCTCCTCTGAGAGAATCCTCAGGCTTCTTCCTACCCTCTTGAAGTATCTGTTAAATGCAAGGTCCTTGCCCCAGTCCTTCTTCACACCACTGGCCCTTACTCTTGCCTCAGAGGAGCCAGCATGCTTGTCCTGGCTGTTTTGTTATTCTAGGAATGGAGACAAGGCTGTACATTCAGGCTGCCATCTTCCCAGATTCTCCATTGTGATTTTCGTCCATTTAAAGTTAACTGTAAATCAGATCTTCTGGGGCTTATTACTCAAGGGAGCTACTCCATAAGATTTCCATTCTTTTGCTTCTCCATCTTTATATTGGGAATTGTAGAGTCAGCCCTGGTGGCCTAGTGGTTAAATTCGGCACACTCTGCTTTTGCGGCCCAAGTTTGGTTCCCAGGTATGGACCTACACCATATGTCTGTCAGTGGCCATGCCATGCTGTCTACTTACATACAAAAAGAGGAGGATTGGCAGCAGGTGTTAGTTCAGGGCAAATCTTCCTCAGCCAAAAATAAATAAATAAATATATAAATAAATTAGGAACTGTATGTTCAAAAAGAGTTTTCCTCTGGCACTCTTCTTGAGACACTGTTAGGACTTCTGTGAACTAGGATGATATTTTCCTCAATTCTATACAATTAGTCTCTTAACTATAAAAATTTATCTGTTTATTCAATAGACACTTATTCACCATATACCACTGTGCCCTGCTTGGCTCCTGGAAGTTCAGTCAGACATGATTTCTATCCTTGAAGCTTTACCACCAAGACACAGACAAATCAACAATCACAAACTAGTGTTGAATACTCAGGGAAGGCTTGCTTATGAGGTTGTCGGGGCACAGAGGACAGCATATAACTCAGACTGGGGCATCACAGAAGGCTTCTTAGAGGAGGGAAGTTTGTAGTGTTTAGAACATTTAATGTAATTATTCATCTGATAGGGTTAAAAATTCATTATTTTGCTGTTCTCTCTTTGTTTCATTAGCTCTTTTTTCCTTTTCTTCTATTTTTTTCTGTCTCCTTTTGGATTGAGTATTTTTTATGATTGCATTTTACCTCCACTGTTGGCTTATTATTTTTACTTCTTTTAAAGTGTTTTTAGTAGCTGCTCCATAATATACATTTTAAATTAATAATAATCTCTAAATAATATACTGCTTCTTGTATAGCATAAGGATCTTACAATAGTATATTCCTGCTTCCTGGTGTATTTTGGTATCTTGTCATACATTTTACTTTTTCATATGCTGTAAACTCATAATACATTGCTACTATTTTGCTTTAGACAGTCAATTATATTTTAGAGTGACAAAAATAAGAAAGGAAATTTTACGTTTACCTTTATTTTAGCCATTTTCATGGATTTCACTTCTTGGGTAGATCCAACTTTCTGGTACCATATTTCTTCTCCCTAAAGAATTTTCTTTACTATTTCTTGTGGTGCAAGCCTGCTGGTAATGAATTTTATTTTTTTCTTGTCCAAAAAAGTATCTAGTTCTTCATTTTTTTAATCATCGTGATTTTTTTTTATTGAGAAATAATTCACATGTTGTAAAATTCACTCTTTTAAAGTATATAATTGTTTTTAGTATATTCCAAATGGGCAACCATCATCACTAATTTCAGAACATTATTGTCACCCCAAAAAGAAAATCTATACCCATTATTAATCCCTCCCTTCCCCCAGCACCTGACAACCACTATCTGCATTTTTTTTTTAAGATTTTTTAAAAATTTTTCCTTTTTCTCCCCAGCGCCCCCCAGCACATAGTTGTGTGTTTTTAGTTGGGGTCCTTCCAGTTGTGGCATGTGGGATGCCTCCTCAGCGTGGCCTGCGAAGCGGTGCTGTGTCCGTGCCTGGGATTCCAACTGGCGAAACCCTTGGCGGCCAAAGTGAAGCGTACGAACTTAACCATTCATCCACGGGCCTGGCCCTCACTATCTGCATTTTTGAAAGGCATTTTGACTGTGTATAGGATTCTGGGTTGGCAGTTTTTTGGAGTTTTTTTCTAGCACTTTAAAAAAGTCGTCCATGGGGCTGGCTGGTGGCACAGCAGTTAAATGTGCACGTTCTGCTTCAGTGGCCCAGGGTTCGCTGGTTCGGATCCAGGTGCAAAAGAATTAGAATAGACTTCTCAAAAGAAACTATGAAACCCAGAGATGATGGACTACTTTTTTTATTTTATTTTATTGATTTTTTCAGGAAGATTAGCCCTGAGCCAACTGCTGCCAATCCTCCTCTTTTTGCTGAGGAATACTGGCCCTGAGCATCCATGCCCATCTTCCTCTACTTTATATGTGGGACGCCTACCACAGCATGGCATGCCAAGCGGTGGCATGTCCACACCCTGGATTTGAACTGGTGAATCCCGGACTGCCGAAGCGGAATGTGTGCACTTAACCCCTGCACACCTGGGCCGGCCCATAACTATGCTTATTTTAAATTCTCTGTCTGATAGTTTCATTTTGGGAAATGTAATTTTGGGATCACATTTTGGGAAATGTAATCTCTTGATTCTGGTTCTGTTGATTTCTGTATCTCTTGGCAGTTCATTATTCTTTCTGGCTTTTTTGTCTTGTAATTTTTGATCGATTTCCAGACATAGTATGTAGGACAGAGACCGAGATAAATAATATTTATGCCTGGAAATGAATACACTTGCTTTGTAGTAGGCCATTAATGTGTGAAGTTGAATAGATCTTGACAGATAGTGAACTGGGTTTGGGTTTTATTGTTTGATTGCCTTTGTTCACCACAGGCTTTAAATTTCTCTGGTGCCACCTTGTGTTTAGGGTGAGGGTTGATTTTCCAGAGGGTTTTTTCTCAGTAGCCTGCTCCCTTCAGCTGTAGTACTTCCCTCTGAGTCTTCGCTTTAGAGAGGATCTCTCCATGCTCTTTCTCCTTCCCCAGAATTGGACTGCTGTTGCTTGTCACTTGGTGCTTGCTAATCTGAAGGGGGAAGAGAGTTGTCTGTCGTCTTGGCTCAGTCTGTCTTAGACAGAACTGTGTCCCTGGCTCTCAGGCTTTCTCAGTGATGCTGTTCCTTCCCCAGAGGAGTAGAAGGTTTTCTTTGTTTACCCTTCTTCAGCATCAGTGGGTCTTTGCCTGTATCTTAGGGGCAATAGGGTTTATTACCCTTCCCCTGGCCCCTTAAGGCTTTTGTTCCTTAGAGGACAAGTGATTAGGTGAGGCCTCATGCCTTTCCTGAAGCAGAACTCCCCTCGTTGCTTGCACCAGCAAGAATGGCTTTCTCCAGTCTCCTGCCCTGCCCCCAGTCTTTCTTGCGAGCACCTGGAGAGGTCCATAGAGAAGAGTCTGCGAGGTGATGCCAACTTCCCTGATTTCTGCACTTGCCAGGGAGTTTGTACTCTCCCAGGCTAACCCACACTCTGCTTTTAGCAATTTGATAATAATTTTCTCTGAATTCTTACCTGCTGCATGAAGGCCTTGACTTCCTCCTGTTGTCACCAGTAAAGCCAATACAGGCAGACTTCGGAGATATTGCAGGTTGAGCTCCAGACTACTGCAATAAAGCAAATACTGCAATAAAGCGAGTCACATGAGGTTTTTGGTTTCCTACTGCATAAAGTTATGTTTACACAATACTGTAATCTATTAAGTGTGCCAGTAGCATTATGTCTAAAAAATCATATACAGTCCTTAATTTAAAAATACTTGAGTTCAGCCCTGTGGCCGAGTGGTTAATTTTGCGTGCTCCGCTTCGGCAGCCCAGGGTTTTGCCAGTTCGCATCCTGGGCGCAGATGTGGCACCGCTCGTCAGGCCATGCTGAGGTGGTGTCCCACATGCCCCAACTAGAAGGACCCACAACTAAAAATATACAACTGTGTACCAAGGGGCGTTGGGGAGAAACACCTTGTAGAAATGCAATATCTGCAAAGTACAGTAAAGTGAAGCACAGTAAACAAGATACACCTGTACTTGTGTCTCATCTCCCTTTGGAGGCCCTTGTCTTTCCATAAAGTTCAGGCTAATTGGTTGTCCTGCCACCTCAGTTCTCTGATGAGTTTAAGAAAAGTTATAATTTCTTAGATTATCTAGCTTTTTTCTTATTGTTAGGATGGAGGTGACTTTCTTTCCAGCTTACTGTATTCTAGGCCTTGAACTGAATCTTCAATGGCAGGTAAGAGTTGGCATGATGAGAAAGGGTAGGAAGGACATTTTGGGCAGAGGAAGTTTGCTTTGGCAAGATACTGGGGCATGAAATTGCACGAGGGTGTCATTCACAAACAGCTGGGTTTAGTTCACATTAGCATTGTTAATGAGGCTAGAATGATGGGCCAGATCATGGAGGGCCTGAATGCCCACTGAAGGAGTTAAATTGTATACTGAAAACGTTAAGGAGCCATAAATGTATCTCTTTGGTGGGTATTTTCCAACAACCCTCTTTCCTTTGGTGAAATTGGATCCAGAGGAATTAATAAGGCTTGGGCTGAATTACTTCTAAAATGATTGCTATGCTCTTAGGTCTGTTCTAGTACCCAGCCTGCATGTAGGAGGGGGCTGCTAAGCATCTAGTATGCCCATGTATTTTGCTTCTAGTCAGGCAGCATTGGTGCTGCAGACAGTCCAGAGGACTGGAACAAAGTCTGGGACAACTGGAGGGTGCTGACAATGGCTGGGATCTTTGACTGCTGGGAGCCCCCAGAGGGAGGAGACCACCTGTATTCCTACACCATCATCACAGTGGATGCCTGCAAAGTCTTGAATGACATCCACCAAAGGCAAGTCACACTTCTTATCCCTGGGTTCAAAAGGATACAGAGGAGGGTTTGTTCTCTTTGCTTTTAGATAGGTAGCTTTTGGAATTTAAAGTTTGTGTATGTACAGATTTAGAGAGTAGCAGTTGCTTTGCAAAATACATTTATCGTCAGTTGGCTATAATATGACATGCATTCCTAAAAATCACCACACTATGCAAAATTGTACAGTGAAAACCCAGAACTTATGAGAACAGTGGGGTTAAGGAGACAACACTTAAAAACTTTGTCAGTGACACATAAAAAATAATAGGAAGTTATTAAAAACAGTCTCACAGTTTTCTACATTAAGCAGTTAAGAAATACATAGACACTGCAATAAATACAGGCATGCCTCATTTTATTGCTGTTATGCTTAAATTGCTCCCTAGTGTATCAATTACATTGAACAGATTCCCATTTTAAAAATGAGCATAAGCAGAACTGACTATACTTGTGTAACACCTTCACAATTTTTGCCAGATCTGAGTGCTCTGAGAAGTGATTTTTGATGTTTTTCTGAAAAGAATACAGTGCTGCACGTATTACCTGTTTTAGCCCTGTCCTAAGCGTTCTGTGGAAATTAGGCTTTCGTGTGATACAGTGGCTCTATTTTTTGCTAATTCACTTTAAAATAAATTCTGATTTCATTTAATCTAAGATGATTAGATTGATTTTTAAATGTACCATTATTTCATATGCTGTTAAGAAAAGTAAATTGCTGCCGATTACTGCCAACTAAATTATAACTCATGCAGAGATGCCATTCATCATAAAATGCATCTGGATTTTAGATTGCAAAATATTTCTTTTAAGTACATGGTTGATTTTTTGAAGTTACAATGATTATCAAAATAGATGTTTATGCATTTATCTCCTAAAATCAACTATACCACCCACCACTGAAGTGTGTACCATGTTTTGCATTGCCCTAGGACATAAGACTGGGAACTAAACATAGGTCTTTTCCTAACATCCTCCTAGGTACCAGGAGTCATCTTGACAGCCTCTTTGGTTTCTGAGGCATAGTTTCCTTTCGTTCACAATTATGTGAATAGCTCTTTCTTACTGTATATCTGTCATAGTTGGTAAGGCTGGAGATTACTGTTGATAGACAAGTTTTCCAGGATCTATTCTCCCTTTAATTCTAGGCTGGGTTATCGTAGAAAGGTGACCAGTTTACGAACGTGTACACTGGATTGCACTGGATCCAGTCAAAGCAGTGTTCGCTGTCTTTGCCATAAAACTTTGTAAGCTGGCTCTCCTAGTGTCAGATTTCATGCCCTGTCAAGTTGTGGTCAGGGAACACATGGCAGCAATCCGTGTGTGAGGTGCAGAGGGAGGGCAAGCTTCTGCTTGTGATGGTTTGCACTGTCATCTGACTCAAGTCTTTCTGCCTTCTCTCCCTACCCTCACTCTACCTCTCCCAACCAATGACTTGACCTCACTGCCTAGGATGCCTGCCATATTAGATGGAGAGGAAGCAGTCTCTAAATGGCTTGATTTTGGTGAAGTCTCAACTCAGGAAGCTCTGAAGTTAATCCACCCTACAGAGAACATCACCTTCCATCCAGTCTCTTTTGTGGTGAACAACTGCCTAAACAACACTCCTGATTGCCTGACTCCTGTTGACTTATCGGTCATAAAGGTAGGGCCTGTGACTCTGACAGGCTTTTTTGACTTTCTGTCTTCTGTCAGTATAGCCCTTTTTTTTGGATATGGCCTTTTACAGTGAGAGCTTTAATTAAACCACCCAAAACTCATATTCTTTTTGCATGGCAAAGTTGAGCAGAGCAATGACTCTTAAAGCTGGCTGTGGACTCAGAGTCCTCAGGAGAGCTCTTTCAAAATGTAAATGCTAGACCCTATCTAGACCTAGAGTCGACATTCAGGGTTGGGCTTGGGCTTCTGTATCATTAAGAAACTTCTTCAGGGGCCAGCCCAGTGGTGTAGTGGTTAAGTTTACACACTCCGCTTTAGCGGCCTGGGGTTCATGTGTTCGGATCCCAGGCTCAGACCCACACACTGCTCATCAAGCCGTGCTGTGGTGGCATCCCACATGCAAAACAGAGAAAGATTGGCGCAGATGTTAGCTCAGGAACAATCAGGCCAGTTTAGCCTGTTCAGCCTTAGACTGAGTCCCTAATCGTGGTGACTGAAGCCATACCTCTCCAGCTTCATTTCCCACGCTCTGCCTGGTCACACTGAATTACATTCTTTTCCCTGAGAATGCTTCATTCTCTGCACGTGTTTGGAATGCCTGTCACTCTCTTCTCCGGCTGGTCTCACACAATCCTCTCTGAAGCCTCTATAAGAGCTCCTCCCTACCCTTGTACCTTGGAGCACACTCACTTGCTCCTCTCCTCCCAGGCCTGACTAGTGGGCCCCATCTGGCTCTTAGTAACATTTTGCAAGCCTGGGTCAGTACCTAATGCCTCTTCCTGTTTCTTCCCTTGGAGTTGGCCTTTTCCAAAAGCTTGAGCTGGGTGGTTTGAGCTTTCTCTTCTTTCTCCTAGCAACTCAAGGCAAGAGGCTGCAGCCACAGAATGTTGCAGTGGCTGGCCAGAAATTCACCCACAAAGGAAGACCCCAAAACACCCCAAAAGACAGAGTCGGATGTGCGCCAGTTCCTGCCGAAGAGCCCATCCTCGGTCAAGAGAAGCAGTGCAGTTCTCCTAGAGCAATGGCTGAAGCAGGAGAAGGAGGAGGAGCCTGTGGCCAAGCAACCTCACAGCGAGTAATGCAGGACTTTCAGAGACCAACGCCAGGTTTGCTGCACTGAGTCCTGTTGCTGATTACAGGGTCTTGCATGTGTGTGTATGGATTTGCTTTGGGAGGAGGTAGCATATTGTTAGTGGACATTTGTGGGTTCCTGGGGGAGTGGCTATTCTGGTTGTGACCAGGAACCCAGTGTGGGGCAGATAGGCAGCCTGGGAAGAGGAGGGGCCACCACCACAGGGGGCCTCTTATGCCTGCAGCCTTCTCCTGCAGGAATTTTGGAGCCTTCCCTCGAAGCTTGACCCTGCTGGCAGTTCTAAGCCCTGACCTGACCTGAGCTGGTGCTGCTAGCGGAAGGCTGTTTTCTGCTCAACCTTTAAGCTCTAAGTTCTTTGGAATTCAGTTCTTAAAACATTGTTTTTTTATGAATAAATTACATTTGCTAAACTGCTCTTGGGGGAAATTCTGAATCTTACTGTTTTCTCATGGCATCAGTCCTAAGGATTGGATTTTGTTGCAAATGTGGGGCACTGGGTCATTCTGGGGACAAACTGCTGTTTTGGAAACAACCAAAAGGCTTGGTGGGGGCGTTCTTTGTTGTGTCTCTTTTTACTCTTAATACCTGGAAGTTGTCTGAATCCTTTAGGTTAAAAACAAACCTGAGAGCTGGCCTGGTGGCGCAGTGGTTAAGTTTGCACGTTCCATTTTGGCGGCCCGGGGTTGTCTGGTTCGGATCCTGGGTGCGGACATGGCACTGCTTGGCAAGCCATGCTGTGGTAGGCGTCCCACATGTAAAGTAGAGGAAGATAGGTACGGATGTTAGCTCAGGGCTGGTCTTCCTCAGCAAAAAGAGGAGGATTGGCAGCAGATGTTAGCTCAGGGCTAATCTTCCTCAAAAAGAAAACCAAAAACAAAACCTGAGGGCCTGCCAAACACAAGGGCCTGGAGAGAGACGGGGTACGGAGGCCAAGACCTTGTCCTTACCACAGGGAGCATAGGCTCAGGGTGAGGAGAAGCCCCAGGCACAGCCCTCCAAGCCCTATCCAGATTCCCAGCCTCTGGGTAGAGCGGGGCCCAGAGGATGACATGGGCTTGGGGCCCGGAGCAAGGCTGCCTCGGGGGCTGACCATCTGCCCCAGCCTGGTCAACACCTCTGTGATTCGCTCTGCAGCCTCCTCCTTGGCACTGAATCCCTTTATAATTATTTATTTATTTGTTGTTATCTGTGGTCAGTCTCCCCACCCAGATCATTAGTTCCCTGAAAGCAGGGACGGCTTTTTCACTGTTATTTTCTCCTAATATTAATAGTTGGTCTGCAAATACTGTTACATGAATGTGAGCACTTACCTCATGCCCCGCACTGTGCTAGGCAGGGAGTGACAGGCATTAACCAGGTGCCACACCTGGCAATTAAGTACTTGCTCGTGTGGGTCCACCGAAGGGATGTGACGAGCTGGGAGGGCCACTGTCGATGGGGGTGCTTGGGCAAGGTTCCTGTAAACCTCCATGGAAGAGAGGGTGCAGAGGCTGAAGGGAGGAGCGCCAGGCGACAGGGTGACAGGAGGTGGTCTTCCCAGGGATTCAGGGGGAAGGAATGGAAGAATCTCCAGGAGCACCAGGGCCAGTGTGCCTCTTAATCTTTGGGGCTTCTGGGAGACACGGACCGTAAAACGCTGTCCCATGGGGCTGAACGGAAGGGGGCCCTGAGGTGACCGGGGAGGACAGGGTGGTTGGTGTCTGTCCCCAGTGCTCTACTGGGGCGGCACAGCGCCCAGCAGCCCGCTGCGATTAAGCCACCAAGCAGAAGCTGCCCGCCTCCGGCCCTTGACTGCTAGTGTAAGTGAGCGGGCCAGTGCGGCGCACCTCCAGGCTAGGCCCAGCTGGACTGATTTGCGTGGGGTTTTGGTGGTTTTTACTAAGAGACTTTTAAAAATACAAATAACTTACAAGAAGGTTGACTGTTGTGTGACTATTTGTCATATTTGTTTCAAGTTTAATAAGTGACAAAAATGAAATTCTCTTTGTTTTTCATCACAATCTCCCACCTGTTTGTCAGGGTCGTAAATGAGTTTGTCGGGTTCTTTTCATTTTAACGTGAAAGAATAATGTCCTCTGAGGCGTGTGTCCTTTCCATTTAGGTTTTTATACTTTCACATAAGTGTGATATTAATAGCACATATCTGTATCTTGCATTTTTCGTGATTTTCAGGTTTACATCATTGGTATTGTTACTGAAAGTTCGGTCTCTGATCCAGATGCCAATCCAAATCAGAGAAAAGAGTCTTGGGAGAAAAAGGAAAGCTTTACTTTGCCAGGCAGAGGGAGGAAAGCAAGGGCTAGTGCCCCCATAGTTTCTTGCTCCCTGGTAAGAAACGGATGGGTGTTTTTATTTGGGGTTTTAGGTAGGGGAGGGGGGCTGTGGACTTCTTGGTCAGCATTTTCCCATCGTCCTCTGTCTAGGGCTTCTTCCAGCAGAGGAGACAAAGAATTTCTCAGATGAGTGTCCTTGGCTGTTTATCCCCATGGTGGAAGGTAGACTCTGACGTCAGGAAGCCGAGGAGTTGGGCCTGGGAGGGTTGGGTTTCTTGATATTCTGTGGACATTATTTTCTCTGTAAAAGAACTTCAAGGTCCTGGGATTAGCTACAACTTTAGTGGGAGCCTGGTTTGAGGCCTTCTGGGCCTTAACAATTTGTAACTTCTATTTGGTTGTAAAACTCAGGGGGTCAGAGATTAAAGAAACAAACATTTACATCTAAGTGCAACTAAAGAGCCAGGGAACTAGGAATGCAGGTTTTTACCTTTAACCCCATACATGCCAGGTTCACTGTAGGGGCTGATATTGATCAGGGCTGATATTAACTAAGAGGCAGTAACAGTATCATCTTGGATATTTCATTCTGCCCTGTTTTTTTACTACCTGGCTCATCAGCTTTCCTATGCTTTGCCAAATTGCTCTCCAAATTTTCACTTACTTCAGGGCATGTGAATCCCCATTTTCTCACATTTTGCCAATACTTAATCCTGCTTACTAGAGCAGTGGAGCATCGTCTCCTCTTCTTTGTTTTTAAAGATCTAATCTCAGGGACAAACAGGGCAGCCTTCATCTGCCTGTCTGGATGTGGCCAAGTCAGGCCAGGGCCCCAACTGTTCTCTGGGGCAGAAGGGACAGTCTTAGGATGTGGTGGTCTGGCCCCTTGGCTGGGCTCCCAGATGGCAGCACCTCTTCACCTCCACCCTACCTCTGCAGTGACCAGGCTTGGTTTAAGGGATCCAGGCCTTAAAGGGATTCTTTCCTGATTAGAGAAGGCAGAGGATCTCCAGCACTGCAGGTCCTAATAGACAGGTGTCGGCCTTCCATTCCTGTCTGCAGTCCATCTGGATCGATCTGCTGGTGCAAAGCTTGTACGCCTAAAGCCCAACTCTGCTTTGTATGGAGGCAGAACAGACCTAAGCAAGGGAGGGGCTTGGCCAAGGGCACACAGCTTGGCATAGGTAAGTTGAGGACAAATCTGAGGGCTTCTGGCCTGTGAGGGGTATCTAAGCTTGGAGAGTTTGACAAGATCCTGTTTGCTGCCAGGAAAACCTGGAGGGTGGATTGGTGGTTTGAGAACCAAAGAGAGCAATGAGTGGCCTCAGACTCCTAGATACCCACCTGGGTCTGCATACCCTCCCTCCCTCTTGTCAACCAGAGTGAGGAGCAAGTGATGGGAAGGGCGGAACGTCATTCCTTGGGGAAAGAAGCTTTGGCTAAGGCTGTATGGGACTGTCCCCAGTCCATACAAATCTGACCAAGTCCTTTGCCCTCTCTGAAACTTGGTTTGCCCATCTCTGAATCAGGAGATTGGGTGCTCACAATTGAACTCCTAGGAGCCCAGAGCAACAGATGCAGGTTGTTAGAGGCCCAGAACCTTCCCCTGGGCTGGTGTCCCGCCTGTGGAGATGGATGAGGATCCCTCCTTGTGAGCCCCAACTTGCGTCCCGGGACTCCAGGGCAGAGAGGCAAGTTGCATGCTCTGCAGGCAATACTCCTAGCAGGTGGCAGAAGCTAGAGGACTGCTTTTAGGAGTTGGGGACATCAGTGAAAGGGGTTGGACAATCAAGCTGAACAACAGAAAAAGGTTTTAAAGGGCAGTCAGACTGGGGCCGGGCCCCAGTGCCACACTCCTAGGTCCTAGCAGAGGCAGCTAGAAGAAAGATAGGAGCTGGGAGCAGCAAGAAGAGGTGGACCAGAAAAGGAGGCTCTGAAAGCTCCTCATCTGCAGGGTGCCCTGCACGGGGCTCTGGGATCCTAATGACAATCCTGTATGGAGAGGTGGTTCCACCTGGGGCAGACGCTCAGCAGCAGCAGCCTGGGTCTCTGGCTTTCACCATTTTATGGCTTCCTTTGGCTCAGTCTCCTTCAGGACACCACCATTTGGGGCTTCTTGTCTTGTGAAGCAGCCAGAAGTGCCCTCATAGAAGTTAAAGTTGCGTGATCTCAATGGTGGGGTCAGGCCCATATAGTGTGTATTTTTAATTGTGTTAAAATACATATAACATAAAATTTACCATGTTAGCCATTTTAAGTGCACAGTTCAGTAGTGTTACATAGACTCACATTGTTGTGCAGCTAATCTCCAGAACGTTTTCGTCTTGGAAAACAAACTCTGTACCCATTAAACAATAACTCCCTACTTCCCCATCCCCCCAGTCCCCGGCATCCGCCATGCTACTTTCTGTCTCTATGAATTTGACTACTCTAGATATTGCAAATAAGTGGAATCATACAGTATTTGTCTTTTTGTGACTGGCTTATTTCACTTAGCATAATGTCCTCCAGGTTCATCCATGTTGTAGCATGAGTTAGAATAACATTCCCTTGCATGTATATACCACATTTCGTTTATCCATTCATCTGTTGCTGGACACTTGGTTGCTTCCACCCTCGGCTAATGTGAATAATGCTGCGGTGAACACGGGTGTGCAAATATCTCTTCAAGTCACTACTTTGAATTCTTTTGGGTATGTACCCAGAACTAAAATTTCTGGATCATATGATAATTCTATGTTTAATTTTTCGAGGAATCTCCATACTGTTTTCCACAGCAGCTGAACCATCTTACATTCCCACAAATAGTATATAAGGGTTCCACTTACGCCACATCCTTGCCAACACTTATGTTCTTTTATTGTATAGTATCCATCCTCCGAGTTGGAGTATATCTTTTTTTTAAGCCCACATTTTAAAAGTGGAAGTTTCACAAAAAAAGTGTATAGTTTCTACATTAAAATATTTTTGGGAGGTGCCTCAGATGACTGACCCCACATGGGACCACTGCCAGGCTGAGGCCCCCTTCCAGGCCTCCCTGGATGGCTCACGTCACTCCCTGCCTCTGGAAGCGGACTTAGAAACATTTTCAGGAGGTGCTTCTGACACGGTCTGAAAAAATGGGAAGCTCTCAGCACACTGATCCACATTGCAGCCTGGTAACAATCAGCAGGACTGGGTAGTCACTGCCCCTCTTCAGGTGGGGTCTGTGTCCTCCAGGTGGCCAGACTGCCCTGCCTGGCCTGGTGCCTGTGCATTCTGTGTGTGAGAGCTCTGGTCTCGTCCTTCCTCACCCTCATTCCACACACATCCATAGTATAATCTGAAAGTGATGGCTTTGTAATGGCTAGGCTGAACTACATTTCCCCGAACTCCCTTACTTGTCTGTTTCCCATTAGGGTGAGCCACAGGGCATGTTCTTGCCCGATTTGGAAGGAAGGAACCATTTGGGTTGCTGATCTGCTGATTTACCTCCTTGGTGTGAAGCAGCCCCTGGGCCTGCAATTACTCTACTTTGCCTGGATTCTCCTTCAGTTTTACTGACTCCTGGGCCAGGTGTGTGCATGGTTAGCTGTGTGACAAAGGGTCTCAACTTCTGCAGGATACCCTCATCACCAAGGTCAAAGGCAACAAGCACCAACACAAGTGTCAGTCCATCCTGGTGTTCCAGCTTGTGCCGGTGGTGTTTCAGCCTGCTCATGTTCTTCCCCTCCTGACTGTGCACCTCAGACTCCAGCATCAGTCAAAAAGATTCAGACTTACAGAAACTGCTGCGATTGTATGTCAATTTTAAAGTAAAATAGCCAGTTAGCAGCAAAAGGAGTTGATTCAGGAATAGCCAGAGGAATTGCAATTCAGGAAATGCAAGCTAAGGCAGAAGGTAGGCAAATCAGAGAACAAAGGTGGAGAGCTTGCTTTTATAGAGAAAAAGGGGGAGTTGGGAGGGGCTGTTCTAAAGGAAAGGTCATTGGAGGAAAGTAAGAGTTCAGGGTGGTGACAGCTTCTCATTGGCTCAGCTGTTGCTGGGCAAGGAGAAAACCTTCCTTCCTCCTGCTGGAGTAGTAAAGTAGTTTCACTTCCTGCCTAAAATTGTAAAGTGAGAAGATATGTGTGTCAGTTTCCCATAGAGGGTTTCCTGACTCCGTTTTAAATGAGGTTTCCCTTTATTGTCACATGTACGAGCCAGTTTCCTGTAACCAGTCCAGTATTTAGGTGTGTATGTGCCTATATCCTTCTGGGTCTGCTTCTCCCTTGAACTCTGACTGACGTGGGAACTTGAACACCTGCTGACTTTTCCTGCCTCATGTCCTGTCAGTCTACTTGCTGCTTTCACCATTCCCCAATTCAGGAGCTTTTCCCCTACTTTTTTTCCTGCCCTCCCTTTTTCCCTACCCGAAAGCCTGTGCCAGTGCTGCTCCAGCCTGGAATGTTCCTACCCCAAAGCTGCTGGTTTGTCTGTCCTCAGGCACGTGGCTGAGCTCCTCGAGAACAGGGAGTAGGTGTGATAGGTCCCCATCCCTGCTTCTGCTCAACCAGGATGTGCTGAATGAATGACTGTGGACTAGGCCCTTGACGTAGGAGATTTCATTCCTTTCTCAGAATACCTCTGCAAGTATCACTGCCCTCATTTGCAAGTGCAAGTGGCCCCAGTAGCAGTTGCTGTGGAAAGAACCAAGGCCTCTTGGCTGCCTCATGACTGGTGGAGCTGCCAGAACAGCTAATGTGCCCTCTGGCCACATCACCCAAGGTCTGATGCCTGGGACAGAGAGATGTCAGTACCCCTTGTGCCCAACAGGTTGTGTGCTCAGTGCTAAGCCCGGCCGTGGCAGAGGACAGGTTCAGCTAGGTTGGTGCACGAGAGTCAGTTGGGTGCAGACCCCATTCTATGAGTCACTAAAGCTGCACAGCCTGGAAAAGGGCCTTTCCAGTGGCTGCAGGGCTGTCTCAGGGCCAGGGAGAAGTCGGATCTAGGGACCCAGAAGGTAGACCTGAGATCCTGAGGGGGTTCACAGGGAGGCAGGTCCCAGTTCCATGACAGGAAGGAGGCAGTATTGCAGGAGGAGAGAGCGCTATTCCCAGGGGGGTGTGAGGGATGGAGGTAGGAAAACCTGGAGACCCTGGTCAGAGGCTCTGTGTTCAGATGCTCTCTGGTTAGATGAAAAAATAAACCTTTCTTGGCTCCATTTATAGATGAGGAAATTAAGGCTTGGGGAGAACACTCTTGCCCCAGACCAAAAGACCATGGTGGAGCCAGGCCCAGAACCCTGATATCAGCCTCCAGGGCCTGGTCCTGCTTGACCCCTCTCCTGATCAGTGGGCAGAGAGGTGTCCAGGCCTGGCCCATTGCTATGCCCCTATTTTACAGACAATCAAATGCACCTGGTCCTTTCCTTCCTCACTGCACCAGGGTCACCTCCTCCAGGAAGCCTTCCTCCTGGGCCTTGCGGTGTCATGTGCCGCCAATGTTCACCTGGAATGAGGCTTCTTAAGGCCAAGTCCAAGAGACACAGTAAGTAAATGGTGATTCCTGGGCTCTGCAGCCCCATGTAGGAGCTGAGTGTGATGTCAGGGCAGGAAATACAGCCTCCTAGTCTCAGCAATCACACCAGTAGGATGAGCTTTTGAACACCTTCCTTACTGGGGCTGAACACCTTCCTTTGAGATGAGGCCTGTGCAGCCTTCCTCAGAGTGCGTGACACACACTTAGTGCTCACGTGGGGCTGCTTACGGGCATCGGTTCTTTAGCTTGTGGTGGGACCCACCTAGAGAGGTGCATTTTTGCTAAACAGTCTGAGCAAGCAGGGAAGAGAGGAGGGGAGGGGCCTGTGGGTAGATAGTGGGACACTGGGAGAGTGGTTTCCGAGGAGAGCAGTTTGAAGGGATGACTAGGTCTGAGATGTAAACATGGGAGGGTAAAGTGAGTCAAAGGAGAGACTAGATTACAAATAACAGAAACCCAGCTCAAACCAGCTTATGCAAAAACCAATGTATCAGGTCACATGACACTCAGGTATAAGGTCTCTTCAGGCATGGGTGGATCTGGAGGCTCGATTAATGTCCTTAGGTATCTTTCTCTCCATTTCTTGGTTCCAACTCTGTCTCTTTGCTCTTTTTCCAGGTGGGCTCTCCCTATGTGTTGACAAAGATGGCCACTGGCAACTGTGGCCCCATGTCCCTACCCTTTTAGTGATCCTGAGGGAGAGAGCACCTCTTTCTCAGTAGTTCCAGGAAAAGTCCCAGGATTGACTCTCATTGAAGCCACTGGAGTCAAGAACTCATTTTTGACCCAGTCATTGTAGCAAATTGAATAACCAACTGAATGCTCATTAGCCAGGTCTTTGATTCATGACCATCCCTGGGACTGGAGGGGTCAGACTCCCAGAACCATGTGGCCTGAGTAGGGTGGGTTGGGACCCCAGAGGAAAATTAAAGTGCTCTTCATTATCAGAAGAGTGGGAGGCCCCACTGAGGGCTGGCCCACTGGGTGGTCCAGCGCGTCTGGAGGAGGCAGGCCTTGGGGGAGGAAACAGCGAGCTAGCCCAAGTCTTCAAGGAATGGAGAGGGGGTGACAAGAGAGAGATGAGGGGCAGCAGCAGCAAAGTGGGAGGCCAATGGAAGAGCCAAGATCTCTGAGTAGCAAAGGTGGATTTTGGTGGGAAATATGGAAAGGCAATGCTGAACAAGCATGACCTGAAGGACATTTTGGAGCCCTGGAGCTCAGGGATGTCCTCAAAGGGCCGTCAGTCAGCAGGGTGGGGGGCTTTGGTTAGGGAGGGCTCAGAGAAAGGGGTGAAGGTCAGTGTGAATGGTTGGGCAGGAAGGAGCAGTGTCCACGTGCCCAGGTCCCCTGCAGCAGCGCTGCCCAACCCTCTCTGAACCTCACAGCCACCTGAGAGATGGTCAGAAAGCCAAGTCTCAGGCCCCAGCCTCAGACTCTAACTTGGAAAACTGGGGTGAGTCCAGGTGGCATCTGGGCTTGGGTTTCTGGTTTAGAATGGGATAGAATCTGTGGGATCACATTTAGGTGGTCCAGAGCATCATCCCCCAGAATCCTGAGTAGGCCAAGGTCTCTCATGGCCTCTACCTGCAGGTGGCCTATTGACTGGCCCCGCAGGCCGTGTGGGACAGGACCTGTGCTGGCACAGGGCACAGTGCCCCCCAGTCAAAACTGCAAAGGAGATGAAGCTGTTAGTGATCAGCATGTGGCCAGGACATAGGCTGCCAGGATGGGTAGAGCTGTCACCCGTTGTCCACCATAGTCCCTCTGTGTCCAACCTAGGCCTCCTCCTGCCTGCTTTCTGGATGCCCACTGTTGCCCAGAACCAAAACATCCACAGCAAAGTCTGGCATCGCCATTTCCTCCTTTGCTGTAGCCAGTGCCTCCTGCCGCCATCAGCCACGGGTCTCCACATTCAGGGCCCCATCTGAACTTTTGCCTAGAGAGCAGTGATGTGCTGAGGGGGGCATCTGTGACGTGTCTCCCCCACTGGCTGGGGGGGTTGGGCAGGGAAGGCACTTGCGCTGGTTTTGTCCACTTCCCTGTCGTCTGAGCCCAGCACACAGCAGGGCAGGTAAGACTCACACTGGCACCTGGCCCTGCAGTTAGTTCGCTGAGGCAGCAAGCAGTGAGGAGCGCCCAGCAGGATGTGAAGAGACCTGAAGAGGGACTAGAGTGGCCACTTGCTGTGTGTGGGAAGGGGCCAGCAGGGAGGTAGGTGGGTGATGGGTCTGCTCTGTGACCCCACCAGAGATGTGCCAGGGAGGGATAGTAGCTGCCAGGCCCGGGTCAGGGGTACTAGCAGGCCAGGGGCTCTTCTCCAGTGGTGCTCCCTGCCCTCCCTACTCCTCCCCCAAGCTATTGCTCTTCCCCTCATCACCTGTAGTTTCTTACACAGGGATCAAAAGAGATCCCCTGCAGGGGCTGGCCCCGTGGCCGTGGTTAAGTTTGCGCACTCTGCTGCAGGCGGCCCAGTATTTCGTTGGTTGGAATCCTGGGCGTGGACATGGCACTGCTCATCAAACCACGCTGAGGTAGCATCCCACATGCCACAACTAGAAGGACCCACAACAAAGAATATACAACTATGTACTGGGGGGCTTTGGGGAGAAAAAGGAAAAAAAAATAAAATCTTAAAAAAAAAAAAAGAAATCCCCTGCATCTCTCACTAACCCCAGCCCAGGCTTGCCCAGCTGGGTACCACGTACATACCCACTGTTTTTGGGCTTTTTGTGTGTATGAGGAAGATTGGCCCTGAGCTAGCATCTGTTGCCAATCCTCCTCCTTTTGCTTGAGGAAGACTGTCGCTGAGCTAACATCTGTGGCAGTCTTCCTCTATTTCTTTTATGTGGGATGCCACCACAGAGCAGCTTGATGAGTGGAGCTAGGTTGGCACACATGATCTGGCAAACCCAGGGCTGCCAAAGCCAGCCTGCAAATTCAATCCCTATGCCACCAGGCTGGCCCCCAGGGTCCTCCTTCTTTTGCTGACTTGTCTTTTCATAGAACATCTGTCAGAAGAGGCCTCAGCTTAGTGCCCAGATGGCTTAACTAGCCCATATGCTGGACACCAGGGTGTCCCAGGGCTGAGGGTCATTTTTCCCTGGCGAGCCAGGGCCGGGGGCTTCCACATTTCCACTATGTTTGCCACATCAACACAAAGTCTCACCGAATTCAGAATAACTAACTGCAAAGGTCCAGCCTGGTGTGACCTTGTAAGAGCTGAGGGGCCCTGACCAGTAAACCCCAAAAGCCACCGCTCCCCCCACCCCATGGCCGGTGGATCCTTGTCAGGGATCTTATCAGCCTCTCTCCAGCACCTTTCCACCTCTGCTCATGGGAGATGGATCCATCCTGATGCTCCTTCCGGGATCAACCGGCCGCCCCCTCCCCCGCAATTTCCTCCCCTTGCGGACGATTCCAGGCTCCAGGCCTACCCCCCTAACAGATCCGGGGTGACGAGGACCCCTGGGGTCCACCTGCCAACCCAAGCTACGCGCCTACCACGCCCATTCCTATTCCACTTAGAGGAAAAGGAGAGCAGTTCAAAGGTTTAAAGAATTTATTGTGCTCCCGCAAAAGCTGACCGGATGGAAGGAGGCGCCCGGCAGTCACGCGCCCCGAGCGACTGTTCCCCTCGCACCCAAAGGCGGGGGCGGGTGGGGAGCTGGAAAGGGCGGCGCGGAGGCAGTGGCGCCGGCCAGGATGGGGGGGCCGGGGTGCTGCCTCCGCCATTGGCGTCTAGGGGCTGGTAACCATGGCAACGGCCGTTGAAGGCGAGAGCCAATAGGGGCTTTGCCCGGGCTGTTTCAAAAATCTAAAGCAAAGGACAAAAAACGCTACAACGGCGGGGGATGGGAGGGAGGAAGAGGGGATGGAGCGGCCCGAGCCCCTCCCTGCGGCTCAGAACAGGCGCCGCGGCCCCGGCCGGGTTAAACGCACAACACCTCCAGACGGTTGGAGTAGAAAAACCGAACCGCAGAGAGACCCAGCTCGCTGGCGGTGATGGGATCTTCGTCGCCCCGCCTCACCGGAGTTCATCCTCCCGCCCCGCATCTGACCCCATTCCCACCCACTGTAGTCCAGATTGCAGTCCACAGATGGGACCCAGAGTGCGCACCTCTCGTCACCCAGTAAGGCTGCCACCGGGATGGTGGTGCTGGTGGCAGCTGGGTCAGCGGCTGGGGCGGAATCGGCAGCGGTGGAGGTGGTGGCGGCAGCTACCTAGAGATCTGAAACCTCGGGGCCTAAGGAGAGGAAGGCGGACACGCTGGCCCCGGTCTCCCATCAGTCCTCCTCTCCCCTCCCTGCGTCTGGGAGCCCAGCTTCCGGGAGTTGAAGCCGGCTACCAAGTGCGCATGCGCGGGAAAGAGAGCCTCTGGCCTCGCCAAGACCGCTGTGGTTGCTTAGCACCGTGGTTGCCAGGTTCTGAGCGAGCCCGAGCGTTCTCTGGTGGTGGACAGATGCCGGCACAGGCTGTTTCTGCTGCTTTAGTGGCAGGCTGTTGCCTGTTTTCTCCAGTGGGTCCTTCAGAAGTGAGGGAGAAGGGAAGAAAGTGTGGATAGATTTTTGGTGTGAAGCTGCGGTGCAGGCCATCTTCAGTCTGTGTCAAAATGACCTTGCAACCCAACACCTCAAGACTGAAGATGCCCGCTGGACAGATCCTCAATAGGAAAAGGTAAAGTGGTACCTCACGCTCACATTTCACAGCTGCGTTTATTAGAGATTAGGGGAATAATTAACGACCACGGTCCTTGCCTCCCTCTGCACATGGATAACATCAGGGTCTCTGAACTTGTTTGATGTATAACCAAGAACTTCTTGCTTATGTTACATTCAATGTATAATCTAGAGAAAAGCCCAGATGTACTCTCCCCTTTTTTTTTTTGAAATCTTCTAAGTTTTTCTTTTTTCCTTTTCCCTGCATGTACACCGTTTTGTTAAAGAGCAAGTACACTTAAATTCACACACCTCACAGAGGTTCCATCAGAGCACTCCGTTGAACTATTTTCCAAGGATTTGAAGACCTCATGCTAATTGTTGAATAAACTCCATCACTAATATCACTGCGACTATTTATTTCAGTCGATAAAAGTGAAAAGAAAGAGGGCCGGCCCAGTGGCGCAGCGGTTAAGTTCGCACCTTCTGCTTCTCCGTGGCCTGGGGTTCGCTGGCCTGGATCCCGGGTGTAGACATGGCACCGCTTGGCATGCCATGCTGTGGTAGGCGTCCCACATATAAAGTAGAGGAAGATGGGCACGCATATTAGCTCAGGGACAGTCTTCCTCAGCAAAAAGAGGAAGATTGGCAGTAGTTAGCTCAGGGCTAATCTTCCTCAAAAAAAAAAAAAAGTAAAGAAAGATGGATAGATAGATGAATGGGTGGTTGAGGCTCCCAAGAGTGGGGGATGGCCAGTCAGGGGCCTGGCTGACTCAGTAGGATCAGGAGACGAGCATGGGTATCGCTTCCTCACATCAGCCTTGATGGTATGCCTGGGACTGTCTGCAGAAGGGTCTGTTGAGTGACCCCAAGAAGGGACTACCTGTGTGCTTCTGGGTGGCTTTGTTCACTCAAGGGCTTTGGCAACTGGAGCCGCAGCCCAAGCCAGTGGAGCTGCCGGTCTGAGTGCAGAGGTGAGGCTTGCCCTCTGGGCCTAGGCACCCTGCAGTCCCCATTCCTTCCAGTCACCTTGTTGCTGAGTTGCTATGTTTCACTGCGTGGCTGAGTGTGAACTGTTTTTCTTCCTTGAAGTCTCTTCTGGGTTTTCTTGAGGTGCACCTGGCTTGCTGATGGCTTCAGACTGGCAGCTGTAGGACGCCCAAGTCCATCCTGAGAGGCACCTTTTCAAACATAAGGACACGAGAGGACCTGATCAGGAACTCATTTTACAGTTGGAGGAAAAAGGCCAAAAGAAGTCAGAGAAGGTCCTCAGGACTCTAGTATGGCCACCCTACCACTACCCTTCCCCCAATGCTCCAATCATCCCTAAGCCTGCTCCCATGATCAAGAAGAGGAGAGTCGCTTCGGGACTGACTGCAGGACCGACTCCCCTGCAGACTTTATGGTCTACTCGCCCCTGACCCATGGCCAGTTGAGCGGTGTGTTTTGGCCTACCAGCACTTCATCTTCTGGCTTCCACTCTTTTCCCTGGGAAGTCCGACGCTGGGGGCTGAGTGCGGTGTTGGCCTCGCGGGGGTGGGAGTTGTTCGGTACCAGGGTTTTTCCTCGGAAAGCCCTTACTCTCTCTCTCTCTCTTTTTTTCCTTTGGCTTTGTCGACCCTGTCTCCAACCTTCTCAGACTTTGGGTGGACACTCTGCATGTTTCCTCTTGGGTCCTGGATAGGATATTCTCCATCGTGACCCCTCTGGGGGTTCTTCTTGCGGTCCAAAGCCTGGCTGGGGTCATCGTGGTCAGTCTGGGGATCTCCAGAGTCTGCCTCAGAAACACTCTCTGCATCTAGTCTTGCCGCCTCCCAAGGCCGCAGGTGTGCGATGCGATCTTTCTGTCCCCTGTGCTTGCCTTGGCTCTTCACTGTCTCCCGTGATCCAGTGCTCCTCCGCTTGGCTGCACTCGTTCGATCCCCGTGGGTTCACTTTTCCTTCCGCGGCGCCTCTCCTGTTCCTCAACCCTTCTGCTCAGCCCGTGGCTTTTGTTCTGCTTCTGTCACGGACCCTCCTCTTTTCCAATTCCAATTGGCTTGGTTTGTTTTTTCAACTCAGAAGAGAGACTGACCTGTCAAGACCGAGCACTTCCTTTCCGAGTCTCGCCGCGGTGTCTTTCCCGGACGCTCGTCCCTCCCCCTGCACCCCTCCAGGAGCCTGTCTTTCGGCATCATTCACGTCAAGGACAACGCGCCGCTTTTCCCTCCGACAACTTTGGGTGGGTGTCCCGGGAGGTGGGGTGCTGCCCTCGCCACCACTTGGAACACGATGGGAGGGGCCCGAGCCCCCGAAAGGCCTGGAGAAGACCCTTCCTGACCATCACACGAGCCTAGAAGAGACTGCTTCTCCAAAGGGGATCCTCTGAGGACGGCTAGAGCCCTTTCAGGGTGATCCCCACCGTGGAGGGGACAGAGGCCTGATAGGAGAATGCCCATCCGTGGCCCAAGCGCCCACCGAGGGTCTATGCCTGGTCTAGGTCTCCACGGCCAGCTCCTCGACGGCCATGCCCAGGTACCACCTGAGGGCAGGTGGTGCTTTTCAGGAGGGGTGACAGGCTGGGTGGGGTGGCTTTCGACACCTTCCTGGAAGGCCCTAGGAGAGGCAGGGACCCGTGGCTGTGACCCCAGGGCATAGGCCTCCTCTGCCCACGTCTAGGGGAGTCCCTGGTCCCTGGGTCCGTTGATGTTGTGGTTGACCTGACCGTCCCTTGGAGCGGGACTCGGGGGATCTTCAGGCCCCCCCCCACACACACTGCATCTCACCCCTCCCTACCCCCCATCTGACCCCACAGCCACCCACTACGGTCCCGATTCGGGTCCACAGAGGGGCCCTGCGTGCCCGGGTCTCGACACCCGGGAAGGCTGCCACCAGGGTGGCGGTGATGGTGGCAGTTGGGGCAGAGGCCGGGGCGGCGGGTGGCAGTGGTGGGGGTCACGGCAGCGGTGGAGGCAGCCGCCCAGAGATCGGCGATCTCCGGGACCTTAGGAGGGGATGGGGGAGGTGCCCTGCACGCCTTCCCCTCTCCCTTCCTTCCTTCTCTCCCCAGGCCCCTCCACCCACCCCCTCCGGGACCCCAGCTTCCTTGTGTGGAAGACCGACAATCCCCTATGCATGTGCTGGCCACTGGCCCTCTCTCGCCTTGCAGTGCCAGCTCCCTTTGCTAAGGGCCTTGACCCCGAGATTCTGAGGCATTGAATTCACCCTCCGGCGGTGGCTCTGTGCAGGGACCGCCTGTTGCTGCTGCCCTCCTGAGTCTGCTGTCTTATGTTTTCCCTTGGTTACTTCCTCTACTTTTCAATGAAGAACATTGTTTGTAATGTAACATCTGGGTAATAGTCCTCTATTTTGTATGTGGGACTCTGCCACAGCATGGCTCTTCGAGTGGTGTGTTGGTGTGTGCCTGTGTTCTAAGCTCACCAACCCTGGGCCGCCAAAATGGATCATACGATCTTAATTACTATATCACTGGGCTGCCCCCCTCCTTGCTTTTTACCTTCCTTTCATCTGTCCAATTATCTGAAGGTCTCACTGGGAATCATAGGCCACAGCCACCTCACTAAAGCACCTGCCACATCCTGTGCCTGCACCTATGCTCCGCCAGAGGGCACTCCTCCTTCCTCATAGCCTCCTGGTTATGTTACTTAGCAATGGTGGTGGTCCTTGTGAGACGAGAGGGCCTCTAGCCTGCACATGTACCATTGGACTTGGCTTCAACTTCAGGAAGATGGGCTCCTGGAAAGGAGAGTGGGTGCAGAACTGAGAGTTGAGGGGAGGTGACGAGTGCCTTCCAGTAATCAGAAAGCACCCCCCACCCAGTCACCCCACATCCAAAACCACCACCTTTCCAGGTAGTATCTCTGCATGACCAGAGAGGACCTCACTGTGGAGATACATCTCAGGCCTAGAGTGTTGGTGGGCACTTGGTTCCCTGGACAGGCTGTTGTCACCTCCACAGTGGGGACAATCTTGAAAGGGCTCTAGCCATTCTCAAAGGAGGCAGGTTGATGAAGCATTCTTCCTGGCCCCTGTGATTGTCAGTAACAGTTTCCTCAAAGGCCGTCCAGGCTCTGTCCCCTCCCACTCTATATTCCAAGTTCTGGTGACAGCAGCACCCCACCTCCAGGGACGTCCACCAAAAGTCATCACACCCCAAACGGCAAAGTGGTGGCCTTTTATTTGATGTGAATTGTGCCAAAAGACAGGTTCGTGGATAGGTATAGGGGAGGTTCAAACATCAGTTCAGTCATAGGTAAAAGACACAGAAGGGAAATACTTAGTCTGGGCAGGGTAGGAAATCTCTTTTCTGGGTTTAAAAACCAAGTGAACAAAGGAAATGATAAAAAGGTATCCCTGTGACTTACAAAGAATGGAAGCCATGACCTGTGCAGAAAGGTTGCTGTCAAAACAACAGTTCGTAAAGAGTGGTCTGGGAATTCCTAGGGGTCCCTAAGGTGTAAGTTATTTTCATAAGAATTCCAAGACTTTATTTTCCTTTTTGATTCTCATTCTCTCATGAGTGTAGAGTTTTCCAGTGTACACCACATATGACATTGCTATAGACTGACTCCAGAATCAAGGATGAGAACCCAGGTGTCTTTAATTAAACCATCAAAGCTATTTGCAAAACTGTATAACGATGCCACTCTTGAAGTATGCTTGTTTTTGAAAATAATCACTTTTCATAAAATCTTATTTATGTTAACATGTAATGAGTTTGTTTTTAAATGAATTAAAAAATATATTTTTAAAATTTCACTTTGAGAACTGCTGTTGCAAAATGCCCCGGTGTCTTAGCTCTGGTTCCCTGGGAAACAGAATCTGAGATGGAAATTTATGAGTTTTATTAGGAAGAGCTCTTGGGAATATTATCCTAAAGGGAATGAGGAAACAGAATTGGGTGAAGTTGAATTGTGAGGTAGTTGTAATCCCTTGGGGAGCTCTAAAATTGGGGTGGTTCTCAGACTTCTAAATGGAGGCACAGGGAGCCACGTCACCCTCAGGCAGGCAGTGTAACCTTGCACAATGCAGCTCCCTTCATCCAAGAGCAATTCCTACACAGGAACTTAGCTGTGAGTTGTCAGCAATCAAAATCCTTAGCAGTTGGCAGCACAAGTGCTTCAGTCCTGAGGGAGAATCTTGACAATTCTGAGGCACAGCTTACACTCGAGAGTTCCCATAGTGATCAGGCTGAAATGACTCATGGCAGGACTATGGCTGAGATCACACTCTTGACTTATTCCTCTTTCCTGTCCTGCCTCCTCTATGCCCTTACCCTTCTTATTGGGAGCACTTATTTAATAAATTACTTGCATAGGAATCCTCATCTCTAGTCGACTTCTGGGAAACACAAGCTTAAAGAACATCCACAATAGATCTCAATTCCATCCCCCAATCTTTACCCCAAAATGTTTCTCCCTAGTCTGCTGCTTTTTTAGCAAATGGTTGACCAGCTAGTTCCTCTCCATAAAAATGTAGGAATTATTCTTTATTTCTCTCTTCCTCATCTTTCATATCAGCAAACTTCAAATGAAGTTTGAAATCTAGAATGGAATTCTCCAGGCAGCAGTTCATGTGTATCTAGTACAGAGGCATTTATCATGATTTGATTAATGATTTTTTTCAGATGTTATCTCAGTCGCTTACTACCTTATTTCTACTCCTTAAGATAAGAAAAAAAATTAACTTACAGAGACCAGATCATCTTCTTGCTGACAGGTGATCAGTAACACACCCTTCCTAAAGTTGAGATTCAGGTTTACTCTGAGGCATTTATCTCACACAATAAGCACAGTCACTTGTACTGGGAAAGGCCAAAAGAGTCGACTAAGGTGGTCCTCATTGACCATAAGTGAAATTGAAATTTTTTCTGTTGACTCCAAAGCTATGTAAAGAAACGGGCAAAGGAGTTAAATGAAGTATGAGCCAAATAAACACAAAAAAATAAATCAGAGAGAAAAATGAGTTTAGACAAAAAAGTCTTGCAAATAAAATTATTTACACAGGTTTTCTTACGTAAGTAATACATGAACTTTGAAAACGATTTTTAAAAAGAAATCTACAAAAATTAGGTGTGCTGGCAAAACTAGATTTCACACAAAATGTATTAAGGAAGAGACTATAAAATGACAATACTCATTTAGATATTTAAGTCTTAGTAAATTGTTTTTTCATAAGAATCAGTCCCTGCTATTTACAATTGTAAGTCACTGTTGATCTGCAAAAACAGCTAATAAAACTCAAAATTGGTAGTCATGCTTGTATTTCACAACTCTAGTTTAGAGAAAGATTTAAGTTTTGTGAAATCAGCTTCAAAAAAATATGGTTGACAGTCAAACATTCAACACCAAAGTTCCCTTTTGATCACAATCCCCAGTCCTGATCTCCTTTTTTAAAAGGCACTAATAGGGGCCAGCCCTGTGGCTGAGTGGTTAAAGTTCCATGTGCTCCGCTTTGGCAGCCTGGAGTTCAGGGGTTCAGATCCCGGGTGCAGACCTACTCCACTCATCAGCCATGCTGTGGAGGCATCCCACATACAAAGTAGAGGAAGATTGGCAGAGATATTAGCTCAGGGCTAATCTTCCTCAAGAAAAAAAAAAAAGGCACTAATAGTTTTCTATATATCAAGAATATATCATGGCATAATAAAAAATTACCTTATGTAACAGTTGGTTCATGTGTTGTTAGAATGAGATCCTTTTAGAGGAACTCTGTTATTACTGCTCCGGGTCTGAGACCACTGCTTCCAACTAAAACTAGACAGGTTGTGTAAGTCCAGGGTTGTGGAAGGAATAAAATGATCTGTAGGTTAAGAGTGAAGCAATTTTACACAATTGCTTATGACCACCTCAAGAAAATAAAAGGCTTTCTCATTTCAAAATACTGTAATAATTAATAATGATGTTAACGCTTATGCTGGTTGAATGGAAACTTGCAAGGCAAGAAAACTAATTTCACAGAGTCAGTTTCTCAAGAAAATATTCTGTCCACAATGACTCTAAACGTATTACTAATTAGTTAGCTATGAGTCCAACAAATCCATTGTCAAATAATACAAGACACACTGAGATAGTAGGGATCATTAGTAGACTATGATGCCGTAAAATAGTAAATAAAATCACATTTGATTTGTCACAGTGCCATCTGACTTTCAAACTTTTAATAATTACATATTTACTTGAATCTAAGACATAATTGGTTGAAAGATGACTCATTTTAAGAAATACTAAAATGTAAAAAAAAAAGGATAAGATTGATAAAACATGATAATTTTATTTTATATTGTAAATAGAACTATCACTTCTATTTACTAATTTTCTGAAAATGTTTTTGATAAAATAGTTCAGCATCTGATAGGGCATATGAACCCATTATAATGTTTTTTCTATGGGCATAGGCTTCCCCTAGTCTATAAATTCTGAGAAATAACTACAAAAACACTATTAAGACAAGACATCCATATTACCATTGCGTATCGTTAACTTTTAAGATTTATTTTACACGCTACCAATCTTTTTTTTAAGGCATAAAAATTACAAGTAAAGCTAAAAACCCCCTTTGATCAACACCCTCAATCCTAATCTCCTGCCAGAAACACCACTAACAAATAATTTGGTATGTTTCCTCCTAGTTCATTTTAAATAGTTTACATACATATCTCAATAATAAAAACATAGTTCTGTTCTTTATGAATGATTTCATTCCAATTTACATGAATGTCATTACACAATACGTTTCATCCGGATCTTGATTTTTTTCATTCAACATTGTTTTAGATAACTACCCACGTACAAAAGACAGATTTAATCCATTGCTTTTAACTGTGTATATTGTTCCATTACTTGAATACATCACATTTTATTCATCCATTACCCCATTGATATTTATGTTGTTTTCAATTAAAATATATATATTTCTTATGCATACCTGTGAGTTTCTTCAGGATGTATATCCATTAAGTGAAACTGCAGAGTCCTTTTGTCTTTTAAGAAATGCTTCCCTGCCTCAAAGTCATAGACAGCATCCTGTACTTCTTTCCAAGAATTTCAGAGCTTGGCTTTTACAAGTTCAAATCCTTCGGAATTCTGTTTCTTTATATGTTGTAAGGTTGTATGTAATTTTATTTTCCCCAATATGGAGAGTCAAATACTCCAATTTTTACAGAGTAGGCTGTCATTTCCCTACTGATTCATGATGTCATGTCTAATATACAGCACGTTCACATATATTCATTGGCTTATTTCTAGGCATTTTGTTCTGTAAAATCTGTTTACTTACCTATTCGTGCACTAACCACACACAGTATTTAATGACCATAACTTTATAACATGTGTAGTATATGGTAGAAGGTGTGTCCTCTCTGTTCTTTTTCAAAATAGTCTCGGCAATCCATAGACTTCTATTTCACACAAATTTTAGAATCATTTTGTAAAGATCCTAGAAAATTCTTGTTAGATGTTTGGAACTATATTAAGTCTATAGATTAATTTTGGGATAACTGATATTTTTATGATAGAGTTTTTACATCTACATAAATGATATTTCTCTCCACTTATTCAAGTCTTAGGCCCTCTAATAAAGCTTCAGAATTTTTCCATAAAGATCTTGTTCATTTTTTTGAGTTTATGCCAAGATATTTCAAAAGTTAAGTAAAGCATGGGTTGAACTTAAGACAAGGCCTTCCCTCATTTAGTACTCTCGGCGTTTCTCACCTGTATGACCTCTCTTATGTATAGAAAGAGATGCTCTTTGAGAGAAGGCTTTCCCACATTCATTACATTCAAAGGGTTTCTCACCAGTATGACTTCTCATATGTATAATAAGTAACGAGCACTGAGAGAAGGCTTTTCCACATTTATTACATTCATATGGTTTCTCCCCTGTATGACTTCTCACATGAAGAGTAAGGGATGAGATTCGAGAGAAGGCCTTACCACATTCATTACATTTAAATGGTTTCTCTCCAGTATGAATTTTTTCATGCTCAAGGAGATTTTGTCTCTGACAGAAAGCTTTTCCACACTGATTACAATGGTAAGGTTTCTCTCCAGTGTGAATTTTCTCATGTTCAGTGAGATTCGATTTCTGACTAAAGGCTTTCCCACATACTGTACATGCATAGGGTTTCTCCCCAGTATGAATTCTCTGGTGTCGAATGAGGTTTGACATCTGAATAAAAGCTTTCCCACATTCATTACATTCATAAGGTTTTTCTCCAGTATGAATTTTCTGATGTGTAATGAGATTTTCTTTCCGGCTGAAGGCTTTCCCACATTCGTTACATTCATAGGGTTTCTCAGATGTATGATTTCTCATATGTACAGTAAGGGATGAACTTTGAGAGAATGCTTTCCCACATTCACTACATATGTAGGGTTTCTCACCTGTATGACTTCTCATATGTATAATAAACACTGAACATTGAGAGAAGGCTTTTCCACATTTATTACATTTATAAGGTTTCTCTCCTGTGTGACTTCTCATGTGTAGAGTAACAGATGACATTCGCGAAAAAGCTCTACCACATTCATTGCATGCATAAGGTTTCTCCCCAGTATGAATTTTCTCATGCTCAATAAGATTCTGCTTTTGGCTGAAGGATTTTCTACATTCCTTACATTCATAGGGTTTTTCTCCAGTATGAATTCTCTCATGTTCAATGAGATTTGACTTCTGACTGAAGGCTTTCCAACAATCTTTACACGCATACGGCTTCTCCCCAGTATGAATTCTCTGGTGTCTAATAAGGTTTGACATCTGAATGAAAGCTTTTCCACATTCATCACACTTATATGGTTTTTCCCCAGTATGAATTTTTTGATGTGTAATAAGATTTTCCTTTCTGCTGAAGGCTTTTCCACAGTCCTTACATTCATAGGGTTTCTCTCCAGCATGAATTCTCTCATGCCTGATGAGGTCAAATTTATGGCTGAAATCTTGTCCACACTGATTACACTTAAAGGGGGTTACGACATGGGATGAACAATGGTAAAATGGTTTCCCATACTTATTACATTCATAATTTTTCTCTGTTACACAGGCCTTCTCATAATTAAGTAAGTCTAAATTATCTTCCAAACCCTTATCAAGTGAGTCACATTCACAGAAGCTTTGTCTTGAAGTAACAATGTCTGAGCTCAGAGGAAATATTTTTGTAACTTTTTTATATTCAATGACATTTTCCTTGACCAGAGTTTTCTTGGAGATGGATGTGACTTTCCTCACAAGTGTTTCCTGTTGCTTCTTGATGTGCTCATCAACTTCCCAAACTTCTAAAATGGAGGACCAAAAATTATTACTTTTGAATTTTCCTACTACTATACTATTAATAACATTTCAGAAATTTGCTAATGTGAGGTTGATCTTTGATGCTGGCTCTAGTCTCCCACTATGAAAGAAATCCAAGTGCAAATGTCCCCAGTTCCTAAGGTTAGAGAAGTTAACTCCTATAGAAAATATTATAGAGAAAAAACTGACATTTATAGGCCCAAAGTAGCTTTCACTGATTTTAAAAGTGTACTTATACAATGAAGAAATCAGTAAAATTAATAGAATAATTAAGATGAAATGGCGAATACATAAATGACTGGATAGGGAGTCAAACGACTAGAGGATAAAATTAACTTCTGTGACTTAATACAATGGATTGAATGTATATGTTTAATTTCTCCTCCTGCTTAAAATTCCATTAAAATGACAGTAAAAGAATAAAGGGTCAAACCTATAAGGACAAAGGAAATGGGAGTGTAAAAGAGCGTGAATAAGAGCTTTCAACAAAATACTGGAAGATAAAAGGACTATAGGGAACTGTTAACTGATAACAAAGCTAAGAATTCAAAGTACTATGAAGATGAAAATGTCAAGCAACAAAGAGATTTGACCACAAAATACTGGACAAGCTCAAAAATTAGAGGATTCAGAAAATGAACCATAGAGGCTCTAGACTTAGTAACAAGTAAAGTAGATGCAGAGGAAAGGCCTTATACTAAAAAATGAGAGATTATGTGAACATTTATATATTGATTAGTGAGCCCTCGAATCAGTTTCTGTTCCTTAATCTCATGAATACGGGCATGTACCTGCAGGTAGGATATGGAAAGATTAAAAATAAAAGTCCTATAGAACTGGCATCTGGGATTCCACAAAAAACTCCTGGGTTCTAATTCAACCATTCTACAGTACATCTCCTACTCAACAAGCATTAAAAATTGTGAGCTACAAGATTTTCAGAATTTCCCTTTTATCTTTCCATGCATCAAAATGAGGTAAACTAGAAGAGTGACATCAGCATCATGGTGGAGTGAACTTGCCCAGGACTTTCTCCCCTTCAACATATAAGAAAAAGGGACAACAATACTCCAACAAAACATATCCTAACAACACAAAAACCTCAGCGAGGCACGAAGCCACATGATGGCGGGTGCAGAGGCTGTAGCCCTCCTTCGGAGGAGCTGGAACAGTGTTTAAGAGAGAACTTCGCTCCCTCCCCTAAAGACTGTGGTGGCTGCCACTGGCAGCTCTGTGAGGGAAGGAGTGGAGGAGGGATTGTGCGTTTGCAGGATCAGCCAGGACTTCCTAGGGCCCTTGCAGCCTAGAGGGAAGCCCTCTAATGGGGGAAAGCTTTCACGCAGGGTGACCTCATCAAACCAAGACCCCCGGAGACCAGATAGGGAGAGGTGATCCAGAAACCTGGGACTGCACCCAGGAGAAGGCATGCTCCCTTGACCCACACAGGGCCGCACCATCTCAGCTGAAGGCAGAGGGCTCAGAATATGCGGCTCTCGACCCCCACCCAGTGGTGACAGGCTATAATTATGACCAAATAATATCACAATGGGAAAGTCCCGGCCTTCCAACATCAGACACTACATTAAATCTCCAGTCCAGAGAGAAAACGACAAGCACCCAGAACTCAGTCCTGAGGATACAGAAAAACGTAAGCTAAACAACAATGAATTCAAAATAGCTATCATCAAAAAACTCAGTGAGGTAAAAGAGAATATAGAGAAACAATTCAATGAGGTCAGGAGCTACTTCACAAAAGAGATTGAAACTATAAAGAAGAATCAATCAGAAATATTACAGATGAAAGACACAATGAGATAAAACAAAATACAGATTCCCTGAATGCTCGTGTGGACACCATAAAGGAGTGAATCAGCATAATCGAAGACAGACATGTTGAAATGCTCCAGAGAGAGGAGAGAGAGCTAAGACTAAAAAGAAATGAAGACAGTCTCTGAGAAATATCTGACTCAATGAGGAAATGCAACATAAGAATTATAGGTGTTCAAGAAGGTGAAGAGAAGGAGAGTGGAACAGAAAGCTTGTTCAAAGAAATAAAAGCAGAGAACTTCCCAAATCTAGGGAATGAGAGGGAAATATGTGTGGAGGAAGCTTCCAGATCTCCTAGATTTGTCCACGTAAAAAGACCTACTGCAAGACATATAGTAGTAAAAATGGCAAAAATGAATGCCAAAGAAAGAATACTCAGGGCAGCAAGGCAGAAGAAAATAACCTACAAAGGAACCCCATCAGGCTTTCAGCAGATTTCTCTGCAGAAACCTTACAAGCTAGGAGAGAATGGAATGACATATTCAAAACTTTAAAAGATAAAAATCTTCAGCCAAGAATACTCTATGCAGCAAAAACATCCTTCAGATATGAGGGAGAAATTAAATCTTTTCCAGACAAACAAAAGCTAAGGGACTTCATAGCCACAAGACTCCCCCACCTACAAGAAATCCTCAAGAAAGGCCTCATACCTGAAAAAATAAAAAAAGGGAGAAAGGGGTCACAAAACACAGAGTATGGGGAATCAGAATAGGATAGCAACTATTCAACTATAGCATTAGGCTAAAGGGAAGGAAAACACCAAAAACAAAGACAATTTTGTCACTTTAACCACAAACTCACAAAGCAAGTTGGAATAAGATATGAGAACAATAACTTAGGAGGGGAGGAGGAAAGGGACTGAATCAATTTAGACTAAGGAAATAAGAGGCCATCAGAAAATGGACTATGTTATACACGAGAGTTGGAATACAAACTTCAGGGTAGCCACTAAACTAAAAAGCAGAACAGAGACACAAAAAATAAATAAGGAAAAAGCAAAGAAACACATCATAAAAAACTACATAATTCAATGGGCAGACCAAAACACACAGGACGAAAAACAAAGGAAATGTAGGACAACCGGAAAATGAGTGATATAATGACAGCATTAAGCCCTCATACATCAATAACCACTCTCAATGTAAATGGATTGAATTCTCCAGTGAAAAGACACAGAGTGGTGAGATGGATTAAAGAGAAGATCCACCAATTTGCTGCCTCCAGGAAAAACATCTCAGCTCCAATGACAAATACAGGCTCAGAGTGAAGGAGGGAAGACGATACTCCAAGCTAATGGCAAACAAAAGAAAGCAGGTGTCACAATCCTTATATCAGATAAAGTAGACTTCAAGATAAGGCAGGTAAGGAGAGACACAGAGGGACATTATATAATGATCAAAGGGACACTCTATCAAGAAGAAACAACGCTTATAAATATCTATGCACCCAACACAGGAGCACCAAAGTTCACAAAGCAACTATTAACAAACCTAAAAGAAGCTATTAATAACAACACAATAATAGTAGGGGACCTCAACACCCCAATCACATCCTTGGACAGATCATCCAGACAGAAAATCAACAAGGAAACAATGGAATTAAACGAAAACCTAAAACAGTTGGACTTAATCATCATATATAGAACCTCCATCCAAAAACAGCAGAAGACAGATTCTTCTCAAGTGCACATAGAACATTCTCAAGGATAGACCATATGTTGGCAAACAAGGCAAGCCTCTATAAATTTTAAAAAATTGAAATAATAACAAGCATCTTCTCCAATCGTAATGCTGTAAAGTTAGAAATTAATTACAAGAAAAAAGCTGAGAAAGGGACAAAGATGTGGAGACTAAACAATATGCTATTGAACAAGCAATGGATCACTGAAGAAATTAAAGGAAAAATCAAAAAATATCTGGAGACAAATGAAATGATAACATGCCATACCAACTCATATGGGATACAGCAAAAGCTGTATTAAGAGAGAAATTCATTGCAATATAGGCACGCCTTAACAAACAAGAAAAATTCCAAATAAGCAATCTCAGATTACACCTAACTGAATTAGAAAAAGAACAAACAAAGCCCAAAGTCAGCAGAAGAGAAATAATAAAAATCAGAGCAGAAATAAATGCTATTAAAACAAAACAGGCAGTAGAAAGGATCAATGAAACAAAGAGCTGGTTCTTTGAGAAGAGAAATAAAATTGACAAACCCCTAGCCAGACTTACAGAGAAAAAAAGAGAGAAAGCTCAAATAAAGAAAATCAGAAATGAAAGAGGAGAAATAACAACAGACTTCACAGAAATACAATGGATTATAATAGAATGCTATGAAAAACTATATGCCAACAAAATGGATAAACTAGAGGAAACGGATAAATTCTTAGACTCTTACAACCTCCCAAAGCTGAGTCAAGAAGAAACAGACAATCTGAATAGACCAATCACAAGGAAAGAGATTAAAACAGGAATCAAAAGCATCCCAAAGAATAAAACCTCAGGACCAGACGGCTTTCCTGGGAAATTCTACCAAACTTTCAGAGAGGATTTAATACCTATCCTTCTCAAGCTATTCCAAAAAATTAGGGACGATGGGACACTTCCTAACACATTCTATGAGGCCAACATCACTCTGATACAAAAGCCTGACAAGGACAACACAAAAAAGGAGAACTACAGGCCAATATTGCTGATGAACATAGATGCAAAAATTCTCAACAAAATTTTGGCAACCTGAATTCTGCGATACATCAAAAGGATCATACATCATGATCAAGTGGGATTCATACCAGGGACACAGGGATGGTTCAACATCCGCAAATCAATCAACGTGATACACCACATCAACAAACTGAGGAATAAAAACCACATGATCATCTCAATAGATGCAGAGAAAGCATTTGACAAAATCCAACAGCCATTTATGAGAAAAACTCTTAACAAAATGGGGAGAGAAGGAAATTACCTCAACAGAATAAAGGCCATATATGACAGACCCACAGCCAACATGAGAGTCAATGGCAAAAGCTGAGCGCCATCCCCCGGAGAACAGGAACAAAACAAGGATGCCCACTCTGACCACTCTTATTCAACATAGTACTGGAGGTTTTGGCCAGAGCAATTAGGCAAGAGAAAGGAATAAAAGGAATCCAAATAGGGAGTGAAGAAGTGAAACTCTTGCTGTTTGTAGACGACATGATCTTATAGATAGAAAATCCAAAAAAATCCAGCAGAAAACTAATAGAAATAATTAACAACTACAGTAAAGTTGCAGGGTACAGAGTCAACTTACAAAAATCAGTTGCTTTCCTATACTCCAATAATGAAGTTAGAGATCTCAAGAATACAATTCCATGTGGCTGGCCCTGTGGCCGAGTGGTTAAGTTTGCACACTCTGCTTCGGCAGCTCAGAGTTTCGCTGGTTCAAATCCTGGGAGCAGACATGGCACCGTTCATCAAGCCATGCTGAGGCGGCATCCCACGTGCAACAACTGGAAGGACCCACAACTGAAAATACACAACTATGTACCAGGGGGCTTTGAGGAGAAAAAGGAAAAAAAAAATCTAAAAAAACCCAATCCATTTGCAATTGCAACTAAAAGAATATAGTGCCTAGGAATAAATTTAACCAAGGAGGTGAAGGACTTATACAATGAAAACTATAAGACATTCCTGAGAGAAAATGACAATCACTTAAAGAGATGGAAAGAGATTCCTTGCTCATGGAGTGGAAGAACAGACAGAGTTAAAATATCCATACTACCCAAAACAATCTACAGATTCAATGCAATCCCTATCAGAGTCCCAATGACATTCTTGAGGGAAATAGAACAAAGAATACTAAAATTCATATGGGGCAATCAAAGACCCTGAATTGCTAAGGCAATCCTGAGAAAAAAGAACAAAGCTGGAGGTATCACAATCCCTGACTTCAAAATGTCCTACAAAGCCATAGTGACCAAAACAGCATGGTAATGGTACAAAAACAGGCACACAGATCAATGGACAGAACTGAAAGCCCAGAAATAAAACCACACATTTATGGACAGCTATTCTTTGATGAAGGTGGTATGAACATACCTGGAGAAAGGACAGTCCCCTCAATAAATGGTGTTGGGAAAATTGGAAAGCCACACGCAAAAGAATGAAGGTAGATCATTATCTCACACCATACACAAAAATAAACTCAAAATGGATCAAAGACTTGAAGGTACGTCCTGAAACTATAAAACTCCTGAAAGATAATATTGGCAGTACACTCTTTGACATCGAACTAAACAGGATCTTTTCAAATACCATGTCCTCTCTGACGAGGGAAACAAAAGAAAAAATAAACAAGTAGGACTTCATCAGACTAAAGAGCTTCTGCAAGGCAAAAGAAACTAGGATCAGAAAAAGAGACAACCCACCAACTGGGAGAAAATATTTGTAAATCATATATCTGAGAAGGGGTTAATCTCCATAATACATAAGGAACTCACACAACTGAACAATAAGAAAGCAAACAACTTGATCAAAAATTGGGCAGAGGAGATGAACAGACATTTTTCCAAAGAAGATACAGATGGCCAATAAACACATGAAAAGATGTTCAACATCACTAATCATCAGGGAAATGCAAATCAAAACTACACTAAGATACCACCTTATACCTGTTAAAATGGCTATAATCACTAAGACTGAAAATAACAAATGTTGGAGAGGGTTTGGAGAGAAGGGAACCGTCATACACTGCTGGTGGGAATGCAAACTGGTGCAGCCACTATGGAAATCAGTATGGAGATTCCTCAAAAAAACTAAAAATAGAACTACCATATGATCCAGCTATGTCACTACTGGGTATCTACCCAAACCACCTGAAATCAACAATCCAAAGTAACACGCACCCCTATGTTCAATGCAGCACTAGTCACAATAGCCCTGGCATGGAAGCAATCCAAGTGTCCATTGACTGATGACTGGATAAAGAAGATGTGGCGTATATATACAATGAAATAGTATTCAGCCAGTAAAAAAGACAAATTCATCCCATTTGCAATAACATGGAAGGACCTAGAGGGAATTATGCTAAGAGAAATAAGCCAGTCTGAGAAAGACAAACACCAGATGATTTCACTCATATGTGGAATATAAACACATACAAAGACAGAGAAAACAGTTCAGTGGTTACCAGGGGAAGGGGGGTAAGGGGTGGGCACAGGGGGTGAAGGGGAGCACTTACATGGTGACAGACAAGAAATAATGTACAACTGAAATCTTACATTGATGTAAACTATTATGGAAATTAAAAAAATGAGGTAAACTAATGACACTGATGGATTTCTTATTTAAACGAATATTTTGAGAGTCTTATTAAAGTTAAAAATATATAGAAAACAAAGCAAACAGAAAAATTGGGCAAGTAGTAACTGTAAGAATGACAAAAAGTTATATAAGGATATGTAATTAATAGTCATTTCTTGGCTCAGTAGTAATGATATACAGATTTTCCTTGACTTATGATGGTGTAACATCCCAATAAACCCATTGTAAGTTGAAAATATTGTAAGTTGAAAATGCATTTAATACATCTAACCTACCCAACATCATAGCTTAGCCTAGCCTACCCTAAACACTAATGTAATTGTGCTCAGGACAACTACATTAGCTTACACTTGGGCAAAATCATGTAAAGCAAAACCTATTTTACAATAAAGTGCTGAATATCTCATGTAATTTATTGAATACTGTACTAAAAGTGAAAAACAGAATGGCTGTACAGGTGCAGAATGGTTGTAAGTGTACTGGTTGTGAGCTGCGGCTCACTGCCGCTGCCCAGCATCAGGAGAGAGGATCATAATGCATATTGATAACCCGGGAAAAGATCAAAATTCAAAATTTGAAGTATGGTTTCTAAGGAACGTGTATCTCTTTCACATCATCATAAAGTCAAAAAGTCCTAAGCTAAAACATGCATAAGTCTAGGACCATGTGTATCAACTATCAGAACTAAGTAAGCAGTGAAAACTGATTTAGCCAAAAATTGTATATACCTATATTTAGAGAAAAATGAAAGGAGAAGCGGCACTGGTAGTATAACTTACACTAGTGGACTTACAGGTAGACATTTTTCTTAATTTTTGAATGATTTTTATATTCTTTAAATATATACACACACACTCCTCCCATGCTTTTTTACAAAAAAGGTAGCATATTCTAAATGCTGCTCTGCACATTGATTATTATTATTTTTTTTTTGCTGAGGAAGATTCAGCCTGAGCTAACATGTTGCCAATATTCTTTTTTTTGTAGGTGAGCTGCCACAACAGCATGGCCACTGACGGATGAGTGGTGTAGGTCCGCATCCAGGAACTGAACGTGGGCTGCCCAATGCAGAGCATGCCAAAATTAACCACTAGGCCACCAGGGCTGGCTGCCTGCACATTGACTTTTTTTTCACGTATATATTCTGAATGGAAGCATGATATCTCTGATTGGTTTTACAGTTTTGACACTGGAAGCATGTAAATATCTTACATAATGAAAAAAATTAAATCAAAAAAGGAGAAAAAAAGCCAGAACAACTCCTAAAAATGGAAAACAAATGGAGACAAGTAAATCTACATATCAAGTTAGGGCCATAATCACACAGAGAAGAATTACTTCAAATGGCTTTAAATGTAGTACTTTGAGTATATCCTAAAGGAGAAAAAAATACTTGCAGAGAAATCTTAAACTACATTCAATAGTCTTTTTGTTAGTAGTAATATTGGCATTATTGTTAATTTGGAACTAATATATATATAAAGAAACTTAGAGAAAGAAAGGGAGGAAGACAGATCAGTTTTGACCCCCAAGGGACATATAGCAAAGTCTGGAAGCTCTGGAGACATTTTTGATTGTCACAACTTGGGGAAGGGGGGATATAAGGGGATGGTACTACTAGCATCAATGAGTAGAGGCCAGGGATGCTGCTAAACATCCTACAGCGCACAGGACAGTCCCCCACAACAAAGAATTATCTGGCCCAAAAATGTCAGCAGTGCCAAGGTTGAGAAATATATGTAGATTAAACAAATAAACATTTTAACGCAATAAGAAGTCAAGATCTTCAGTATAAAAGATACGAATACAAAGCAAAAAAGGTAAGAAACAACCTTATATTCTTTAATTTTAATTGGATGTGTCAGTATAAACACATATCTTTTAAAAAAATATATATTTTCAAAAAAGTGCATTTGTCCTAATTCTGTCCACTTAAAACCTCTAGAAGCAATAATAACCCAGTACTAATGAGCAACCATAGTGCCTAGATTGTGGTCCCAAATATCATTTCCTACTTAAGGAAGCAAGGGTTTTTTTTTTGTTTTATTTTTTTAAGATTTTATTTTTTTCCTTTTGCTCCCCAAAGCCCCCTGGTACATAGTTGTATATTCTTCGTTGTGGGTCCTTCTAGTTGTGGCATGTGGGACGCTGCCTCAGCGTGGTTTGATGAGCAGTGCCATGTCCGCACCCAGGATTCGAACTGACAAAACACTGGGCCTCCTGCAGCAGAGCACGCGAACTTAACCACTCGGCCATGGGGCCAGTCCCAGGAAGCAAGGGTTTTTAAAGAAATAGGTATTTCCATGTCTGGAGCAGGAAGTTTGCAAAATTAGTCAAAGAATCCTCTGGCTAAAGAGACAATTTGAGCATTAAAATAAATGATATTTATTAAGAATACATTTATATGCACTACATATTATTTATTTTGATGCTCAAATTATACAAATTTATAACAATTTAACTTGGCAAACTGGAGATTGCTAGGGCACCAATCATTATTCTAGAAGTTTTTGAAGGAAAAAAATGAAGTATTTCTCTTTCTTGGCCTATAAAAACTGTATTTCAGGGTAATCAAATAGTTGATGAAAGAGTTCCTTTTTTTTTTTTTAAAGATTTTATTTTTTCCTTTTTCTCCCCAAAGCCCCCCGGTACATAAAGCCCCCCGGTACATAGTTGTGTATTCTTCGTTGTGGGTTCTTCTAGTTGTGGCATGTGGGACGCTGCCTCAGCATGGTCTGATGAGCAGTGCCATGTCCGCGCCCAGGATTCGAACTAACGAAACACTGGGCCGCCTGCAGCGGAGCGCGCGAACTTAACCACTCGGCCACGGGGCCAGCCCCTAGTTCCTTTTTTTTTTTTTTTGAGGAAGATTAGCCGTGAGCTAACATCTGCCACCAATCCTCCTCTTTTTACTGAGGAAGACTGGCCCTGAGCTAACATCTGTGCCCATCTTCTTCTACTTTATATGTGGGACACCTGCCACAGCATGGCTTGCCAAGCGGTGCCATGTCAGCACCCAGGATCTGAACCGGCGAACCCTGGGCCGACAAAGCAGAACATGTGCACTTAACCGCTGTGCTACCGGGCTGGCCCCAAAGAGTTCTTCCTTATGGGAGAATTTCAGCTAAGAAAAGCAGAAGGAACCTTTAATAAAATAATGGATCCGGGCAAGGATCAACGATGGTTGCTAAATCCCTTAAGGGAAAGGTTGAAAAGAATCTTTAAAACAGTTGGATTCTGATGCACAACACATGAATCTAGCAATCAATATCAATATTTCTAAAAGTGGGACAAGACGACAGGATAAAAAGCACTAAGATGTACATGGCACCATCTATGAAGAAAGAATTGAACTTGAATATAATAAAGCCAGATTATGGGAAAAATGGGATAAAGGAATATGTTAACACCATGAGGAAGCAAACTGCCAAATCCAGAATGTAGGACATTCTAGAACCAGGGTTGGCAAATAACAGCTGTAGCCTGTTTTGGTAGAGCCTTTGCACTAAGAATGTTTTTTTGATTTTTAAAGGGTTGTTAGAGAGGAAGAGAGAGAAAGAATATGTAACCAAGATTTTACATAGCCCACAAAGCCTATTTATTGACTGGCCCTTAAAAGAGAAAAACTGCTGACCCTTGTTCTAGAAGATAAACGACCTGGATTCTATGCAAATAAAACAGTGGGGAAAAAAGGAGTTCAGGGAGGAGGAGGAGGAACTCTATGACTTAAAACAGACCTGAGAGCTACATCAACCAAGTGCAATGTGTTGATCTGTATTTGGATCCTGATTCAAATCAACAACCATAAAAAGACATTCTGAAACAATCGAGGAAATATGAGCAGAGACTAAGTATAAGATGATAAGAAATTAGTATTAATGTTATTAGATGTGATAGCAATATTGTGGTTATTTTTAAAAATTTTATCCGTTAGAGATACATACAATAGTATTTAAAGTTGAAATGTAGAATAGTTCAGCAAAAAAAACCAAAACAAAACTGGAGGAGACAAATAAAACAAGTCTAGCAAAATGCTGATCATTGTTGAAGTTAAGTGATGAATACATGAGGATTCCTTATACTATTCTAATTTTGTGAATGCTTGAAAATGACTATAATAAAATAATTTTTTTTGAGGAAGATTAGCCCTGAGCTGACATCTGCTGCCAATCCTCCTCTTTTTGCTGAGGGAGACTGGCCCTGAGCGAACATCCATGCCCATCTTCCTTCACTTTATATGTGGGACCCTGCCACAGCTTGGCTCGCCAAGCGGTGCACAGGTGCACACCCGGGATCCGAACCAGTGAACCCTGGGCTGCCGAAGCAGAATGTGTGAACTTAGCCACTTTACCACCGGGCCGGCCCCTAAAAATTTTTTTTAAGTATAAGCATATTTGAGCCAGCCCTGATGGCCTAGTAGTTAAAGTTCTGTGTACTCTCAATGCTTTGGTGAGTTTGTTTGGTTTCCCGGTTGCAGAACCACGCTACCCATCTGTCAGTTGCCACACCATGCTGTGGTGGTGGCTCACATAGAAGATCTAGAAGGACTTACAACTAGGATATACAACCATGCACTGAGGCTTTGGGGAGGAAAACAAAAAAAAGAGGAAGATTGGCAACAGATGTTAGCTCAGGGAAAACCTTTCCCTTCAAAAAAAAAAAGAAAAGAATACCACATCCTCCATGAGCTTTAAAAAAATAAAGTATAAGCACATTTATTTAGAAATATGGAGGTCAATACCAAAAGAAACAGCTACATAAGTTGAAAATAATTGCCTAAACAAGGTAAAATGTGAGGTCAGAATGGGGGCCTGCTATAAGCCTTGTATTCCATGGCTTTTTAAAACAAGTAGATCTATAACTTTGAGAAAAATTAAAACCGCATATTAAAAAGGAAAGAAATGATGTAAAAGAGAAATAAGAACAGTAGCATTAGGTTTAGAGAAGCAAATTATAACCCAACTTCTCATTACTTTTGCCTAGATTAACTGCCATATGATCCTGAGAAGTCTATCTCTTGTCAATTCTGCAGACCACAGGAAAATTAATTTTCTTTTCTTTTTTTTTGAGGAAGATTAGCCCTGAGCTAACTACTGCCAATCCTCCTCTTTTTCCAAGACTGGCCCTGAGCCAACATCTGCGCACATCTTCCTCTACTTTATATGTGGGACGCCCACCACAGCATGGCGTGACAAGTGGTGCCATATCCGCACCTGGGATCCAAACTGGCAACCTCAGGCCGCCAAGAAGTGGAATGTTCGAACTTAACTGCTGCACCACCAGGCCGGCCCTGAAAATTAATTTTCATAACGTTGTAATTCCCCTATTTCTGCATAAAAACACTTGAAGCTTGGCCTGTCCAAACTAAACCCAACCCCAAATTGGTAATAACTATGGAGATAGCTCCAGCTCTCCACCTAACTGCAGTTCATTCTAATACGTGCTTAAAGAACATGGCGCACAAGCATCCAATGGAAATATCAGAAGGCAAACCATCTTTGTTCAAGATCTGATTCACTGCAGTGCTCTAAGAGCAGGTCCTATCATTTTATTCTATGTTCATTTCTACACAATGAAATGGTCCTTACCACCAAATCCTCTTGTGTTTTGCTTCTATTCGTTCTTCATGGCTGACATACTGTCACCCAAAATCATAACATTCTTTTCCACATTATTAGCTCTACACTGGTTTTCTGTACTTCTAGAGTTCCATCAACTGTGGGTAACTTAAAATGCAGATAATTGGACATTTTTTAAGCTTTATATTCAGTTATCTTATAAGCCCCTGCTTGTAACTGACCATTGTAACCTTGCTGCCACCAGGCACAAGGCAAAACTATAGCTTTAGTGATTAAAAAAGGTAAAAAATTAAACTAAATCACCAAGAAAATCTTAAAACTATAAAAGATGGCATGAAGGCTGGCAAAGTTCAGAACTCCCTGACTCTACACAGATAACCCATCCTCCATTTCACTAATCCCTTACAGGCCGCCTTCCTCCAGTCGGGCTACACTTCTAATTTTACCCCACAAACATGTCATACTGATTTTATTGTCCAAACTTTCGTTCTGTTTTTCTCACTTTCTGTAAGTCTTTAAGAATCTACATGGGCCGGCCCAGTGGCACAGCGGTTAAGTTCACACGTTCCTCTTCTCGGTGGCCCGGGGTTCGCCAGTTCAGATCCTGGGTGCGGACACGGCATTGCTTGGCAAAAGCCATGCTGTGGTAGGCATCCCACATATAAAGTGGAGGAAGATAGGCATGGATGTTAGCTCAGGGCTGGTCTTCCTCAGCAAAAACAGGAGGATTGGCAGAAGCTCAGGGCTAATCTTCCTCAAAAACAAAAACAACAAACAAACAAACAAACAAAAGAATCTACAGATCTTACAGGAAAACAGCTTTAACGCCAAGCTCTGTTAAAAAATAAAAATAAGAAAACTGGGGCCAGCCCGGTGGTGCAGCGGTTAAGTGCGCACATTCTGCTTCTTGGCAGCCTGGGGTCCACCGGTTCGGATCCCAGGTGCGGACATGGCAACGCTTGGCAAGCTGCTAATCTTCCTCAATAAATAAATAAATAAATAAAAATAAGAAAACTTTCTCAATCTACAGCCCTTCTAACTTTTAAAGTATTCTCTGTCTGATTCACTCATTTACTAGATAAATGCTTCCCATGCAATTTAAGATTTCAACAATATTTTATGTGGCCCTTCCCTGTCTTTTTATTTTAACCTGAATTCTTCTGCATTTACTTTGAAGGTCTGCAAGGAAATGTTTTAAAACAACAAAAGCCATAAGGAACATCTCTCTAAATATAGCTCTACATTAATCAATTCATGAATGATTTACATGAAGAATAAGACATAGACTTTCTCTTGATAGGTTAATAATTTAAATCTCAGGTATCAAAGTGTGAAAACATATAAGACAGTATATGTTTTCAGACTCCAAATCACGTGGGTAGACATACAGTTAAATGTTAGCTCAGAGAGGGGGGCGATAATGACTGGAAGTGTTGGGGACCATTTACAATCACGCGCTGCATAGCGATGTTTTGGCCAATGATGAACTGCATATGCAACAGCGGTCCCATAAGATTAGAACCATAGAGCCTAGATGCGTAGTAGGCTACACCATCTAGGTTTGTGTAAGTACACTCTATGATGTTCGCACAACAACAAAATTACATAACGACGCATTTCTCAGAACATGTCCATCATTAAGTGACACATGCCTGTACTGGAAATTAGGCTCCAAATTAAATAACCGCTAAAACCAGGATAGGTAAGAGCACTCATGATTAAAGGCAAAGATGTGAAGAGTTTCATAATACTGGAGACATTAAAGATACATATTCCAGTGTTGTCATTTCTGGAGTCAAATACCAACTTAAAGGCATGAACACACCTATATCATGAAGGTACTTAAAGGAAAAAGAGTCTATATGTAATTTAGAACTGTTTTGGATACTGTCCAGTGAGGGCTGGAGAAAAAAGTCATGTAAAAGACATTTCATAAAGAAAGCAGAAATAAACAATAAACAGGAACTGAGGATAAATCAGAATCTTTTACAGAGGAGCAAAGAAGGAAGACATTTCCAAGAAGTGTGATCCAGGGGATCAAATACAGCATAGAGGACTTCCTGTTTCAACACGGTCAAATTAAACATCTCTGTCTCCTTTCCTCTCTGCAAACATGAAGAAACAGAAAAAGAAAATCATTCATCTTCAGTGAAACTAAAAGCCAGCTAAACTCCAATTCTAGAATATAAGGAAAGACCAGAGGACAGACTGGATCAAGTAAGGAAGAAACCCAGAGACGGTATCTGTTCTTTCTTATGTCAGACAGACAGCACAGTGAGCAGAGTTCTCTAAAACAGAAGGCACACCCTGTGGGAATGAATGAGCCATTTTTTGCAACAATGGGATCCAGATGTTTTGAGACTGGTGGCAGGAACATAATGGTCTCCACCTGGCCCTGTGAAAAGGCAGGGAAGGCAGAGCTAAACAGGGAGATGCAAATAGTCATTATTCTGGTAAGCAGTCTGTTGGCGCAGTAGAGTAGAAGAGATACTGGAGTGCTAGAGGAAGCATGCAACTGATAGTCTCTAATTCGGGAAAAGTAAAGGGCAGACCAACACTCAACACAAAACATTGTTGATAAAGGAGGTCAATATGAGCAACAAAGGCTTCCTACTAGCTCAGAGCATTTTTCTGGACAATCTTCAATACTCTCCTCCTGTAAATAGTGGGTCCAGCAAGAAACAACTTCATTCAAAGATGAGTAATGATAATTGTAAAAGGAACCAGCATCAGATCTATACAATGACGCTATAAGAACCAAAAAACATGAATATACAAGTTGAAAAGAAAAACTGATACTCATTGATCAATAGGCCTCATAAAGTTCTAACGCTTTAAAGAAAAAGGAACCTGTGAGCAACCAAGGCAAACAAACCAAGTGACCTGCAAGGGGACAATCAGGCCTCAGGTTTCTCCAAACAACATTCAAAGCCAGGAGACAGTAGAGGATGTCCCAAGTCTTCAAGGAACTGTCTACAGAAACCTCCAGGAAAGAAAGTATGGCTTAAAAAAGTTATACACAACCAAGAATCAGGCAAATATAAAGGTTAAAAAAAAAAATGTCTTCCTATGTGCAAAACGTTAGGGACTCTTGTTCCCACTAAATTATAAGCTCTATGAAGACAGGACTTTGTTTGTACATTGTTATATGCCCAGGCCCAGAACAGTATTTTATCTTTATTGTTAATGATTATAAGTGTGGTTTCCCTTCCTTTATATCTTCTAGATTGTTGAACTATAAATGAAAGTCATTGATTTTTACTTGTTAATTTAATATCCCACCATCTTAGTGGATTCTCTTACTATCTGTTGTGTTTTTTCAGTTGATTCTCTTGTCTTTTCCAGGGATACAATCCTATCATCTTAAAATAAGATGGTTTTATAGGTTCCCTGACAATTCTTATAGTACTGATTTTTTTTATCTTGTCTAATACTAAGATATAAACTTAATAAGAAAAGTATAAAAGCTATAAAGGGAAAACTTGGAAAGCATTTCTGAAGGACACAAAAGTAGATAGATCTGAACAATGACAGAGCATGTTCTTGGATAGAAAACCTTGACATTATAAAGATGTCAAATCTCCAAAAGTTAACATTCCCAATAGAGTCCAACAGGTTTTTTCCTCTGGAAATAGAGAGTCGAATCTAAAATTCTTTTAGTAAAATAACAATCAAGAGCAGCCAGCACAACTCCAAAAAAGAAGTGCATGCAACTGGAAAAGAAAGGGCTGAGTGTCAAGGATAAGAGGGAGACAGACTCTTCAATTTATCTTTTGGACGATTTATATTTTTTAACCAAGCGCGCATAGATTTTATTTTCAAAAAATTAAAGTAATAGAAGGTGGGAATAAGCTTGAAGGAGGCATCAATTTCTAAGCCAGACACTTTTAAAGCTACATGGAATTGTGAGGAGTGTGAAGCATAACGGGAAATCCGAGTACTGTTATAAAACATATCTGAGCGTTTTCAAAATGGCAAGAAATTAAAAGGAATCTAGTGCGAAACAAATATGTTTCTAAAATACTACTCATCCATGAAATACTGAATGCATAAGAAAACAAAACTATGAATACAAAGGAAAGAGAGGGTTTAAGGATCATAGAGAGGGACAAAAGTCCTGAAAGTAAGGCTGTAAATGAATTAGGGAAGGTTGGCACCCTGAAATCAGATGGAGCTACTGGCCCTCTAAAATTTGAAAATTGTTCCAATATAGAAAGAAAACAGAATCTGGAAATGTCACAGTAATCCAATTCACTAATACCATTTGTCACTCTAGAAGACTAGGGCCTTTAAGAAAATCCTGGAAAATGTGAAATGGTATTAACTTCCTGAACAAATGTCATGTAGCTTTCTTATCTGGAACTGCCTTTTCACTTATTCACCTGGACAGTGGCTCCCAAACATTTCTTCCTCTACCACCCATGGTTCCTCTTCCTGCTCCAACTTGAAGATCACATCTGGTTTGGTGACTTCATAGCCTATTACAGGAAACAGCAAAAGACTTAGATGTTAAAGCTGGAGACAACCATCCAGATTTTGGGCTGAGTCCTGGAGGACTGAGGGCTTTTGAAGAATGAGGATGGAGGAACTTCCACAGTGACACAAAGTAACTAGCCTTTACCTGAAGGCGATACATACAATCATGTGAAGAAAGGGAAGACTACATTCATCTGGCAAGTTAGAAGTCTCCCTACATTTCAAAAATGGAGGGGCCGACCCTGTGGCCGAGTGGATAAGTTTGCACACTCTGCTTTGGCGGCCCAGGGTCTCACCAGTTCGAATCCTGGGTGTAGACATGGCGCCGCTCATTAAGCCACGCTGAGGTGGCATCCCACATAGCACAACCAGAGGCACTCATAACCAGAATATACAACTATGTACTGGGGGGCTTTGGGGAGAAGAATAAAAAAAAAAGAAGACTGGCAACAGTTGTTAGCTCAGGGGCCAATCTTAAAAAAAAAGGAAAGGAATTCCATGTCAAATTGCAAAGCTACCCTTACCCACTGTGACTAAGTTGCTGTAGTTCTCCAGCATCACGTCCCGGTACAAGTTCCTCTGAGCAGGTTTCAATTGCTGCCATTCCTCCTGGGTGAGGTCCACGGCCACATCCTTAAATGTCACTGTTTCCTGTAAAAATACAACCCTAATTAATACGAAGTCATCAAAATTAGACGCAGTGGTCAAAACATGTAAGAACTCATTTAGCTAGTCTCCAGGGATCAAAGTTCATTTAAAACCTTATACTAAGTCTTCCTATTTATCTAATCTTGTGTTATACTGTGGGGGAGAACAAACCATAGTAGAAATATCCCACAAGATTCTGTTAATTATTGAGTCAGCAAACCTATGCATTCATCATCTAATATGCAGGAAACTGGAGATAGTGGTCACTGACTTGTACTGCTGTGTGACAGAGATGTAAGAGTCAGACCTGACTCACAGGTAAGTGGCTCAGAATCTGTCCAAGTGATCATGTAATCTAGTGAGAAAGGGAACACGGAAAAAGTGGGGAGGGAAAGAGAAATAAGGCAGGAGGAAAGAGGAGAGGTATGAAAATTTGAAGGCCAAACTTGAAATTTCTATAGGACTTCCAGAGGGAAATGTCCACTATGCAGTTAGAGGTATGAAGAAAGGAGATGAGAATTTGTTAGCCATCAACCTAAAATTGAGAGCTGAATCCACAGCTGAAGGATATGGGTGGTTGTAGAGAATACCCATGGTAGGTCAAGGACAGATTCAACAGTTAAGCATCAAAGAAAGGGACTCAGGTCTTTGTTTCCTGTTTGTTTTATTTACAATCAGAATTAAAACCATGAGAGTGGTGTAAGAGAAGCCAAGAAACAAGTCACAAATTCCTGGAAAAGCATGTCACCTGATCACATATATCTCTTTCTCCTCACCGAAAAACTTCAATATCCGAATAAGGAAATAAGGAAAAATCCTGGTTTGCCAAGGCTTTAAGAAAGAAAAGCACCCATATATCCCACATTTGGGAGAATTTATTCAAGCAATGGTACAAATGAGATAGATAAAATGGGAAATACAAATGGAAATCACCAAAGCCTGAATTGCAATTAATGTTTCTGAGACACTACCTCTAAGATCTATGGTCATTACTACCATCACCATCATCACCACTGTCATCTACTGAGGACTTACTATGTGCCAGGCACTGATATAATTTCTTTAGAAATATTAACTTTTTAAATTCCCCTAATAAGGCTATGAAGTAGCTACTATTATTATCCATTTAAAAGGTAAGGAAACTGGGGCTAAGAATAACACTCCCATGGTCATAAAGCTACTAGGTGGTACAGCTGGATTCCAGTCCAAGCAGTGTGTCTGCAGAGCCCATGTTCTTATCCGCACGCTATACTTCTTCTCCAATCGGCAGCAGGCCTAAGAGTCCCACAGATATCCCCCGATTCAAGACAGACAACTGGATACACAAGAACTCCTGCACCCAAAACCTTTCTTGCTGAGGTTGAAAGCATGCGAAATCACCAATGATGGGAAACTATAGGACAAATATCATGACAAGAAAATCAAAAGCCAATGATGATGGCACATCATCCTGACTTGGAGAAGCGGAGACAAGTCTGAGGAAGCAGAGGGGAGGAAGACTGAAGACAAAACCAGATGTGGAAAACTAGCCTCTGGGGCAATGGTTTCACTAATCAGTTTATGAACCAAGGCAGACATAAAACATTTTAGCTGTTACTACCCAATATTGTATTAACCAAATTAGTCAAATGAACTTACAAAAACCAGTATTCAAGATTTTAGGTGAAGGGCTGGCCCCGTGGCCGAGTGGTTAAGTTCGCGCGCTCCGCAGCAGGCGGCCCAGTGTTTCGTTGGTTCGAATCCTGGGTGCGGACATGGCACTGCTCGTCAGACCACGCTGAGGCAGCGTCCCACATGCCACAACTAGAGGAACCCACAACGAAGAATATACAACTATGTACCGGGGGGCTTTGGGGAGAAAAAGGAAAAAATAAAATCTTTAAAAAAAAAAAAAAAAAAAAAAAAAAAAAAATTTTAGGTGAAAAGTGAAGGAACAATCATTAAAATAACTTTGGAGCAAACTGGTATGTAGGACTTCATAAATGTAAAAACAAATTAATTTTACACTTAAAAAAGCTATAATATATGTGTGTGTATATATCCATTTCCAAAAACAGATACCTCGATCATTTTAATAAATTAGACAAACACTTGTCAAGCCTAAATCAAGAAAAATAATAAAATACAATGATCCAAACTTGGGATATAAAAAGAACACGTAATAAAAGGTAGAATGGTAAGTTTTACAAAGTTATGAGAGGAGTTTTACTTCTAGGATAGCAGTGTGAGGTGTTCCATGGATCTATTTCCCAGAAAAACTAGCATAACCAGAGAAAAGTGTTTTGTTTTGTTTTTTTTAATTTAAGTCTCTGAAAATTGTCCTAAGGGCATATAGCAATGAAGAACAATTTATTCAAGAAAATCTAGTAAAATTTGGTAAAAACTGTGATAGTCTGTGGCATTTGTGCCACATCAGCTCCCTCCCTCTCCTCACTCCAGCTCAGCTTGACAAACACTCTACTCTGGGTGGGTGCAGCTAAGGAGACAGGGCTCTTTCTCCTCTTAGCACCAACCAGCGGATATGGCATCTCACTAGGAGGGGCAGATGTTCAGCATTCTCATTCCATTCAACTTCAACCTGAAGATGCTAAGTTCCCAGTGAATGTGGCCAAGATGTCAAAGGCTCCTTTCCTCTAGAGTGGAGGTTCTACCCAAGGTGTGGCAGTTCAAGAATCCTGGAACACCAAGAGCCCTTATCCCAGTTCACTTTTAGGGCAGAGGTTCTACAGCAAAACAGGCAAATCAAGAAGACCACAGGCTACCATCTCACCAAGAGCCCAGAGTGGTGACTCAAAGATTTTATCCAGAAGAGGCAGTCTACAAGCACAAAAACTCTCCCGAAAGGAAATGAACTTATTTGAAACAGAGTGAGCAAAGTTCCAGCTTAAGGGAGCACTTGGAAACACATTTGGTGGTAAGCAGTTCAGAGGAGATGGGTAGCTCCTTTCAAGTAAGAACAAGGTAAAGCATAGGCCAGTCCACCAGCGAGAACCAGGGAAAAAGACAACAAAAAACAAGTTGGAAGAAACCTCAAAGACTTGCCTCATAAACTACCCCTGCCTGAGTTTAATTGGACCACACTGTGAGCAATGTATGCCCCAGGTATTGTCAAAAAAAATAGAGCAATTAGTTGGCATTTAGTGGATGTGATAAAAGAGAGATGGAGGAAACAAATGGTCAAAGAGAGCCCTGCTAAAACCACTTTCATCCTAGAGTGACTTTGTACATGTCCAAGGCTACGCCCTCTGAGGTGTGACACCAAAAGCATAACACTACAGGGGAAACAGACTTCACTAAAATAATCTAGGCCAGTCACAATACAAATAAACTAAGCAACAATAAAAACAAGTCTTAGAAAATGGGGGAGGGAATCAGCACCCAGAGTTGCAACAATATATAGCCCAAATGCTCAGTTTTTAACAAAAAGTTACAACAGTCAAAGAATCAGGAAAGGGAAACCCATACGCTGGGAAAAAAAGCAGGCAACAGAAATTGCCAGTGAGAGGGCTCAGATGTCAGATTTAACATACTAACACTTCAAAGCAGCCATTATAGACACAGAAATAAAGGAAACTATGATTAAAGAAAGGTATAATGACAATGTGTCATCAAATAGAGAAAATCAATAAGTAGACAGCAGTTATAAAAAAGAGCCAAATAGAAATTCTGAAATTGAGAAGTACAACCACCAAAGTGAAAAATTCACTAGATATGCTCAGAAGATCTGAATTGGCAGAAGAAAGAATTAGAAAACTAGAAGATACACTGATAGAGTACATAATCTGAGGACCAAAGGGGGAAAAGAATGAGGAAAAATAAACAGAGCCTCAGAGAAACGTGGGCCATCAAGTGCACCAATATATACACGGTGGAAGTACTAGAAGAAGAGAAAGGTGTAGAGAAAACATTTGAAGAAATAATGGCTGACACTTCCCAAATTCGATGAAAAACATTAATTTATGAATCCACGAAACTAAGAGAGCTCCAAGTATAATAAACACAAAGAGACCCACACCCAGATATATCATAGCAAAAATGCTGAAACCCAGAGACAAAGAGAAAATCTTCAAAGTAAAGTTGTGCCAGAGTAAGGCAAATGAGACCAGATGGTAACTCCAACCCATATGAACAAATGAGGAAGATCAGAAATGATAAATAAGGATAATATAACAAATGTTATAAATATATATTTGCTCTCCTTTATCTTCTCAGCTTTTTCAATAGATGTAACATTAAATAAAGTAACAATTATAATAATGTATTGAGTTTGTAACATATAGATGTAATATGAATAACAATTACAGCACAAAACAGGGACAGAGAGAACAGAGTTACATAGGAGTAATCTTTCTATCTCTTACTGGAATTTAGCATGAATCTGAAGAAGATCCTGATAAGTTAAGATGTGTATGATAAGCACTAAAGCAATCACATAGAAAATACAGTGAAAAGTCACTAAGGAAGTTAAAATTTTACACTAGAAAAAATTCACCTAATCATAAGAAAGCAGTAAAGGAGAAACAAAAAAGACATGAGACATGGAAAACAAAAAGGAAAACGGCAGACGTAAATCCAGCCATTCTAGTGTTAACACTAGTAGTAAACAGATTAAACAATCCAAAAAAAAAAAAGGCAGACATTGTCAGACTGGAGAGAAAAACAAGATCCAAATATATGGTGTCTACAGGAAACATACTTTAAGTTCAAACATAAAAATAAGTTGAAAGTAAAATGATAGAAAAAGATGTATCATGCAAAGAACAAGCATAAGAAAGCTGGAGTGGATACACCAATATTAGACAAAATAGACTTTAAAACAAAACTGTTACTAGAGATAAAGGACATTTTCTAATGACAAAAGGGTCAATCTTGTAGGAAGGTTATAAACATATATGCATCTAACAGAATTTCAAAATACTTGAAGCAAACACTGACACAACTGAAGGGAGAAATTGGTAAATCAACAACAATAGCTGGAAACTTCAAACATCACTCTCAATAACAGATAGAACAACTAGACAGATGATCAGCAAGGAAATAGAAGATTTGAACATTATAAACCAACTAGGCCTAACAGATATATATAGAACACTCCACCCAACAACAGAATACACACTCTTTTCAAGTGTACATCAAACACTCTCCAAGATAGACAATATGTTAGGCTATATAGGAAACCTTAATAAATTTAAAAGGATTGAAACTATACAAAGTATGTTCTCTGATTACAACGGAGACAAATCAGAAATTAGTAACAGAAAGAAATTTGTGAAATTCACAAATATGTGAAAATTTAAAAATTCTCCTAAATAATCACTAGCTCAAAAAAGAAATCATAATGGAAATTACAACATGCTTTGAGATGATTCAAAATGAAGACACAATATAACAGAACTTATGTGACGCCACTAAAGTAAGGCTGAGAGGGAAATCTATAGCTATATTAATGTAATACCTACATTAAAAAAGAAGGCTGCAAACCAATAAATTAACTTTTCACCTTTAGATTGGAAAAAGAACAAACTAAACCCAAAGTAACCCAAAAGAAGGAAATAATAATCATTAGATCAGAAATCAATAAAATTGAGAAAAGATAAAAACAATAGAATCAATGAAACCCAAAATTGGCTCTTTGAAAAGATTAACACAATTGACAAACCTTTCATTTGACTGACCAAAAGTAAGAGAGAAGACTCAAAACACTAAACTCAGGAATGAAAGAGAAGGCATTACTAACCTTACAGAAATAAAAAGGATTATTAGGAGAACATTATGAACAACAGTATGCCAAGAAATTAGATGAAATGGACAAATTCCTAGAAAGATACAAACCATGAAACTGAAGTTAAGAAAAAAAATAGAAAATCTGAACAGATCTGTAACAAGTAAAGAAAATGAATTAGTAATCAAAAAACTACCCACAAAGTAAAGCTCAGGCCCAGATGGCTTCACTGGTGAATTCTACCACACAACACAGAAAAATTAATACCAATTCTTCACAAACTCTTCCAAAACAGAAAAGGAGGAAACACTCATTCTATGGGACCAGTATTACCCTGATACTAATACCAGACAAAGACAAGAAAAGAAAACCACAGACTACTCTCTCTCATTAATACAGAGGTAAAAATCCTCAACAAAATGCCAATTAAAAAAATTTTTTTTTTCCTGAGGAAGATTTGCCCTGAGCTAACATCTGTTGCCAATCTTCCTCTATTTTTTGTATGTGAGCTGCCATCACAGCATGGCCACTGATAGAGGAGTGGTGTAGGTCCACGCCTGGGAACCAAACCCAGGCTGCTGAAGTGGTGCGTGCCAAACCTAACCATTAGGCCACTGGAGTGGCCCCAAAATGCTAACAAATTTAATTCAACAAAATATAAAAAGGGAACACAGATGTTTATAGCAGCTTTATTCATAACTGCCAAAACTTGGAAGTAACCAAGATGTCCTTTAGTAGGTGAATGGAGAAATAAATAGTGATACATCCAGATAATGGAATACTATTCAGTGCTAAAGAGAAATGAACTATCAAGCTATGCAAAGACATGGAAGAAACTTAAATGCTCATTACGAAGTGAAAGAAGCCAGTCTGAAAAGGCTATATACTGTATGATTCTAACCATATGACATTCTGGAAGAGGAAAAATTACGGAGAGAGTAAAAAGATCACTGATTGCCAGGGGTTGTGGAAGGAGAGGGAAGTGATGAATACGCAAAGCACAGAGGATTTTTAAGTCAGTGAAAATACTCTGAATGATACTATAACAATGGATATATGTCATTATACACTTGTCCAATTCCTCAGATGGTGCAACACCAAGAGTGAACCCTAATGTAAACTATGAACTTTGAGTGATTATGATGTGTCAACACAGGTTTATCAATTGCAATACAAGTACCACTCTGGTGGGGGATGTTGATAATAGGGATGGCTATGCATGTGTGGGGGCATGAACTATTCACCTTCCTCTCAAGTTTTCCACGAACCAAAAACTGCTCTTTAAAAACAAACAAACAAAAATCCATAAAAAGGACTATGCACCATGACAAAATGGAATTTATCCCAAGAACACAATATTGGTTTAACACCAGAAAACCAAGTAATATAATGCATAATATCAATAGAATAAAGGAGAAAAACTAAATGATTATCTTAACAGATGCAGAAAAAGCACTTGACAAAACTGAATACCTTTTCATGATACAAACACTCAACAAGCTAGCAAAAAAGGAAACTTCCTCAATGTTATACAAGGTAGCTACAAAAAACCTGCAGCTATTATCATAATAACTGGTGAAAGACTAGATGCTTTCCCCTTAAGGTCAGGAAGAAGACAAGTTACACTCTTGCCACTTCTATTCAACATTGCAGTGAATGTTCTAGACAGAGCAATCAGGCAAGAAAATGAAATAAAAATGATCCAGATTGGAAAGGAAAAAATAAAACTATCTCTATTTTCAGATTGCATGATTTTGTACATAGAAAATCTAAGGAATCCACTAAAATTCTATTAGAACTAATAAATGACTTCAGCAAGGTTGCAGGATATAAGAATGATATAAAAACCTCAATTCTATTTCTAGACACTTGCAGTGAACACCCAAAAATGAAATTAATAAAACAACCCCATTTACAATAGCATCAAAAAGAATAAAATACTTAAGAATAAATTCAACATAATCAGTGTAAAACTTACATTCTGAAAATTATAAAGTATTGTTTAAAAAAATTTTAAAGACCTAAAAAAAGGAAAGACATCCATGGTCATGGATTATAAAACAATATTAAGAATGACAACACTCCCCAAACTGATCTACAAATTCAGTGTAATCCCTATCATTCATATAAAAATGAAAGGGACCCAGAATAGCCAAAACAATCCTGAAAGAGACGAACAAAGCTGGAGGAACCACACTTCCCAATTTCAAACATACTACAAAGCTCAATAATCAAGACAGTATGGTACTGGCATAAGGATAGACATAAGAGATCAAGGGAAAAAACTGAGATTCCAGAAATAAACTCTTACATTTTAGTCAATTTATTTTAGACAAAGACGCCAAGATAATTCCCTGAGGGGGAAAAAAGTCTTTTCAACAAATGGTGCTGGGACAAGTAGATTATCTACATCAAAAGAATGAAGTTGGATCTCTACCCCATACCACATACAAAAATTAACTCACAATGGATCAAAGAGCTAAAACTATAAAATTCTTGGAAGAAAACACAGGTGGAGAAGCTTCCAGGTTGGTGAACACATGAAGGTGCTGGGAGAGTGGTGTGTTTGGAAAGAGCTTGGAAGCACTTTGCAGAAGGAGAGATCTGGCTGAGACGCAAAACAAGGATGAGATGAAAAAAGGAAATGAGTGAGATTGAGGATTGCCAACAGATAGACAGTCAACTGCAGAATTAAAATACAAGATGAAAAATATTTTTTAATAGATAGTGGAGGGTATAAAAAATAGAACTGTCAATGCAGCTATGGAGGTCAAACCTGAGAAGCTCTCCTAGAATGCAAAGTAAAACAACAAAGAGGAAAATGTTGAGAGATGATGACAAATTGGAGGATGGAGAATGAGGATCTAACGTAAAACCTATACCTATGGCTAGGAGCCAGAATACAAAGCAAAACCAAAGGCACAAATGAAACAAAAAACTTGAAAGAGCTGAAATAAAATAGAGATATCATGACTATGTGGAAAAAAAAAAGAAGAAAAAGAAAACAAGGGTGTAATTGGATTAGGAAATGGTTTTTTAGATATGACACCAAAAGCACAAGCAACAAAAGTAAATAAAAATGGATAACAGAAAAATGCACAAATTTCGTGCTTTTAAAGACATCATCAGGGGCCGGCCCGGTGGTGCAGCAGTTAAGTTTGCACGTTCTGCTTTGGTGGCTCAGGGTTCACTGGTTCAGATCCCACGTGCAGACATGGCACCACTTGGCAAGCCATGCTGTGGTAGGCATCCCACATATAAAGGAGAGGAAAATGGATGTGGATGTTAGCTCAGGGCCAGTCTTCCTCAGCAAAAAGAGGAGAATTGGCAGTAGTTAGCTCAGGGCAATCTTCCTCAAAAAAAAAAAAAAAGACATCATCAAGAAAATGAAAAGAGAACCCATGGGATGGGAGAAAATATTTACAAATCATTTATCTGATAAGAGACATACATCTAGAATATATAAAGATCTCTTACAATTCAATAATAAAAAGATGAACCAATTAAAAAATGGGCAAAGGATGTGAATAGACATTTCTTCAAAGAGGATATACAAATGGCCAATAGGCACATGAAAAGATGCTCAACATCACTGTCATTTGGTGTATGTAAATCAAAATGACAATGAAATACCACTTCACATCCACTAGGATGGCTATAATCAAAAGGACAGATAATATCAAATGTCGACCAGGATGTGGAGAGACTGGAACCCTCAAACACTGCTGATGGGAATGTAAAGTGGTGCAACTGTTGTGTAAAACAGTGGGCAGTTCCTTAAAAGGTTAAGCATAGAGTTCCCATATGATCCAGCAATTTCACTCCTACGTATAAACCTGAGAGAACTGAAAACATGTCTATATAAAAACTTGCACGTGAATGTTTTTGGCAACATTATTCATAATAGCCAAAAAGTGGAAAGAACCAAAATGCCCATTAACTGATAGATAAATAAAATGTGGTATATTCATACAATGGAATGTTATCTGGAAATAAAAAGAAACGAAGTACTGATACAAGCTGCAAAATGGATGAACCTTGAAAACATTATGCTGACTGAAAGGCAGCCACAAAGGAACACATATCATATGATTCCATTCATATAAATGTCCAAATAGACAAATCTATACAAGCAAAAAGAACATCTGTGCTTGCCCACATGTGGAGCTTTGGGGGGAGATGGAAGTGATAGCTAATGGGTACAGGGTTCTTTTTTAGGGTGATGAAAATGTTCTAACACTGACTTGGTGATGGTTCTACAACACTGTACATATACTAAAAACCACTGAATTGTATTCTTTAAATGTGTTAATTTTATGGTATGTGACATATGTCAATAGTTATTTTTTTAAAAAGTTATGAGACTATTTCAAAAATCTCAATAAAAAATAGTTCCATAATAAAACATTACTGTGATAAATTCGATTATTATTCCACAAATATTCATTCCCTGACCCTAACTGATGTCCCATCCACTAATGTGGGCTTTGGCTAAGCCATTTGTTAAGGTTAAGGAAATGTTAGTGAACATGATGTGAGAAGAGGCCTGAAATAACTTGGTTCATGTACTCCATGATCTGGCAAGTAAGAGCTCACCCCAGGAAGCTGCTGCCCTTTCACCTGAATGAACACATGTGGAACAGACGTGAGCCACCCCACTGGCGGAGTCAAGGCTAGCTGACCTCCAGGCCAGAGCAGAGCCCAAAGCCCATATAGTCAACCTGCAGATTCCAAGCGTGAGGATAAATGCCTGTTGTTCTACTGACGAAAGAAGCAGAAAAGCTGAGAAGACAACCTGATTCACATAACTAAGTGAAAAAATTTTCAAGGTACTGAGTTCTCAAAATGGAACTGGATCTAGATATTTTTACTAGTTAATAGTAAGGCTGCAGAGTCTGACATCATGAGTTCAAATCCTGGCTTCAAAATTTACTAATTGTTTAACCTCGACAGCCAAATTTGAGCCCATTTCTTCATCTGTAAAGGGGCATTTTCCTCAACGAGTTGATGTAAGGACTAAAGGAGACAAAAACTGTGAAGCACTCAGAACTGAGCTTGCCACCCCAGTAATCATTCAATAAATGTTTCAGGAATAGTTAATCCCTATGGAATATAAACCATAACAAAGACAGGGAAAAACAACAACAAGAAAATAAAACATATTTTCCACTAGCTTTGACTAAATTAGCATTAAAACATCTTTTCCACTAACTCTTGTAAATGAACATAAACCTCATTCAAAAAAAAAAACAAATAAAGATTGCACTCCTAACAAAAACTATAAAACAAGTAATAAAAGACCTAGAAGTAAATAAGGGTTAATTTCTGACTGTATAAAATGATCAATCAGTGCTCATAATAAAGTCTGTTTCCCTAAGATGTTGACTCTCTTCACATACAAATGTCAAGAATTCCATATTAGTAGTAAGGAACAAAGGGGACTGAACCTTGAAAAACATAAATTCACAGTTAGTGTCATTTTTATTCCTCCTCCTGTCAGACAAGAAAAAGATGAGTATCCCCCTGGCCTTGGCAAGAAGCCTTAACATTTCCAGACTTGTTGCTGGAATCACAGCACTTTCCTCTCCCTCACTTTTAAGGTACTTAATAGGACAAATATTTTTTTAAAATAATAAAGTTTACAGTGAGGGAATAAAAGTAATTACAAGTCAGTTCTGTGGTGTATATGCCGACTGGCAACTTTTTACAAAAGCGTTTTTTGGGGGCCAGCCCCATGGCCGAGTGGTTAAGTTTGTGCGCTCTGCTTCGGCGGCCCAGGGTTTCGCCAGTTCAGATCCAGGGTGCGGACATGGCACCACTCATTAGGACATGCTGAGGCAGCGTCCCACATGCCACAACTAGAAGGACCCACAACTAAGAATATACAACTATGTACTAGGGGGCTTTGGGGAGAAAAAGGAAAAATAAAATCTTAAAAAAAAAAAAGTTTTTGTTTTTATTAAGTTACAAAAATATTAAATATTCCTTTAGAAACTTAGAGCATGACACACAAGATTTTTTCATTTCTTTCTTGGATATTGTACACATTTTTATTTCCAAATGTATTCTAGACTCAGCTTGAATAGACTTGCCTTATTCTAACAAAAATATTTAGAATCTTTATCAAGGTTCAGATAAATCTGAAGGTTAATTTAAGGAGAATTTATATTGATTTAATAATGATGTATCTTATCCAAAAAAGTGTATACTAAAAATGTATTTAGGGGGCCAGCCCCATGGCTAAATGGTTAAGTTCACACACTCTGCTTCAGTGGCCTGGTGTTCGCCCATTTGGATCCTGGGCACGGACCTACACACCACTCAAGCCATGCTGTGGCAACATCCCACATAAAAGAACTAGAATGACTTACAACTAGGATATACAACTATGTGCTGGGGCTTGGGGAGAAAAAGAAAAAGAGGAAGATTGGAAACAGATGTTAGCTTAGTGCCAATCTTTTTTTTTTTTAAAGAGGCGTTTTTTTTTAAAGATTGGCATCTGAGCGAGCTAACAACTGTTGCCAATCTTCTTCTGTTTTTTTTTTTTTTGGCTTTATCTCCCCAAACCCCCCTGTACATAGTTGTATATCTTAGTTGCAGGTCCTTCTAGTTGTAGGATGTGGGAGGCCGCCTCAACGTGGCCTGACGAGCGGTGCCATGTCCATGCCCAGGATCTGAACCCTGGGCTGCCACAGAGGAGCGCGCAAACTGAACCACTCGGCCATGGAGCCAGCCCCTTAGTGCCAATCTTCCTCAAAAAAAAAAAAAAAATGTATCTAGGGGGATGGTCCAGTGGATAGTGGTTCACGCCCTCTGCTTCAGCAGCCCAAGGTTCACTGGTTTGGATCCTGGGCACCAACCTACACACTGCTAATTAAGCCACACTGTTGCAGCAACCCACACAGAAGAACTAGAATGACTTACAACTAGGATATACAACTATGTGCTGGGGCTTGGGGAGAAAAACAAAAAGATTCCCTTAAATTGAAACATCTTTGTGATAGATAGAAAAGATATTTCACTCAATTCTTCTCCAATTAGTCTATACATTCTTTGCAATTCTAATTAAAATCCCAACAGGATATTTTTCCCTAGAACTAGATAAACTGATTCTACAATTCAAATGGAATCATGGAGGTCCCAAAATAGCTGAGAAGTTTTTGAAAACCTAAGAACAACATGTCTGTGGCAGAAAGTGGGAAAATCCATGTCCAAGCAAATAGAGTTATTATAAATTTATAGTAACTAAAACAATGTAAACACACACACACACAAACAGTATAGTACTGGTATAGATATAGACAAATAGATTAAAGAATAAAAAGCCTAGAAACAATTAAGCATGTATATGATGGTGGCATCACAAAGATCTATTTAATAAATGGTGTTGGAACAACTGGTCTTTTACATGCAAAAAAATTCTACTGATAGCATTATCAGTAAATCCTTACCTCAAACCAATTACAAAATTAAATTCCAGTTGGATTTAAGACTAAATATGAAAAACAAGGGTTTGAAAAGAGACTATCTACTTCACCTAATATTAGGAAAGAGACCTTAGAAAAGACCAACAGCAGCAACTCCTGAAAGAAAGGACTATTAAATACTGATGTTGTATATTAATTTTGACTGAATTCGTATTGTACGTGCATATTTATCATACACTAAATGTAACTATCCAAACTTAAAGTGTCTATACAACAAAAAGATACATGAAACCATAGAAGGGACAGATTAGAAGATATTTACATAAATCCTAATGCTGAAGCAGGCATTCTTGAAATTCTCTAATTTCAAGGAGAAAAAGGACTAACAATATAAAATGGACAAATAAATATGAACAGTCAATTGGAAAAATTTTCATTTCTTCACTCATGAGGGGACTTCAACCTGTACAGTATCACAGAGTGTGGCCCTGGAGTCAGGCTGTAAGAGTTTGAATCCTGGCTTTACTACACACTGGATGCATGAAGTTAGGTAAACTTCTTAACCTCTGTGCTTCACTCCCCTTCTCTGTAAAAAATAAATACCTACTTTATAAGCTTTTGATAATGATCACATGAAATAAGTTATGTAAATTTACAGCACAGTACACCTGGCACGCAATAAGTACTCAATAAAGCTGTTACTGTTGTAGAGGATTTCTCTAGCTGCTGTGTAGTCTATTCACATATAAATAAAAACTGCCATGGGATATATTCATATCTATATTCTAGAATGAATTTGGGACTGTATGCCCAGGAATATAGGCAGTCCACTTCTACGTGACAGTCCAAACCAAAACATCTGCTTCTTATTTTTTTTATGTATTTATTATTTATTTATTTCTTTGAGGAAGATTAGCCCTGAGCTAACAACTGCTGCCAATCCTCCTCTTTTTGCTGAGGAAGACTGGCCCTGAGCTAACATCTGTGCCCATCCACCTCTACTTTATATGTGGGACGCCTAGCACAGCATGGCTTGCCAAGCGGTGCCATGTCTGCGCCTGGGATCTGAACTGCCGAACCCTGGGCTGCCGAAGTGGAATGTGTACACTTAACCGCTGCGCCACTGGGCCGGCCCCTGGCTCTTGTATCTGAAAGGAACTGCTGTGAATTTTTTGACAGCTAGAGTGTCCTATTTGAGGATCACAACTCCTTCATCTCCAGCTCTTTACTCTAAAAAAATTGCATGTGTGAATCATTTGGAATCCTCTCATAAAAGAAGGTCATTACACACCAATTCAGAATACACCTAAAAAATGTATCCGCAAATCTGAATGGTCTATTTCTTTGTGACATGATTATGTTTAAATATTTATTGGGCACTTGCGTTTCTTCTAACTGCTTCTTTGTGTTCTTCATCCAATTTTCTGAATTGTTAGTATATTTCTGCTGTATGTATTACAAAAACTGTTTCCAGTTTTGCCTTATTACAGTGTTTATGGTAGTTTTACTAAAAAGGATTAATTTTATGAATCCAAATCAGACATTTTCTTTTATTGGTTTCATATGTTAAACTAAAAAGGCAGGTCAATGAGTACAGCCAACATATCTAAAACCCTTTTCAAGTAGGAAAGACTGATCCAGCTAACAATTACTAATACTTATCATTTATGGAGCACTATCACTTACAGTGCATTTAACCCTGCCAACATTCCCACATGATAAACACTACTACTATCCCCACTTACAGATGATGAAACTGAGGTCAAAGAGATTAAGAAACTTGTCTATAATCATGCATTCAGTAAGTTGTTGAGCCAAGATTTCAAACCAAGTCTGTCTAGGCCCAGAAAACCACTCTGCCAACAGGAGAAATAACTGGATAAGCCACATGATCATAATGATCAAAAGAGGTGTGTGTGTGTTTCAGGATGGGAAATATGAGCTGAGGAAAAGAGGCACTGAAGTGGAAAATATTTAAAATATTTAGGGGCAAGCCTTGTGGCAGAGTGGTTATGTTTGCGCGCTCTGCTCGGTGGCCCAGGGTTTTGCCGGTTCGAATCCTGGGTGTGGACATGGCACCACTCATCAAGCCATGCTGAGGCAGCATCCCACATGCCACAACTAGAATCGACCCACAACTAAAAATACACAACTATGTACCGGGGGGCTTTGGGGAGAAAAAGGGAAAATAAAATCTTTTAAAAAAAAATTTAATTTTTAAAAAATATTTGTGTGAGGGATTTAAACATTTGTGTGGCGGATTCCAGAGTTGGAAACAAAAAGAATCAGGAGCAGAGGAGAATGAGTCATTTTATAAGAAGATAAGGAATACTGTATCTTCTGAGACCATAAAAGAAAGATGTAGAGTGCTATGAAGACCAGAACTATAAGATTTTGCCATAAAATATTAGTATATATTTTAGCTCAACATGTAAAAATCTCAACTGAAGAAAATATACAGTCATGTACTGCTTAACGCCAGGGCTATGTTCTGAGAAATAAGTCTTTTGGCAGCTTCCTTATGTGAACATCAGAGTGCACTTACACAAACTTGGATGGTATAGCCTACTACACACCTAGGCTCTACGGCACAATCTTATGGGACCATTGTCACATATGCCATCCCTCATTGACCAAAATGTCATTATGTGGCGCATGACTGCATGTGTAAGATCATTTGAAAGACGTGTTTCATTTAGTCTTCCAGATTTCAGTTTTTAATCTTTAGCCAAGACAGACTTTAAAAAAACTGAGTTTAATATTACAAGAATTTCAGAATTATTTTGAAATTTCTTTTTGACCTAGGTACCAATGAACGGCTTTTTCTTTCCTTAATTATAAGCTTTGCATAAACAGTGCAAATTATGGAAACTTCTGTGTCCCAGTTTGCTTCTGCTTCTCCAGAGCATATTCAAATTTGAACTCAACTTTAATAATTCTGTATGGATCTCTTTCTGCACAGCCATATCTGAAATTTCAACTGGTTCTGATCTTCTATCTGCGTTTTTCCTCACCTTAATTTTCATTGATTTAGTTTTCCAACTTACTGGTAGGTTAAGGTAACCCACTGCAACTGCATTGCAAAATAATGCAGCAACAAATAAATGCTTAAAACGTACAAGAGACCTGGTCATATCCTCTTCTTCCTTGAAAAGGGCAGAGTCCTGAGAACGCCAAGCTGAGGGAAGAGAAATAAATCAGATTTACTTCAAAGCTCCAGACAAAGGAAATCTTCAGTACCAGGTGGGTATAATATCTCCTATAATGTTCCTCAGAGCACTGAGAAATGTTAACTACCACCAGGCTATAAAGACACTGAAATGTACATGGATAACTAATTTAATCATAGAGAGTCCAACGGCAATTTCTGGAGGGCTAAATATAGGGTGTCCAATGAATCTACTGACGATATAGTATTTCCTAAAGAACCTGCTATTTTATTCTTAATAGAAAATTTATCTTAAGTACATAGTAATAAATACTACAAAGATTTAAGGATTAAATCATTTATAAAGCACTGTAAAAATTTGAAAAAAACTTTAATCAGAGACAAGTTATAGGCATTGTGGAACATTCAAATGACAGAATGAAATGCAGGTATGACTCTAATGACATTTTTAAATAACTTAATTGATTTATTTTTTACCCTAAAAAACTCAGGGCCTTTAGGTGAAAAATGGAAGACTGAATACTTGCATTTATTTCTGTTCTCTCCCAAACCCAACCAAAATGAAAGGAACAAAGGAAGTTGAATCTCACAAGGTCAAAGAATATAGAAGACAAGAGATGTCTTGTCAGCAGATGAGAGATGTCAACAAAATTTTAGAAGCTAGAGAGCAGACAGATGACTGGTATTCTAACTTAACTAGAGAAAGCTGAACCTTAAGTGAGGGTGAGGGGAGGGTGGGGAAACCATGGCAGAACCCTTTACAAGCTCAGGAATGGGGGCCGGCTCAGTAGCGCAGTGGTTAAGTTTGCACATTCCGCTTCGGCAGCCTGGGGTTCGCCGGTTTGGATCCCAGGGGTGGACATGGCACCACATGGCAAAGCCATGCTGTGGCAGGTGTCCCACATATAAAGTAGAGGAAGATGGGCACGGATGTTAGCTCAGGGACAATCTTCCTCAGCAAAAAGAGAAGGATTGGCAGCAGATGTTAGCTCAGGGCTGATCTTCCTCAAGAAAAAGCTCAGGAATGGGGGCACGAGCTACTTCTGCAGGCAGGAGTTTGGGGTGGGGCTGAAAAACGGAAATGAATATGGAGTTGAAGCAATGTATAGAAAATAAAAGAATTAAGTGAAAGTTGTCATATTGTAAGATGAGGTCGTGTGTCCCTGTGTTGTGTCCAGTGCTTCCCCACCTTTCTTCCTTTGTTTGCCTCCTCAAAGCAGGAGTTCTGGCTTATATTCCTCAAGCAAAATCTAGGACTTCTTGCTGGGAAAATTGACTAGCTCAAAAGAAAATGGATACAGATCCTGACATATGGTCAACCTTCAACCTCTAATAAAACACCATATTAGAAAGAAGGGCAAGGAGAAGGGGGGGAGGGTGAGGTGAGGGCAACAAGGAAGGGGTTAGGTAGAAAACAGACATAAATCCTTATCTCCAATGTCAAATGTCAGTAGGAAATGTCTAAGCCTGAGAAATCAAGCATTAGCAGTATGAAGACGTTATTCATAAAGGTGGAGCTGAATACTGGAATATCCAAAAAAAAATGTTCAAAGGTTGCCTCTGGAAAGTGGGAACAGGGGATGGGTAAGGATGGAATAGGAAACTTTTGTTTATGGTTATAATATTTAACAGCACTTTCTAAAATGTATTTAAGAAAAACAGAAATGACATTTAAAACATTTATTTTTAAAGAATCAAATAGTCAGGTGAATACAAATGTCTACCCAACACAGTCAATAACACCCATGTGAACTTTCTTGGTAGGAGTACTGAGTTTTCTAACTCTTTTTACTCTGTCCCTGAACGTACAGCCTTCCTCTCCTAAACTCTGCTGATCTCTGAACCACCTCACCTCTCCTTCCCATCATCTGGCTCAAATGCTCCATTGCCACACAGCTACTGCTGATCTCTGAAGGTTGAGATGTCATTCAGGCCTCGCCCATTCTGAACAGAAGGGTAAAGAGAGACTGCAGCTCCAGCAATTCCCAGGCCCACTCTATCCCAGGACACTCCAGCCTCTGGAGGTCGTCTCAGGTCAGGAGATCTTCTTCCACGATAGATACCTGCTCTTCAATCTTCTTTCTACTCACATCACAGATCTGTCTTATCTTCGTGGAGCCAGGACCTGTGGGTTTACAATATAAATCCAATTTACCTAATGTCTTCTTACTGGACCCGTAACGGTAACTAGCCTCTAAGATGGCTCCCAATGATCACTGCCTTCAGCTTTTTCTACACCCCTCCCACACTGAATAGAGTTGACCTATATAACCAACAGGATACTGCAGGAATCACAATGTATGACTTCCAAGATTAGGTCATAAAACACATTGCGGCTTCTGTCTTGCACATTTTTGAATCACGCTCTTTGTGGGAAGCCACCCACCATGCCATGAAGACTCTCAACCAGCCCTAGGGAGAGGCTCCTGTCAGCAGCCAACAATAACTTGCCAGCCATCTTGGAAGCAAATCCTCCAGCTCCAGTCTAGCCTTCTAATGACTGCAGCCCTGCAGACACCTTGACTGCAACTTCATGAAATATCCAAGCCAGAATACCCAGCTAAGTCACTCTCCACTCCCCAAAGAAACCATGAGATAATGTTTATTGTTGTTTAAGCCACCAAATTTTGAGGTAATTTGTTACATAATAATAGATAACTAATCAGTCCTGAACAATTAGCTTCCTTGCTTGTAATTCACATTCCCTGGAGTCACTGACCAGAGATGCTGGATGCAGAGACAGCAGGAGTCTGGAGGAAAACTCAAAGACTCAGCAACCTAGGTTAAACCTAGTGCTCAACAGAGACACCAAGAGTCCAGAAACAAAGTGAATATAATAGTGACATTCACATAACATTTGCTCCTCAAATATCTTCTGTCAGCATAAAGGTATAGGCCTGATGCCATGACAGACATAAAATTGAGTCAAAAAACACTCAGATTTGCAGCAAACCCAGATTTGGAGTTAAAAAGAGATGCAGCTACTCCATTTCCTATCCATCTTAGCAAGTGAGGTAAAAGAGAGTTGCAATTTAGAATTTCCATACTCTTCATTTGAAATGAAAATTATACTCATGTTACGTTATTGGATGAATAGATAAAATGGATATTAAGAAATATTAATTTATCATCTGCTATGAGTCTTTGCTAGGTAAAAGGGTAAAAAAAATGATACATAAGAGAGTAGACTAATCCTTGCTCTGTATGATAAAACAGAAAACATTCAATTATAATAAATTTTGAGAAGTGCTATGCTTGGGATATACTACTAATATCACTCACATGGTTTCTATTTTTTCCCCCAAAGCAATTATCACTAACAAATTACATACATAGTTGTCATACATATTGTCTGTCCACCCTCTCATTTAAACTCCATGAAAACAGGGATTTATTTTTGTCTGTTTCTGTCGTTGATAGTAGACGTCAAAAAAATGTTGATAAAATGGTGTAGCTACTATGAAAAACAGTATGCTAGTCAAAAAAATCAAAAAGAGAATTACCATATGATACAGAAATTCCACTTCTGGGTATATATCCAAAAGAACCGAAATCAGGGACTCGAACAGATATTTGAACACCCACGTTTATAGCAGCATTATTTGCAATAGTCAAAAGGTGGAAACAACCCATGTCCACTGACCTGTGAATGGATAAACAAACTACAGTATATACACACAATGGAATATTATTCAGCCTGAAAAAGGAAAGAAATTCTGACACACGCTTTAACATGGATGAACCTTGGAGACATTATACTAAGTTAAATAAACCAGTCACAAAAGAACACATACTGTATGATCTGGCTTATATGAGGTACATAAAGTAGTCAAATTCATAGAAACAGAAAGTAGAACGGTGGTTGCCTGGGTGGCAGAGAGAAGGATCAGGGAGTTATTGTTTAATGGGTGAAGAGTTTCTGTTTTGCAAGGTGAAAAGAGTTCTATGGACATACGCATACATCTGTGATACCAATACCACAACCAAAGTACTAAACATACCCATCATCTCCAAAAATTTGCTTGTGTTCTTTGTGTTTTATGTTTTTTTGGTAAGAACACTTAACATGGTATCTATTCTCTTAACATATTTTAAAGTGCATAATACTATACTGTTAATATAGGTACTATGTCGTACAGATCTCTAGAACTTATTCATCTTGCATAACAAACTTTGTACCCACTGAAAAGCAATTTTCCATTTCCCTCTTTCTTCCAGCCCCTGGCAACCGCTATTTTATCCTCTGTTTCTTTGAGTCTATTTTAGATACTTCATATAAAAGGAATCATGTAGTATTTGTGCTGTGACTGGCTTATTTCACATAGCATAAGGTCCTCAAGGTTCATCCACGTTGTCACAAATGGCAAGATTCCCTTCTTTCTTAAGGCTGAATAATATTCCATTGTATGTGTGTACCACATTTTCTTTATTCATTCATCTGTTGATGGATAGATGTTTCCAATCTTGGCTACTGCAATGAACATAGGAGTGCAGATATTAATATGGTAAATTTCATGTTATGTGTTTGTTATCTGTATTTTACCACAATTTTAAAAAATACATATATAAGTTGAACAAATGAAATACTATTACTAATTTGGGGTATTGAAACTAGAAGAAAATAATATATCAAACAAGAATAACAGAAATGGGTGTGTAGTTTGGAGTTCAAGTGTTCTAAAGTCTTGTTTAAGTGCGGGTTTTGTTAAACATGCCCGTTAAAAATTCAACAATAAGAACAGAAACCAAAGCAGTGGAGAGAGAAAAGAGGCTAAGGTATACCTGCATAATAAATAGAAAATAAAACAAATTTATATGAGCAATCACAATAAATGTAAATGAATTAAACTCACCTATTAAAATAACAAACAGGATAAAAGGGGGAAAAAAGCCCAGCAATATGCTCTGTACAAGAGATGTACCTGAAGCATAAAGACACAAAGAGAAAGGGTTGGAAAATAAAATGCCTGGAAAATACTCACAATAACAAAACCTGAAAAGCAACACTATCAGACAAAAGAGAACGTAGACTAAAACACATTCACCAGAATAGAGGCATGCTTCTTAATGTGGTAGATTGGAATGTTGGTCTCAATTCTTCAGCCCCCTCTAACAGGATTATACATTCACACTTTTTGCCACGTTAACTCTGCCTCACTATCCAACGGTGGGTATGAGACAGGAACCAGCCTAACAAGACAGGACCATCTGCAAGGCCCCTGGCCTAACAAGCTAAGGCCCCTAACCAATTGGCAAGCTAGGAGAATCAGACAGAGGCCACCAAGATCTACATTCGGCAGCCTCTGGACTTTCTTGGGCTTCCACATGCACCCTAGAACTCAGGAGTCCACTGAAGGTGACCCTAGCCCCATTAGTATAGAAAAAAATCACACCCGGGGTAGAAAGCTAGCATGCTAATGATACATGCAACGCACGTGGTAGCATGTTGAACAACAGTGCAAGCAGAAGCACAACCCCACCTCTCCATGCCATGACAAGGCACTCCTCCCCAGCCTCTGCCTAACAAAAGCCCCACAATCCTGCTCCCGAATAAGCTGGTCACCTGCCCCTTTCCTTTCGCAACGGCTCCCTTGTGCCTCTCCTGTGCACAAGCTAATGAACTTTTACTTTTCTACTCCCATTTCTTGTCGATCTTGACTTCCATCCTGGGGGACAATAAGAACCCAATGTTCCGGTAACAGGTATAATTAACGTCAAGCTTAGCCATGTGGCTTGCTTTGGCTAATGTAATATTAGCATATTTGGGAGCAGAGGTTTTAAGGGTGTTTGTGAGATCTGTCTTGTGCTCCAGTGACCCACAATGAGAAGAACATATCCTAATAACCACAATTCTTTTAGCTAAAGCTGCAGAAAGAACACACGTGGAGATCTAAATCCATCCTGCAGCCCAGCCACTCAGCCAAGCGCAGCCTAGATAAGCTGAAGACAGAGAACCTGCAAACTGGCGAACATGAGAATAAATGCTTGCTGTTGTATGCCACCGAATTTAGGGGTGATTTGTTGGCAGCATCATTATCATGGCAACAGCTTACCAATGCACATAATAAAAGAGCAAGCCATAAGATGATGAGATAATGAATCTGGAAAGCATCACCAAGGAAAACTGAAAAGCAACAGAACACGTCAAGAACTTCTGGAGGGGAAAAGGCAGCAAAGGAGACTAAAAAGGAGTAGCCAATGGGGAAGGACGACCACTTGAAACCCAAGACAAATGTTTTTTCAAGCAGTTACCGGCTATGACAAAGGCTACACAAGCCAAATCACGTAAGAACCACCACACATATATCACAAACACCTCACCACAGACCTTTCATGACAATCACACAGACAACACCACACACGTCATCACAATCGCACACAACCACAAACATCACCATGACACACACATCCCATCACAATTACTCCATTGCACACACACACCATCACTCACACACATTAGCACAAGCACACACACAGGATCACAACCCCCCACACACTAACTCCCACCACACTTCCCTGTTCCAACAACCCCACCCACTCTCCAGGAGCGTACTCCCACCGCGAGCACTCCGCACGCACGGCCGCTACTCAGGACTCTCCCGGCCTCCTAAAAGGCCCCGCCCCGTCACGCGCGCGCCGGGATGCAGCCCAGACGGCTCCAGGCCCTTCCCTATACCCCGCTGCAAGTACGCGGCAGCGTCACCTGCCGGAAACGCCCGAATGCGCATCCAGCACGCAGTTTCTGGGAGGCTGGGTGACGGAGACCCGCAGGAAGGTCTGGGCGAGGCGCCGGCAACGCTGAACCATCCTCCGCGCCCGCCTCCCAACGGACGTGCCAGAGCACAACAGTTCCCAGAAGGCCTTGCGGCTGGACTCAACTTCCGGCCAAAATGTTCTGTTTCCTGCGTGACGGAGCGGGTGCGCCGGGTCCGCAGCGGAGGTTCAGCCGGAGCACGCCGGGCTTCTCTGCCTCGCAACTCTGAGACCCGGGAGGGCGCTGAGAGTTGCAGGAGCAGTAGTTTCAGGTGGGCCCAGGCCGGGCGCTGAGAGAGGTCGGCCGTGCGTCGCCTTCTGGACTACATTTCCCAGAGGCTCAGGCGGCCCGTCGCTCTTCTCGCAGGAACTCGAACGTTTCGTCACGCCTGGCGGGACCGTTAGATCCGTGAGGTGAGAACTCGTGGGCCCCTGGGGAACCGGCTCAACTCTGCAGGTTCCCGCCCCGGGAGACTCGAAAGGCCTAAGTTGAGGAGACCGGAGGCCGGTACGGACCTGGAACTTCGCGCCTGTGCGGGCGGAGCGGCATGAAGAGGGGAAGTTGTGGGATTGTCTAGGAGAGAGATCGTGACACTGAGACCTGTGTGCGGATGTAGGATGCCTGTCATTGTGGGGTTGTGACTGTGTGTTCCTGTGGTTGTATGTGATTGTGACCCTGCGGCACTGTGGGTGTAACTGTGTGTGTTCCGTGGTGAGTGTGTGATTGTGACTGTGTTACCGTATGTGGCTCTGTGTGGGGGTGTGTGGCATGCGTGTCCATTTAAGTATGACTCTGCTTAATGTATGTCGCATTGTGTGTGGGTATGGGCTCCTGTCACTGTGCGATTGTGACTCCAGAACTCTGTCCCTAGGAAACCCCTGTGACGTTTGGTCAGATTATAGCCGTGGACAGCAGTGACCTCATCTTTTCCCTGAGACACTGGGATTGGGCAGAATACCCCATTCTCCTCTGATCTCCATTCCCTGTGTGTGATGGGGGCTGACGGCTGACCTCTGACCTGACCAGTTTGAGCGACTAGAAAAACCTGGTGTCTCACAGTTACTTTCTCCTCTCCTGCTTCCACCCTTCTCCGGGCCAGACGCAGAAGAGAAGGAAAGAATGCATGATGAACTTCTACAATCAATGTCCAAGGTGTGTGTGGGGTTTCCTCTTTGCTGTCCTTCTTCTGAAAGTTAATGCTTAATAAAGATCGATCCCTATAGTTTCCCCATTGGAGAAAGGATAGTTGGGCCTGGTATTAAAGCCCAATACCTCCCATATACCTAATGTTTACTTATTTGGAAAATGCTCCACTTCCGTTTGCTGAGTTTTCTTCTTTTTAAATACAATATTTATTATGATTTTAAAATAAAAGCATGGTTATTTTAGAGGTTTCAAAAACACAGAATTACCAAGAAAAAAAAAATGTGACCACTCTAATTAACTAATGTTAATATTTTGCTGTATTTTCCAAAATCAAATTATACTTTATTTACCCTTTTATATCTTCCATTTTCACTGATAAGTGTCATTCTCCCGTGTCGTCAAATGGTTTTTGTAAAATACCATTTTTCAAAGGTACATATTATTTCTTTGTATGAATGAGGTATGGTTTATCCTTTTCTTTAGGTCAGTTGCATCAGACTGAAAGGTTTAAATATTTGTTTATTTATACAGACACACATATTTATACACACAGGTTTGAATTTGAATTTCCATGATTAATAATGAGATTAAACACCATATGTTTATTCCCTATTTGGGTTTCTTTTGTGACATGCCTGTTCAGATCTTTTACCTGTTTTGCTCTTGGATTATCTCTCTGGATTCATGGGAGTTCTTTATATAGTCTAGATATGGGTCCTTTATTGTTTATATTTTTCTATTTGGATTGTTTTATCACTTTTTTTTTAAGGTGGTTTTATGAATAGAAGTCCTCATTTTTTTAACAAAGTCAAATTTATCAATTTGTTTTTCCTTTCTGGTTGGTGCTTTTTGTATCTTATTTAAGAAATCATTCCTTGTCCCAAGGTTATGCAAATATTCTCCCATATATATGATTAAAGCTCTAAGTTTTGCGTTTCCCATTTATATATTTAATCCACCTCTTACTGGCTTTTCTGTATAGTGTAAAGTAGGGGTCAGGGTTGGTTTTTTTCTCCCTTATGAGTATCCAAATTTTCTCGGCACCATATATTAGAATGTCAATTGTGTTCCCACTAGTCCACAAATATATCCGGTGTCCGTATGTGCATGGGTATGTATATGAGCTGTTGGTTCTGTTCTGTTGATCTATGTGTATATCCCTGTGCCAGTATCACACAGTCTTGTTTATTCTAGCTCCTCTATCCTTTGAAGATAATTTGGCTTTTCTTCCTCTGGCATAAGACTTCCTCTCTCTGTTTTTGGTTTTGCATAATTTTCGTATAATGTGCCTGAGTGTGCATTTCTTTTTATTTATCTGCTTGGAATTTGTAGGGGTTTTTGAATTTAGCTACAAATAAATGTCTAATAAATAAATGTCTACTAATAAATGTCTTTTATTAGTTCAGGAAAATCCTCAGCCATCTTTAAAGATTGTTGCTGCCCCATTTTCTCTCTTCTCCTTCTCAGGCTCTAGTTACACATAGGTTGGTATTTCTCATTATTTCTTTTTTCATTTCTTAATCTTTTTGGTTTTTAGAGTTGACACTTAACAGCTCAAATCAAAGCAATATTAAGCAAAAGAACATTGCCTTGTTTCAGGAAGAGGCAGAGAGTGTGGCAGGTAGCTAGAGTTTTTGGGTTATTCTCCCAACTAGTAGTAAAAATAACTTTATTCATTTGTGTTTCAACACTTCTAATCTTGGGGAACTCACTAAATCATAAGGCTATCCATTTATCTTCTGATTCTCTTACCTGAAAGTTAGAGTGTATCAAGGGAGAGGACTTAGAATAGGGAGAGGGTTTTCTCAAGGTATAAATTTAGAACTGAGTGGGTCACTCTCAGTTTTTAAAATGTATGTGTTTGGTACAGAGGCAAAGAAAATAAGGATAAGAATCAGTCTCCCCAAATCTCTTCAGCTCAAGGCCTTTCTATCTGAATTTCTTTAGAAGAGGGCTGAGTCTTTGCAACCCCTTCTCCCGTGCAAAGCCGAAATAGAATATCTTGTTCCCCTCTGCTATCAGCCTGTAATTACTCTTACCATCTCTATAGTGAATATTTTTGCCCAATATTAATGGGAATAACTCTAGGGAGCTAGTATACTATAGTAGAAAATAAATTTTTAAAGGAATAAAATGAATTTTGTTCTCAGAAGCTAATGTAATGCTTCATCAGGAAATATCTGAAGCATTCCCAGTAAGATCAGAGAAAAGACAAGGATATACAACATTACCAATGTTATTTAACATTGTTCTGTAGGTATCAACTAAACTACATAGACAAGAGAAAAAAATTGTATTAAAAATTAGAGAAGAGTATGTAAGATTATAACTTTTTTTTTTTTTGATGAAAATTGGCCCTGGGCTAACATCTGTTGCCAGTCTTCCTCTTTCTGCTTGAGGAAGATTGTTGCTGAGCTAACATCCATGCCAATCTTCCTCTGTTTTGTATGTGGGATGCCACCACAGTATGGCTTTATGAGCAGTGTGGAGGTTCTTGCCTGGAATCCAAACTTCGAACTCCGGGCTGCCAAAGCAGAGCATGTGAACTTAACTGCTATGCTAGCAGGCTGGCCCCAGGTTATCACTTTTTGCAGGTGAAAACCAAATTGACTTATAACTAGCACTTTGAAATAAGCAGGACTCCATAGAAAGCAAGCAAAAGAAAGTATCTTCCCCATAATTTCCACTCTCAACTCTTTATGGGCTAATTTTTTTGTTGCCCTGGATAAAAATTTGTGCAGTCCTTATAATTGTTTTGATCACTCTTTGGTATCCTTTGGTTGTTTTCAGTCACCGAATCAGTCTCATTTTGCTGATTACAGCCTCTAGTTGAGTGTAGTAATATGTAAGTTTCATTTTAAGCCTTTTCTCTGAGCTGAGGCTTAAGTATATTGGAAGATTTTTTTTAAAGTCCATGACATTTTTTCCTCTCTTGGGGCTTAAAGGGAAGATGGAAAGGGGGAAGGAACTCGCATTTATGCAGACTTTACTACGGTCAGGCATTGAGCTGCATGCTTGCTATTTCTTCTCAGAGGAAAAGTTCACTCTGTTTGCACATTCCTGGATGTATCCCTCTGTGCATGGGAGATGTGTCTTCTACTGAGGTAGTAGGATTCCTGCCCCTTCAATTTGCTTAACAGTCTTTGTCCTTTTCTTTAGAGCCCTCTACCGTCTCCTCTACTACCATCTTTTTCTTCTCTCCTTCCATTGTGAAAGCATGTTTGTTGTTTCAGGGGTCAATGATGTTCAGGGATGTGTCTGTAAACTTCTCTCAGGAGGAATGGGAATGCCTGGACTCTGGTCAGATGAATTTATACAAAGAAGTGATGTTGGAGAATTTCAGCAACCTGGTTTCAGTTGGTAAGGATAACTATCTCCCAAAATTTGGAGTCTGCCCTCGGGAATGTCTCCTTTCTCCATTGTGAATTATTCTTTTCAAGTAACCAGCTAAATTTCTGCTCCCTGTTCCCCAAGGAATGGTTTGAGTTGGAATGGAATGGAAGAGTTGGAAATGGGCAGCTCCAGTGGGCTTCAGCTGAAGCTTCATCTTCCTCTGGTCCTTCCTGTAGTGGCATCTCTTGATCACCAAGGGACTGGATCTGATATCTGGGACACCAACAGCATAACCATGTCCCATGTCTTTTCTTGTGATCAGGACTTTCCAATTCTAAGCCAGCTGTGATCTCCTTATTGGAACAAGGAAAAGAGCCCTGGATGGTTGACAGAGAGCTGACTAGAGGCCTTTGTTCAGGTAAGTGAGAGATGATAGGGCAGGAGCAGAACCCTAGGAGATACTATCTGTAGGATGTTATCAGGAAACTCCCCTCAAAGACCTAAGGCCTCTTCCATAGGAGCTATCTTGCTTTTCTTTTCTCTTTACTTTCTTCCCATTCCAGTGTGGCAAGTACCTTCCTTCTTCATTTCCAAGACAAGTTATTCTACCTACATTTTAGATTTCATTCCTTCTTCATAGGATTTGCTGCATTTAGACTTGTATAACGGTAGATATTCACACCCTAAGAAGCACATACGTTTGTGTATATTTGTCTCTGTGTTGGCTTTTATTTTATCTTCTTTCCAATTATTTATTAACTTTGTTGACCATTTTTACTTTTTAAAAAATTCTTTACTTTTTAAAAAACTCTGTCCCTTCCCAATCACTAGCCGCCTTGTCCTCTCTCAAAATAAACACCATCCTGACTTCTAACACCATGGATTAATTTTGCCTGTTTTTGAGCTTTATGTGAATCGAGTCATACAGTGTTTATTCTTTTGCCTTGTTTTTTTTTTTTTTTTGCTCAACTTTATGTTTATCAGATACATCTATGATATTGCATATAGCTGATGTTGGTTCATTCTTGTTGCTATGTTGTATTCCATTCTATGAATATATTTTATATTATGTATTGTATGTTGTTGTTATAAATTATGTATCCTTTCTACTATTGACAGTTGGGTTGTTTTCCAGTTTTTAGCTATTATATGTAATACTGCTGTGAACATTTTTGTACATACCTTTTGGTACATATATATATATACACCTTTCTTTTGGGCATATAGCTAGGAGTGGAATTACTAGGTAATAGGATATGTGTATGTTCAACTTTAATAGATAATGCCAGTTTTTCAAAGTGGTTATACCAATTTATACTTCCACCAGCAGCATGAAAGTTGCCATTGTTCTGCATTCTTGCCAATTCTTGATATTGTTAGACCTTTTAATTTTAGCCATTCTGGGTGTGTGTATGTGTGTGTTTTGTGACCTGCCTGTTTGTTTCTTGGCTAAATTCATTGGGTTGTCTGTCTTTTTCTTAGTGATTTGAAGGAGTTCTTTATATATTCCATATATGAACTCCTTGTAAATATCTTCTACCACTCTGTAGCTTACTTTTTTATTAATGTTGGCTTTTGATGTTATTAATTTTAATGTAGTCAACCTTATCTATCTTTTCCTTTATAGTTGTAGCTTTTTTGTGTCCTGTGTAGGAATCATTGCCTACCCCAAAGTCATGAAGATATTTTCTGCATTATATTCTAGTAGCTTTATTGTTTTACCTGTTACATTTAGATCTACAGTTCCTTGGAGTCGATATTTGTGTATAGTGTGAGATATGGGGTCAAATTTCATTTGTTTCCATGTGAACTTCCAGTTGACCAACAATGTTTATTGAAAAGTCTATCTTTTTTCCATTCTTTGTAAGGCTACCTTTGTCATAAATCATGTGTTCCTATATCTTTGAGTCTGTCTCTGGACTTTATTATGTTCCATTGGCTTATTTGTCTACCCTCATCCCAATACCACACTATAATAATACTGTAGCATGTAATAAGTTTTGTTATCTGGTAGAGCAAGTTCTCCTTGCTTCTTCTCTTCATCTTTTGCATTTTCATATAAAGTTTAGAATCAGCTTATTAATATTCACAATGCAAAAAATAGCTGTTGACATTTTTATTGAGGTTAAAATGAATTTATGCATCATTTTCTGGAGAATTAACATTTTAAAATAGCTACATGTCTTTTATAGCTACACCATCTTTTTCACATTTTGGCGCAGCTGGCTTAAGGCAAAACTATTATTTTTTTGATAAAAACATTTCCCATTACATCTCTCCTAACTTATTCCCAGATGGTCTCAATGACCCATATTAATTATAATTTTTAACCACAGAAAAATATGGGAGGTACGTAATTGAGAACTGTCATACATAAATGTTTTTAACAGACTAGAAACATCCTTAGCTCATGTGATACCAATCCCCACAGCCAGCTACATCCCTTTTAAGCCCTTGTAAAAAGGACAAAAATGGATGTGTTTGTTTACATTACCCAGAGGTGTAGCCACTCTCTGACATAAAAAATAATAGTTATACATATTAAATAATAATGGTATATGTTTTAAAACTATCCTTGGGGACCATTGTTTTAATATTTTATCTTAGAAATCTTTCAGCTTTCCAAAGGTTATCCATTGATTTTCCTTATTTAATGAGCAAGATCTTAAGTTAACTAAGAATCTTGGGTATTATATTTAAGCTGACACGCTACAGAGGAACACAATTACTTTTGATATCAAAAAGTTTGAAAGGATTATAATTCAATTTAGTTTAACACATAATTTTACAGTTTTTATAATCTTAAATGTTATACTTTACACTGGTAAAGTCAAGAGGAAGATAGCTATTTTAAAACCAAAAGTAAATCAGTCTGATTTGTCTAAAGATTCACCTCAAACCCTTGAAACTTGGATTCTTTTTTTTTTACACAAAGATAATTATTTAAGACCTGCAGAATCCTAGTGTATAACCCCAATACCTATTCTACCTCACTGGTCTGCCTTGTTCTCCTGCACTCTGGTTGTCAGCACCCTCCATCACTTCTTGCACAGGAGGATTGGAATACTGTGGTTGACGCCCACAGGGACTCCGCATGTAGTAAGATGGGAGCCGTTGTCGCCTGTGGTAGGGCCGGCGCTGTTGGGCCTGACCTTTGAGAGCACTCTCCGATCCCTCGTTCTTTTCTCCACTCTCACTCTTCTGGTAATTCTGCTGGCAGTTGCGTGGAGGATCCCTGCCGCGTGGATAGCATCTGTAATGGTTACAGTCTGCTGTGTATTTACTTCCTTGCACTGGAACTCCACCAGGACCTGTAACATTTGCTGCCTCCGCACCCTTTTCTCCTTCACCAACATCAAACTCCACAGTCTCTCTGTCTCCTACACTGTGAAGGTACTTCCTGGGATGATTCTTCTTCATGGCAGTCTGGTACACAAATACGTCTTCCTTGGTGTCATTCCTGTTGATGAAACCAGATCCATTTCTTACCTTGAACCATTTTACTGTTACCAAAACCTTCGTTGGCATGACCTTCTGGTTCCCACCGGCAGGCGCTACGGGTGTGAGGCCGCCCAGACCGCCGCCCCCCCTGCACTGCCGTCCGTGGTGCCGGGCTTGGTGTCAGCAGCGGTGAGGGTAGGGTGGGGGGCGGGCAGCGGGCGGCTGCTGGCTCTCGGCCTCGCTGCTCACGGTTGCAGTGATGGTGACTGGGGCCGGCTGCGGCTCCTCCCGGGGTATGATGGTGACCAGGCCAGCGGCGGGGGCGGGGCTGCTCAGGGCTTTCTTGCGTCTGCCCTCCGCTCCCACTACCGCTGGAACTCGAAACTTGGATTCTTAAATTTGTTTTTTAATTTCTTTTTTTGAGCTAGCTCTTCTTTTGAAGTTTGTGAGGTTTTGTTTTTTTGGTGAGGCAAGATTATTTTTTAAGACTAACACATTCAAAATATTAGAAATTTTCTACGCCTGTTTTTGTACTACAACGATAGTGTTTAATAGCCTGCAGAGACAAAGATATTTACTGTCTGGTCTTTTACAGAAAAGTTGGCAAACCCCTGGTCTCTATGAACCAATCAGAGTAGAGCTCTTTTAATTTTTTTTCCTAAAAACAACTTTATTGAAATATAATTCACGTACCATACAGTTCACCCATTTAAAGTGTACAATTCACTGATTTTTAGTATATTCATAGTTGTACAGCCATCACTGTACTCAGTTTTAGAACATTTTCATCACCTCAAAAAAAGCCCTGTACCCTTTAGCTATCACCTCCAGCCACCACTCCCCTACCCCTCTCCTGCCCTAGGCAACCACTAATCTACTTTCTGTGTCTCTACGGATTTGCCCCTTGTAGACATTTCATATGAATGGGATTATACAATATGTGGTCTTTTGTGACAGCCCTCATTCACTTAGCAAAATGTGAAAACCTTGGAAAAAGTTCATCCATGTTGTAGTCTGTATCAGTATTTCATTCCTTTTTATTGGCAAATAATATTGCATTAAATGGATTTGCCACATGTTATTTATCCATTCATCTGTTGATGGACATTTGGGTTCCCACTTTTTGACTATTATAAATAATGCGGCTGTGAACATTTGTGTGTAAGTTTTTGTGTGGACCTATTTTTCCGTTCTCTCAGATTTATACCTAGGAATGGAATTGCCAGGTTATATGGTAACTCAGTTTAACTTTTTGAAGAACTGCCAAACTGTTTTCTAAGTAGCTGCACCATTTTACATACCATCATCAGTTTCTCCAGATCCTCACCAGTACTTGTTTAATGTCTTTATTATTATAGCCATCATAGTAGGTTTGAAGGATATCTCATTGTGGTTTTGCATTTCCCTAATGACTAATGATGCTGGCCGTCTTTTCATGTGCTTATTGGCCTTTTGCATATCTTCTTTGAAAAATATCTATTCAAGTTCTTCATCCACTTTTTAATTGGGTTTTTTCTCTTTTTATTGAGTTGTAAGAGTTATTTTTATATCCTAGATACAAGTCTCTTATCAGCTATATGATTTGCAAGTATTTTCTTCCATTTAGTGGGTTTTCACTTTCTTGATTGTAGCCTTTGAGGCACAAAAGTTTTTAATTTTCATGAAACCCAATTTATCTATTTTTCTTTGGTTGCTAGTGCTTTTGGTGTGAACTCCTTTAATTTAAGAGCCTTCACAATTAAGTTTATTAACACTCTGGGAATAGGGAGATGTTTTACATTCACCTATTGATAGGTGAAAATTTTCTCAGTTGTAGACAGAGAGCTCTCAACTTCAGTTCTACAATTGATGGTAAGACAGAATAAGCAGAGAACTAAAGAACGCCAGTGCAGATCTTTGACATCTTTTTTCCTTTCCAATAGACAAGATATTACAAACAAACAGATTCACAAGAAAGATAACAATCCAGATTCTCAGTTGTCTTACTTAAGAGAGAATGGATCCCCAGATAACTGGAACAGATTTCCATCATCCCTACAGAAATCACATAAAATCAGATTCCTAATCCTTATAATTTACCAGCCTTGCACAAACCGAAACCAAAACTAAACCCCAAAACAAAACCCAAAACACAGTGGAGAGGGGGTGGTGGAGAGAAACAGGGTGAATGAAAGTAGGGTTTTATTATTGCTAGGGATCTACGGAAGCAGCCAAGAAAAGAAGACATGCTTAAATAGCCTGTGAGCTACACTTCTCAAGTCACACAGTGTAATAGACTCCTGCAGGTGAGTCCATTTGGACATCTCAGTGGGACCTTCAGAACTACCACAGCATAATGTTTTCAAAACTTCTCAAAAGTTAAACATGACTCCTATAAATGTATGATAGGCATGTTTGAAAGATTTATATAACTCCTTAATGAGAGAACCAGAGGAATGGTAAAGCTGGTACAAATTATCTAGTAGAGATTGAGTTCATATTGTCCCCCAAAGAAGGAATGACATAGTAAGTTGGATACAAAAACTAGTTACTGTCTCACTGGATAATAAGACCCTTCAGGTTTCATCCTTTCTTTTATCGTATCTTTTCCACCAGAAAACAACTTCTCAGTCTTTTTGAATTTAACGTTTAACTTTAACAGAGCCCAGGCCCTAATGAGTAGTAAATAGTAAGGGAAATAGAGGTGCATTTCCCCAGAGAATTAAATAATCCTTGAATGGACCTGTTAGATGATACACTGGTATGACATTGAAAAGACATGCAGTATTAATTTTGCATTATTTTCAATTCTAGATAATTTACCTTAACAGGGAAATACAATCACACATCACTTAAAGACAGGGATACATTCTGAGAAATGCCCCTTAGATGATTTTGTCGTTGTGTGAACATCATCGAGTGTACTTACACAAACCTAGATGGTGTAGCCTGCTACATATCTACACTATCTGGTGCTAATCTTACAGGACCACCATTGTATATGCTGTCTATCGTTGACCAGAACATCATCATATGGCATGTGACTGTATGCCCAAAAGTGGGACATGTATCTGTTTAACTGAGTAGTAGCAGATGGCTCTAGAGAATGGTAGCACTGGTCTATACCTCCACCAGCCATGCGTAAGAGTTTCTATGTCCCCGCTCACACTTATCCAGCTTTCTACTTTCCCATGTCTAATAAGTGAAGAGTGATGTTTCATTGTTGCTTTCATTTGCATTTCTAATTATTAGTAAGTATGAATAGCTAATATGCTTATTAGCTTTTTGGGCTTGTTAATAACCTTTATCAGTATTTTTATTGGGGTCACTAACTTCTTCCTTTTAATTTGCAAGTATCTTCTCCTAGTCTACTGTGCATTAAATTTATCTGTGGTGTTTAACAGAAATCCTTAATTTTTGATGTGTTTTCAATTCATGTTTTTCCTTTATGGTTTCTACTTTTGGAGTTTTATGTAAGTTATCTTTCCTTTTCCATTTTTCACAAAGATTTTCTCCTATGTTTCCTTTTAAAATTATGGCTTTACCATTCACATTATGTATTTAATCCATTTAGGTGATGTAAGGCAGGGATCCAGGACTATTTTCCCCCCATAAATTGAACCATTTTCCCCTCTACCATCCATTAAAGAATTTGAGATTTCTTCATTGATTTCTGGTGCCATCTTTATTAGATAATAAATTCTAATATATAAGTCTATCTCAGCGCTGTATTTTCCTCTTCTAAGGTAATGCCAGTTCTAGAGTGTCTTCATTTTTGTGGCTTGTATTTTTTAGTATCTGAAAGAGCAACCCTCCTTTGCTCTTGGTTTTCATAGCCAAGATTTACTTAGCCTCCAGTGTAGTTTTACTTTTACTTTTCCATATGAAATTTTAGAATAAATTTGCGTCATTAAAATAATCCAACTAGACTTTTGATTCAGATTACTTTGAATTCCTAGAGAAATTTCGAGAGAATTGACATCTTATAATATTCAGTTGTCCCGTTCAGAAGCATAAAATGTTTCTTGATTCTTTCAGGTGATTTTAATCTATTTTATTAATGTTAAAAATTATTCTCCATAGCAAGTTTATTATTCTTAGTTCAGTTGCTTTCTAGATTTTTTTTTTCTTCTTCTTCTTCTCCCCAAAACCCCTCAGTACATAGTTGTATGTTCTAGCTGTGAGTGCCTCTGGCTGTGCTATGTGGGACGCCGCCTCAGCATGGCCTGACAGAGCGGTGCCATGTCCGCGCCCAGGATCCGAACTGGCGAAACCCTGGGCTGCCAAAGCAGAGCACGTGAACTTAACCACTTGGCCACAGGGCCAGCCGCATGTAGATTTTTTTAAATAGATTTTGTTGCTATTGTGAGCATCTATAATTTTCTAGTTGGTATTATTGGTGCAGAGAAATACTATTAACTTTTTAACACATAAAGAGGAGCTTAATCTTGTTCATTATCAGGGAAATGTAAATTAAAACTGCAGTAGGATACCATTATGACACCAGCAACATGGGCAAAAATTTAAGTCTGACGTTAGTAAAATAGGTAAGAATGTGGAGCAGTATGCACCCTCATAAGCTGCTGGTGGGTTATAAATTCATACAACTACTTTTTTGGTGTTTTTTTCTTTCTTTTTAAAAATTTTATTGTGGAATAACATTTAACATGGGATCTACCCTCTTAACAGGTTTGTAAGTGTGTAAAGCAGTATTGTTAACTATAGACACACTATTGTATAGCAGATCTCTAGAACTTATTCACTTTGCATAACTGAAGCTTTATGCCTCTTGATTAGTGGCTGCACATGTCCCCTTCACCCCAGCCCCTGGCAGCCACCATTCTACTCTTTGTTTTTATGAGTTTTACCCTTTTAAATACCTCATATTAGTGAAATTATGCAGTATATGTCCTTCCATGACTGGCTTATTTCACTTAGCATAATGTATTCAAGGTTCATCCATGTTGTCAAATGTTGCAAGATTTCCTTCTTTTCTAAGGCTGAATAATATTCTATTGTATGTATATACCACATTTTATTTATCCATTCATCCATCTATGGATTTAGGTGGTTTTCACATCTTGGCTATTGTGAATAGTGCTGTGATTAACACAGGAGTGCTAATATTTCTGCAAGATCATGATTTCAATTCTTTTGGATAAATACCTAGAAGTAGGATTGATGAATCAGATAATAGTTCTATTTTTAATTTTTTGAGAAACCTCCATACTGTTTTCCATAGGAGCTGTACCATTTTCCATTCTCACCAATAGTATACAAGGGTTCCAATTTCTTAACATCCTCACCAATACTTTTTTTTTTTTTTGATAATAGGCCTATAACAGTGATAGGTGATGTCTCATCATGGTTTTGATTTGCATTTCCCTAGTGATTAGTGATATTGAGCATATTTTCATATACCTCTTGGCTCTTTGTATGTCTTCTTTAGAGAAATGTCTGTTTAACACCATAACCCATGTTTTAATTGGGTTATTAGTTTTTTTGCTTATATATTTAGAAATTAACCCCTTATCAGATATTTGGATGGCAAATATTTTCCCCCATTCTATAGGTTGCCTTTTCACTCTGTTAATTGTCTCCTTTGCTGTGTGGGAGCTCTTTTTGTTTTGTTTTGCTGAAGAAGATTTGCCCTGAGCTTGTATCTGTTGCCAGTCTTCCTCTATGTTGTATGTGAGCCACCATCACAGCATAGCCAGTGACGAGTGGCGTAGGTCCATACCCAGGAACCAAACCCAGGCCACCAAAGTGAGGCACGCTGAACTTAACCACTTGGCCATGGGGCTGGTTCCTAAATTTGTTTTTTAGTTCTAACAGCTTTAATGTGGAATCTTTAGGGTTTTCTGTATATAAGATGTCATTTGCAAACAGAGACAGTTTTACTTCTTCCTTTCTGGTTTGGAAGCTTTTTACGTCTTTTTCTTGCCAAATTGCTTCATTACCACGTTTAATAGACGTGGCGAGAGTGGGCATCTTTGCCTTTATGATCTTAGTGGAAAAGTTTTTGGTTTTTCACCAGTAAGTATGGTATTAGCTGTGAATTTTCATATATGGCCTTTATTATGTTGAGGTAATTTCCCTCTAAGTTTGTCGAGAGTTTTTATCATAAAAAGTTGTTGAATTTTATCAGTACTTTTTCTGCGTCTATTCAGATGACTGTGTAATTTTTATCCTTCATTCTGTTAAGGTGGTGAATCACATTAATTGATTTTTATATGTTGAACCATTTTTGCGTCCCAGGAATAAGTTCCACTTGGTCATGGTGTATGATCCTTTTAATGTGCTGTTGAATTTGGTTTACTAGTATTTTGTTGAGAAGTTTTGCATCTATATTCATCAGGGTATTGGCCATTTAAATGTTTGGTAGAATTCACCGGTGAAGCCTTCTGATCCTGGGCTTTTCTTTGTTGGGAGGTTTTTGATTACTGGTTCAATCTTCTTAGCAGTCATAGGTCTGTTCAGACTTTCTATTTCTTCATGATTAAGTCTTGATAGGTTGTATGTTTGTAGGAATATATCCATTTCTTCCAGTTTATCCAGTTTCTTGGTGTATTTGTTCATAGGAGTCTCTTACCCTTTTTATTTCTGTGACATCAGTTGTAATGTTGCCTTTATTTTTTATTTTATTTATTTGAGTCTCCTCTCTTTTTTTTCTTAGGCTGGCTAAAAGTTTGTCAATTTTATTTATCTTTTCAAAACCAACTATTAGTTTTGTTGATCTTTTCTGTTGTTTTTCTATTCTCTCTTTCATTTTTCTCTGCTCTCTTTATTTTTTCCTTCCTTCTGCTAATTTGGGTTTAGTTTGTTCCTTGAGGTGTAAAGTTAGGTTGTATATTTGAGATCTTTCTTCTTTTTTAATGTAGGAACTATAAACTTCCCTCTTCATATTGCTTTTTCTACATCCCATAAATTCTGATAGGTTGTGTTTTTGTTTGTCTCAAGATATTTTCTAATTTCTCTATTCCTATTGAGTAGAATGCTCTGTATATGTCATTAGGTCCACTTGATCTATAGTATTCAAGTCACTGTTTCTTTGTTGATTTTCTGTCTGATTGTTCTATTATTGAAAGTAAGCTATTCAAGTTTTCTACTATTATTGTATTTTTGTCTCTGTCTCCCTTTTGTCAGTTTGCTTTACATCTTAGGTGTTCTGCATTGTTCTCCTGAGATCATTGAGCATATTTACACTAGTTTTTAAAATTCTATCAGGTAATTCCTATACCTGTGTTTCTTTAGGGTCGTTTTCTGTAGCTTTATTTTGTTCCTTTGTTTGAATTGTGTTTCCTTGTTTCTTCATTTTCCTTGACTCTTTCTATTGGTATCTACACATTAGAAAAAACCCCCACCTGTCCCATTCGTCATGGATTGGCCTCATCTGGAGAAGACCCTTCACCAGTCAGAGCTTCTGTGAGCCTCTCAAACCATCGTGCTAGTCCAAACCACTGTTTTTGTTCTTAGTGGCCCCCAGGCGTGTAGAGTATGCCAGGTCCCATCAGCACCCCAAGGCAAGCACCAATCCCTCAAGTAGCTCCAGGAGAAATTAGAATGTTGCATGTGTCATCCAGCTCTTTCCCTCCCAAGGAGAAGGTGGGAGCTGGTGGTTTTTGCCTGCTCGCTCTGCTGTGGGCTGGCGGGTGGAGCTATGGCAAGTGTTTGCGTGAAAGTTCAAATCACCTTCTTTGTTCTCAGTGGCCCCCAAGTGTCTAGAATATGCCAGGTCCCATCAGCACTCCAATACAGAAGCCAGTCCCTCGGTCAATCCCTGGAAAAGTTGGAACATTTGATGCAAAGTCCACTCTTTCCCTCCCTTGGAAGAAGCTAGGAGCTGGAGTTTTGCTCCTACTTGCTCTGCATTAAACTGGGGGAGGAGCTGTGGTGAGTGTCCACGTGCTACTTCAAACCAGTGCCTTTGCTCTCTGTAGCCCCCAGGGGCATACCATATGCCAGGTCCAGTCTACGTTCTGAGACAGGTGAGACAAGCCTGTCTTTGGGGTGGCTTGCGGAGAAGAACACTGGATGTGCAGTCTAACTCTTTCTGTCCTCAGGGAGAAGCTGGAAGCTGGAGGTTTCCTCCCAGTCCAATGACATTATGCCAGACGTGAGGGTTATGGTGAGAGGGTGTCTCTAGTTTTCCTACCAGTTTTGATGTGGCTGGTTTCACACTTGCCCAGAAAGCAGGAGCCTCTCAGCTGGTTTCTAGATTTCTCACAAAGGGAATTGATCCATGTATTGCTGTTGAATTGATGTGTGTGTGGGTGGAAGGAGAGTCTAGAGCTTCCTATTCTACCATCCTGCTGATGTTAATGGAAATACTATTAATTTTTGTAAGTTGGTCTTGTATCCAACAACTTTACTGAACTTAAAGTTTTTTATTCTCTTGGTTTTTCTAGTTAGATCATCATATTATCTATATGTTATTAGAATTATCTCTTTCCTTCCAGTTCTTATACTTGTTATTTCCTTGTTTATAATGGTAGCTAGGACTGTCTCAGTTGGTAACAGTGGTAGTGGGCATCCATTTCTTTTTTCCCCTTGTTATAGGGAGCATATCTAAAGTTTCTTCATTTACATATAATATTTGCCAAAGTTATGATAAATTTTACCAAGTTACATATGTTACCTTGCTATGCTAGTTTGCTAAGAGTTACTGTAAATAGATGTTGCCCACATCATACAACTTTTCTGAATCTGTCAGGATAATCATGGCAGTTTGTGGTCTTATTTCACAACAGTTGTACCCTCTGGTGTGTGGCCATTTTGCCCTGTTAGTTCATGTTCCCGTGAAGATATCAACCACTTTGTCTGACAGTGTACCTGGGGAAGGGCTGAGAGCCAGACCCTAGTCTCTGTCTCTCCAGGTGGATTTAAGGAATGAGAGGAGATGAGCTCAGGCATAACAAGCCCTAAGACCTACAGGTTCACTGCTGATAAACTTTATTTGCTACTGCTCCACCTGGCAACTCTTCTCATCAGAGTTTCATCTTTCAGCATCATCCACAGGAAGAGTAGATGCAGCAGCACCACAGGAAGAGTCCGCCTCCCTTTTTTGTATTCTCCCAGTTCTGGGGGTTTTCATAGTTAAGGAGGTAGAGGAGCAGACGCCTGAGAGTGGATGGTCAGCCATATTCCTTTCTCCAGCAGCGTTTTTTCTTTGCCATCAGGTTAACACAGTGACTCAGCAGCTGTCTATTGGCTGTTACCACCAACTTCTGTGGTAAAGGCACAGGCCATTGTGGTCCCAAGGCAGTTCAGGGAAAGGCTAAGTTAGAATTTAGAAACTTGTGCTTCCAGGCTAGCCTCTCCCTGCCTCCTTTTACCACCTGTCCAGGCAGGTAGCCTCCACCCACAAACACACACAAGTTTATACCAGTCTTCAGTCTCCCTAGGATTTTTTCAGTTTGTGTCAGTTCTACAAAACCAAATTCTGTATAATTTCTCTAGGGTCAGTTGAGAAAGGAAGCCAGAAGTTTGCACATTCAGGTCTAGACAGGAACTGTTGATTTTTTAAAAAATATTTCTATTATATTTTCAATTTCTAATAACCTTGTGTTTTCTCAGTTTTCCTTTATTTAGCATCTTATTCCTATTTAATGGATATCAGATCTGTTATTGCTCTGACGTTATTCATTATATTTCTTTGACATTTTCTTTTCTTCTTTGCATTGTTTCCTCACAGATACTTTGTCCTCTTTTGGGCTCTTTTTCATGTTAAAAACTTTCCTCAAATGTCTGATAGTGTGGCTTACTGCTCATTTTTAATTGGGAGATACTACAAAGATGATTGGAACCTCTGTGTAGTGGGGAGTGGGTCTCATTTACTTTAGGATGATCTGGTTGGATTAATTTACTGAGGACTGCCCACTTTTGGTAACTGTTGATCTTTTCTCTTGTGCATGATTTTCCCATGAAAGGAGACCTTCACTGCTTCTCCTGGTGAGGGAGTTAGGAGCCTATTATCAGTACAGCAAGAGTCTCATCATTACAGTATTGTGAACTGACACCAGTTCTCTGATACCAGCTGGGTGTCTTATGCTTCAGTTCAATTCTGAAACTACCTACCTGGAGTTAACATCAGATCCCACAAGTTAAAGGGCAAAGGTACCCAACAACACAGCCCTTAGTTCAGACACAAGCTGCAAGTGGGATCTCCAGGCTATGCACACTTCTGCCTATCCAACTATAAATTCAGGGCTTCACACAACCCCTCAGGTTTGATAATTCATTAGAACAACTCACAGAACTCCTGAAAGCACTGTACTTATGATTCCCATTTTATGTAAAGGAATATAATGAATAGTTAGATGAAGAGGTACACAGGGCAAGGTCTAGGAGGGTCTCAAGCACAGGAGATTCTGTCCTCGTGGAGTCAGGATGTGCCACCTTCCTGGTACGTAGATAGGTTCATCAACCAGGAAGCTTCCCCCAGTCCTTGCCCTGAGTTTTTCACTGGAGTTTCGTTACGTAGGTAGGAGTGACCAACCAGCATCTCCCTTGAAACTAAGGGCCCCCTGTGAATCACCTCGTTAGCATAAACTCAGGTATGATCAAAAGGAGCTTGTTGTAAATAACAAAAACAGTCCTGTGAGGAATTCCAATGGTTTTTGAAGCTGTATGCCAGGAACAGGGAACAAAAACTAGATATATTCGTTATTATATCACAAGTACGTATATTTTCTGTTAATCCTTTGTTCTCCATTCAGTACCCATGCCCACAGCTATGCCTGATATTCCTGAGTCCAGATTCCCTCTGGTTCCATTTTTCTAAACTTCTAGGTTTCTGTAAAAATGAAAAAATATAATCATTCTTCTCTGTGGGATGGGGGGGGGGGTCTTGGAGGTCTTACTACTAATACAGGCTTTGAACTCATCCTTCGGTTTTCACCATTCTCTGTGCCCCCCACTGTTAGAAGTGCCTGATACCTCCAATTCCTGTGCAGTTGTAGGGATCTGCACTGTGAATCAGAGCTGTGAAATTCACCCACTGTAGGCTCACTTTGACTTTCTCTGGTCTGCAGTCACTTACCATTCATCCGTTGGCTTTCCAGCTTGCAAGTTTTGTTATTGCTGTCTCACCTCCAGTATCCTTTGTCCTAGCAGGATTTTCCTGTCCCCTTGTTAAGCTTTTACTGTGATTTTCCTGTAGATTCATGAATAAGTAGTGGTAAACTCATGTACAGTCTGCCATTTTTAACAGAAATTATGTCCCTTTTTAATTAAAGTACACTTGACCCTCATTACTTAGAGATTCCATATTTACAAATTTACCTACTCACTAAAATTTATTTGTCAACCCAAAATCAATACTTGTAGCACTTTCATGGTCATTGGCAGACATATGCAGAGTGGGGAAAAATGTTGACATGGAGTTCCTCTCTTCTTCTCAGAGTACGTTCCATTTTATTCTCTTCTTTCTCACACTCAAGCTGCCTCTCCTCTTAGTCACTGCCATGACTTGAAGATTCCATTCCTCTCTCTCCTAAGGTCAGCATCACAGAATTCCAAGGCAAACTATTTTCAGTGTATCTCCAACACATATCAGGCTCTATCCACAGAAGAGATTTACCTGTCTATCATTCTCACCAGTTTCATTCAGCACCTTAGACTTGGTGCAGGCTGTCCCCTGATGTGAATTTGCCAACGATACACCCTTTGCAGAGAGTCGCTGATCCTCCCTCCATTTATAAGTTTCAACACATTTATTCCTCAGTAGTCCTTTGATGTAGGTCTGAGAATCATCCACAAATTATAAAACATACAATACGATGCTGTGCATGTGTGCTTATATAAATGTATGTATACTTAGAATTACTGTATAGCAATGTATATGTGGAGGATGGCCCTGAACAGTGTGTTCACCAAAGTTTCAGGTGATTCTGATCCATAGCAAAATTTCAGGATTATAGAAATCATTTATTCCCTAGTCACCATCTTCAACTTCTTCCTCTGTTGCCTCTCCTTAAAGTCTGTGCTTTTCCTATCAGTTTTAGAAATTGTTTAGCCCTATTTGAGAACTGTCTAAGTGTTTACTTTCCCAGATATTATTTTCAGCTTAATCTTCCCATTTCTTTTTTAGAAGTTTAACCTCTCCCAGAATAAGAAAAATGAACATATGCCTTTATGTTTTCTTTCAGATCTGGAATCAGTGTGTGAGACCAAGATATTATCTCTAAAGAAGAGACGTTTTAGTCAAGTAATATTTACCTATGAAGACATGCCCACTTTTATTCATCCCACATTTCTTATTCCACATCAAAAAACTATTAATGAAGAGAAACCCTATGAATGTAAGATATGCGGAAAGGCCTTTAATCAAAACTCACACTTTATTCAACATCAGAGAATTCATTCTGCTGAAAAACTCTATGAATGTAAGGAGTGTGGGAAATCCTTTAGTCGTGGCTCACTTGTTACTCGACATCAGAGGATTCACACTGGTGAAAAACCTTATGAATGTAAGGAATGCGGCAAGGCTTTTAGTTGTAGTTCTTATTTTTCTCAACATCAGAGGATTCACACTGGTGAGAAGCCCTATGAATGTAAGGAATGTGGAAAAGCTTTTAATTACTGCTCAAACCTTAATGATCATCAGAGAATTCACACTGGTGAGAAACCCTATGAATGTAAAGTATGTGGAAAAGCCTTTACTAAGAGTTCACAACTTTTTCCACATCTGAGAATTCATACTGGCGAGAAACCTTATGAATGTAAAGAATGCGGAAAAGCCTTTACTCAACATTCAAGGCTTATACAACATCAGAGAATGCATACTGGTGAGAAACCTTATGAATGTAAGGAGTGTGGGAAGGCCTTTAGTAGTGCCTCAACACTTACTAACCATCACAGAATTCATGCTGGCAAGAAACTCTATGAATGTAAAGAGTGTGGAAAGGCCTTTATTCAGAGCTCAGAACTTATTCAACATCAGAGAATCCATACGGATGAAAAACCATATGAATGTAATGAATGTGGGAAGGCCTTTAATAAAGGCTCAAATCTTACTAGACATCAAAGAATTCACACTGGTGAGAAACCCTATGACTGTAAGGAATGTGGAAAGGCCTTTGGTAGTCGCTCTGACCTCCTTCGCCATGAAGGAATTCATACTGGATGAATGATAGGCCCGTTTTTATAACCTTTGTAATAATATTTTAAAAATCAAGTAATGTAAAAAACAAACCCACAAAACCCCAGATAATGCATGATTGAAGGTTTCCTGTGTACTAGATTTCTAAGGCTACCATAACAAAGTACCAAGTACCACAAAACTGGGTACAGAAATTTATTCTCTCACAGTTTTGGAGCCTTGAGATCCGAAATCAAAGTTGTTGGTAGGTTCCTTCTGAGGACTCTGAGGGAGAATCTGTTCCATGCTCTTCCACTAGCATCTGGTAACAGCCAGCAATCTTTGACATTCCTTGGCTTGTAGCTGTATCACTCCAGTCTCTGCCTCCGTCTTCACAGTGCATCTCCCTGGGTGTCTCTGTGTCTCCTCTCCTCTTCTTATATGGACACCAGTCATGCTAGATTAGCACTCACCCAAGTGAACTTACCTTAACTTGATTACATCTGCAAAGACCTTATTTCCGTGTAAGATCACATTGACAGGTACCAGTGGTTAGGACTTCAACATAGTTCAACCCATAACACTCTAGCATTGTTTTTCCTAATGCATTTACAATTTTTATGTAACTTGTTAATCACATGTATTTTAAATTGTGAATTCAGGGTCTAAATTAAACCTCCCTCCCAAAAAGAAAGATTCTGTCTCACAACTACTTATTCAATAATTCCTTTGTTGCCAATTGTTTTCTTCTCCTTCTTGGTTACATATTTGTGTTTATATTAGCTTATGTTTTATGGCCATCTTTTCTAGTGCTGTGGCCTACAGATCTGTGTTTCCACCAATACTACACTGGAAGTCGTGTTACACAGGCTGTCTTTTAATTCCTGGCAGAATTGTAACTTTGTTTTTGAAGGCAGCTCTTTTTTCCTTTTGTAAACTCATATTTTCTTTTTGTAAAAAAAAACCATAGAGGACAGAAAGAAAAAAATAAAGATTATTTGTAAGCCTACCAGAGATGACTGCTTTCAAATTACTACAGCATATCCTTCCAGATTTTATTTAGTGTAACCATAATCATGACATGCATGCTGTACCATAACCTGCTTTTATCATTGCTACTGTTTCAGTAAGTACACGTTTATTTGTCATTCTTTTTAATAGGGTCATAATAATCTTTTCTGTGGTTATCATTTCGCTAAATACTGACAATTATTATGGTGCCCATTGAAACTTTGCAGTTATAAAAGTTGCCTTCCAGGTTCAACTTTAGTGCTTTATTTCTTTGTTCTTCTCTGCAAACTTTACATTTCAGTACTGAAATAACTGATGAAGATTTCCTCCCTGTAAAATACTGCCAATAGCTCTAATCCCCTCATTTGAATCACTGTCAGTTTATTTGTCTTTCCAGACCTTTTTTAAAAACTATTTTTACTTACATTCATGTGCACACACAACCAAATATGTAAATACTTGTAGAAAAAATTAGTGCTGCTTTTTAAATGTTTTAAATACATATACTACTGTGTGTACTGGATTGCTACAAGGATTAAATGAGTTAAGAAATATACAGTGGTTGGGACTGTTACTAACATATATTAACTAGCTAATGTTATCCAATATTAGCATCAGTATCTTCATATTATTATTTGTGGAAGGGACTTTAACCATGTTATACACCTTAGCTGACATTAAAGAATTCATAATGAAAAAGACCAGCAGGTGTAATGTTTGTAGAAAAGCTTCTCACCGAAAATTATTCCTTATTCCTCATGGAGTTTAAAAACAAGCAAATAAAACCCTAAGAAATAAGTCAAGAAAGAAAAAGAATGGGTTAATAAGCCTACATTCACACCTCATATTTCACGCTGCACAATAATTTCATACCCATCAAAAAACCTATTTACAGGGGCTGGCCCCGTGGCCGAGTGGTTAAGTTCACGTGCTCTGCTGCAGGTGGCCCACTGTTTCGTTGGTTCGAATCCTGGGCGCAGACATGGCACTGCTCATCAAACCACGCTGAGGCAGCGTCCCACATGCCACAACTAGAAAGAGCCACAATGAAGAATATACAACTATGTACGGGGGGGTCTTTGGGGAGAAAAAGGAAAAAAATAAAATCTTGGGAAAAAAAAACCCTGTTTACATATCGAGAATAGTTGAAAACACATTTGTCAAAAAAGCAGGGAAAGATATACAATATTAACTCAATAATCACCGACAAAGTAGAACATGATGTAGGTCACATTCTTTTCCAGAATGGGAAAAAATTAAAATGATAGCCAACAAATATCAGAATATTGATAATACACCTCCACATAACATGAGTCAAGAAGGTAGTCAATCCCTGAATTATGTTTAAATGAATGAAAATGAGCACATTAGGTAGAAAAACTTGAGGGTTGGCAAGGAGCCAAATCTGTATTCAGATAAAAATGTACAGTCCAATAGGCATGCTGGTATTTAAACACTAAGAGATTATTAAGAAATGAACAAAATGTACAAGACAGAAAGCTCGAAGAATGACAGCAAACTAAATCCAAAATCAGAAGAAAAGTTATCAGTAAAAATAAAGGCAAAAATAGTTCAAGGAAAAAATACATACAGATACAAACACTGGTAATTCTGACGGGGAAAAATAGAAGACAGATGAAGACATGAATGATAGATGGACATGATTATGTTTAAAGAGATTAACATTTTTACTAATATCTGGAAATCTAGATGAAGTATGTGATAGTTGTAGGAAAATAGAATGTCAGAATTGAGCAATGTAAACCCTTAATAGTCCAAAACAATAAATGAAGAAAAAAATGTTTTCGTGTAAATAGCGCCACTTAAAGCAATCACCAGGCTAGATCATTTTATGGGCAAAATCTATTAAATATTCAAGGAACTTTCAAATCAAATGCGATAACAAGCTTACCATCTGTTTCTATGAATTTTTCGTAATCCTGATGTCAAAATAACTAGTTCACAAAATTATAATTTAGTGTCCTTTAGTACTGAGTCTGTACAAATGAAAATTTATTCTAGCAGTCTATTTAAAAAAATAGATACTCATCACAATCTGAACCCATCACCTGAACTAAGAAATCAAATGCTTTTGACAAAACCTTACCATCAAACTCTAAATCAGGGGTCAGCAAACTAATCCAGACCACTGCCTATTTTTGTACGGCCTGCAAGCTAAGTATTGTTTTTAGATTTTTAAATGGTTCAAATAAGATGAAAAATAATCTATCGTAATGTAAAATTATATGAAATTCAAATTTCAGTGTTTGTTAGTAAAAATGCGACAGAGCAACACATTCACTTACATGTTGTCTTTGGCTGCTTTCACACTACAACAGAGTTGAGTACCTACAACAGAAACTGAGGGTCTGCAAAGCCTATGATATTTACCATCTAGCCTGTTACAGAAAAAGTTTGTCAACCCCTGCTCTAGTCACTTTCTGAAACACAGAAGTTAAATAGATTTTGTTAACACAGTGTTCTGTGTTATCCAAACTCAGAAAACAGATTTGGATAGCGAGGGGTTCTTGAAATGCAGCAAAAGATAATTCATGTGAGAATTCTGGAGTTAATATAACTAAACCCCATTAAAGGGGCTGGCCCGTGGATGAGTGGTTAAGTTCACGTGCTCCGCTTTGGCGGCCCAGAGTTTTGCTGGTTCAGATCCTGGGCGTGGACATGGCATGGCTCGTCAGGCCACACTGAGGCAGCATCCCACATGCCACTAGAAGGGCCCACAACTAAAATATACAACTATGTACTGGGGGGATTTGGGGATAAAAAGAAAAAAAAAAAAAGGATTGGCAACAGTTGTTAGCTCAGGTGCAAATCTTAAAAATAAAATAAGAAATTTATAATTTTTAAGAAAAAGAGAATGAAAAAGTATAAAATATGCAAGAAAAAATGAGTAATGGAAGCAGAGGGATGGAAATTTTTAGGAAGAATCAAGAAATGCTAGAAATCAAAAATATTTTAACAGAAATAATGAGCTCATTAGTAGACTGAGTACTAGGCTGAGAAAAGAATTGCTCAGCTTGATGATACATCAGTAGAAACTTCCAAAACTGTAAATCAAAGGGGAAAAAGACTGAAAAATAACAGTGCAGAATATCTGAGAACTGTGGGACAACTACAAAGGGTGTATATGTGCATAATGGGAATACAAGGAGGAGAAAAAGAAAGCAATAGGTGAAATATTTAAAATAATGACCCAGAACTTTCCCAAGTTAATGTCAAACAAACGAAAAAACCCACAGGTCCAGGAAGCTCAGAGAATATCAAGCAGGATAAATGCCAAAACTACATCTAGGCATGTATTCAAACTGCAGAAAATCAAAGAGAAAGAAAAAGTCTTGAAAGCAGCCAGAGGAAGAAACACCGTATGTATAAAAGAGCAAGGATAAGAATTACATCTGACTTTCCAGAAACCACGCAAGCAAGAAAAGAATAGAGTAAAATATTTAAAGTATGAGAGGGGGAAAAAAACCACCAACCAAGAATTCTGTACCCTGTGAAATTATCCTTCAAAACTGAAGATGTAAAGACTTTCTCAGACAAACAAAAATTGAGGGAATTTGTTGCCAGTAGACCTGAATTGCAAGAAATGTTGAAAGAAGTTCTTCAAAAAGAAACAAAATGATATAGGTCAAAAACTCAGATCCACTTAAAAATGGAGGAGCATTAGAGAAAGAATAAATGAAGGAAAAATAAAAACTTTTAATTTTCTTATAATTAATCTAACAGATAAGTTTGTTCAAAAATAATAATAGCAACAATGTATTGAATGATTATAGCTTATGTATGAGTGACAACAATAATACAAGGGACAGGAGTGAGTAATTAGGAATATTTTGTTAATATAAAGTACCTGGACTACATGTGCAGTGCTATAGTGTTATTTGAAAGTGGACTAGGATTAGCTGCAAATGTATCCTGCAAACTCTCAGGCAACGACTAAAAAAATGTTTTCTAAAAAAGTATAGATATGATAAGAAAGAAGAAAAAAGAAACCATATAAAATGCTCAATTAAAATCACAGAAGAAGAAAAAGAGAAAACAAAAATAGAAACAAAGGCATTAAATAGAAAACAGTAACAAACATGGATATTAATCCAACTATATCGATAATCACCTTAAATATCAAAGATAGCATCAAAGGTAAGAGAGATAAGCCATGCTAACATCAATCAAAAGAAAGCTGGAGTAGCTATATTAATTTCAGAGGGAGCAGACTTCAGATCAAGAAAAATTATCAGGGATAAGGAAGGCCATTGAATAATGATAAAGGGGTAAATTTTCAAAGAAGTAACAACAATCTTTAATTTATATGCACCTAACAATGGACTATCCAAATATATGAGGCAAAAATTTTTAGAACTGCAAGGAGAAATAAATGAATCCACTATCATATGTAGATTCCTTCAACGCTCTTCTTTCAATAATGGAAAATGATTAAGGACAAAGTTGAACTCTAGACCTATCAATCAACTGCATATAATTGATATCTACAGACTACTTCATCCAACAACAGTAGAACACACATTTTTCTCAAGTTTACAAGGAACATTCACTAAGATAGACACAACAAGCATCTGTGGCCTTAAAACACACCTTAACAAAATTACAAGGACAGAAATCATACAAGGTGTGCTCTGACACAATAGAATTGAACTAAAACTCAACAACAGAAGGATAGCTGAAAAATAGCCCCAAATACCTGAAGATTAAACAACACACTTCTAAACATCATACAAGTCAAAAAAAATCTTAGAAATTTTAAAACACTAAATGAAAATGAAAATACAACTTATCAAAATTTGTGAGATGGAGGAAAAGCAGTTCTTAGAGGGAAATTGACAGCATCAAACTTACACACACAGTCATGCATTGCTTAACAACAGGGGTACATTCTGAGAAAAGCATCGTTAGCAATTTCATCATGGTGCAAAGATCAGAGAGTGTACTTACACAAACTCAGATGGTATAATCTACTACACATCTAGGCTATATGGTACTAATCTTATGGGACCACCAATGTATATGCAACATCCTTATGTGGTGCATGACTGTATTAGAAAAGAAGAAAGATCTAAAATCAATAATCTAAGCTTCCACCTTAGGAAACTAGAAAAAGAAGAACAAATTAAACCCAAAGTAAGTAGAAAAAAAGAAATAACAAAAATTTGGGGTGGGCCCCACAGACGAGTGGTTAAGTTCATGGACTCCACTTCAGCGGCCCAAGGTTTCACCTGTTTGGATCCTGAGTGTGGGCCTAACACCGCTCATCAAGCCATGCTGAGGTGGCATCCCACATAGCAGAACCAGAAGGACCTACAACTAGAATATACAAGTATGTACTGGGGGACTTTGAGGAGAAGAAGGAAAAACAAAGAGATTGGCAACAGATGTTAGCTCAGGTGCCAACCTTTAAAAAAAATTAAAGCAGAAATCAATGAAATTGAAAAAAGGAAATCAACAGAGAAAATCAAGGAAACCAAATGCTGATTCTCTGAAAAGATCAATATAATTGATAAGCCTTGTAGCCAGGCTCACTAAGAAAAAAAGAGAGAAGATACAAACTACTAACATCAGAAATGAAAGGGCTGGCCCTGTGGTCGAGTGGTTAAGTTCATGCGATCCGCTTCAGTGGCCCAGGGTTTCGCCGGTTTGGATCCTGGGCGTGGACATGGCACCGCTCGTCAGGCCATGCTGAGGCAGCATCCCACATGCCACAACCAGAAGGACCCACAACTAAAATATGCAACTATGTCCTGGGGGGCTTTGGGGAGAAAAAGGAAAAATCTTTAAAAACAAAAGAAATGAAAGAAGGGCCATCACTACAGAATATTATGAAAAACTATTCCTAACAATATGATAGCTTACATGAAATGGGCCAATTTTGTGAAAGACACAGTGTGCCAAGACTCACACAAGAAGAAATAGAAAATCCAAATAGGCCCATATCTATTAGAGAAATTGAATCAATAATTCATAACCTTCCAAAACAGAAAGCATTGGACCCAGACGGGTCCACTAATGAATACTACCAATCATTTAAAGAAGAAACTTTGCCTATTCCCTACAATCTCTTCCAGAAAATAGAAGAGGGAATACTTCCTAACTCATTCTATGAGGCCAGCATTACCCTAATACCAAAACAAGACAAATACATTACAAGAAAAGAAAACTACAGACCAATACCTCTCATGAAGATAAGCACAAATCCTGAACAAAATATTAGCAAATCTAATCCAGCAATATATAAAAAGAAATATACACCATAGCCAAGTGGATTTGTTCCAGGTATGTGAGTCTCATTCAACATTCAAAAATCAATGTAATTCACATCAACAAGCTAAAAAAGAAAATCATATGATCTTACCAATAGATGCAGAAAAAGCATTTGACAAAATTCAACAACCATTCATGATAAAATTTCTTAGCCAACTAGGAATAGAGAAGTTCTTCAGCTTGACAAAGAACAACTACAAAAACCCTACAACTAACATCATACTTAACGACGAGAAACTATAAGCTTTCCTGCTAAGATCAGGAACAACACAAGAGTGTTCCCTCTCATTACTGCTGTTCAACATTGTACTAGTTCTGTCTAATACAATAAGACAAGAAAAGGTAATAAAAGGTATACATGTTTGGAAGGAAGAAATAAAATTGTCTTTGTCTACAGATGGCATTATAGTCTATGTAAAAAATCCAAAAGAATTGACCAAAAATAATAATAAAACTACTGGAACTAATAAGTGATTATAGCACAGTTGCAGGATATAAGGTTAATATCTGAGTCAATTACTTTCCTAAATACCAGCAATGAACAAGTGGAATTTGAAATTAAAAACACAATACCATTTACATTATCACCAAAAAAATGAAATACACAGGTATAAATCCAATGAAATATGTACGAAATCTCTATGAGGAAAACTACAAAACTCAATAAAAGAAATCAAAGAAGAACTAAATAAATAGATATTCATGTTTGTGGATAGAAAAACTCAATATCGTCAAGATATCAGTTCTTCCCAACTTGATCTATAGATTCAATGCAATCCCAATCAAAATCCCAGGAAGTTATTTTGTGTATATTGACAAATTAATTACAAATTTTATATGGAGAAGCAAAAGACCCCGAATAGCCAACATAATACTGAAAAAGCAAAGGTGGAGGACTGACACTACCCAATTTCAAGACTTAGAATAAAACTAACTAAAACAGTGGGGTATTTGTGGAAGAATAGACAGATCAATGGATCTGAATAGAGAGCCCAGCAATAGATCCACCCAAGTATACACAACTGATCTTTGACAAAGCAGCAAAGGCAATACAATGAAGAAAAGATAGTCTTCTCAACAAAAGGTGCTGGAACAGTCAGACATCCGCATGCTAAAAAAGTGAATCTAGACACAGACCTTCTAGCCTTCACAAAAATTAATTCACAATGATTCATGGACCTAAATGGAAAATGCAAAACTATAAAACTCATAGAAGATAATGTAAGAGAAAATATAGATGACTTTAGGTTTGATGATGACTTTTTAGATATACCACCAAAAGCATGATCTGTGAAAGAAATAATTGATAAGCTGGACTTCATTAAAAATTTTTAACTTCTACTCTGCAAAAGACACTGTTAAGAGAGTGAGGAGACAAGCCACAGACTGCAAGAAAATATTTGCAAGGCACATCTGATAACGGATTGTTATCCAAAATATACAAAGAAATCTTCAAACTCAACAATAAGACGATGAACAACCCAATTTTAAAAATGGGAAAAAATCTAAACAGACGTCTCACCAAAGAAGATATACAGATGGCAAACAAACAGATAAAAAAAATGCTCAACATCCTGTGTCATGAAGGAATTGCAAATTAGAACATAAGATACCACTACACACCTGTGAAAATGGCCAAAATTCAAAACACTGACAACACCAAATGTTAGTGAGGATGTAGGATGACTTGTGGGAGTGCAAAATAGTTCCAGCCAATTTGGAAGACAGTTTGGCAGTCTCTTACAAAACTAAACACACTCTGCATACAATCCAGCGATCATGCTCCTTGGTGTTTACAAACTAGTTGAAACTTGTGTTCACACAAAAACCTTCACACAAGGTGACATCAGAAAGATGGTGGAATAGGAACCCTAGATCCTCCTTTCACCAGGGAGACGTGAATTTAACAACAAACCAACAAAATAGCTGTGAGAAATCCAGAAACCAGTTAAATGGTTCTTGCACCCCAGGCAAGCACAAAGCCAACTCCATGGAAGCCTGATAGGAAATCTGTGACACTCTCCAATCTCTCTCATCAGAGGGCCCCTTCCCCCGCCTGCCGCACCAACGCACATTGGGTTGGAAACCCCAACTCCCATCTTCTCCCTGAGGAGGGAAAAGGGGTAGAACATTCGTCGGGCTGACTTTTAGGGGGACTACCCAAGGAACCGGTGTCTGTAATTCCTGTATCCAAGTACGCACAAGAATGTGGCCACAGGTTGGAAGTCTCTAAGAACAAAGAAATCAACAGTGCACCAGAGTCTGCAGTACCACTAATAAAAATACTAGGAGGAGCCCCAGGACTGTAATTTTCTAACAGCAGCGGAGAGGCGGCAATATCTCAGACAGACACAAGGGGGAGCTCCTGAGTATAAACCAGTAAAAGTATTCAAATAGGCGACTACGTGCACAAGCCCAGGAAGGATGCGTGCCCAGAAAACGCTTGAGAGATCTCCAGAGTCTCTAGCCAGGCTGTGTGGGAAGTCTTTGTTGTAGGACAACAGACCACAAAGTCTGGGAGAGTTGGCTGATTCTTCAGATGCTGAAATCCCCCCCAACACACAAAAAATAACAAGACACACAAACAGAAAACCATGACATTTAAAACGTATGCACTTGAAAAGAAAATCATAGTGAAAAGGCAACTTATGGAATGAAAGAAAATAATTGCAGGAGGTTAATATCTAGGATATATAAGGTGTTAATATCCAGAATATATATTTTAAAACACCTACAACTCAACAACAAAAGAACGAATAATCCAATTAAAAAGTGGACAAAGGACTTGAATTGATGTTTTTCCAGAGTGGATATACAGATGTCCAATAAGCACATGAAAAGATGCTCAACATCACTAATCATTAGGGAAATGCAAGTCAAAACTATGATGACTCATCACCTCACACCCATCAGGATGGCCACTATCAAAAGGACAGAAAAGTATTCACAAGGGTTTGGAGAAATTGGAACCCTTGTTTACTGCTGGAGGAAATGTAAAATGGTGCAGCCATTAAGAAAACAGTGTGGAGGTTCCTCAGATAATTAAAAGTAGAATTACCAGGTGGACATCAGCATCATGGTAGAGTGAGCTCTTCCCTCAGACTCTCCTTTCTAAAATACAGCCAAAAGGACATTCAAACACCAACGGAGGACATACACACAATACAGGAGACATTTGGGAGACCCATGCAGCCATACGTCTGAAGGTGGTGGTAGGGCTGGATCCTCCAGAGGAAGTTAAAGCTGATTGGCAGGAGCTCCATGGAGAGAGAGGGGCCACAGCTGGGGGAGGTGAGAAGCTGGGGAGAGGCACCCAGTCCCCACCCAGCGCTCCAGCCCCACACTCCAACTCCACGTTTGCAGGGAAAGTCACCTCTGTGAGCGAGGGGCTGGCTGAGGGAGGTGCACAGCTGGGGAGAGGTACCCTGTACCTGTCCAGTGCTCCAGCCCCACACTCCAGCCCCATGTTCGCCAGGAACATGGTGCAGTGAGAGAGGGGCAGGCTGAGGGAGGCGCACAGCTGGGGAGAGGTGCTCAGTCCCCACCCAGCGCTCCAGCCCCACGATCACCCAGAGCAGGATGCATTGAGTGGGGGCTGGCTGGAGCAGGTGCATGGCTGAGGAGAGGTGCCCCATTCCCACCCAGTGCTCCAGCCCCACACAACTGCATGGAATGCAGCACAGTGTTGGGGGGACCAGCCAGGGGAGATGTGCAGCTGTGGCAGGGAGCCCCATCCCTGCCCAGTGCTCCAGCCCCACGCTCCAGCCCCATGATTGCTGGGAGCACAGCACAGAGAGAGAAGCAGTGGCTGGTGGAGCCCTGTGAGCACCCAGAGCCCCACACAGAGACAGAGGCAGCAGTCTGGGGAGGCACGCAGGTGTAAGAAAATGCCCCTTCCCCTGCCTGGCACGCCAGTCCTGCAACTGCCCAAAGCTCCACACAGAGAGAGGAGCGAGGCTGGGGCCAGAGCAGAGAAGGAGAGCACCCCTTCCCCTGCCCAGTGCTCCAGATCTGCCATCGGCCAGAGTGTTGCACAGTGAGAAAAGCAGTCAGTGGCCAGAGCTGGGGAGACCCTGATTGTGCCGAGCCCAGAATTCACAGTGCCTGATCCCTACCCAGTGGAGGCATGTGACAGCAACAACCCGATAATAACACCACATGGAGGCAAAAATCAACATCATCAAGCAGTGTGCGAAAGCATATTAAATCTCCAGACCAGAAGGAAAATAACAAGTATCCAAAAACCAACCCTGAAGACACAGAAATCCATAACCCAAATGACAAAGAATTCAAAATAGCTATCATAGAAAAACTAAACAAGTTACAAGAAAACACAGAAAGACAAATTAACGAATTCAAGAACTTCTTCACAAAAGAGATCAAAACTTTAGAGAACCAATCACAATTGTTGGAGATGAAAAGCACAATGGATGAGATTTTAAAAAATCTGGACTCCCTAAACAACAAAATTGACACTATGGAAAACCAAATTAGCAATATAGAAGACAATAGTGTAGAAATGCTTCGGAGGGAGGAGAAGAGAGAACTAAGACTAGAAAGAAATGAAGAGGCTCTCAGAGAAATATCTGACTCAATGAGGAAATGCAACATAAGGATTATAGTTATTCAAGAGAGGGAAGAGAAGGAGAATGGAGCAGAAAGCTTGTTCAAAGAAATAATAGCAGAGAGTTTCCCAAACCTGGGGAAGGAGATGGAAATCCATGTGAAAGAGGCTATCAGAACTTCCAACTATGTTAATGCAAAAAAACCTACTGCAAGGCATATAGTAGTAAAGCTGGCAAAAGTCAATGACAAATAAAAAATATTAAGGGCAGTAGGGCAGAATAAAATAATTTACAAAGGAACCCCTATCAGGCTTTCAGTGGATTTCTCAGCAGAAACCTTATAGGCTAGGAGAGAGTGGAATGATATATTCAAAATTCTGAAAGACAAAAGCTTTCAGCCAAGAATACTCTATCTAGTGAAAATCTCCTTCAGATATGATGGAGAAATAAAAACTTTCCCAGATAAACAAAAGCTAAGAGAGCTCATTGCCACAAGATGCCCCCTACAAGAAAACCTCGAGAAGGCCCTCATACCTGAAAGAAAAAACAAAACAAAACAAAACAGGAAAGGGGCTACAAAGCCCTGAGCAAGGAGATGAATAGGTAGGCAATAATCAGAAAATGGCAGCTCTCTATCAGATCAGGTTGGTAAACACTTAACTCTTACATCAAGGATAAAGAAAAGGAAAACACCAAAATAAAAATTATATCATCACTTTAACCACAAACCCAGAAGACAAGATGGAATAAGATATGACAAAAATAATTTAGAAGGGGAAGAGGAAAGGGATGGACTCAGTACAGTCTAAGGAAATAAGAGGTGATCAGAAAATGGACTATCTCCTCTACAAGACTTTTTTCTTTTTTTTAAGAAAGATTAGCCCTGAGCTAACTGCTGCCAATCCTCCTCTTTTTGCTGAGGAAGACTGGCCCTGAGCTAACATCCGTGCCCATCTTCCTCTACTTTATATGTGGGACGCCTGCCACAGAATGGCTTTGCCAAGCAGTGCCACGTCTGTGCCTGGGATCCGAACCGGCGAACCCCAGGCCACTGAAGCGGGACATGTGAACTTAACCACTGCACCACTGGGCTGGCCCAAAAATGTTGGTCTTGTATGTCTGTAATGAGTATCAAATGAATCTCCTTGAAGGAGAATGTCATTAATGTAATGTCATACTTGTGCTCCTAGAGAAAGATGGATGCAGTTAAGATCTTGTCTGCAGGGGCTGGCCCCGTGGCTGAGTGGTTAAGTTCGCGCGCTCTGCTGCAGGCGGCCCAGTGTTTCATTGGTTCGAATCCTGGGTGCGGACATGGCACTGCTCATCAAGCCACGATGAGGCAGCGTCCCACATGCCACAACTAGAAGGACCCACAACAAAGAATATACAACTATGTACTGGGGGGCTTTGGGGAGAAAAGGAAAAAAATAAAATCTTACAAAAAAAAAAAAAAGATCTTGTTGCAAAGTGATGACAAAGCTGCTGAGGTGCCCCTTGGGTGGCCTGGAAAAGGTGTATTGTGTCCTTTTGCAGGAAAAGACAAACTGCAGCTGAGAGGCTGTTGAAATAGGCACTAAACAGAAGATGTTTAGCCAAATCTATAAGAGCAAAATATTTACCAGTTGTTGATTGGATAGAGTCAGTAATTTTAATAATATTGGATAGTGGGGAATGTAAAAGCCCTATAAAAAACATAGGTGGTAAGCTCCTTGACAATAGTCTTGGCAATTATTTTTTTAATATGACTGCAAAAGCAGAAATAAACAAGTGAAATTACATCAAACCACAAAGCTTCTGCACACCAAAGGAAACAATCAGCAAAATGAAAAGGCAATCTACTGAATGGGAGAAAATATTTGCAAATCATATATCTGATAAGAGGTTAATTGCTGCTGAGACCAGCTAGGCAGCCAGCCGAAGGGGCGGACGGAATTAACAGACAGAACACAATCTATATTATTCAATGGGACAGGGGACCATCAGCCTCAAGGACTGAGGTGAGGTCCCTCAGATCACCACATATTTATTTGCAGGTAAAGAATCTCAAACATATACAATAGCGGGAACTCATGCCTGCAGGGACACGTAAGCCAAAGTCCAAACGTTCTATTCTTCATCCCCCCAAAGCACACCAGTCCATCCCAGGTTATTCCCTTGGGGAGTATCTTAAGAACAATCAGCAAGGTATGCAGGTGGCATTCCGTTCCTGCAAGGGCCTGGCATTCCTAAGCCCCTTGCCTTCATGCTTGAGAAGATATTCCCTTACGGCCTTTGATTCCAAGGCAAAAACAATCTGGTATCAATTCACATATCCCCCAGTCACTCATTTGGAATTTATTTTTCCTAGGCTTAAAGCCTAGCAAGAATGCTGCTATGATCTCCTGCAGCAGTTAATATCCAAACTATATAAGAAATTCATATCTGATTAAAAAATGGGCAGAATGCCTGAATAGACATTTAATGAAGAAGACATATAGATGGCCAACAGCTACATGAAAAAGTGCTCAACATCACTAATCATCAAGGAAATGCAAACTAAAACCACAATGAGCTATCACCTCACACCTGGTAGAATGGCTATCATCAAAAAGATAAAACAACAAGAGTTGGCAAGGATGTGGACAAAAGGGAACTCTCGTGCACTGTTGGTGGGAATGTAAATTGCTGCAGCCACTATGGAGGTTCCTCAAAAAATTAAAAATAGAACTACCGTACGATCCAGCAATTTCACTTCTGGGTATTTATCTGAAGAAAACAAAAACACTAACTCAGAAAGATATACACACGCCCATATTCACTGCAGCATTATTTACAGTAACCAAGATATGGAACAACCCAAGTGTCCATCGATGGATGAATGGGTAAAGAAAATGTGGTATGTATATAATGGAATATTATTCAGCCATAAAAAAGAAGGAGATCTTGCCATTTGCAACAACATAGATGGACCTTGAGGGCATTATGCTAAGTGAAATAAGTCAGACAGCAAAAGACAAATACTGTACAATCTCACTCATATGTAGAATAAAAAAAAAAAGCTCATAGATACAGAGAATAGATTAGTGATTACCGGGGGTGGGAGGCGGGGTGTGGAGAAGATGGGTGAAGGGAGTCAAAAGGTACCAAGTTATAAAATAAACAAGTCAGAGGGATGCAATGTGCAGCATGTCTACAATAGTTAATAATACTGTATTGCGTATTTGTAAGTTACCAAGAGAGTAGATCTTAGTTCTCATCACAAGAAAAAATTTGTAACTATGTATGCCTACTGAAGTTAGCTAGACTTACTGTAGTGACCATTTTGCAATATATACAAATATCAAATCATTATGTTGTACAACTGAAAGTAATATAGTATTATATGTCAATTATACCACAATAAAAATATTGGCTATTGGGTATGGGGCTCCTAAAAGATGGAACCACAGCATTAAAGTTGTAGTAATCCACCATGAGGCACTTTTTATTTATTTATTTATTTATTTATTTATTTATTTATTTATTCTCTTTCAGGTTTAAGGTAGGCAAAATTAGGCTGTCAAATGGAGAAGTAGGAGGGATAATCACCCCTCTATTAACTAGATTTTATGTAATAAGCTTTCATCCTTGAAGGCCCTGTTTTATCTTACATTGAGCCATATTACTATTTTAACCGAGGGTCCCTGGGATCCCATATTATCAGAACAATTTCCCCACCCCCGACCCCACTGGCTTGCTTTTAATTTAATTAGTTTCAAGCTAAATTTTTATTTGTTTATTTTATTTTTTGAGGAAGACTGGCCCTGAGCTAACATCATGCCCATCTTCCTCTACTTTATATGTGGGATGCCTACCACAGCCTGGCTTGACAAGTGGTGCGTATGTCCGCACCCGTGATCCGAACCAGTGAACCCCGAGCCCCCAAAGTGGAACGTGCGCACTTAACTGCTGCACCACCTGGCTGGCCCCCAACAAGCTAAATTTTTAAAGTGGAATCAACGAGAAGATGAAGGTGTAGGGGAAATGGTTTTCCAACACTTCTCATGATTCAAATTTTAGATTCCTGGGGCCGGCCTGTCACCGAGTGGTTAAGTTCACGCGCTCTGCTTCAGTGGCCCAGGGTTTCACCAGTTCAGATCCTGGGCGCAGACATGGCACTGCTCATCAAGCCATGCTGAGGTGACGTCCCACATGCCGCAACTGGAAGGACCCACAACTAAAAATACACAACTATGTACTGTGGGGCTTTGGGGAGAAAAAGGAAAAATAAAATCTTTAAAAAAGAAAGAAAGACTTCAGAGAATGGTCTATATCTTGATAGGGGTTTGGGTAATACACGTGCATGCATTTGTTAAAACTCAGTGAATGTACACTTAATGTTTGTACATTTTAATGTATGTGAATTTTATATTTAAAAAACTAAGCAAATATTAAACCCTAGTTAATAATATGCATGCTGAAATGTTCAAGGATAAAATATTCTGATTTCTGCAACTTAACTTGGAAATGCATAAGAAAATTGAAATATAACGGATGGATGGATAGAAAGATAAAAAAGCAAATAGGGTAAAATGTTAATGGTGTTACATGAGTGTTCATTTGACAATTTTTCCAACTTTTCTGTATATTTGAAAGTTTTCACAATACAAAATTAGAGGGTAGAATATTGGAGAACAGGGGAAGAGAAAATGAAGAAAGTTACAAACAGGCTGATTTGGGGGAAATTTCCATGAAATTGACTCGTGTGTAGATTTTTGCTGACTTCTCCTGAGGGAGCACCTCTGCTCCCCCTGTTGCTGCCCTAAGAGATCCAGGGAACTATAAGCATCAGCACCCACTGACTGCCCAAGGCTCTAAGATTCACTCAGATCTTAGCAGATTTCCCAGAAGGACACTCACGTCTACTCAGGGCTGGCTTCATGGGTGTGCAACCTGTATAGGCACAGAAAGCTCCACACTCAGAAGGTCCCACACTTGGTTTAAGGCTCGGCTGTTGCTACGTGGAAATTCTTGGTAATTTTTGAACACGGAGCCCCACATGTTCATTTTGACTTAGGTCCTGCAAATTATGTAATTGGTCCTGTCGCCACTCTCTCCTTCCCACCTACCAGACATGTGTGAAAAAACTCTCAATGCATCTGAAGTCCCACACAAACAAGAGTTGGGGCCTGGATGGCTCCCGGTGAGAAAGCCCCTCAGGCCATCAAAATATGCCAGTAATCAATTCTACTTGGAGTTTGAAAGCAGGCATGGTTTTCACATAAGTTCAGAGGGACTATTTTCACATCAAGGTTTCACGTGTCTGATAGGGCTTTGGAAGATCATGTTGGTTCTTGGGTTTGTAAAAAATATATTACACAAATCAAGGTATATTAAATACAGTAATATTTAAAAATATTCAAATATATAAACTTATATTAAATAATGAAAATAAAACAGTAAAATAACAATTGTGTATTTCATTGTATGTGAATTGCTTTAAAGATTTATTTCTTGGGCCGGCCCAGTGGTGCAGTGGTTAAGTGTGCAAGTTCCGCTTTGGCGGCCGGGGATTCACTGGTTTGGATCCAGGGGGCGGACATGGCACCGTGTGGCAAGCCATGCTGTGGTAGGCGTCCCATGTATAAAGTGGAGGAGCATGGGCACGGACGTGAGCTCAGGGCCAGTCTTCCTCAGAAAAAAAGAGGAGGATTGGCAGGTGTTAGCTCAGGGCTAATCTTCCTCGAAAAGAAAAAAAAATCCATAATGAGATACCACTTCATACCCACTAGGATGGCTACAATTAAAAAAAAAAAAGGAAAATAACAAGTGTTGGTGGAGCTGTGGAGCAGTTGGAACCCTCATGCATTGCTGGTGGGATATAAAATGGTACACGTGCTGTGAAGGGCAGTTTGTACACCCTTCAATAAGCTAATCATTGAATTACCATGTAATCCAGCAATTCCACCTCCAGATATATACCCAAAAGAATTGAAAACAAGTGTTCAAAAATAAACTTGTACAAGAATGTTCACAGCAGCACTATTCACAATAGCTAAAAGGTGTAGACAAGCCAAATGTCCACCTAAATAGATAAAATGAGTTATAGCCATGCAGGGGAACATTATTTGGCAGTAAAAGGGAATGAAAGTACTGATACATGATACAACATGGATGAACCTAGCAAAAATCACGGTAAGTGAAAGAAACCACATCCTGTGTGATTTCACTCATATGAAAATTCCAGAATAGGCAAATCCGTAGAGCAGATAAGTGGGTGCCAGGAGCTGGGGGAGGGGATGGGGGAATGGGGAGAGATAGCTTAAGGGGTATAGGGTTTCCTTTTGGGTGATGAAAATTTTCTGGAACTAAATAGTGGTGATGATTGCACACCACTGTGATTATACTAAATGCCAATGAATTGAATGTTAAATTGGTGAGTTTTATGTTTATTTTACCACCGTTAAAAAAAGGTCACTTAATCACCAACCCTTGGTACCTCTTATCACTGACTCCTCAGATTACGCATTACAACTCCCCTCAGTCCCCCCATCCCATCTCCCATAGACTAGCACTCTCCCAGCCCCCAAACTCTAAGACCCCAGATAGCTGACCATTGAGACAGCCATATCAATCCCAGGCCTTCCCTCTGCTCTTGAATAAATGATAACCAAGTATCTGTGGCGTCACTCCTTAGATTCCTTTATCACCATGTTTCAGAGACCGACGACTCCCTTCCTTCCAATCCTCCTACACCTCAGATTCCCGCCACCCAATTCCTGTTTTCTGCCACTCGCACCCAATCCCTGAGGCCCAACCCTCCGCAAGCCCAGGCGTTGCCATGGTTTCTATGAACCCGCCCCCGCCACCGTTGCGCAGTCCTGGCGCAGTCTCCAAGGCTGCCGCGCGCCCCCTGCTGCCCAGGGAGCCCCTGGAAGCACAGGAAGCTGAGTAGCTGAGTCTGTGATGGTGAAGCAGGAAGCTGCGGCCGTGGAGCTGTTTCTTCCAGGAGGCGGCCATTTTGAAAGATGTTTCCTGCAATTCCTTAAAGAATGTTTTTCTGTCCCAGCGTCTTTGGCTGTTCTATGTGGTCAATAGATGACTGACCCCGGTCTGCTTCCGTCCTTTCTGCGAGGACCCCAGCTCCGGAGCTGCCGCTTCTGTAACAACTCAGCTGCCAGCGTCTCCTCATGAACGTGCTGTTGGTCCTAAGAAAGATGGTGGCACCCTGCGACCTGCGTTTATTAGACGGGAGGGCACCGTGGCTCCACTATCTTGGAGATGCCAGGCAGCCTAGATTCTGCTTCTGGGTAGGGGAAACCAGAGAGGCCATGGCAAGAGGGCACTTTCCAATAAACAAAAGGCACTGGGGCTCTGGCTTGCTGCGGTCTGGAAAGAGGCCCTGAGTGAACAAAGATTTGGGAAGGGCAGAGTGCGGGGAAAGAAGCCCTGGGTAAGGGTAGTGCGTCTCCAGTGGCGCTTCCTTCTTGACCCATAAACCCTGTGTGAGATGTTTATTGTTTTAGGCCAGTAAGTTTTGGGGTAATTTGTTATTCAGCAAAGGATAATACAACCTCCTTGCTGGTCTCCAAAGTTCCAGGCACATTTCCTATCTTAGGATCTTTGCTGTTCCCTCTGCCTGGATTTTTTTTTTTTATTATTATTTTCTATTTTTAGGAAGATTAGCCCTGAGCCAACATCTGCTGCCAAGCCTCCTCTTTTTGCTGAGGAAGACTGGCCATGAGCTAACATCCTTGCCCATCTTCCTCTACTTTCTGTGTGGGACACCTGCCACAGCATGGCTTGACAAGCGGTGTGTGGGTCCACACCTGTGATCTGAACCAGTGAACCCCCAGCCACAGAAGCAGAACATGGGAACTTAACTGCTGCACCGCCAGCCGGCCCCTGGACTACCTTTTTTTGTGGGTAGATGCATTATTGGATCCCTAACTTCTGTCAGATCTTTAGGCGGAGGTCACTTTTGAGATCTTTCCTGGCTCTGTATCTAACACTTCATTCCTCTCCTATTTTATATGCCCTTTCCTGTTTATTGCTTGCTCACTGACAGTTACCAGTGTTCCCTGTTGTTTGCTGTTGTATCCCCAATGCCTGGGGCTGTGCCTGGTTCATAGTAAACCCTCAGTATGTACTTCTGGATAAATGAATGTATTACATTCTGTTTAGTGGACAAACTCCCAGCAAGCACGTCCAGAATTTGTGCTCTCAGGGTGCACAGATTGGCTTACTCAGATCTCTGTTCCAGCACCACTGCCATCCTTACTCCTTCCTGCTTTCGAGTCTGTTTCCCTGGTGAGGTGAGAAGGCTCTAAGATGGCCCCCAGTGATCTCTGCCTTCTGGTAGTCTGGAAGGCAGGATTAGTTTTGTGTAACTCCCTCTCCTTGAGCATGGCTGGGACCTGTGACTTGCTTCTAGCCAACAGACTACAGCAAAGGTGACAGGATGTCACTTCCATGATAAGGTTACATAAGAGTGTAACTTCTGTATTGGTAGCAGACTCTGCCTTATTTGAAGCAAGCTGCTATGTTGTGAGCTGGACTTTGGAAAGGCCCATGTGGCAAGGAACTGAGGGCAGCCTCTGGCCCACCGCCAACAAGAAACTGAGGCCCTCAGTCCAACAGCTCAAAATGAACCAAATTCTGTGAATGACCATGTGATCTCAGAAGCAGATCCTTCTCTAGATGAGGATTAGATGAGACCACTATTCTGGCCAACACCTTGACTTGCAGCCTTGTGAGACCCTGAACCAGAGGACTCAGCTAAGCCATGTCTGGACAGACTCATGACTCACAGAAACTGTAAGATAACAATGTGTGTTCCTGAGTTTGTGATAATTTGCTAGGTAGCACTACATAACTCACACACCTAGGTTACTAAAGCTAAAGACCAGTGTTCATGAATATTGTAATTCAGTGTTTCTCATTACTATCTGTTCTGTGAGGAGGATGCTTTGTTTCACGCCTAATGATTAGGGGTGTGGTCCACATCAAAGGTCAACCCTTGTCTGACCATCAGAATTACTGGGATGCTTGAACCCTCTGCCAGAGCTAATCAAACACAATCTCTAGGGTTATGGCCTGCTAATATGTATTTTTCAAAAACTTTCTGCAAAGTATCTTGCCCAAGATATTAACCACAAAGAAACAGTAGCTTTAGAGTGGAGAAATCTGACAGTGAGCAACTTAACTAAGCGATCGAGGTTGGCATCACCAGTAAGATATATCTGCATCATGTACCCTCTGACATGATGCACTGAGGACGCATCACTTCTGTAGTATTAATGCATAACCTCAGTATAATCAGAGTAACTACTGTACCAAACTCAAACTCAGAGAGATTCTGCAAAATAGCTGGCCAGTATTCTTCAAAAGTGTCTGAGTCATGAAAGGCAAGAAAAGACAGAAGAACTGGGGCCAGCCCCTTGGTCGAGTGGTTAAGTTCACACGCTGTGCTTTGGCAGCCCAGGGTTTCGCCGGTTTGGATCCTGGGTGGCGACCTAGCACCACTTATCAAGACATGCTGAGGTGGCATCCCACATGTCACAACCAGAAGGGCCCACAAGTAAAATACACAGCTGTGTACTGGGGGGTTTTGGGGAAATGAAGGAAAAATTTAAAAATAAATAAATAAATATCTTAAAAAAAAAAAAAAAGAACTGTCACAGACTGGAGGAAACTAAAGAGAAAGAACAAGTAAAAGCAATGTGGGATCTGAACTGGATTTTGGATAGACAAAGATCATCAGTGGGAATGACTATGGTCTAATTACTAGAATTGTATCAATGTTAATTTCCTGGTTTTGATAATTGTACTATGGTTATATAAGATGTTAACATTAGGGGAAGCTGGGTGAAGACTACAAAAGAACTCTGTTTTGCAACTTTTTTGGGTAATTATTTCAAAATACAAAACAAAAGGCCCTCTGCTTGGAGGGTTTCTCAAAGTGTTTCCTTGTGCTCTTGAGATGTACACATTTTCTTTTACTCTGGTGACATCCCAAGGACTGAGCTGCAGGAAAGGCAGGACCGGGTCAAGGTGCTATCTTGTCAGAAAATAGAAACATTTGCAAGGCTTCATGCATTTTGAAACATTTTTTCCCCTCCTTTATTTTGTTTTGCAAATTACAAAAGTATGTTGTAGCAAGTAAAACAATACAGATACATAAATTAAGCAACTACTTTTATTTTCCTTCCCCACCAAGGTAACCCACGTTAATTAACACCTTATTATATATCCTTCCACACTTTTCTCTTTGTTCATATAAACAAACATGCATATATACACATATAGGGGTTTTAAGTTTTCTTAAAAAATAGATTCATATACATTATTCTGCAATTTGTTTTCTTCACTTAACAATATACCACGAACATCTCCACAAATTAGTTGAGTTCTAGCTCCCGCTTCAAATTTCTTTACACATTTGAGATATCATACTTGGTTCAGTCATTTATGTATTTTTTCTTTTTGGCTTTCATTTTCCCTCTCTGACTCCCCATAACCCACCTGCATCACCCACCTCCCCCCAACCCAATGCATACTCTTCCATACTTTTCTCCATGCGTATAAAATTGTACACAAACATATGGATACACGTTATCCCTCATATAAACACCTTGAGGCATTTTGTCGCTGATTTACAAAATCAGGGTCATACTTTACACACTTACTTGTACCTTGTTTTTTTTCAATCAAGAAAACATTGTGGAATTCCATTCAAGTCCACTAGCATAGTTGAATTGTCCACCTTAATGGGTAGATAAACATTCCATGGAATGGACACACTATAGTTCTTTCCTCTTCCAATTTCCCTGCTGATGGGCATTTACTTTGATTCCAGGTCTTTTGCCACCAGGAACAACTTTACAATAAATGTCCCTGTCCATCTGTCCTTTGCATTTTACTTCTAAGAGAAGCTTCCCCAAAGTGGCATGAGTATTTTAAGTTCTAATAGATGTTGCCAGATTGCTTTTCAAAAGAACTGTAACAATTTGTTTCCACCAACAGAGTATAAGAACATCCTCTGTTCTAACAGCGAGAAGCATTCCTGCTTTTTTGTTAGCTTGATTGCGTACTGTTATCTCATTATAAATTTAATCTGCATTCCCCAACAACTACTGAGCTAAATATTTTTTGATAGGCCCACCTGCCACTTGGATTTGCTCTTCTCACAACTGTCTATTGACATTCTTTGCCATGTTTTGCTATTGGATTATCTTTTTCCTGTCGATGTGAAGAGCACTTTTTCTCTGATGGGCTCTGCAAATATTTTTCCCAAAATTACTGTTTATGTATTGACGGTTGATGGCACCTTTTGCCATGCAAAGACTGTAGTTTTTATGTAGTCAAATATTTATTTTTTAATAGCTTTTCAGTGTCCTGTGTTGGTAAAGTTAATTTCCCCAACTCTAGATTGCACATGTAAGTCCCCTTTCATTTTCTTTCAAGAATTCTATTGTTATTTTAAAAATTTAAATCTCAAATCCACCTGGAATTTTTTTTTTTTCATATGGTTTGTGCTGTTAGTCTCACTTTACTTTCTTCCTGATTAAAAGCCAATTGTGGGGGCAGGCCCCATGGCCAAGCGCTTAAGTTAGGGCGCTCTGCTTCAGGGCCCCGGGGTTTGCCAGTTTGGATCCTGGGCATGGAGCTAGCACCACTCATCAAGCCACACTGTGGTGGCGTCCCACATGGAACTAGACTGACCTACAACTAGGACAGACAACTATGTACTGGGACTTTGGGGAGAAAAAAAAGGGAGGAAGATTGGCAACAGATGTTAGCTCAGGGCCAATCTTCAAGGAAAAAAAAGCTAACGGTGCCAGAATTCATTTTACTTTTTAAAAATTTAAAAAAATTTCTTTTTGCTGAGGAAGATTTTCCCTGAGCTAACATCTGCTGCCAATCTTCCTCTTTTTTCTTTTTCTTCTTGTGAGCTGCTGCCACAGCATGGCCACTGACAGAGGAGTGGTGTAGCTCTGAACCTGGGAACTGAACCCAGGCCACCAAAGCAGGGCGTGCCAAACTTAACCACTAGGCCATCAATTCTTTTTAAATAAATGATTCCTCTCCCCTATGGTTTGAAATTCCACTTTTTCCATACATGAAAAAGCTCATCTACACTGAGGTCTATTTCAGGATTTTCTATTCTGTTCCACCGATGTATTTACCTGTTCCTTTGCCAACTCTATATTAATTTGATTAGAATGACTTCATGTTATATTCTGACATCTAGTATGAAATTTTCTTTTTCATATTTTTCTTGTCTAGATTCTCAAGCATTTATTTTTCCATATGGAATTTAAGATCATTTCACATAAAAAAAATCATTGAGCTTTAGGGTAATTTCAAAGGAAGTGCATATAAATTATTAGATGTTTACAGAGAAAAGCTCTTGATTTCTATTCCTTGCTTAGAAAATTATCTTTTTAACTAAAAACATTAGAGTCTCTTCATTTATTGGTATATAATCATATCATCAGTAAAAACAGTCAGTTTTACCTTTTCTTTTCCATTGTTTATACCTATTTAACTTTATTTTTTATTGCCTTCACTAGAACCTCTAAGACAATATTTAGTAAAAATGGATGACAGTGGACATCCTTTTCTCTACTACTATTAAATTTTTGATTTTTTTAAAAAAAGATTTTTATTTTTCCTTTTTCTCCCCAAAGCCCTCCAGTACACAGTTGCATATTTTTAGTTGTGGGTCCTTCTGGTTGTGCTGTGTGGGATGCTGCCTCAGCATGGCTTGATGAGTGGTACCATGTCCACGCCCGGCATCCGAACCAGCAAAACCCTGAGCTGCCAAAACAGAGTGTGCAAACTTAACCACTCGGCCAGGGGCTGGCCCCGAAATTCTTGATTTTTAAAAAATGGCTTCAGCATATATATGCTATGGGGTTTTGGTAAAGAAACTCTAAGTGGTTACCATCTATTACAATTAATCATGAAGTCATCTGAGTGGGAGCATTTTCAGTTATAGATCTTTAATCACTTTCCCAAATTCTTCAATGGTAATTGTTCTATCAAGTTTTCTACTTCTTACTGCAATTTTCATAACTTACACGTTGCTAGAAAAGCTTCTATTTCACGTTTTAGAAATATGTTGCTCTAGAGTTGCATGAAATATTTATTGTTCTTGTAATCACATCTTTATCTGTGATTATGTTTCTTATTCTGGATCAGGGATGCTTACAGGGAGGCAAATCTTGAACAATGTGGCCATTTGTCTTCTTACATGGATGACATGGCAGCTAAGGGAAGCGGACATTTTTCAAAGGTTGGAATGATGAAAAAACTTGGATTTAGCGTCCAGGACATTTACAGGGAAATTTATAGGAAAGAAAAGTGGATGTTGCTGAATTAATTTGCAAAAAAAAGAAAAAAAAATCTCCTTCATTGGTCTTTGCATGAAACATTTCTGAATTATAAGACTCATATAAAGAGTGTCTCTCCTACTAACTTGCTGCAAGGCATTTTAAGCAAGACTAACAAAATAGGAATAGTGCACAATATGCCAGGGACACGCTACTTCTGTCAAATAATGAATGTGCTGAGTAATCAAGTTTATAGTATTTTGTTCATCCAGTATCAGGTTGTGAAACTATTCCTTAGCTTTGCCTTTTCAACAATAATAAAGGCAAAATAAATAATTTATTATTTATTTAATGAATAATATTTATTAAATAATATTTATTTGTTATTTAATATATTTATTTATTTATATATTATCTTATATATTAAAATAATAAAGGCAAAACAAATGCCTTTTTAACATTAAAACCATCTAATAAAGCTTTTGGCTAACAAAAGACATTAAGAAACATTGCTTTGTTATTCAGAAAAGGGCCCAATAGCAAATGTTATAGCTATTTACATGTATTACAAAAGGGTGGAGAAAATGTAGCTGGTATAATGTGTCAAAGCTTTTTTTAAAATAGTTGACAATGTTATTATTATTATTATTGTTTTTGTATTGTTAAGACACAAAAAGACAGTGGTGATATTTAGAGTGGAAGTTTGGTGAATGGCATTCTACATACTGCGTGACATATGTGCTTGATATTCACAATTTATATTAAACTCACATTTATAATTCCAAAATATAAACAGTCTTATTATGTGGCTCACTGCGGAACATACTATAACATACGTCTAATTCTCTTCACATATATTTTGTATTCCATTTAATAATTTTTAAACTTCCTTAAGCCAGAGTGACCATGTTTATGTTTTAGAAAGTATTTTCTATAATCTTTTGTATAAAATTTTCCATCACTATTGGAGCATGACTTCCTTTACTGTAAAACACTTTGTCCAAATTAATTAAATCAATGAGATTTCTCCTAAGGATAAATCCTCCACATAGCATGAAATAGGGTATCTTGCTCAAGGCTTTCCCACAATTATTAGGTTTTCATTCCTATAGGCATTCTTCCGAGCATGAATTTTCTGATGTCTACTGAGGTTTGGCTTCTGGTAGAAAGCTTTGCCACATTCATTGCATCCGTAGGGTTTTTCTCCGGTATGAGTTCTCCAATGTTTATTGAGGCATGACTTTTGGCTGAAGGACTTTCCACATTCTCTGCAACGATAGGGTCTTTCTCCTGTGTGTATTTTCAGATGTACATTGAGGTATGACTTCTCACCAAATGACTTCCCACATTCACTGCATACAAAAGGTCTCTCTCCTGTATGTGTTCTCTGATGTTCTCTGCGGTGTGACTTCTGGGTGAAGGCTTTCCCACAAAAAAAACATTCAAAGGGTCTTATCCCACTGTGAATTCTCTGGTGTTTAATGAGGGTTGACTTATGTGAAAAGGCTTTCCCACAGTCAGTGCATTCATATGGCTTCTCCCCAGTGTGACTTCTCTGATGCCTAATGAATTCAGACTTGTAGCAGAAGGCTTTCCCACACTCACTACAGGTGTGGGGCTTCTCTGTAGGTGGAACTCTCTTACGTTTGTACACAAGAGAATTGCTTACTGCTGGTTTATATGTAAGTGCTGGGTTATGGCTGAAAGCTTTCTCACAGTGACTGCATTCCCAGAGTTTTTCTCCATTAGCTCTTCGATCATGGTTTGTATGCTGTAACAATTTCCCATATCCATAGCACTCATCTTGCTTTTTTGAATAGTTTCTCTTAAAACCAATCAAGTCTAGGTTATGGTTCACACTCTTTCCACAAGGGTCCCAGTTATTGGAGTTTTGAATTGAAGGAAAAAGATCAGTGCTCCGAAGTGATATTTTCCCAAACTTATTATATTCATGGCTTCTTTCCTTGGGCAGTGTTTTCTTGCTGATGAATGCATCTTGCCTCAAAAGTATGTCTTGTCGTCTTTTCCTCTGGACATTAACTTGCCAAATGTTTTCTGGAGAAAGTACAGCAAACCTTTCTATATGAATCTTTGTATTATTATTATCTGGAATAAAAACTACTTGAGAAATGCTCTAAGAATTTAAAGGGTGCACAGTACAGAAATAGAGAGCACAAACCGTAACTAAAGGCACCGATGCAGGGAAGAGTGTGGTATGAGTAGGGAAGACTCAGAACACTGGCACAAATGGAATCAACATGTCATAGAGTACAGAAAGAAATAATTTTGAGGAAGATGGGATGATATTATAGAGCAATGGTTGGTAAACATGTTCTTACATAGCCAGACTAGATATTTTAGGCTTTGTGGGCCATTTGGTCTTGGTCACAATTACTCAACTCTCTCATTATATTGTGGGAACACAGCCAGTATGTAAACATAAGGAGGCAGCTGTGTTCCAATAAAACTTCATTCACAAAATCAGGTGGCCAATCTATAGGCCATAGTTTGCCAATCCCTGTTATAGAGGAAAGGGGTTTAAATGTCATACAGCATCTTGTACTCAATGGTTCTCAATGGTTCCTATGGTTCTCAGTGGGCAACTTCAGCCTCATCTGGGAACTGATATGCTGACAGATGTGCAGTATCCTGGGCCCCAGCCCAGACCTACTGAATCAGAATCTGCATTTTAACAAGTTGCCCAACATATTAAGAGTTTGACAAGCACTAATAAAGCAGTCATCAGAGAGGTTATCATATTCAGCTAGTTAGTGAGAATATAAATGGCAGGGCTCTAAGATGAGCTAGATGAAAGAAGGAATCAACAAAGCTAACCAGAACTTAAAGCAGGAGCTCCTAACTTGGTGGATAGAAATCAGGGGAGGTGTGAATTGGGATAAGAAAGAAAATCACATCTTTATTTTCATTAAGCTCTAACAACAATTGCACATTTCCTTCAATGATGAATGTGAGCAACAAAACACAGTGGTATTAGTTCCTGTGACTTGTACTAGTTTGTGAATATGGTATTTTCATGTCACACAGTTGTTGAAGATTTCTCAAAATATGTTTACAATCATCTCTACTTTGACAGCATGAGTTATTACACCTGATGCTAGATCTCATTATTTAATGTATAAATAAGGAAGTACACCCACACTATTATCATATATTTTGAAAACATTTTGCTATTGCATTTTCTAACTTTATTTTATAGAATTACCGTATTTTATTAATTTGTTTCTTTTGTAATCTTATGGATTTTATTTTATTTTTCATATGTAAAAAGGGGTCTATTAGGCTTCACCAGAATGCCTAAGAGTTCCACGGCACAAAAACAATTAAGAACCCCAGACTTAAAGACATTCAGGCATGAGGTAATAATTTGGGTTCAATTTTAGGAGATGTTAGTGGAAAATGAAAAGTAGGGAGGAAGATTTAAAGCTATTAATCATATCAAAGAAAAAACCAACAACAAAACCAGCATATATGGATAGAACAATTAGAGAGGGTGGTAGAGACAGAAGATTCAAAATGAGCACATGGTAGCAAAGCTCTGGAAGAGGTAAGGGGAGATATGTGCATGCATGTACTTGCATGGGGAGGCGGGGAGCAGGGGTGAAGGGGAGGTAGCAAGTAGGAATAAGGATGCCTTCAGTTTTTACCATACAAAAACCAGAGGTAAGTGGACACAACTGTGGAGATGTGGTAAAATGAGGGGCTGGGTGGTACAAGGAGGACAAAAGGATGCAAAACGGCAAAGAGGCCAGTTGTGAGCATCATGTGGCCCCAGAATGGATGACTTTTTTGAAGGAGTTACACCACTGAGAAAAGTTTGGAAAACAGAAAATGTAGCAGCCCCTTGGAAGGAAAAGGCTGAGCTGCAGTCAGGGAAATAGAGGATACAGAACACTTATAAAGGAGGGCTGACTAGATTTTTTTTTTTTTTGGCAGTTATATAAAATTCTTCAAAGAGGGAAAAGAAAAGCAGCTGATAGCCAGGTTACAATGGCTTCAGGACAGTTGATGAGCACAGTTTAATGAAGTAAAATACACCCCAGAGGGCACTGGAGTGTGATGGTTAAGAGCACTGGTTCTGGAGCCTGACCACCTGGGTTCAAATCCCCATTCGGTCCCTTACTTTGCTATATGTTCTTAGACAAGTTTCTTAACCTTTCTGTGCTCGTTTCCTCTTTTGTAAATGGGGTAATAAAGGCTGGATACTGCACAGGCATTGTAAGAGTCGAACGAGTTGATATATATATATAGGGCTGAGAACAGTCTTGGTACATAGTGAGCACACCCTGAATGCTGACCAATAATTCTAATGCTGTTTCTGCTACTACTACAACCAGTGAAAGCTAGATGGTAGTAACTTCAAAGACATCATTTTGGGGAGAAGCATGAGAATGACTTGAATGGTTTGGGGGTTTCTATAATACTTAATTCAATTATGTGATTACAACACCAAGTATAAGTGGCATAAAGAGATCTGGGAACAGATGGCACTGACTCTTCTTGCTAAGCCCATGACTTGTGGACAAGCAGAAGTTCAGAGGCATCCTTGAGAGTGGGCTACTAATACTCAGAGTACCATGGGTATTGTTGGGATATTTTACAGAGCTGATGGGAGAGTTGTTCTGAATGTTAAATTGTAGTGGTTATGACGGGCTAAGTTCCACCATCTCCTTCGCCACCCAACTCACCCTGATCACCTCCTGGAGTTCACTGCTTCCTCCTCTGTGACTTGAGGAAATTAAAGGATTACGAGGTAACTTAAGAGATTAAGGAAAGGATGGGAAGTGAGATTGTGGGTATGGCAGGCTGGTCTGAGCATTTTACTGGGAAACTGTTAGAATAGAGAATAGGAAAGGACAAGCAAGAATGACAGAATCATAGAAGCTTATTTGTAAGAATGCCTGAATGTGAGAGAGAAGGTGACTGATAACCTCAAGAGAGAGATCAAGGATTCTGGAGAAAGGGAGATGGAGCAAGCACACAGGGAGAGGTGAGATCTAAAATAGAGAGAGGAAGGACACCGGATACAGGAGGTGGGATGCATAGAGGTTGAAGGGTCATCAAGAAGGCTGAAGCTCTTAGAGAAATGTCTCCAGCTACTTGCAAAGCTGTAAGGCTTCTAAGAACTGGATCCTAAACAAAATTCCAAAGGTGCCAGCCTCCCATGGCTCTTCTTTTGCTGGATTTATCACTTACCCTGACAGTGGCAGCCTGAGCACGCCGCCTCACAAATCCACGGTGCTTCTTCCTGCTCCAGTCTGAGGATCACATATGGTTTGGTGCCTTCATAACCTGTTCCAGGGAAATGATGCTGGCCTTGGGCTGAGCTCCTTGGTCTTCAGGGCCACTCAGGCAGCATAAAAGGCTGCATGACAGACTCTGTACTGGGAAGAGACTGTACACATACCTTGTCCAGAACCCAGAAGGAATTAGTTATCCAGGCCCGTTGAAAGTCAAGCCAAACTCACCCAGGCAGCACAGAAGGGTTAAGAATGCACACTGTGCAGCCAGACTGCGAGGGTTCAAGTCCTACTGTGGCTCCACTGTGTACTACGTAGGTGCCACTGGGCAAGTTACTTCACCTTTCTGCCTCAGTTTCCAAATGTGTAAAATAGTGGTACTAATTGTACCTGCCTCATAGGGCTCTTATGAAGATTAAATGAGTTGATATTTTAAAAGCTAAAACAGTGTCTGGCACATAGAAATTGTTTAGTACTTCAGAGGCTCTAGGTACTTCAGTTATTTTTAGCAACTGAAAGAGGGAAGGTGGTCATTCAAGCATAATCTAGCTTGTGTGGCGGAGCTGTTCTCACCCACTGAGACGAGGTGGCTGTAGGTCTCCAGCATCACATCCCGGTACAGGGCCCTCTGAGCAGGATTCAGCCTGTGCCACTCCTCTTGAGTGAAGCCCACAACCACATCCTTGAATGACACAGGTCTCTGCTGAAGATGAAATGACACTGAGTCATGGGGGAAAAATGTAGGTGGGGTGGATGGTACTGGTTTTTTATAATGTTCATAGGTCAGAGCTTACAACATTCATTTATCTATCTAGAATGCCTTTTCTACTCCCGGCTCTGGACTATATACGGTGGGGAAAATGACAATCACATTGGAAGCCACTGTCATTTATCAACTGAAGATCCACTGTGTGTTTAACCCAGTGCTGGTTGCTTGGGACACAGTCGTGGATGGTTCCTGACCTCAAGGAGCTCACAGCCTGGAGAGAGAGCAATATGTAAAGCCATCAGGGTGACAACAGAAGAGCTGTGATGGTAGGACATCTAGGTGATGGCATGCAGGAAGTGAATGGTCCATTAAATGCTTCAGGGTCTAGTTAGGCTTCAGAGCTAAGGCATACGTGGGGCTGAGTCTTCCCTGCAGGGAGATGGAGAAACTGCATCCCTTGCAGAGGGAGCAGCATCAACAAAAGCATGGGGGAGTATAAGGGTGATCCTAAGGGCAGCAAGTCACTCAGCAACAGGAGAAGAGTGTATAGAGGCCTGGGAGTGATGGACCTTAAGACAACTAGAAATCTATTAAGGGAGGGTGTGTGTGTAGAAAGTGCATTCTAGAAGCGATGTGGTGAGTTTCTCGCATTCTGTGTCATGTGGTACTACGGTAACTTTAAGCAGACTGAAAAGTTAAGGATACACAGTGTATTCCTAGAGTACCCACTGAAATCTCAGTGCAAAGAGGTGGACTGAAGTAAACAAAGTAACAGAATTCTAAAAAATACTCCATTAATCCACACACACACACAGGAGGAAAGAGGAAACAGAGGAACAAAAGCAGATGGGACAAATAGAAAACTAAGTACTAAAAAGATAGATATAAATTCAATTATATCTATATTAAACTATATTAAATTATAATGTAATTTACTATATGACTAACCACTCCAAAAAGGCAGAGATTGTCAGACGGGATAAAAAAGCAATGCTACCTACAAGAGATACAAAACTCACAGGGAGTTAGAAAGTAAATGGACAGAAAGAGAAGAGTGACCTGGAGGGAAGCAAAAGGATAGACTCTGTAACAACCCAGGTGGAAGATGACGCTCACGGGCAGGACAGTAGCGGCGGGGTAGAGAAGGACCACTGTAGAGAAGAGCAGAACCTGCACCTTAACTGCCTGGCGGGGGAGGGGTAAGGATCACCACCCAAGTATCTCAAAGGCCCCTGGGTGATGGTGGTAAATCAGAGACGAGAAAAACAGCAGAAGCAGAGAGGATGTGTTGTGTTGGACGTGTCTGTGGGACACACAGGTGGAGACACGGCAGGCAGCGGGATGGACACATGAGTCTTGTGTCAGGAGCAAGATCCGGAATGGAGCTAAAGCTGTGCCAGCCATCAGCACAGAGGTGGTGGCTGAGTTATCAAACTGTGCAGGATCTCTCAGCAGAGACAAGAGGAGCAAAGGGCCCAGGAGTCCCAAGGGACACTAACATTAAGAGGCCAGCGGCAGAAGAGTTCAGTTGGAGAGCCAGAGGTGGAATAGAATAGTCTGGAAAGAAGGCCTCACAGCCTGGCAAGCCTCAGATTTCACTGGCTGGGCAGTCCTCTGGTTTAGTGCAGAGAATAAATTCTCCAAAGAGCCTGCTGCCCTGGGACCAGATAGCTGCTGAGGGAGAACCACGAGTTCTAACCTATGGCACCTGTAATATTGTGATATAAGAAATATATATTTGGTCTTCCTCCCTGGATCCTGGCACAAAGCTTCTTAAACACTTGTTACTTTCTTTTTTTAGGAAGATTAGCCCTGAGCTAACTATGCCAATCCTCCTCTTTTTGCTGAGGAAGACTGGCCCTGAGCTAACATCCGTGCCCATCTTCCTCTACTTTATATGTGGGACGCCTACCACAGCATGGCTTGCCAAGTGGTGCCATGTCCGCATCCAGGATCCGAACCAGTGAACTCCAGGCCGCCAAAGCTGAATGTGCGCACTTAATGCTGCGCCACTGGGCCAGCCTTGTTAACTTTCTCATAGGGGTAACAGGAGTGTCTTTTGTCATTCATAACAAGCCCCTGTCACCCACACCTGAGTTTATGCTAATGCTCTGACTCTTTGAGGACTGGGGCTGGCTGCCAGAGGAAGCAACTCTGTGATTAGAGGGTTAGAACCTTTACCTCCCCACCCCCGCCCCTACCTCTGGGGTGAGGAGAGCGACTAGAGATGGAGCTAATCAAAGGCCAATGATTTAATGAACCATGCCTCCATACTGGAACCTCTGTAAAAGTTCTCCAGACCTTCCAGGTTGTTGAACTCATCTGGGAGGGTGTGCACACCACATTCCAAGGGGACAGAAGCTCCTGTGCTCAGGACCCTTCTGTACCTCGCCCTACGTACCTCTTCACCTGGCTGTTCACTTGTATCTTTTATGACATCCTTTATAATAAACATGTAATAGTAAATATAGAGTTTCCCTGAGTTCTGGGAGTCATTATAGCAAATTATCGAGGAGGGGGTCATGGGGATCCCAGACTTACAGCTAGTTGGTCAGAAGTTCAGGTGACAATCTGGGATTTGTGATTGGCGTCTGAAGTGGGGGGCAGTCTTAGGAGACTGAGCCCCTAACTTGTAGGGTGTGGGCTAATTCTGGATTGAATTAAATTGTAGGACACCCAGTCGGTGTCCACAGAGAACTGGAGAATTGCTTGGTGTGGGGAAAAAACTCTACTCCTGTGAGTAGAGGAAACAGGTTTTTCTTTAGTACATGTGCTATATCTTCAAGTGACTGCATTGTAAAGAATTTAACTTGCCCAAAGAGAGGTCTGATCTTTGCCCTCAGCTCCTGAGAGCTGAGCCCCTGGAATGCCTGCTTGATAAGAGTGTCTTTGTTTACCTGGGGGCCTAGGGCCACACCTGAGTGTAACAAGGTCACTTCTGGTGGGGTCTTTGGGTCACAGGCATCAGCTCAACCTCCAGAGGGGTTGGAGACTGAGGTCAGCAGTCAGTCATGTCTATGTGACCAACCTCAAAGAAAATTCTGGACACCAAGGATTAGGTGAGCTTCCCTGGTTGGCGATTCTGTGTGTATTGTCACACGTCGCTGCTGGGAGAATTCAGCTTTGTCCACAACTCCACTGGGAGAAGACACGTGGAAGTTCCATGTGTGAAACTCCCCTGGACTCTGCCCCAAGTGTCACTTTTCCTGGCTGATTTTAATGTATATCCCTTTGCTGTAATAAACCATAACTGTGATTATAACATTCTGTGAGTCCTTCCAGTGAATTATCAAACCTGAGGGTGGTCCTGGGAACCTCCAACGTTGCAACTGGTGTCAGACGCGGGGTGGTCTTGCGCACTGCTCACTGCCTTCACAGTGACTGACAGACACAAGAGCAATGGAGCAGGGCAGTTACAAGCGTGGACTATGGGGCAGGACTGATGCAGGCTCAGCCACTAAACGAGTGACCCTGGGAAAGCTACTTAACCTCTCTGTGCCTCAGTTTCCCCATCTGTTAAATGGAGATAATAACAGTGTGTGTCTGTTAGTTATTATGACGTTTAAATAAGTTAATATGTGTAAAGCCCATAAACCGTGCCTGGCACATGACAGCACTATATAAAGGTGCCTATTTTATTTAAGTAGAAAAATACTGTAAATCAATGTTTTAGAATCTATATGAAATGGAAAACAATTCTAAAGGACTGAAAAAGAGATGGGGACCCAGGGCCTGTGCCTGGGCATTAGTGCGGTGGCTAGCTCTAGTACACTGTGCAGTACAGGGATACCCGTGCACCACCTCTGGGAGTGGCCCAAGGAAAGAAGCATTGACAGGACCCCACAGAGGTTGAAGGGGCTCAGAGCAGCCCAGACCTGCACTCCACGCTCAAGAGGCTGTAGGTCTCCTTGAAGAATGCTGCATCTTACAGTGGCGCCTGAGCAGTGGCCCAGGCAGATGGATCTGAAGGCAGGGTGGAGGCCATGGATGCTGGTACATGAGACCCTAAGACCCACACAAAGGCCATGGCACAGAGCAGGTGCCAACCAGACACCCTCTCTGATGCCAGAACAACACACCATGATAACAAGAGAGCAGCCATCAGGCTTCATCACAGAGCACAGGGCTTGGCTCAGTAACAGGCTCTGGATCAATAGTTCCCAAATAGAGCTAACTGGATGGAATGGGATGGCATGGGATGGGATGGCGTGGGGTAGTGTCGGGTGAAATGGGATGGGATGGAACAGAACGGAATGGAATAGAAAAGAACAGAATAAAATAGAAAAGATGTAATTCTGCACCCAAAGACCAGGCCATTTTCACCAAACACAGGGATGAAGAGGAGAGAGATGGAAGAAACACTAAGGTTGTAAAATGAGCACAACTTGGTGACTGAGTGTGAGAGGGGGAAGGTGGGGAGAAGTCAAGGATAAATCTCAGAGTCCCGGCTTGCCTGGTGGGAGGGTACCATCTCCTGAGATGGGAAAGTGGGAAGAGGAGACGTAAATCAAGAATTCAACTTTGTACATGTTAAGTTGGAAGTGCTGTGGGGCAGCCAGGCGTGGATGTTGATCACGTCATGGCCAAAGGGGTCTGAAGCTCTTGGAAGAGGCCTGGGCTCAGGTACGGATGAGGAAGTCATCTGCAGACTCACCCCATCCAGCCAAGAGAGGAAACACCCCCGGGCGCCCCAGAGAAGGTTCAAACCCACAGGAACACCAACGTCTAAGAGATAAGCAGAAGGAAAGAGAAACCACAGAAGATGCTGAGAAGCTGTCATGAGAAAGTAGGGGAGCAGTGTCCCTCACATGAACGACAGACCTCAGTGATTATAACAAACACATAATACGGACAACCAGTCTGTTCCAAGCACCTCACAGGTATTAACTTATTCAGTTCTCACATCTACTCTCTGAGGTAAGTGCCATTTTCCTCCATCACAAAGGGAAAACTGGGGCACAGAGAGATTCAAGGCCTTGCCCAAGGTCATACAGAGGGTAAGGACTGGGATTCAAACTCAGCAGCTGGTTCCAGGGTCTGTGCTCTTAAGCAGTACATGGAGCTGCCTTTCACACAGAAGAAGCGGGCAAAAGGCAGGGTCTCATTTGGCAGAACAATAAAAAAGCATCCTCTGATTTCAGCCTCAGCAAGTGCCTTAGGCCAGAAAACTTTCAGTTAAGTGGGAAGAGAGGACACTGGACTCATGAAGGAATGGGTAACAGGATGTGGAAACATCAAGAGTAGGGAAATCACTGAGTTCAGGAGATGAAGGCAGCCAGGAGAGAAAGCTTAAGGACTTTGTGGTCTGGAACTCATGATGGTGTCTAGGGTTGGCAGCACTGACAGTGGCTGGGGGGACAAGAGAAAAGACCTAGGAAATGACAGAGGACAGGCCTCCAGAAAAGATGTCCCTGCTTGAGGAAGGCCTCCGAGGAGGTGGGAATGCAGGAACTCAGGGCTGAGGGGATGTCTTGTCAGGACACAGGGCCCTTCACCTTCAAAAGATGGGAACACCTCATATTGAGACGTGCTGGGGAATAAGATGTTCATCTGTTTGCTGCCAAACCAGCAAAGACACTTATGGCGAATAAAAGTTAATTCCGACGCCAGGCAGTTCGTCTGTTCCTCAGTCTAGATCCAGGCTGCAGCTGCCTTAGATCATACTCAGGACTTCCGTGAACTTGGAGGAATCCTCCTGCCCCCCAGAAAAGAAATAGTATTTGCATTTTCACTTTCTTCTAACTGAAATTCAGCATTTTCTTCATTACATATGTGGGCCACAAAGTACAGAGGAGTTAACACTTCCTGCAACTTTGACACCGAGAGGTGTGTGGAGAGGAGGCTGTGGTGTTCCAGCCAAACCCCCCTGCAGGTACTTCTCCCAGCTGCTAGAATGGTGGCTGCTGCAGGCTTGAGACCTTTTGAGAACCGCCCTTGGCCAAAGGCCTTGCCTCCATTCAGAACACGCAGGGCCATCCCAGCTCCAAAGCATCTTGTAAGTTCAGCTGGTGCCTCTGTTCAAAGACTCCCTCCGCCCGATCCTGCTTCCTTCACTGCCTTACAGGTACCGCAAGTCTCCCTGGTCAACCTCCTGGTGCAAAGCTCCATCTCCAAGTCTGTCTTCCCGAGAACCCGGGCTATGACAAAGTAGATATGCTTGACATGCATATGGTTTTTCCAGAACAGTTTCCCCAAGAAAGGAAACTAGGCTACTTAACATCACACTTACCTGGTACTCAATCATTTTCTGCTGTTCTTGGAAAAAGATCTGAGGCCTGTGAAGATAGAGATTGGGGGGAGGAGGGTGGAGAAAGAGAAAACATGGCTGTGAGGGACTGGGCTTGTCCTGGAACTTGCAAATTCCCTGTGTAAATCTTGTACAAAAAAATCACACTTTAAATCACTGTGGTAGAAGAAAAAAATGGTGCCATTCACCTCAGAATGTGGATACACAAAATAGACGTCCCAGAAAGTAAAAGCTGCTACCAAGTAAGAACAGAAAGTTATTAAAAAACAAAACTCTTTAAATGTTTACATAACTGGCCCCATGTATATACTGGAAAAGGGTTTCTATAACTTTTATGAAAATATTACGAAGAACTCAAAGGAAAGTAAAATAACTGTATAACATTAGTAAAACTAATGGTTACTTAAACTATGACATAAATAATTACTGAAAAGCTAAACCTTGTTATCATCCAGTAGATTATTAGTGTTGTCATTAAAAATAATTTTCAACAAATGAGAGCAAAGAACAGTTACTTCTAATTAAGATGCTTAATTAAAGAAATAAGTGCCTTAAATTATAAAAGAAAAAAGGTAAATCATAGTTTAAGAGTGTAAATAAGTATTTTATGATGTTCTTGAATGTTTAATGTTAGAACTATATTCAAATTATCAATGGGATAACTCACAATTTTTAAAATTATATCTTTTGGGTAGTGAACATGATGTAGTCTACACAGAAATAGAAATGCAATGATGCACACCTGAAAATTATATACTGTTACTGCAATAAAAATAAATACATAAATAAATAAAACAGGAAAAAAAATTCTCTCTCTTGTGGCTGTTCTCACTGACACAACCTAGGGCAGTGTCATCCCCACTGGAAAAGCCTGCTGGTACCCAGATTCTGATCTCTACCACTGATTTTCACTAAAAAGAGCCAGAGCTCCTGGGAAAATGGCTCAGTCCACATCTGGAGCAAAGAATACAAGATGCACTTCTGTAATCTTGAATGTTAGAAAGCAAGGAGGGGCCGGCCACGTGGCTGGGTGGTTAAGTTCGCATGCTCTGCTTCAGTGGCCCGGGATTTTGCCAGTTCAGATCCTGGGCATGGACCTAGCACCGCTCATGAAACCATGCTGAGGTGGCATCCCACATAGCAGAACTAGAAGGACCTACAACTAGAATATGCAACTATGTAATGGGGGGCTTTAGGGAGAAGAAAAAAAAAAGAAAGCAAGGACACTTCTTCAGTGGATAGGTCCTAGCAAGGCGGCACAGAAGCCAGCCTCAAGGGGCTCCCACCACGCAGGAAGAGTGCCAAGAGAAAACCGGCCTTATCTACCGAAGCTAATTATACGACTGTCACGGCCTAGTAGTTCCATATGAACACACGTTCACAGAGTTTCAGCCTATAAAATCTATGAATTTGCAGTGATATTCAAAAATCACGATACTAAAATCTTTTCTCTTAAAATAACTGGTACTGTAGTTAGATATGACTACTATAACACGGAGGCTCCCTATTTCCAAAATATCCACATATTAGGAACTAAGGAATTAAACGGGTACAAAATATTAATAAAGAATGTTCAAGTTTTTCATTCACAGAAACCTTATAAATAGGTCTGAATATCATGTGCCAATAATCTACAGCCTGGAATTGAAAACACACAGGAGCAGCAAGACTCTCACACATGGCTGATGGGACTGTAATTGGGTTCAACCAGTTTGGAAAACTGTTTGGCCATATCTACTAACACTGAACACAGAATCCCCTACGACCCAGTGGTCCCACTCCTGGGTATATACGAGAGAAAGGAATGCATACTGTTCAACAGAGGCTTGTATAAGAATGCTCATAACAGCTTTGATCATAATAAGTCAAAACTAGAAACTGCCCAGGAGAACTAGATAAATTGTGGTGCACTGGGCAAGGCAACACTACTTAACAATAAAAAAGAATGAACTGCTGATATCCATCCATGCAAGAGCATAGATAAATTTCACAGACATTATGTCAAATGAAAAAAGTCAAACACAGGACAGAATATACTAGAATATTCTAGAAAATTCCAGAAAAGGTAAAACTAATACTTGGTGACAGAGTCATACTGTGGGGAGGGGATGGATATTACTGAGATGAAGCTGGAAGAAGCCTTTTAAGGAAGGGGGTCAGCAAACTTTTATTTAAAGGGCCAGATAGTAAATATTTTAGGCTTTATGGGTCACATGGTGTTTGTCACATCTACTCAATTCTGCTGTTGGAGCATAAGAGCACAAGCTGTGACAAGACAAGTCCTGCATCCACCAGAACTGACTCACATCTTTGAGAGCAGGAAGACCATCTCACCACAGGGGGGCAACAAGTGTTTGTCTCCTGACTGGCATTCTTGAGCTGTGGCCCTGACAATTAACAACTCAAACTTTGTCAACCTCACAGCTGATTCCCACCAGAGCCAGGCTTTGCTCACTGAGAAAGAGTCTAGAAAGACAACTTTTAAAATAGAGCAACTAATACCTCTCCTTTGCAAAAAGAAGAGACTGTAACAAGAAAAGAGCTTTTCCTGAGTCTAGCGCATTCACACCGTTTGACTGTCCTAGTGTCCTTTCCTGTAAAAACAGGTCTAGCAAATTACTCTCCTGAGTTTTCCTTACATAATCATGAATAATCCATCCAACATTAATCAGTGACTGCCCTATTCCTACAGTTGGTCAATTCTGAGATGGAGGAAAATTAATTACAAGAGGCTGGGAAAACCTGGCCGCAGCTGGAATAACAGACTTTATTTAATTATACACTTTCATGTGTCAAGGAAGCTGGAGAATTGAAAAATTACTTATTCCGGGGGCCAGCCCTATGATCGAGTGGTTAAGTTCGCATGCTCCTCTTCAGCGGCCCAGGGTTTCGCCGATTTGGAGGCTGGGAGCAGACCTAGCACTGCTCATCAGGCCACGCTGAGGCGGCGTCCCACACAGCAGAGCTAGAAGGACCTACAGCTAGAATACACGGCTATGTACTGGGGGGCTTTGGGGAGAAGAAGAAAAGAAAAAAAAAAAGAGATTGGCAACAGATGTTAGCTCAGCACCAAACTTAAAAAAAAAATTACTTATTCCAACCATCACATAAGTATAAAAGGACTTCAGTGTCCCTAAATATTAAGCTTGCCCTCATCTGCACTGAAGGTGAAATCCCTGTAATATTATCAACTTCCAGCTGAGACGATACCATCCCTACTGGGCGACGGGCAGTAAACTTTCTTAGTAAAACAGCCTAGAGACACCAAAGGGTAATAACATGGAGGGTTCACCAGGCCAAACTACCTCAACATAAGCACTGAGGCCCAAGGCCACCCAACATCCTGAGCTACTCAATTATTTAAAAGGCAGGAGGAATCAGAGACAACATCTTAGAGTTGGGAAAAACTGTTCTTTGCTTTCCTTATAGATTGCGAGAGTGTTGATGAAGAGCTGTTCAAGTTACTACTAAGGAAAAATAGAGATTCTCCGAGAGGAAGAAATTACCGAAGAAGCCATTCTGAACCTCTGAAAGAATGTGAATAAAATTGTGAGTTTCTCCTTTTAAGGAAAGTGAATAGCTTTCGATTAGTTTAGTGATGAGCACAAGACACTAAGGGGGAAAATTGTTTTAAAATGAATACATTTTCCTAGCTTTGTTTTATGCAAGTCCTTTCTCACTAACCTACTGACAAATCATCTTTGGAAACAGGGAATAATTCTAAAGTGTTGGAAATATTCTCCATCATGATCTGGGTGGTGGGAACATGAGGGTGCACATAGGGAAAAATTCAAAACCCTACAATGTGAAGTGAGTTAATGTTTTACTTTTCTCTTCATGGACAATAAATATCCCTTATATTTTTTTTTGGAGGAAGATTAGCCCTGAGCTAACATCTGCTGCCAATCCTCCTCTTTTTTGCTGAGGAAGACTGGCCCTGAGCTAACATCTGTGCCCATCTTCCTCCACTTTATATGTAAGATGCCTACCACAGCATGGCTGCCAAGTGGTGCCATGTCTGCATCTGGGATCCGAACCGGCGAGCCCCGGGCCACCGAAGCAGAATGTGCGCACTTAACCGCTGCGCCACTGGGCCAGCCCCTCCATTATCTCTTAATTGTATCAAAATGCTTTGAAATATTGTACAGGTCATAAAACATGGTTAGTGTGAAAGTGGCATTTAACTACTGTATTAGTAATGGAAGAGACTGAGCAGGGAGCTTATTGTACCTAAAAATTTTTTTCTTTACTGAGGTATAATTTATATTTAATAAATGAACCCATTTTAATTGTACAATTTGATGGGTTTTGACAAATGTATTTGCCCGTGGAGCCACCACACAATCAGGATATGGAACATCTCCCTCTCCCCAGAAAGCTCCCTTACAATTCTTCCCTATGTGCCTTTTGTTAAGGGACATCCTGTTCACAAGACACAATAACGAATTCGTCTTAATAGTGTTAAGATGAACTATTCAGATTCCTGTCTCTTCTACAGAAGAAATACAAAGTGATTTTCTTGAATGTTAAATAAAACACAGATACTTCTTTGCTTAAATACTACATTAATCAAGTTATATCAGTAAGTCAAAAGAGTAGTTTAAAAAAAGGTAAAATCCACTGTTTGAATTTCATTTATATGAAGGTCAGAAACAGGTAACCCTGAGCGATGTGATGGCTTTGGGTGGGCATTGCTTGGGAGGGGCAGGGGAAGCCTTTGGGGCGCTGGAAATATTCTCTATGGTGATCTGGGTGGTGGGTACACGAGGGTGCACGTAACGGAAAAATTCATTAAGCTACACGCTGTTCTCTCTGCAAGTTACATCTCAAGCTTTTAAAAAATAAAAAAACCACAATCCTACCCATTATTTAAAAAATAAACGTGTAGAAAAAGTTCTGGTATGAAATACAATAAAATGCCATTGGTGATTCAATTTGGGTGGCAGAATGTTTCTTACTCTAATCTGTAACTGCAACACACACACACGCATGCACTTCATTATTTACATATGTCATTCATTGTCCCACTGCCTTTTTTCATCATGAGGGAAGCTACAGGAGAGTTGGAAGAGGGGGAGGGGGTTCTCTGAGAGAAGTGAACTGGCCACTAGAAACTGAGCTGTCAAGAAAGGCCCGGGGCCCAGCAGGCTGAGACAGTTAACCCAGCTTTTTGGCTCACTACTCGCTCCTCTAGGAGAGGGCCCTCCCCCACCCTCCTGGACTTGGCACTCAGCCTGGGCCTGGTCTCCACGGCTGCGGGTTCCAGCTGAGTGGTGGTGTGGCAAATGTGCTGGCGAATGTGTGTCCAGAGGCCTGGGTTCTGGCTCTGGCTCTGTGACCTGGGAAAATCACTTCTTTCCCCTTTAAATGAAATGGCAGCATCAAAGGATGCTAAAAACACTGGCAAATTTGGATGAAAAACAGGGTATCTAAATATCTCCCAAGATATTTATTAATTATAAAAGGGAAAATAGTAACCTTACTCTTGAGAAACCTGGAAGATATCACCTTAACACTAAGTGATTGCTTAACATCAGAAGTGACAAGATATATAACATTACATGCCCCCTGATATGATGCACCGTGAGGGCACAACATCCCTTCTGCGGTATTCTGCCCAAAATGCATACCTGACTCTAATCATGAGGAAACATCAGACACAACCATACTGAGTGACTCTATACAAGATAACTGACCTATCCTCTTCAAAAATGTCGACTTCATGAAAGACAAGGACTGGGGAACTGATCCCGATTAAAGGAGACTACAGGGATATGTCAATAGAGGGAACATGTGATCCTGAACTGGATTCTGGAATGAAAAAAGAAAAGGTGCTATGAAACAACACTAACGGTTGACATCGGGACACAGACTGTGGATTAGATAATAGTATTCAATCACTGTTAACTGCTTGATTTTGAAAATTGTACTGCAGTTATATGAGAAAATGTTCTCATGCTTAGGAAATACACACTGAAGTATTTTCGGGTAAAGGAGCACCATGTCTGCAACTTATTTTCAAATGCTTGAGAAAAAAAGGATAAAAATAATATATATTTATAATAACAACATTATATATATATATATATACACACATATACACACACACACATAGAGACTAGCGTGAGAGTGTAAACGTGGTTTTATCTGTGTGAACCTAGATAAAGGATACATAGGAGGCCACAGTAATATTCATGCAAATTTTCCAAATAAAGTTTAATTAAAAAAAAAATCTATAGATACAGTAGGTCCATAGATCCCGCCACTACCATTCTGAGAATGCAGATTCTTCTGCCCCTTGGTTAGGAAGGAGTGAACTCCCCATGTTCACAGAGGCCAAGAAAGGCGGCAAAAATCACAGGGGAGCAGCTAAGAGTCTAGAAAGGGCCAGCAACAACAAGAGAATGAGTTGGCCACATCTCATACTACAAGACGGCAGGATGTAATGGGCTGACAGATGTCCCCTCCCCCTGAGAGAACATGCCTATCACACCTGGCTTTCCCTGCCTCTCCCTCACTTCTGTGAAAATCTTAGGGCCAACCCTTCTCCTACCATGCAGCCAGGGAGGGTCCCTGGCAGGAGTGACACCAAGTTGAGTCTTGCTCAGCCTCCAACTCAGGGAGGATGCTATTTCCTGTACTTAAGAGTCTTTGCTCTGGCAAGAGGTCTGGGACCTTGGGTGACTCCTTCGGAAGGGGCTTCTTGTCCCAATTTCCCCTCTCCTGAACCAGAGGCTTTTACCAGACCTGTTTGGCCTTCACAGCTCCATCTGTCAACAGTAACTCACCCTCAGCTGCAGCCCCTGGCAGGGCCTTCTGTAGATGTGACTGAGATCCTGTGGCCGTGAGGAGAGCCCTGCTGTCCAGCGAGGTGATGGGACCCAAAGGTGTACAGGGCACTCAGGGAACCTGAAGAAGAGCAGACCCCATGGTGAGAGGCACGCAACAGTTCCCTTGCAAATACTCTCTGGGGCCTGAGGGGGAGCAGCCTGCACAGGACAGCGCAGGAGACACAGCTGAGTGATGGCTCTGCTCCAGGTTTGGGGCAGGGGAACCTTCTGCAAAGACCCTGAGCCTGGGAGTCACTCAGACAGAATTTTGAAGCTAAGCAATTCCTCTGACTGACTGAGGGAATGTAGGCCAGACAATTCATCTCCCTGGGCCTCAGTTTCCTCATCTGTGAAAATAGGAATGATAAATAATAAAAATAATTTTTAAAAGCCCAACCTTAGCCCTTTCCAAAAGTTACCTCATTTAAATAAGCTCAGGTGCGGTTGAAAGGGGCTGAGTTATGAATAACAAAGACACTTTTATCCCTCTTATCACTTAGGCAATTCCAAGGGTTTTAGGAGCTCTGTGCCAGAAATGGGACTGAAGACCAAATATGTATTTCTTATTATAAATCACAATAAGACACAGACTAAAATAAGAAGGGCAGGAAGCAATAACTGGGTGCACATGATGAAACTATGGAGAATTTTTTTTCAATTTCCTTTAACAACGAGGTAAAATTATTGCAGCAATTTTTCTGTCCATGGCCTAGTATGGCAGACAAAGTCACAGTGCCACATGGTCTGATTCAGTAAGGAAATGTGAAAACAAGGGTCCCTTTCTCCCTCAGCCCCAAGCCTTCCCACAAACTGACCACCTATGGGGAGAATCTGGTGGAAGATGAAGCCAATCACTGTTTTTCTTGGTAAAGAGTCAATCTTGGAGAGTGGTCCCACCATGCAGTCAGTCCCCTGACAGCAGCATGACAGTCACCAGAAGGGCTACTGTCTCTCCCTACCTACAAGATTGTGACTCACACATCCTTGTCACCCGTCCCTCACTTTTGAACTCAAAAGCCGAATGTTACTACACAGATACCATCATCTGGATGCTCTCAGGCACAAATTCAAAACCAGATAGATCATGGATCTCTCCTTGCTACCCACAAAAGTGAACTCAGTATCTCCTCTTGGGTCACAGCCTTTATCTCCTGAAGCTGTATAACATAGTTTAAAAGTTTGTCTGGGGGCTGGCCCAGCAGTGTAGTGGTCAGGTTTGCATGCTCTGCTTTGGCAGCCCAGGGTTCATGGGTTTGGACCCCAGGCATGGACCTATACACCACTCATTTGGCCATGCTGTGGTGGTATCCCACATATAAAAGAGAGGAAGATTGGCAACAGATGTTAGCTCAGGGCCAATCCCACCAAAAAAAAAAAAGAATCTTTGGCAGGTTGCCTCTCATTACTTATTTTTCAGAAATATCCTGGCTATTCTCAAATATTTCATCTTGCAGTATGAAATATAGAATTACTGTTATAATTTTTAAAAAATCCCTTCTTAGATTTTGCTTAACTTTGCACTGAATTTGCCAATACGTCTAAGATAATATTGACAGTTCTGAAAAATACTGAGCCTTCTAATCCAAGATTAAGACTTCTCCATGTATTCAAGACTTCCTTTACATCTCAAACAGTTTTATACTTTGCTTCACATAGGTCCTCTGATTCTTTTTGCATTTATTACTAGGTAGTCAATTGTGGTTTTGGTTGTTATTCTAAATGGCATATTTTCATCCACTTAATTACTCACTGAAATGGAAAAGTCATCAATCTATTTTTCTATACTCATTTTAAACCAGCCACTACTGAACTTTCTTAATATCTGTAATGGTTTTAGAGTTAATCCTCTTGAGCTTTGGGGGCGGGAAGGGTATATAATTATCTCATCCACAAACACTTATAGGTTGTTCTTCTCTTTTCCAATAGTTTAGACCTCTTATCTCACTCTCTGATTATCTGCACTCACAGGCACCTAGAAGAAGGCAGTCACAGCAGCGACAGGCTGCTCATTTGAGCGGGAACACTTAGTTTCTGCCATTAAGTCTGATACTGACTTTCAATTTGAGATAAAGAAGGTCTTATCATGTTAAGAAAGCATATAAATAGTTCAGTTTTACTATTTTGTTAAAAAATCCAGAAAAGGTGTTGAACATTATCAAATGCTTTTTTTTTTACCATCTATGAGGTAACTGTATGGTGTCTTTCCTTTGACTCACTAATATGGTGAAATTCATTAATAAATTCTTCAAATAACATTAAACTCACCTTACATCTTTAGGACGAATTTCCTCTCGGTCAGAATGTAATAGTACTTGAATATATTACTACTTGAATACATTGTTAATTTTTTAGGATTTTGCATATTTATTCACAAGGTTGGTTCCAGTTTTCTTTGCAATGCCATCTTTTCCAGTTTTTGCAATCAGTACAAGAATGATGGCTTTATAAAAACAGTTGGTAGTGCTTTCCTTGTTTATAAATTCCCCAGAAAAGTTTACCTATTTGAAGAAATGTTACTTGGAAGTTACTTCCAGGCTCTATAAGAAATCACCAACTGAACTCTCTAAGCCTGAGAGTTGCCTTTTTTTGAGAGGAGAAATAGAGGCTGGCAGGAGGTGGGGTGGGCAGGAATCTTTTTCACCATTTCAAACTTTCACAACTATGGACTGCTTAATTTTCTTTCTCTTTGTATGGAAACTTTTTTTTTTTTTTTAAAGATTTTATTTTTTTTTAACTTTTTCTCCCCAAAGCCCCCCGGTACATAGTTGTATATTCTTCGTCGTGGGTCCTTCTAGTTGTGGCATATGGGACGCTGCCTCAGCGTGGTCTGATGAGCAGTGCCATGTCTGCGCCCAGGATTCGAACCAACGAAACACTGGGCCGCCTGCAGCGGAGCGCGCGAACTTAACCACTCGGCCACGGGGCCAGCCCCTGTATGGAAACTTTTTATATCCACATATTACTAGAAAATTATTCTTTGCATGCCAACCTGGAAATACATTAACGTAAAGTTTTACAAAAATATTATTTAATGATATGGTTATTCTCCTATTTGCATTCCTATTTATGTATCTGTTACTTTCCTCCTGACTCCATAAGGTCTGCTAATGGTTTATCTACATTATTGATTTTCTTAAAAATTAGATTTATCAGTTTTCCCTTTTTCCTTTTTAAACTCAATTTCTCCTTTTATATTTATTGATTCCTTCCATTTTTCATATGTATATTTTCTAACTTCCTCCATTAAATGTTTAATCAAGACAGAAAAGGAAACCACAGAAAACTACCCACAATTTGGCTCAATTGAAGACACTATCCTATATTATCTCATCTGACCTTTTCCATCTTGATTAAAAACACATACAGTATGATTCACTGTCACACAATAAACAAAACCATGGCTTAAGTTTTATAACATATATGGATCATTTCATCAGGTTTTGACAGTTCTATCACGTTTCTGACAGTTCATTTCTTTTCCTTCTCCAGATCCCAATCTTTCATCGTGACAGCACTGCAGAAATCTATCTGGCCCAGGGTGGGACCCTAGAGGCTTCCTGTCTGTGTGAGTCATTTTGTCACGTGATCTGACATCTCTTTATAACTAGTCAATCTCCTACAATGTTTTCTTTGAGATAAGAAGGTCTGAGCTCTGGCTCATGTTCGAACTCAACATTTTAACCAGCTTTGTAAGTTTCCAATGTGCAGCTCATATTTTACATGTAACTAGGACACACTATTACATTTGTACTGATAAATACATGGGGGCTAAGCGAAAGCTCAAATGTAGAAGGAATGATGCAATTAGAAAATCACCATTTGGCAACCATAATAGTAGTAATTGATTCAGGCAAGAATCATTAACGGATACTAACACTAGTGAATGAAAGTTTGAGGTTATTTACATAGTCATAAAATATCTCCCCATAAGACACTTATTAACAGAACTTTATAGAGGAGAACCCTGGTGGACATAACCTTAACCAAGTGATCAAAGTTAACATTACCAGCACTGTGACAAACCAACATCACGCATCTCCTGATATGGTACATTGAGGACATAACGTCACTTCTGTGGTGTTCCTGTCGAAAATGTACATGACTCTAATCATGAGGAAAAATCAGAAAAACTCAAATTGAAGGACATTCTATCAAAGTAGCTGGGCTGTACTCCTCAAAACGTCAAGGTGAAAAGGGCAAAAAACGACTGAGAGAACATTCCAAATTAAAGGAGTCTAAAGAGATAGGACAACTAAATGCAACATGTAATCCTGGAATAAATCCTGAACCAGAAAAAAGAACTGCTATAAAGAACATTATTGGGACAACTGGAGAAATCTAAATAAGGTCTGTGGACTATACTACTATAACAACAATAAAAATAATAATACTGTTTCAGGGTTAACTTTCCTGCTTTTGGTAACTATATTGTGGTCATATAAGACAATGTCCTTGTACTCAGGAAATACACAGCAGGGTGAAGGGCCATCATGTCTGCAGCTTGTTATTAGATGGTTCAGAAAAAAAAAATTAAAATATATATAAATATAGCGAGAAAATGAAATTATCTGCATATATAGGAAATGTTAACAATGCAGAACCTGGGTGAAGGGTATAACAGGGATTTTTGTACTATTCTTGCAACTTTTCTAAGCTGAAATTATTTAAAAACAAAAATTTCTTATGTTTGTGGAAAGTTGAGCAAGATGGGAAGAGCTGTGAGTCAAAGGAGGAGGTTAGCTGCTTTCCCAGATATGTCAGGTTGCACATCTGAGGCACAGAGGAGAAGTCTCGATCCAAGTGAATTCACCCGATCTTCCAGGTTCCCTGAGAAGGACTCCTTTCAGAATACTCTGCAGTTTTGGAGCCACTGCATCTTGGCCCCAGGGCAGGCAGCCCCTCTAGAAGCTCTTTTCAAGCTGCTTTACTCAGGTCTCTGCAGCCAATGGTCAGTCTCCAAAAGCTAAGAGATTCTGACCAGGGGGCTCTGAGCTCCCCATCCAAACTGCCTCCAGAGAAGAGCCATCCTCAGCCTGTCAGCTTCATTAACAGGACTCTGCCTCCAAGTCCAACCGGACCTTCAGGGTCCACTTCATTGTGCGTGCTTTTGGTTTCCAGAAGGAATAACAGAAAACAGGTAATCTCAAATGGCCAAGGGCTACAGGTCAGAATTTTCTCCTGCTGTTTCTCTGGCTTCAGAATTTCAGATAAAACTTCCTCATAGTATTAATCTTTTGGCTTCAGATTATTTCTATGATTCCATCTAATTCAAGTTAAAAATTATAACCAACCCATTGTATTAGACCCAGGGGTGGCAATGGGTATTGACCGATAAGGAAGCCTTCGGGGTGTAAGAGATGATGTGTATCTTGATTAGGTTGTGTTTACATGGTTCTCTGTACTGTAAAAATTCAATGAGCTGTACCCTTAAAATAAGCATACTTGACTGTATGTGTGTTACAAAAGAATATCTAATGATCTGGGGAAACACTATAAATAAAATGAAATAATCTGCATTCAAACTTGAAAACTTTTTTTCATACAGAGGCACATACTCCCCCTGCCCCCACCTCCTAGGTATGAATGTTCCATTTAATTATCCAAAACATGTAAAATTAATCTGTGATGTGAGAAGTTAGGAGAATGGTTCCCCTTGGCAGGGAAGTGACTGGGAGGGGGTATCGCGGGGGCTGTCAGGGTGCTACAGTGCTCTGCTTTCTGATCTGAGTGCATTACCTAGGGGTGTTCCCTTTGCGACAATTCATTAAGCTGTATATTTATGTCTATTTTGCATGTAGCTTCTATCTCAATAAAAGGCTTATGTTAAAAATTTTAAAAAGAAAAATTATTTGCTCCCAAACCTGGCACTGAACACAGTGCAGGTGATGAAGGAAAATAGCCACAAGAAAAAGAAGATGCCCCTGGGGCTGGCCCCGTGGTCCAGCGGTTAAGTTCGCGCGCTCGCTGCAGGCGGCCCAGTGTTTCGTTGGTTCGTATCCTGGGTGCGGACATGACACTGCTCATCAAACCACGCTGAGGCCACCATGCCACAACTAGAAGGAGCCACAACGAAGAATATACAACTATGTACCAGGGGGCTTTGGGGAGAAAAAGGAAAAAATAAAATCTTTAAAAAAAAAAAAAAAAAAAAAGAAGATGCCCCAACTCCGTCCCCAAGCTCATGACTTCTGCATCAAAGTAGCTACCTGTCTTTGATTCTGTGCAATTGAAAAACAGGAACTGTCTGCTCTAAAAACTAAAGCTTGACACGTATGGCTTCTGAAAGATGTTATCTGCCCTACCTCTCAGCTTCCTTTGTTTCTTAAGATGTTACAGTCATTATGCTTTGTCTGAAGACTACTTAAGGATTGAATATAATACTTTAAAAAACAATTGAAATATTGTTTCAGCATTTCATCCTTTCATTAAGCTAAGGGTCAAAATCTCTTTTCATTTTATTTGTACTCTTGGCTCAGCCCATCTTAATCACCAGTAGTTTGACTTTAATTTTAGTGAGGAGCAGTTTCTAAAAGTAGCTTTAAGTTCTGTTTTTGCGGTTATTGTTGCGGTTTTATCCTTATCGAATTGTTCTACCAGGATTTTATAAGTAACAGATTCATGGAGGTCAAATGTGCTATGCCTAAAAAATACAGAACTAGGCAAAAAGATTCTCAGAACATAGTAACTTCCAGATCTAGTTTCTTTTCCTTATGTAGTTTATTTCGTTTTCTCTTTTCCCCCCAGCCTTATTAAGAAATAATTGACATATGCCATTGTGTAAGTTTAAGGTGTACAACACCATGATTTGACACATGTATATATTGCAAAATGATTACCACAATAGGGTTAGTTAACACCTCCATCACCTCACATAATTACCTTTTTTTTCTGTTGGTTAGAACATTATTTTTAAGTTGAGCCTAGATAAAAGTATTTTCCAAACACTCTCAAAGTTTACTCCTTCAGCCAAATCTTTTACAATATCAGCGTAGATACTTACTCAGTAAATTCTTCGTTTTCTAACCACAGGCAAGGCCACATCCATCCTAGCTGTCATGGAGTCAAAATAGGTTTCCAGAAACCAGGCTCACTCTTGGGATGCTGTCACAGATGGACATGTCATTTCTTTTGCCAGAAAGAACCTTAACGGAAACATTAGAAGAAATATGCATTAAATTCTTGCCACGAGCAATAGATGCCACACCTTTATTAACACGTTACTTTAGATAAGTTTAATACTTGATCCTTTCAAAGCACCTTTCTTAATGTGGGGAACAATAGAAGAACGGGGAGAGAGGTTTCAAGAAGAGTTTTGAGGTGGGCTTTGGCCCTGAGGGACTGGACCGAACTGGCTCCCCATCAGCTGGGGAGGGTCACAGGGGTGAAGTGTGATCCCATTATGCAGGCTTGCAGCCTCAAATCCTTGACTCTCCCATCCCCGACCTCTGAATTTCACAAGCCTCCTCAACACCAACCCCCATTAAGCCTCCTTGTCATGGACACACATAGTGTCCCTAATCTACAATCCCCAGAGGTCCCTGAAGTCACTGATATCCCCACATGTTCAAATATGACCATCAAAGACCACTAGTCAGTGCCTATAAAGCTCACTGGTCCATTCTGATGGACAAACAGTGAATTACACAGATCCCAGAGCACGAACCCACACTGCTCTCCGATGATCCCAGTGACTGGGGATCAATCGCTGACCCTCACAGTCCCACCTCCTCCCACAGTTACTGGCAGTCCCAATCACTAACCCCATTGATCCCTCCATTCCCCATTCCTTAATCTACAAAAGTCTAATCACTAATACCCTCAGATCCCCCCATCGATGATCTAAAGGAAGTCTCAACCACTGATGGCCTAGAGCATTTCTCCAAACATTGATGCCCATTGACCCACTAATCACTGAACCTCAAAGTTTCCACAATCACCAGTTCCAGGTACCCCAACAGAACTCAGAATATCCAATCACTGATTCCCTCAGGCTTCTCATCACCGAGCCCTAATGCTGTTCAAATCAGGGACTTTGAAGAACCCCACTTAGCCCCAGACCCCTGAAGACCACTATACTGGCCCCCACGCACTCTGCCAATCAAGAACCCTCATTTATTGATTCCCACGTACTCCCAATCCATCTTCTTCACAGACACTGCCACTGACTCCCACAAACCTCCGCCCGCCACCACAGAACCCCCATGAGGCTCAGACGCCGGATCACTTAACCCTTCAATCCCCTCGTCTCTGACCCTTATGGGCACCCATCACTGACCCAGTCGGGCCACCGCAGTCGTCCGATCACCATGGTACAAAAGTCCCGAATTTTGACTGTTTCTCACACTGACCTTTCCCATTTTTCCTGGATCCGCGCCCATAACCCCAAATCGATCGCAGTACCACGCCGCCTCGCCAGAGGACAAGCTCTTCCCATCCCGAGAGGCGGGTGCGCAGACTCAGTCGCGACTTTGAGGCTGTCGGCCGCTACCGGGCAACCTTCCCGAGAACAGGATTCTGGGTTTCTGAACTTTAAAGGGAGGTATGATGGCCGCGCCCGCTGGACAGACTCTTGCTGGGGGCGGCCATGTTGAAACCTGGCCCGTACAGCGGATGACTGGATCCTTTGTGGACCAGAGGACTAGGCTACGTAGGGCGGGGAGAAGCAAGTGCTCCTGGGTCCCTAAGAAGCCCAACCCTCCTTTGGCCAATATGGTGGCGCCCTGACCTCGAAGCTGACCTTTCTTTGTCACCAGCGGCGCAGGCAGTGAGGGAAGATGGCCGCGTAGATTTATGCCGCTCCTTACGTGCACGGGGCGCCGCCATCTCCTAGGAGACGCTCTGGCGAGGAGCATCCCCAAGGCGGTCTGATGAAGGGGCGAGACTTCCCGGGAGGGCGGATCCGGGGAGAGGGCGAGTAGGAACCTCTGAACGGGTTGTGGAAAGAATATATTGAAAGCAGGGACGTTAATCTTAGGTGGCTTGCCCCTGAAGCTGACCTGAGACGAGGATGTGAGTGCAAGCAGTTTATTTGGCAGGTGGGGGGGTGGGGAAGTGCGACGGGGAGCGATGGAAACCAATACCGAGTGCATCAATGAGGAGACCACCCCTGTGAGCGGTGGGGGTCGGTCCCATGGGGGACTCTGGGGGATTGTGTAGAAACCGCCTCCAAGTTGTCCCACTCCAGGGCCTTCTGAAGAAGCTGAGATGTTTCTATATCATCTCCTTTCCTCATTGTTGAGGTCTACTGCAGGGGCCTTAAAGCTCTAGCACTTCCAGCCTGGCTCTTGGGCAGGTCTCAGGCAGGGTCTGTCGGTGCGGGCAGGAAGAAGCCAGGTGTCAGCATGTGGGAATGATGAGCGCCCAGGACAAGTGGCTGGGTACCAACAGCTTCAGTAGAGTCCTGCCTTTAATACCATCCAGAGCAGTGCTCTGCACATCACAGGCATTGGAACATCTCTCGAAATGGTTGCCTTGTCCTATGAAAATAGCTTCTTAAAAAAACCATAATTCCCATTGGTTGTCATAACAGCTGACATCCAAAATGGCTCCGAACGATTTCAACCTCCTGTTATTCACACCTTTGTGTAGTGCCCTTCCACACTGTACCAGGGCTGGTCTGTGAGGCTAATAGAATACAGTAGAAGTGCTGGCATGTCACTGCTGAGATTAAGGTATAAGTGACACCTTGAGATCTCCAATAAAAACAGGGTACTCAGGAGCTGAGGTCTGGTTGGGGTTGGAGTACTCATGGAAAGAGGAAGCGGGTAAAAGTAGAGTGTTTACAGAATAGTACTCACTGCAGGATTCAATTTATGTGAAGTTCAAGAATGGGCAAAACAAATCTATGTATTGAGTTGTAAATCAGAAAGCAGTTGACTCTAGGGGCTATTGACTCTGGAGAGAATTTCTTGGGCTGATGAAAATGTTTTTGTCTTGTTTTGGGTAATAGTTTCATGAGTCTATACAATTGTCAAGGCTCATCAAAGTGAACACTTATGATTTGTGCATTTATTATATGCAAATTATACCTTAATTTTTTTAAAGAGAAAGAGTGTTCAGAGTATTGAGTGATTGTGTGGGCCAGGGAACAGAGGAGCAGAAGAAGTGACAGAACTTTACCGCAGTCTGTGGAAAGATGGGACCCTGGCAAGGCCATCGTCAGCACTTATGGTTTATGACAGTACTGCCTCTAGGCAGAGGAACTAGAGAAAGGAGCCTCCAAGGATTCATGGCTTGGCAAAATAAACGCTCTGGGCTAACTCAGCCTGCACTGACCATCAGCTCTCATTTACTTCCTTGGCCTGATGCTAATAGGTCAGCCAATAGAACCAGATGTGGTGGCCCTGGACACTGTCATCATTTAAAGGGCCACCAAGCCCCAAATTTGACCTAAAAGGAGGCACAGTTCTTCGCTGCTCTGGAGCAGAAAGGACTGTGCCCTGGCCTGAGTAGAAATAGGGCTTTGTCCTTGTATGAGTGAAGATTGTTCTGGATCTGGGTGGGAAGTGACTGTCCCCCAGATCAACGTAAATCTAGAGAGTAGCCTAGCATGAACAGAGGCCACACCCCATCCTGTCCTGACCATGTCGGGGGAGGGAGAGGAAGGTTAGGGATAAGGGGAGAAACAAGTCTCAAAGTATAATTTTCAAAAAGTTAAAAATTAGAACTCTTACAGATACTCAAAGATTCATTTAACTTACTGAAGGAAGAACTAGAAAGATTGGAAATCTGGTTCCAAGGAAACAGGTACATATATAGCCAATCTTAGAATAAAGATTCTTTTTCCAAAGTTAGATACAGTATAAAACTATTTAATGTCCTACAGGGCAAAAAAATCATAACCTTTAAGGTTGTCTTTTCTTCACAGAATCAATTTGCATTTATAACAGACAAATAGATGAAATGCATCAATTGTCTGCAAATTAACGTCTATCTATACAGTCTGGATCCTAAGTAGTAATAAAAAGCCAATCAAACAAAGGTACATTCCACTAGAGCAGTGGGTTCTCAAATGGGTGCAGTTTTAATTCCCAGGGGACATTTGGCAATGTCTGGAGACAATTTTGGTTGTCTCAATGTGTGTGTCGGAGGGTGGAGAATGCTCCTGGCATATGGTGGATAGTGGCCAGGGATGCTTCCGACCATTCTTTAGAATGTATTTATACAGAGGACGACTTTCCACAACAAAGGATTACCTGGCCCACAATGTGAACAGTGCTGAGTTTAGGAAACCCTTCTCTGGAATGATTTGTTAGACCTTGGGTGGGCTTGTTAGACATGCTCTACTATGACTTTGAAAAGGCACACAGGATGACACAGTATCGTTTCCTTATTTCCTAGTTTTTGATAACTTTTCTTAACACAAAGTTGGCAAAATGTTGAATCTGGGTAATGGATACATGGTGATTAACCTTTTCTCTCTATTTTTGTGTATGTTTGATTTTTTTTCTATATTAAAAGGTAAAAAGAAAAAGCAGATTCTGGTCTTTTGCTTATGGTCAGTTCTGTGTACAAGTGGCACAACTAAAGATCCTGTTTAGATATAATATTTAAGTCTAAAGATGTCCCTCTTTTACAGCTTGGTCCCTGTACTCTGCCCATCTCCCCACTCCAGTGGTTCTCAGTTCTAGCTGCATCTTAAAATCACTCAGACAGATTTCAAAAATTCCAATGAGTGGGGGGCCAGCCCTGTGGGATAGTGGTTAAGTTTGGCAGGCTCCACTTCAGTGGTCTGGGTTCACAGGTTCTGATCCCAGGTGCAGACCTACACCACCTGTCAGCCATGCTGTGGCAGCAACCCACATATAAAATAGAGGAAGACTGGTGCAGATTTTAGCTTGGGTGAGTCTTCCTCAACAACAACAAATTCCAATGATTTGGATCCATTCTTAGCAATTCTGGTGTAATTTTTCTGGGGGTAAGGCTCTATTTTTTTTTTTCTTTTTAAAGTTTACCAGATGTGGAAAATTACACACTCACAACATGAATCAATTAAGGAACGTCATACTCTGAACTTGGTTTGTGGTGGGCTGGATGGGTAATACCTGGCAGTGCCAATGCGAATCCACTCTGGAAGAGGGCATCCCTCTGCCTCTGCCATATCTTATGCCTCTGCCTCCACAAATAATTTTTCAGGGACAATGACCAGCAAGCTGTCACAGATAACCAGTCATGCAAGGGAACAGAACCACGTTTGAGTAAGACCCTGCAGAAACAGCAGTCAATATAAGCAGATCCATCTAGACAGAGTAGCTTTGGAGAGGTGATGTTGCTTTGGTTTGGGTTCAAGCCCAAGCGATTTTATAGCAGCCCTCATTCTACTTCTCTTAGCCCACAACTGGGAGGTCTTTGAGCAATATGAATGAATACATTACAGTGGTAGCTAGCCTGTTTGCCACTGGTAGGCAGATAACATTGTACCACTTATTTCCCATAAACTCTGCCCCCATCAGGTCCTTATAGTAGTTGCCCGTTTGCATTATGGGGTTTATTTCCCACTATATTCTCTATATGTAGATGTAGTGCTAGATATTGTTTTTTATTTATTTATTTATTTATTTATTTATTTATTTTTGAGGAACATTAGCCATGAGCTAACTACTGCCAATCCTCCTCTTTTTGCTGAGGAAGACTGGCCCTGAGCTAACATCCGCGCCCATCTTCCTCTACTTTATATGTGTGACGCCTACCACAGCATGTCGTTTGCCAAGCAGTGCCATGTCTGCACCCGGAATCCGAACCAGCGAACCCTGGGCCCCTGAGAAGCAGAATGTGCGAACTTAACTGCTGCACCACCGGGCTGGCCCCTGTTTATTTTTAATCAGCATTACTTTCTACCCCATTTTATGCCCTCGCCTGTGTTTCAGGGGCTGGACATCTAAGAACTTCATTTTCTGATTAACTTGCCCCCAAGGCTCTGACTACAATCTAGTTACTGCCAATGAGATGCTTTCATAGAAGATTTGGAAGTCAGAGGGAGGTAGAGGCCTTTCTCCAGCAGTGAAGTGAGGTACAGACTTAAGCAGATACAGGCTTCTACAGTGGACTCATCAATCATCACCAATGTTGACAACAGTTTCCTGCAATTTCTGACCTCCAAATGTCAGATTTATTAGTGTGACTACAAAGCCAGTGGCAATCTCTTGATGTTTGTCCCTCTAGCCATTCCAAAGATTTTGGAAGCATCTAATCCCCTATAATAAATCTCTTTCTGCTTGAAATACCTAGGATACCTAGAGAGATTTCTGTTTTCCTGCATTGAGTCCTGACTGATATATGGGTTCCACTGCATCTGAGATAGTTAATTAATTCACAGACAATACAGTCCGAGAGTGGGCCAATAACTTTTATATAAAATGGTTCTTGTACCTTGCCTATCATATCTTAAGGAACAGATATCACTGAGCAATGGGACATATTATCTAATCTTTTCTGGGCAGCTCAGCCAAGAATGTCATATAGTTTATCACTTAACTGATAATGTTTTTGTGTTGAAGGAGTTTCCATCACTTTACTCCTTGTTTGGGGGGGGGGGGTAAAAGTGATGGACTATAGGTAATAGATTTGCCAAAAATGGGCCCAAATCTCAGGTATATTTGTCATGCTTGTATATTATGTATTTGTCACATCATATAGATTACAAATAGGGACTTCTAAATCTTTCTTTATTACACACAAGAGACAAAAAGTAAACATAAACCTACTTTATTTGCTGGATTGGGACAGTGAGTATAAGATACGTTAAAAAGTGACCATGCATTTGGAGAAGTAGAAATTCCTTATATGGTTCCTGAAACAAAACTATCTCTGGGAACAATTTGATGATAACTAACTGATTAGACCAAAATGATGAAAAAATGGAATCTCTTTAACCAAATGGGAGCCAGGGCATAGTTAATTAACTGGAAGGCAAGCCCCTACCAAAAACCATATTAGTTTTTTATTGCTGTGTAACAAACCACAAGCATAACAGCTTAAAAGCAGATCCACGTCTTAGCTCGCCTTTCTGTAGGTCAGAAGTCTGGCATGCTTGGTTCTCTGCTCTGGGTATCACAAGGCTAAAATCAAGGTTTTGGCTAGGCCAAGTTCTCATTTCAAAGGCTCCGAGGAAAAATCCACTTCAAGCTCATTGTTGTTGTAGACAGAATTTAGTTCATTGTGGTTGTAGGACAGAGATCTCTGTTTCCTTGCTGGCTGTCAGCCAGGGGCCACTCTCAGTAACTAGAGTCCACCCTGAGGTCCCATGCACATGGCCAAGGGTCCAGGAAACAATAAATAAGAAACTGTGTGGGCACATGGGAGTTGACTTAAATTTTTTGTGCCATAGTTTTTCCACGTTTAAAATGTTTATAATAATGAAATTGTCATAGTTATTAAAGTAACAAAATGAAGAAGAAAGATTCTTAAAGGCTCCCTTTCTTCCTTTCAGTAACAGTAAAGCCTTTCCAGGTTCTGCCCACTCCCACATTTGAGGTTTTTATTATGGCCACACCCCACTTCCAGATATGTTTGTCCAAACTCATCAAACTTCATACTTAAAATCAGTGCATTTTATTTTATGCAAGTCCTACCACAGTAAAATGAATTTAAAGCATACAGCATGGATACAAAAGTAACTACCCTAGTATACAAAAAGATATGGAGGATTTGAGTTTTGGCAGAGGATGGAAACTATTATAGAAGAAAAATGACCCAAATGGGGATTTTCATGTCTTTCAAATAACTGAAAGAAAGGACTCAACAGATAGATTGAACAGCAAATAAGACACAGGGGGAGAAAAAGTTAGCCAAGTGGAATAGAGGACATGAATTCCAGAATAGAGTATGAGGAGAAACTGATAGAGGAGAGTGAAGACCCAGTACAAGCACAAGGTATAGAGTAATTAAGTCTCATGTTTGTGGAATTGGGATATTAGAAGGGAACAAAATGGAGAAAGTTCAGAGGCAATATTTGGAGATTCTGAAATTGACAGATGACACCAAGGCACAAATTTAAGATGCACTTAGAACCCCAAGAAGGCTAACAAAAGAAAATCATAAGTAGGACCAAAGAGGAAATTTCCCGAAGGCAAAAACAAGTTCAGAGAAGCTTCCAGAGTAAAAAGAATGGCTTTCAAAAGAGCAGCCGTTGCACCAAGGACAAACAATCAAAAATAATAGAAACCAGAAGAAAAGTGGTGATAAGAAAAAGCAAAGAGATGAACAAAATTTGATACATTTAAGAATGAAAGAAAAATGGTCACACTGCAGATAAAGTCACTAGAAAACAAGAACGAAAAGGCCAAGAAGAGCCAAGAATGAATGCATCCCATTGTATGTAAAGCGTACTGAAATAGGACTTAGCATTGAAACAAAAAGTTATTTTTTACAAAGAAAGCATGTGAACAGAGAGGTATATGACAATACCATGTGTCTCAGAAGAAACAACTCTATGTTGAAAAGGAAAAATGGTTTAAATGATAAAAAATAATTCTATCATAATTTCATTCTGATTCTGTTTCTTTCTACAACTTACGCAAAATAACCGTGCATCAAGATCATGAAAGACAAGGAAAGACTGAGGAAATGTGGAAGGTGGCAAAAGGCTAAGGAGAAATAACAACTGAAGGCAAAGTGGATCCTGGATCAGAAAAAAAGACATTAGCAGGAAAATGGCAGAATTTCCACCAAGATCTGTAGCTCAGCTTATAATACTATATTGTACCATTGTGAATTTCCAGCTCTCAAAATTCTTCCACAATGGTTAGTTACGTAGTTACCTTTAGAGTAAGTGGGGTGGTGAAATGTTATAAGGACTCTATCTAAAGGTGAACTATCATTGCACCTTTTCTAGAATGAGACTAAAATGAGAAAATGAGTTTACAATGAGATTTCTTGTTTGTATTCTTTAGTGTTTTGTTTTTGTTTTGTTTTGTTTTTTTCTCTGGCAGACCCCTGCAATGACAATCACACTCAGACATTCAGCAAAGCCCTGAGACAGGGATCCCACGGCACATCCTAGGCTCCGCTTGCCACCTCTTCAGTCTGATGAGGAGGGAATGTGGCTGATGGTGGGGGGCAGGGAGATGAAGGCCCCTGAGTCCCAAAGTGATGGTGTCAACTGAAAGTTTATGGACCATCAGACCAGTACCCCCCTCAGATATAGCAAAAAAAGGGCCCCAATCCTGGGCCCAAACCACAGGGGCCCCCACCTCTTAAGAGTACATCCCTGGAAATGGTGAGAGCACTTCACCTTCTCCTCCTGTACCTTGGCCTGGCAAGAGGGCCAGGCCATGGAGTAGTCAAGGAGAGCGCTATCTCCTGAGTTGAGCACATTGATGGACCGGCACCTTCCTACTTCCATGGGGCAACTCCAAAACCTTTACTCAAGGGGGCTATGCCACTTTGCCACTTGAAGTACCTTTCTGGAAACACTACACCAGCCGTCTCCTGCAAACCCTCCACCCCCCACTCACTTTAGATACTTTGACCTGACCATGGAGGGCGCTGCCTCTTGGGTTGGATGCAATGGTGGACGGGCCAGCGGTCAGCTTCCTTCTTCCACAGGAGCAAGTCCTCTTCCTAAAGGCCTTCCTGGAGCCCAGGCTCTTCCCAAAGTAGTTGCCCCCATGAAAGGGGACCTTTCCTTTAGAAAGTGGGCAAGGCAGATGGTGCTTCTCTCACTCTGCCCTGCATGTGTGCACTCAGGGAGAGGGCCACAGGAGGATTTGTCAGAATTCCTTCTCACCAAGGCCTCTAGTCTCCTGAGGCCTTTCTTCTTCACTCCTTGAGCATCTCTCCAAGAGAAGCACCCTAGGAACAAGAAAGCATGGCTTCTGCCAACCTAAAAGGCAAGTTACAGAGATATAGGGGGATTTTCCACCTGGAAGAAAGAAGATGCTCTAGGTGCTTTCTGGCTTTTCAAGGGCTCTCTGGTTTTTATCACAAACATGTCCTTTTCCTTCCCCAGGCACATCCCTCAGATGGCTTCTCAGGCCTTTCCTTTCCCTAGAACCCCAGCTGCCCCTGGGAGTTCCTGATGGAAGACCCCACCCAGTGCCCCTTTCCCGACTGCCTATTATCAACCTGTTCACTTGGCAAGTCCTCCCCAGCTTTCCACCTGTACAAGGGTTTTCTTCTTCCTTGAGAGAAGTGATAAAGCCACAATACTGGACAGTATTTAGTTGAGGAAGAATCAAGGCCTACATGGAACCAGCTAGAAATTATCCTTCCTCTTCTCCAACGACCTGATTTTGAAAACAGGGCAAGGTAGGAACTGCTTTTCTTGTGCAAGAAGTGACTGAAACTTTGCTTTCAGAAGTGGTCACGCATGCCCCTTGAGAAGATATGAGTCAAAATTAGTGAGGACTAAGTGTGTATGGAGGTTTTCCTGCCTGAGTTGGTTTCTGGGAAATAAATATCCGAAGCGCTTCACTGCGATGGTATGGATAGCTTGGTGGCTAATCTGATGTTTGGACTTTGAAGCAAGCTGGGATGATTCCTAGCTCAGACCCATACCGCTGCTGGGCACGTGGGCTAGTGACTGTAAACACTGCGTCAGGGGTCTGTGTCCTTCAACAATGTGGAGAAAAATGAAGAGGTTAGGCCCACTGTGGAAGGAAAGGCCATGAAGAAGAAATGGTTTCAGTGTAGCCCTTGTGGCTTTTACAATTTACCTGAGATTTTCTGGGTTCTGCCCACTCCCTTGTTGAAGGTGTTTTTTATGGTGTCACGCCACTTCCAGACACAAATACTGAAAACCATCCATTTTCTCACCTAAGAGTGTCCCCTTTGCCTTATGTAAATTATCCGGAGAGAAAATGCATATGTAAAGAGAGATACAAAAACAAACTCTGTCATAGCTTAGAGAACAAAAGGAAAAAGCTAGTTTTCACAGAGTATGGATTCTCTTTTATGAGCTAAAAAATAATAATAAAAACGAATATCTCCAACACTTACAAAGAACAGAGCAAAAACTGAGCAGATGGGTTTAAGAGGAGGTGAGACACAGTTGAAGGAAAACCGAGCCTACTGCCATACAACATGTGCACCCTCGAGTGGGAGGAGAGGATCATGGAAAAGTGAAGAGCAAACAGAAGCACAGAAAACAGAAAGATCAAGATGGGCACGTGTGGATCTGGGATTCCGCAAGGAAAGACGGAGAGAGACTGAGTGTTTCTGAGGCAGTATTTGGAGGTTCCAAGACTGACAATGACCCGAAGCCATTCTTTGGACCGCAAAAGGGGTCACGATCAAAATATCCTATCCAGGACCACAAGAGGAAACGTGCTGAGCACCCACGCAAGGTCTGAGAAGGTTGCAGACAGGGTAAAAAGAAAGAAAAAACAGCGCCTTCCAAGGAGTACCCCTTGCCCCAGAGACCCTCCACCATCACCCCCACCCCAGGGGGCGGGGACCTACTTCCCAGTCACAAGAGTATAAGCCAGAAGATGAAGGGCTGGAAGAGCAAAGAAGACAGCTAACGGGATTGGGTCAGGGATGACTTTCCCATACAGTCTGCAGTTGAGCCTGATCCGAATGTCCCAAAGTGACTTTCCTCTGACTGATCACGTCACTATGGTGAGGGTAGATTTTAGCACTGGTGGAGGAGGGATGGGGAGCCATTAGAGCCACGAGAACCTTCTTGGACATCTTCTGGCACCTTTCCTTCAAGTCTCAAACGAGTTCCTGATCAGGATTTTTGCCGAAAAAAGAAGCACAGTCACACAGCCGAACAGAGTTACAGAGCCACAAAGTCAGCGGGAGGAATGGGGACTGGAGGGAGGCGCAGACCCAGCGGGAAAACCCCATCCCTGCGCCCGCACAGGCGGCTCCTCGGGCTCGGGCTGTAGCTCCAGGCCCTGAGGCACGGAAGTCCCTGAGAGAGCTAAGCTGACAAGAAGCACACGGGCAGCGCCATCTCGGGGTCACAGGGCAGCCCCCTTCCGGGACAGTCCTAGGCACAGTCCCTCAAAGCCGACCTGAGGAACGGATACCACCGCTAGGCTCCTGGTCCTGCCCGCTCAAGCCTGGTCCTGCCAGCCTTCCCCCACTCACAGAAGCTCCAGCCAGCCATCTCCCCATCCTTATTTCCTTGCTTCCTTGTTTCCTTCAGTCCTGCTTTCCTTCCCTTTGTATATGCATCCATCGGTCCTTCCGGCCGGCCGGCCGTCCACCCGCGCATCCATCCATTCATCCGCCACACCCACTGGAGCACCTGTCCCAGCTTGCCACTGCGCCTGCGCCAGCCCACCGCCAGGGGGCGCGCCCGCTCCCTCAGAGACCCGCGGACGCGTCGCCTAGCAACCGTGGAGGTCATTGTGAGGTCAGAGGCGCCAGCTGCCCGCACACGCGCCGTGGGAGAGCCAGCTTAGACCAAAGGAAGCTGGGCTCCTGGAGGTGGGGGGCAGAGGAGGCGGGGTGGGAGAGGGAAGGAAGGGGGAAAGGCACGCCTACCTTCCTCTCCTCAAGTTCCCCAGGGCCCAGAGGTCCGGTCACTTCTCTCGCCGCTACCCCCGCCACCCCTAACACCGGTGTGGCGGCCCTAGTTGCCGGTGAGACGTGGGCACGCCAGGCACCTCTGTGGTCCCCCATTTGGACCCGGGTGGCTGGGAACGAGATCAGATGCGGGGGAGGGAAGACATCGGTGAGGCAGGGGCGAGGAGGAGCCCCGAGTCCTGCTCGGAGCCATGGCTGTGGCAACTGAAACCTGTGGACCCTGAGATTGCTGCCTCCCCTAGTCATGGGCAGAGGAGGCCTGTTCCCTGGAGCCACACACACCCGGGAGGCCCCTGCCTCTCCCAGGGCCCTCCAGAAATCTGCTGAAAGCCCCACTCCCGGCCGGTTCCCCTCCACACCCCCACCGCCAAAGTCCAGCCCACCCCCCCCACCCCCCCCACCCCCCGCCTTAGGGTACCTGGGTATGGCCGGCGGGGACCTGGCCGTGGAGGGTACTCCCTGGCCGGCTGAGGCACACCAGTTTCGGGCTCCTTCCTTTTCTGACAGGGCGATGGCACTTCCCACAGCCTTTCAGGAGCCAGGGCCCTTTCCTCAGGAGTTGTCCGGCTGACAGAGTCTTGGCCCCCGGGGCAAGCTCGGCCAGCCTCGCTTTGGGAAATTGGGCGACCCCTGTGTCGCTCCTGGCCCTTCTGCCCGCATCGGGTGCACTAGGGGAGTGGGCCAAGGGAGGGCCTTTCTCGTCCCTCGTGGTGGATCTCTCCAGAGAGGAGGGCCCTAAGAAGCAGGAAGCGGCCAGACCAGGGCGGGGACCCTCTGGAGCAAGAGCCTGCCGGGTGGGGTACCCGTTGCCTCGCTGGCCCGCCGAGCATGGCCACGTTCTGTCCGCAAGTCTTTTTCGGCCTTCCGTCTTGACTCGGTTTTTCCTCCTCCTGGACGGAAAGGTTCAAGTCGTGATGGGAGGCCGTGTTTTGTCTTGTGAGGGAGGAAGCGAGACCCGGGTGGATCCAGCTGGCAGAAGGACAGCCTTGATCTCCTTCCCTAGACCGGAGGTAGCAAACAGGGCCAGAGCGCCACTTACAAGGTGCAGAAGCAAGGACGTGAGCAGAAGAGTTTAAGAGCCGGGGAGACACGGCTGAAGGGAGAGGGAGCCCACGGCCATACAACACGGGCACCCTAGACTAGGAGGAGAGTCGTGGGAAACACGGAAGAGCAAACACAGGCACAGACAACAGAAAGATCAAGTCGGAACGTGGGGATCTGGGATCTGGCAAGGAAGGATGCAGAGAGAGTGTGTTCCTGAGGCAGTCTTTGGAGATTCCAAGGCTGACAATGTCCCGGAGCCATGCTTTGGGCTGCAAGAAGATCCCATCTGGGCCCACAAGAGGAAGCGTGCTCTGTGCCAACCTGGGGTCTGAGAAGCCAGCAGGCAGAGCGAAGGGAAAGAAGAGAACGGAGAGATGGAGACACAGACCGAGAAAGTGAGAGGGCGCTTTCCAAGGAGCGACCCTGGCCCCAAAGATGCCCCACCCCAAGCCCCCCGGGACAATTCCCAGTCCAAAGGGTGGAAGACGGAAGAGGAAGTGCCGGCAGGCCAAACCGGACAGCTCCACTGGAAGGGGAGAAGCCATGAACTGGCCATACCGTGTGCAGTTGAGTCCATGCTATCGTGGTCCCAGAGTGACTTTGCTCTTCCTGACCATGGCACCTGACTCTGGTGAGGTCCGATTTGAGCGCTGGGGGAAGAGGGCTAGGGGAGTGCAGGAGAGCCACGAGTCCCTGCTTCGGCCTCTTTGGGGACCTTTCCTCCAACTCGAAGACAAGTTTCTGATCTAGGACATTTTAGGTTCCGGGGTTTGGCAAGCTGTCTCTCGGGACAGAGAGGGGCTGCTTCCAAGTGCCTGTCCCAAGCCATGGCTGGGTCAGGCGTACCTTCAGAAATGCCAGGAAAGCCGATAAGGAACAACAGAGTATCACACTCTGTCATACAGCCGAACACAGGCACACGGCCACAAAATCAGCTGGAGGAATGGGGACTGCACGGAGGCCCGGGCCCAGCGGGAAAACCCCTTCCCTCCACCCACACGGGCTCAGACTGTAGCTCCAGGCCCTGAGGCATGGAAGTCCCTGAGACAGCTAAGCTGACAAGAAGCACACGGGCAGCGCCATCTCGGGGTCACAAGGCAGGCCCCTTCCGGGACAGTCCCAGGCACAGTCCCTCAAAGCCGACCTGATGAACAGATACCACCGCTAGGCTCCTGGTCCTGCCCGCTCAGCCTGGCCCTCTCAGCCTCCCCCCACTCACGGAAGCCCCAACCAGCCAGCCATCTCCCCATCCTTATTTCCTTGCTTCCTTCTTTCCTTCAGTCCTGCTTTCCTTCCCTTTGTATATGCATCCATCGGTCCTTCCGGCCGGCCGGCCGTCCACCCGCGCATCCATCCATTCATCCGCCACACCCACTGGAGCACCTGTCCCAGCTTGCCACTGCACCTGCGCAGCCCACCGCCAGGGGGCGCGCCCGCTCCCTCAGAGACCCGCGGACGCGTCGCCTAGCAACCGTGGAGGTCATTGTGAGGTCAGAGGCGCCAGCTCCCCGCAGACGCGCCGTGGGAGAGCCAGCTTAGACCAAAGGAAGCTGGGCTCTTGCAGGTGGGGGGCAGAGGAGGCGGGGTGGGAGAGGGAAGGAAGGGGTGAAAGGCACGCCTACCTTCCTCTCCTCAGGTACCCGAGACCCCAGATGTCTGAGTCTCTGCTGCCGCCACCGCCGCTACCCCCGCCACCCCTAACACCGGTGTGGCGGCCCTAGTTGCCCACCGTGGGCACGCCAGGCACCTCTGTGGTCCCCCATTTGGACCCGGGTGGCTGGGAACGAGATCAGATGCGGGGGAGGGAAGACATCGGTGAGGCAGGGGCGAGGAGGAGCCCCGAGTCCTGCTCGGAGCCATGGCTGTGGCAACTGAAACCTGTGGACCCTGAGATTGCTGCCTCCCCTAGTCATGGGCAGAGGAGGCCTGTTCCCTGGCGACGCACCCCAGGGGCCCCTGCCTCTCTCTATTCCTTCCAGCAGTCTGTTGAATGCCCCCACCCCCACTAGTCCCCCTCCACCTATTGCCTCCAAACAACCAACCTCTTTAAGGTACCTGGGCAATGCCCTCGCGGACAAGGCTGTGGTTGGAGAGCGCTTCTTTCTCAGCCTACCTGTTGCCTGGCACCTTCCTCCTCAGACAGGGGGTTGACACTTCTCAGAAGACTTCCAGGACCAGAGGCTCTTTCCTTACTAGTCGTCTCGCTTACAATGTCTCGGTCCAGGTGGCAGGGACAGCTAGCCTCCCTTTGACAAAGCACACAAGCCATATGGTATTCCTTTCCTCCGCCCAGACATCTGTGTCCTCATAGTCAGGGCCGTGGAATACCTTCCTTTGATGTGGGTAGAGCAGGCTCTTTCTAGCTGCACATTTTAGGGGATTCTGTCCCTTTCTGGAAACATTGATACTTTCTCCTCTTGTCCACGGGCCTGTCCAAGTTGAGCCTGGACACGGAGGGCCCTACCTGAATTGTGGGCACCAGTTTGGCAGGCACTTTCCTTTTTTTTCCAGGGTGTATTCTATGTCCAAGGAGCTCGTGTAGCCAGGGCTCTTTTTCTATTACTGGCCATTTTTAGAGTCTATCTCCAGGTAACTGTAACCCTGAGTGCCTTTTTAGAAAAGACCCGGAAAAGAGAAAGGACAGATGTTGCTAATATTCCTGTTATTTGCATGTGTTTACATCATGAGTTGCCTATGTTCTGACTTTCTCTTAAATGGTTCTTAGCAACCTCGGTAGTCTCCTAAGGCTTTTCTGTCTCAGCTTTTCAGAATTTCTCCATGAGAAATGTCCTTGGCATCAGGAAGAATGGCTGCCACCTACATAAAGGGCACATTCCAGGGTGCTGGAATTTAAGGAAGGCAGTTCCGCATGCTGTTTTGTTTTCTCTGGCTTTCTTGTTTTTCTCCCTGACCTGTGCTTTCCTTCTCCATGCACATGCTGCCTGATAGAGTTGATATGTCTTACATTTCACTGGTTTGTGGGGTGGATGGCAGTGAAGAAGGATTGGTGAAGCCAGACCCTTCCCACTGCCTCTTTCCCTCCTACCTACTGTTTACCTGTTCATTCAGCAAGTCTTGACATGTCTGTGTTTAGTGGAGTTTCTTTGCAGGAAATATTAAAATCTTTATTTTTATATATGATCTTTTACAGAAGAATTAGGTTCAGAAGTAGATTCCATATATATACTTGATCTTGAAAGATGTATTTTCAAAACAGGCAAAGTAGAAGCTATTTATTCTAGTCATTTAGTGGGGAGAACTTACATGAAGAGAATATCAGAGTTGAGGGGCCAGTCTGGTGGCAGAGCAGTTAAGTGCGCACGTTCTGCTTCGGCGGCCTGGGGTTCACTGCTTGGGATCCCGGGTGCGGACATGGCACTGCTTGGTAAGCCATGCTGTGGTAGGCGTCCCACAGATAAAATAGAGGAAGATGGGCATGGATTTATTGAACCTAAGGGTGATGTTAGGACTCCCAAACTTGCAATTGTTGGTAGAACTTAAAGTGGTCTTGTGGTCCATTCCCTAAATTCACAGTTGGCTAACATCGCAGTTGGCATCAGAAATGGGATTCGTTAGAAGCCCCCTGACTTACTAAAACATGTGGTTTGAGAAGAGGAAAGAGAAGGAGGTTGACTTATGATGACGTATTTTAAGGTATTTTTAATTTTTTAATTGTGGCAAAATACACATAGAATTACCATTTTAGCCATGTTTAGTGTACAATTCAGTGGCAATAAGTCCTTCACAATGTTGTGCAACCATCACCACTATCCATTTCCAGAACTTTTTCATCATCCCACGAGAAATTCTGCATCCATCGAACATGAACTTTCCTTTGTCCCCTCCCCACAGTCCCCAGTAATCTCTATTCTACTTTCTATCTCAACAGAATTTCTCTAGAACACTCATCTAAGTGGAAGCATACAATATTTGTCCTTTTGCATCTGGCTTATTTCACTTAGCATAATATTTTTAAGGTTCATTCATGTTGTAGCATGTGTCAGAATTTCATTCCCTTTTAAGGCCAAATAAATGCCATTATATGTATATACTACATTTACTTTATCCATTCATCTGTTGTTGGACACTTGGGTTGTTTTCACCTTGTGGCTATTGTGAATGATGCTGTTATGAACATTGGTGTATACGTATCTCTTTGAGTCCTTGCTTTCAATTCTTTTGGGTATACACCTAGGAGTGCAATTACTCTATCATATATAATAATTCTATGTTTAACTTTTTGGGGAACCACTCAACTGTTTTCCACAGCAGTTGCACCATTTTCCACTCCCATTAATGCATGGAGGCTCTGATTTCTCCACATCCTCCTCAACATTTATTTTATTGGGGTTTTTTAAATGATAGCAATCCTAATGGATATGAAGTGAAGTGGTATCTCATTGTTATTTTTGTTACTAACAAAAAGCTGAGGAATTAATACTTCTGTTATTCTCTTAAGAGGTGAATATGGATGGCTTTAAATGTCTAACACTGAGGGCAGCTGGTTTTGCACATCTTTCGGATACTCCTGGGAAACACAAATGCTAAAGAATGTGGCTACAAGCCAAAAACTATTCGGGATTATCCACCTTTCCCTTGGAAAAAACCTACATAGGGCTTTAAAGAGAAGAGCTCAGAGGGAGAAAAAAAATGCAGGCTCACTGGGGAGGTGTGAACCACCCCAGGCCCAGTTAGCAAGTGTGGCCTGACAGCTGAGTGGCAGCTGACCAGACTCTCTGCTGCCCCAGAGCTCCCTGCAAATGTCTCTTGATGCTGGCAATTGTTCTCCCTCGTATCTTCAGCTCTTAGCGTAGTGCATGGCACACAGTAGGAATTCTATAAGAATCTGTTAATTGAACAAATACGTTCCACCAATGGGTCTGTCATATTCTCTGTGGGCTTCGCCTAGAGACTAGCATGTAGTGGGAGCTCAATAAATAGCAACTGCTATGGACAGGGGACAGTGTAGTGGTTAAGTCTCTGGCATTCGGAATAAAAAATCCTGAGTCAATTGCAGTGAGTCCACTTATGTGTGAGTCTCAGCAGGTCACATCATCTCTCTGAGACTCAGTTTCCTCATATGTAGGATGAGAACTTACATCACAGGGGCCTGTGGGGATCAAAGAAGCTAATCCATGAAAAGAGTCTGGCACATGCTGACTGCTCAACAAGTTATAGCTATTGAAATTAATACTATTAACATGTTAAGTAACCCTGGTAAACGCTCCTGTTTCCATTCCACCATTTGCAAAATGAGAACGATTGACCACATCATCTCTGCATCTCTTCCACACTACAATTCCAGGAATTAGAAATGGGGCGGGGGGTGGGGGGGGCTTCTTCTTCTTCTTTTTTTTGGTGGATGTAGAATAACCCTTAGCAGAGGAAAAGGTAAATTGACAAACTGTCATAGATAAGTTTGGAAAAGAGAGTTTTAAAAAGCTGTAGAAAGTTGGGAGGCCCAGAAGATGGCCCACATGTGCTGGGTCTTCCCAGCAGGTGAGGTTAGATGAAGCCCCCTTAACAAGAACCCAGACACCCAAGAGCCCACATCCCTATCAGCTAATGGAGGACGACCCCCTCCGTCTCCCCAGGCCTCCCTAGGTGCTTAGTGATCTTTGGGTCCTGTGGACTCGGAGGCACATCTCCCGTGTTCTGCTCCTTCTGTCTCTGTGTCCAGCTAAGAGCACGTCCTCCCATTGCCCTCAAGCCACCCGTGCTCAGGATGCCAGAGTAGTAGAGGGCTCGGTGCCAGGTACAGACAAGGCGCTCTCCCCAGCTCTGAGCCGCACAGCAGAGGCTTGGCCCACATGTCTCTGTGACATCAAGTCCTTGCACTTCTAGGTCTGACCCTCTGCTCTGAGGCTAGTTCCCGAGCATGTGGCTCAGCAGGGACACACAGCATGCCCTCCCTCTGCTCTTCTCCACACTCCTCTGCCTTTCCTCACGCCCCTGAGCAAAAGCACTCTTCTGCCAAAATAATTCAGAATAAACCCGTCTTCTCCCATGTCCTTGTCTGCAGTGGAGATTCCAGGAGGATCCACGTCACGGAGTTGTGAGGGGTGACTGAGAGAAGTCGTGGAGAGCGTGAAGCACAGGAACGGGCACACAGTAAGTGCCCAAGAAATGGAAGCATTATACCGTCGTTGTCAACGAGAAAAGCAAAAAGCCCACTTTTCCTGCAAAAAGAAATCGTATATTTATACAAATCCTATTGTTATACTTATTGTTTATGGTCACTTTTAAAGACATAAAACATTACAGTATTGGTGTCAAACGTGAATTTTATTTCTATGTCTTTATTAAAATACAAACAAAAATAAATGCATTTGTCAGCTGAGAAAGGGGGATGTTTGATAGTCAGTGGGCTGCACAAGGCCCTTGTTTTATTTTATATTACCATGGTCTCAGAGTAACCTCAGCTGATGTGATATTTTGTGAGATTGTTTATGTCCAACAGGAGAGCATGGCCCAGCAGTGAACACGAGACCTGTTTCCAAATATTAGGGGATTTTCTTTCTCAGGCCTCATCATTCACACACATTCACTCAACAAACACTTAATGAGCACCTACTGGGTGCCAGGCCCTGCTGCAGTTGCTGGGAATTCTCCATCTGTACATGTGCACTTTCTAATGTGACGAACAAGACAGATGTGCTCCCTGCCCCTCGGATCCCCTAGCCTGCAGGGGAAGCAGAGACAGAAGGAGAGTTAGAAAAGGGGAGGTGCAGTTACAGCTGTCTGGAGGGCCAGAGTGGCCCTGAAGAAGAGACAGTCATATGGAGCAGGACAGGCATCAGCCAGTGAGGAGGTGGGGGCCGCTCGCGTAGAAAGGCTCCTAACACAAAGGGGTGGTTTTGAGAAATGACGCTGCAGAGCTGGGGAATGGCTGAAACTCTAGTCTGGTAGGCTCTGTCAACGCTTCCCAAGGTGTGTGGTTTACAAGAGCAAACAAATAAAAAAAAAAAAGAAAAGAAAAAGGCAAGTGTTCAATAATTTTTAGTACAAACAATGCTATACTATGCAGGTCTTAAAAAGGATGCTGCAGGTGGGCATATATATTGATGTGGCAATATGTCTGCAGTATATACATTTTTTTAAAAGTAGGTTTCTGAAGGTTATGTACAAGATATTACAATTTAAAGGTATGAATATGTACATCACAAATGCCCAAATACAAGGTGACTCTAAATCTAAGGCAATTCTTCCTTGCTGCAATAAAAAATATTTCACAGTCAGCCAATAAAGTTTTGTGGGGTTGTCTTGATTATATGAACTTTTATGGAAATGAAATGTATATTTATAAGAGTTATTAGTTTAGATGTAATTATATATTTAAATTATATGAGTAATATATTTTGATCTTTTCCAATTTCATGTTTTGAAAAACTTTTTTACACAAATTCTGTACAAGTATCTCTAACAGCAGTGTTTTTCTCATCCCCAAAGCGATTTTTGAGGCTTCTAAGCCAGTTTCCCAGGGCCCGTCATCTTCTAAGTAGAATGAGAAGTGGAATCTGGATGTTACTGACAAACTAAAATCATACATTCACGTGACATTAGCACATTTTCCAATTCATCCTGTAGGTATATTTTTTCACCACCACAATCCAATATAGCTTCCCTTTTAAATAAATATTAAAATATTTGTTTGCAACACCATCCAATCCACGCAAATGTACAGTCCTCTTCCCAGGAATAAGTGCTAAATCTGAGTTAAGCTTTTCTGCCATTTATTTGACTGATTCATAGGGTGATCTCTTTAGGCCTCCAAAGCTCAATAAAGATCCTTTAGCGGCCGGCCCAGTGGCCGAGTAGTTAAGTTCGCGCACTCTGCTGCAGGCGGCCCAGGGTTTCGCTGGGTTGGATCCTGGGGGCGGACATGGCACGGCTCATTAAGCCATGCTGAGGCGGCATCCCACATGCCACAACTAGAAGGACCCACGACTAAAAATATACAACTACGTACCATGGGGCTTTGGGGAGAAAAAGGAAAAACTTTTAAAAAAATCTTTAAAAAAAATTAAACAATAAAATCCTTTAAGGCCAATGAATCTTCTCCAAACGTCCTTTGTTCTTCAAAATGAACTCCTTCGGATAACTGCACCTCCCTCCCCCCATGAGAGACCCGTTAAGGATCACATGTAAGGCTCCCCGCTCTTTACTGTGGGATAATGCTGGGGGGTGGGGGGGCGGGGAGGGGAAGGACTCACCTAGAAATAAGAATGGAAGAACACGCCCAAATGAAAATGGTCAGGGTCCTTGGTGAAGGCATTATACAGATGGTTCTTATTTTCTCCATTCTGTACATGTGCACTTTCTAATTTTTCTACCATGAACATGGATTACTCATAATAAGGAACAAAACAAGCAATAATAGTTGTAGGTGACTTGTTTTCAAATATAAGGAAATCATTCAGTCTGAGGCCCCAGGCCCTCAGGCTCAGGCTGAGCCTCAGAATCCCTCACTCCAGGCGGCAAGCGCTTCCCACCCCAGGAGCAGATGCTCTCCAGCTGCAGTAGGGGTCAAGGTCTCCTCCTCACGCAGTAGGAAAAGGGGAGAGGGGAGAGGCCAGCTCCAGGACCTCCAGTGTCCAGGACTCCAGGACACTTGAAAATCCCCGGGCTGAGAGCCTGTGGGGAAGCCCGCGGGAGGCCTCCACCTCCCGGGCTTTTTTCTTGGCAGCCTTAAATAGAGAGAGAAAATTCCAACTCTACAAATTCAATTTCAGTTTCCAAATGTCAAGAGAGCAGGGAGGACCCGTAAGGAGGCTGGCTACTGAGCGCAGGCAGCCCAGGCAAGGGAGCAACGTGCTGCAGGGAAGACGCCCCAGCCCTCTCCCCCTCTCCACTCTCCTTCCCCCTCTCTAGACTGTTAGTTTTCTGGAGAAAGGTTAAAAGGTGCCCTCTTCAAAAAAAGAAGGTTTATTCTAAGGGCAGCCTGGTCCTGCAGAGATGGAGCTTCCCAGGACCTGGATGAGACCCCCGCAGACTGGCTGGGCTCCCTCCTGGAGCTGTGGATCAGTGTTTCCATGATGAGTAGGTTTTGGGACCAAGTCAGCGTGCTGAAGGTGGTGGAAGCGAGCATTTGGGGACCTAGGGGATTTGAAGCCAGCTCTGGCCCTTTGGGGATGCGAGACCTTAGCGGGGGTGGTATGCTTCATCTCTTTAAGCCTCAGACTCCTCCTTAAAACTTGTTTGTTATTGGGGGGTAAATAAATTGCCATCATCATCGTTTTTATATTGGGCATCCAGCTCTCTGAGTCCTAAGGAGTCTGGTGAAATATGAATAGCAGGTCTTTATAATAATTGTACTTTTTGTGTCTGGTTTAAATACTTCTTTACCTCCAAAGTGATAAGGATATTCTCTTACATTTTTCTTCTAAAATGTCACTTGCTAGTTATGTTGGAAACTACCTAGCAATTATGTAAAATCAGAGGGACATATAAGGGCTGACGTTGGCATTCAACACCTATTTTATACCATGGTTTCTCCTGGGAAAATAACAACTTGTAATTCAACTTTCAAGATGTCATGCTAAATCAAAACTGTCTTAAGGACAAGTCTAGATTTTTTTCATTCTGCCAGAATGAAAATAATATTAACTTAAGTAAATCAGGCTTTACCTGGAGGTAAAAATGGCTGCCACATGTGAAGCTGAAAAGGAAGGTCGCACAGCTTTAAAAGATCTTTAAAAGCAGAAACCAAAGATTAGGGAGGTGCTATTAGCAAAGAATGAGCTTAGAAGCACAAGTTTGAGAAAGTCAAGCCCCTGCAGGTGTCTAGAGAGATAGGACTTTGTCCTCTAGGCCCCGACACGCCCACGTGTCTGAACTTCACAGTGTTTCCTTTACAGCACCAGCAACTTGTCTCCTTCTGCCGAGGGTACATCAGCACCTTCGCTTTCTGAATCCAAAAGCAACAACGGAAATTCCTACGACAGACGGGGCACATATTCGCTCAAGGATGGGTTTGCAGGTGCTCAAAATTTTAACATATATTCCAAATACAGTGCTCTTATCGATCCAATGTGCTGTGTTTCAACAGAAAATATTCCATTTATGGTCATGTGAGTACCCATATCTTGAAGCCCCCACGCCCACCTTTATGGGTATATCTTATATTTGAGACTATTTGTCAAAATAAGAAAAAAATTATTTTATCTTTCTTTTTGCTTTCTCAATGATCTCTATTTCTAAAAGTTGAAACACCCTTAGAATAACTATCTCCAAATATTTTGAGAAGAATTGAAAATGTCTAAACCAAAGGATGTGTGAAGTTAAAGACCTTATTTTGATAAATATTGGTAAACAAGAACTAGCCATGAGGACACATCTTCATTATATTTCTTTGCCTGTTAAGAGTAGGAGGTGCATTGTACATATTGCACATAATTCAACATTTATTTCTGCCTTTCTCAACCCTGTTATGCACTATTTTTTCTTAAGTTTTTTTTTTCCTTGAGGAAGATTAGCCCTGAGCTAACTACTGCCAATCCTCCTCTTTTTACTGAGAAAGACTGGCCCTAGCTAACATCCACGCCCATCTTCCTCTACTTTATATGTGGGATGCCTACCACAGCATGGGTTTTGCCAAGCAGTGCCACGTCTGCACCTGGGATCTGAACTGGTGAACCCTGGGCCGCCGAGAAGCAGAATGTGCAAACTTAACTGCTGTGCCACTGGGCCAGCCTCTATTTTTTCTGAAGTATATCTAGTTATCCTGGTTTCATCTATCCATACTGGGGTGAGATTGCTGTATTTTTCTAGAGTTGAATGTGCTGATTCCCTTTGATTTCCTGCCATGAGTGCCCTGGAGAGTCTTCTAGGACTGATAACTTTTGCAAGGACATCTCTTGCTGTACTTAATCCCTGCCACCATCTGACATCCACATTCTCCCTTTTTCTACTATTCTGTCTGCTCAAGTCAAAAAACCTAGCACCTAAATTAAGGTTACTTAGTATAGGGGAGGAAGACATTTTCTCTACTCGCTCTGGGTCCTTCTGGCCGGAGAACGAATTAAATTCACACAAGACAGAATAGCAGGAGAAAATTAAACAAAGCTTTATAACACGTATACATGGGAGAGGCTAAGGCAAACTGAGCAACTCACCAAAATGGCTGAAGCCCCCACCTTAAATATCATCTTCAGCTAAAGACAAAGGAGGATGTTGGGGGAGGTTACCAGACAAATACAGTAAACAAGAGTAAGATTATTATGCAGATTTAAGTCCTTGCCTTCCACATTGATTAAGAGTTTCTAGAGATAAACCCCATTGATTATGAGTTTCTAGAGATAAGGTCATCTCCCCTTCTTCCTGGTACAGAGAGGGAGACACTTTTACAGATGGAGATTTCCTTTACAAATGTAAATGTCTCTTAACAAAGGGTAAGTAAATTCTACTTTTTAGAGTTTCTTTCTTGTCTGCAGTTTTTAAAAGTAACCAGCCCAAAATAATCCTTATGCCAAAGAGGCATATCTTGGGGTGGCCAATTCCAGTCCCCCACATTAGGAATTAGTAGGAGATCTGAAGTCAAAATTGCTTTAAGTTTTTTTTAATGAGACAAGTAAAACAATTATAGTCACAGAAATATGGGAAAATACAGAAAATTACAAAATGAATGGCATTACTTATAGGTAAGCACTATTAACATTTTGGTCTATAATGGTAGCATTTAAAATATTTATAAATAACTGTAAAACATTTCTTACATATGTATCCATAAAAAATTTATTTCTGAAGTGATTATAAACTTCTGTTTCCAGCCAAAATAGAGCAAGATCCTTACAAATGATCTCTCTTGCAGGCAGATTACAAATAAAACACTCTAGAGAAGTGAAAAAGCAAACAATGCCATACAAATGGGGACAGAAGTAAAAATGTGAATAACCACCTGTAAGGGGCGATTACAGTGGCTGCTTTTCTGCCTTCATCTCCTTGCTGTCACCCGAGGGTGAGTGGAATCCTGCGACTGCACAGCAGGCTCTGGAAGCAAACCACTGGGAGAAGCCCCCCATTTCTAGCCAGACGGCAGGGAGGGGATGCCTCTGTGTGTCAGGGAGTGGGGCCTACCCCTGTTTCATTTCATTTTGTTTTACTCTCTTGGCCCACCCCAAAGACCATACCGGTTATGATGGGTACTGCAGTTTCAGCAGGGGCACAGGCACCTGAGCGATTACGTGGCTCTCTGGCCAAGGAAGAGGTGAAGGGCCTCCCATTGTCTGAAGAGTGTGGGGGAAATCCCCAGTGATTTTGCCTCTTTTCTCTGGCTAACTCTGTCACCTCAAAGGCCGACCTGGTCACAACCGCATGACAGCACAAAGGGTTAAACCCTTAGAGAAATATGTAAAAGAGGCCCTTGCAAGTTTGAGAATGGAGATAAATCCTGAAGAGGCGAGAACTGGAAAATGGCATCACTTATACCTGTGTATAAACTAACCGGAGTCCCAGGCTCACGGGGAGCAGCACATGCACAGAAGAGGTCCACACAAGCAGAGCCAAGTCTCTGAGAAGTGAACCACAACATAAACCTCCACTCGAGCCCCAGATTAACCCCTGAGTGATGTGTGCGAGATGTGGACACAAACAGCAGAGCCAAGTCTTGAAAACTGCACCGAGACTGGAACAACCGCCAACAGAAGGCAAGCAAAACACACAGACTAAGCATAACGGCGTCGACTGCTTCCAAAAACAATCAAATAAAATATCATTCTGCACAGTTTTACAACATTACATGCAAAATGTCTAGGATACCACCCCAAACTACTCAAAATAACATACCAGGAACTAGGGAAGTCTAATCAATTCTCAAAGGACAAGACAATCAATAGATCCAACTTCAAAATCACCCAGATATGAAATTATCAAGCAAAGCAGCTATTATAACCATGCTCAATGAGGTAAAGGTAAATATTCTTGAAATGAATGAAAAGATAGAGGTTCTCAGCAGAGAAATAGAAATTATGAAAAAGAAGCAAATGGAGACTATAAAAAATAAAATATTAAAAGTGAAATCTTCACTGATGAGCTCAATGACTGAATGGAGAAGGGAGAAGAGTCAGTGAACTTGAAGACAGATCAATAGAAATAATACAAGTTGAAGAACAGATAGAAAAATATATTCAACAAAAATTAACAGCCACATAAGTATGAACTCCCATTTATCTTAATGTAGATACAGATTGTTAGATAGAAAAATATTTATAGATATGTGGGGGCCGGTCCGGTGGTGCAGCGGTTAAGTTCTCACTTTCTGCTCCGGCAGCCCGGGATTTGCTGGTTTGGATCATCGGTGCAGGCATGGCACCGCTTGGCAAGCCATGCTGTGGCAGGTGTCCCACATAGAAAGTACAGGAAGAGGGGCATGGATGTTAGCTCAGGGTCAGTCTTCCTCAGCAAAAAGACAAGGATTGGCAGCAGATGTTAGCTCAGGGCTAATCTTCCTCAAAAAAAAAATTTATAGATATGTGTATACACATGTGTTAATATACACACATATATCTCCTTGCTCTGTCCACTGAGAGAACCTAGAAGCAACATTCCCCCAGTAACAGTGAGCACCCCAGCAACCAGACCTTGGTTCCTAAGAGTGTTTTTCAAGGAAAGCTCCTTAGATAAATGACTGATTCTAGGAATGGGGCAGGGCATACACAAGATGAGGCTGGAGCCACTTCTAAGGCCAAAAAGGGCTCAAAACCACCCCCGCCCCCAAACTTGAGAGGATGGGGATATGTCAAAGAGATACAGAGCAAACTTAGAAGGGCTCCTAGTTGCCAAAGGTGCAACAACTTTAGTAACAAAATAAAGTATCATTGGATTATAACCCATAGTATAAAATAAATATTCATGAGTCCATACTGACATAAATGACTGAATAAATAAATAAATAAACAGGAAAAAAGAAATCTACCATGCAGATGGATTCCAAATAATTTATATAAATACTATGCCCTTAGAGAGTGGAACATAATTCCCCACTCTTTAAGTGCGAGCTGTGCATAATGACATTCTTCCAAAGAGTACAGTATGGAAATAGTGAAAAAAGGTGTAACTTTCCACTGGAGAAAATTTATAAACACTACCTCAAGCCAAATGATCAAGGTCAATGTCAACAGTGATGTCATGTTAATAGCATACTCTTGACACAGTATGATGATAATGGCACTTTACCTCTGCGGTCTTCCTCCCAAAAGCATATTATCTAAGTCTTCTGCGAAAAACCTCAGATAAATTCCAATAGAGACACTCTACAAAATGTCTGACAGTAATATTCCAAAGTTTCTAGGTCACCAAAAACAAGACAAGTGTCACACCAAGAGGAGCCTAAGGACACACGATTCCTAAACATAATGTGGTGTCATGGGTGCAAGTCTGGAGCACAAAAAGGATATTAGGGGAAAAATGATGAAATCTGAATAAAGTCTGGGCTTTAGTTAATAACAATATGTCAATATTGATTCCTTAATTGTGACAAATGTACCACACCAATGTAAGACATTTATAACATGTGAAACTAGGCGTGGGGTATATGGGAACTCTCTGTACAATCTTTACGATAGATGTTTAAATCTAAAACTTTTCCAAAATAAAATGTTTATACACAACACACATACTCTTAACAAAGTGTCCGAGACCTGTGGGATAATATCAGAAGCTTTAAGATTCATTTCATTGGAGTTCCAGAAAGAGGGGAGACAATTTGATGCAGAAAAAAATAATTGAGGAAAAATGGCTGAAAACTTCCCAATTTGGTGAAAGAAAGATTCAGGAAGCTCAGAAAATGTCATAACACATCATATTCAAATTGCTGAAAAACAAAGATGAAGAAAAATTCTTGAAGGCAATTAGAAAAAAATATATAGATACACAGACAGACAGCCAAAGAGAGAGAACAATTTGAAGAATTTAGGATTACTCGTCAGAATCCATAGAGGCCAGGAGTGGAGCAACATCATTAAAATCCTGAAACAAAAGAATTATCAACCTTAGAGTTCTATATTCAGCAAAAATATCCTTAATGAATGAAAGAAAAATAAAGGTAGATGCAGATAAAGGAACACTAAGAGAATTCACTACCAGCCATCCTCGAAAAAGATGAGAAAGGAGCTTTTTCCGGCTGAAGGCAAATGATGCAAGAAGGAAAGCTTGAAACTTCAGGAATAAAGGAAGAGTAATAGTAACAGTAAATATTTGCATAAATACAATAGCCTACTTCTCTCCTCTTAAATTCTTTAAATGTTAATATGACTTTGAAAGCAAAAATTATACCACTGTGTGTGGGGGAGGGTTCAATGCATATAGATGTAATACATAAGACAACTATCATATGAAAAATGAAGGGTAAAGAATCTATATGGTTTTACAGATTCTACATTTCACCTGAAATGGTAAAATACTAACTCTAATTAGACTTTGAAAAGTTTGATATACAAATTGTTATCCTTGGAGTACCACAAATAAACACACTCACACGCACATATACTCACTCAAGAAAATACGTATACCCTGCATAGCCTTTTATCTAAGAAATATGAATAAAGCAGCTAAAATCTTTCACATGGAGATTCTGCAATGACCACAAATTTTCATTTCTCCTGAGTAAATACCCAGTAGGACTGCTGGGTCACAGTGTGAGTACATCTCTTACAGCCTAGCACCACGAACCCCACTCACAAACAGGATCGGGATGGCGCCTCTACTCCTGTTCTGAGCAGCTCCCTCCTCCAGTATCCCCAGGGGAAAGGACAGATGGACACACAATTGCTGATCTCAAAGCTGCCACCTCTGGCCAGCACCAAAGATCCTGAGCCCGACTCCCCAGTGGTCCCCGCTCTGCAGCCTCAAGAACCCCTGTCCTGCACAATCCCCCTGGGGCACTGGGACCGAGTGGAGGAGGAGCCCCTGCCCCTCCCAATAAGCCCGTCTCCCTTCAGCAGCAGGAGGCACAGAAGAGTCAGAGGGCACAGGGAAGCTGAGTCTCGCCTTGGGGGGTATTTCCCTGAGCATTCTGCGCATGTGCACCCTTCCCCCGTGCACTTCGATCACCCTTCTTGTCTTTGCTCGCACGTTCCAAATATGCACCTTCAGCAACACGCCAAGCAGAGCAAGCTTTGCCTCTGGCCCAGTGGGAAGCTCAGGAAGAACTCTCCTGCCCTGTGATATTACAGAACTGCTAGTCATGAGACCTTACCTGGGCAAGCTTCTGTCCTTGCCACCGCTCCACCCCCTGGGACACACAGGTCCCACACAGGGGCCTCAGCTCTGCCCTGGTCCACTGAGTTCATCTGTCTGCCTCTGCCCCAGAACACTGTCAGACGGTGCTGCCAGCATCCAGTAACTACATCCCGTTAGATGCTGCAGACCCCGTGTTCCTTTCTGGGGTCTTTGCTTCAGTGTCCTGACACAGAAATCAGAGGAAGTGGGTGCTGTCTGCTCAAAACTCCACGACGCCCTGCAGCTCAGTTGCCTGGGGGCAAACTGACTCTCTGTTTGGAATAGGAGGAGGTAGTCCCCTGATGCCCCCTGGAACATCCAGTCATGCCCTAGACCCTTGCGCAGAGGAGATGATATTGAGGGACCTCAGAGAGAGTGGGAAAGGAATAGTGAAACAGGAGGAATACCCCGCAGACAGGGAGAAGCGGGACAATCCGAGAAGGGGCCCCCCCACAGCACTGGGAGTCTACAGTCTGTATTTAGGCCCCCCATGGTCAGTGCAGGCCTCTCTGGCTTTGAGCCCAGGCCTAGGCCATTGAAGAGAAACCTCTATTCTAGGAGCTCAGCAGACACTTCCATTAAGAAATCCCATATTTTTCTTAGGACCTCATGCACCAAATGAAAGGCTACTACGAACTCATACAGCTCCACTCGAGGTTTCCCACCACTGCAGAGGAGAAGGGTCCAGCCACCTCGCACCCCTTGCTGCCTGAGAGGTCCACACAGGAAGGAGGGCCATGGGTCCAGGTCCTCAGATTCAGTGGGATCACAGAGGAGATCCAGAGTGTAAAGGTTTCAGATGCCACCTCAGGGCAGAAACGAACACCAGGAACTGTAGACCAGACAGTTCTATATCCAATAAATGCAAAATTCCTCTGCTGCCACTTAGGTGACACCCCCTCCCCCCACTTGCCCCAGCTAGGTGGACCAGGACTTGGAGAAGGAAGCAGCCTGCCAGCGCATCAGCAATGGCCTGGGGAGGAGACTGAGGCCGTCTGCACTGCAGTGCCTTGCAGCCTTCCCTTTCCCCGTCCGTTGTCTGATGGAGGACCGCTCCTCCGTCAGCTTCCCCTCTTTTGCACCCCAACACCTCGGACACAGCTGCAGCCGATTCCAGTTCCACCTTCCCCCTGTCCCCGGCACCTCAATCCTCCTGTGAATCTTGTTACACAGAGCAAAGTCCTCTATAAGCACGTGTGTGGATTCTCCTGTCTCCTTCTCACAGACCCCTCCCTCTCCAGCTACTGATCCTAGTGCTCCTCTCCCCAGTGGCCTGCTAGTTGCTGTTTCTGAAGTCAGTTCCAGCCCCTCAGCTAGCAAATCTGCAGGCTCGGCTCCCAGCCTGCTTGTGACCTTCAGGCCACACCTAGGGCCATCCCTCCACCTTCCCACACTCTCCTCTTGGGGCTTCCCGCTGGCTCCAGTGTGAGCTTCTTTCCATCTGACCAGGCCCGACAGACACCCTTTAGTGGCCATGCTGCCTCAGCCACAGAAACCACCACCCTGCATGGAGCGTCTCAGGCCCCATCCCAACATTTCAGCTTTCCCTGGGCTCTGGAGCCGCACCCCACTCAGCCCACAGTTGGAGCCCCTGATGGGCAGTAGCACCAATCTACCACCTTGGACAGCTCCTCCCAGTTTGGAGACCTCACAGCTCCAGCTCTAGTCCCAGCCTCCACCTCTACTCCAGGCCAGCCAGTTTGGCCAGCACCACACAGTCAGCTTTTGAGGGTTCATCAGCCGCAACTTCCACCTAGGGCACCCATGCCAGCAGACAGCTAGCCTTTAGTGGCCCCCAAACTGTTTTCCCCTCTGACATGATGGACAGTGCCGCTGGCTTTACAGCTGCCACCTACACACCTGGTGGTGTGAGCAATGTTAGGCCCAACATTTGGCAGCACTGCTCATCATCTGGCAGCACAGCTCCACCCCTCAGGCTGGGAGATTCAGCAGCACCGATGGGCTTGGGGAGCAGAGAGGCTGCCCCACGTCTGAGCTCCACCACTGGAGCACTCAGCTTTGGAGCAGAAACGATAGAGGCCTCCAGTGCCACAGTCAAGGGGGAAGTCTGGGCCTGAACACCTGGGGCGCCCAAGCCAGAGTCCCTCTATGTTGATCAGGAAGCCCAGCCCCCCTAAGGATAATCCTGTGTCTGAAAGCACTAACGTCCCTACCTTCAGTCAGAGCCCAGGGCCCATCCAGCGGAGGTTCTTGCTGCCAGTGGAAGGCCCTGCACCACGGAGAGCGAGGCTGTGCTTAGATGCGCATCCATGGCAGCCTTTATGCCCAGAACCCTGGCTCTGGCGCAGGCAAAGCAAGCAGCCGCCTTGCCTCTGGGGTTCCCTCATCACCTCATCAGGGCTTTGTTGGGGCAGAACTGTTGGGCCATCAACCAGTTCACTCTCCTCTGGATCAGGATCCAAGTTCCCAGGCTCTAGGAAATGAACGCTGGTCTGAGAGAACAGCTGCCTCTAGAAACAGCCACGTCCACTTGTCCACCAGGCCCACCTGATTGGTCATGCGAATCTGTCCCGGATCTCTGCATTCCCCTAGCAAGCTGGAGCTCCAAGACCTCTAAGCATTGGGGCAAAAAGGCAGAATGAGACCAGATGAAAGTCCGCTCGCGGCTGTGAAAGAGTTCCACTGTGGGGCCTGGAGAGAGGCGTGCACACACCACCAACCTGCCTACCCTGCACTGATCTGTTTCCAGTGCAAGCCCAGGTAGAGCTTGCCTCGTGGCTTTCCCTGGAGGTGACCTGCTGGAGGGCAGGTAAGACATCATTCTCCTCCTGGCATCTTTGCAAGGGGCTGGGGGATCAGCCTCCCTAATCCTTTGTCTTGCCCAGTCTGGTTGTAAGAGGAGGTTGCATTCCTGGGGCCCTCAGGTTTTGGCGCGTGTTCCTCACTGGTACCTTTGAGGAGGACTGTGGGAGATCGCGCAACCAGCCTTCCCTGGGGAACTGCCCCTGAGGGAGGATACACTCAGGGACCCACTCCCCCCACCAAGTCAGTCAGCTCTCTCTCCAGAGGGACAACATTCTATTCCCATCCCCTTCCCAGAAGACCTGCCCCCACGCTTGGGTGGCTGGAGGCTGTTAGCCCGGCAGACTCGCAGTCAGAGAGGCCTCAGCCCAGGAGGAGGAGGCCCTCGGCCCATTTCCCACCAGTCACAGCAGCTGCGATGCCCACTGCTGCCTACATTTGCCTCCTCCCCTTCCCCATTTTCCTCCTGAAACCCTTGTCTGTCTTCTATGTGTCTCATAAGTAAAGCCTTGTCATTGTTTCTTTACATAAGTCTCATGTGTCTTTGTTCTGTAAATCACATGTGGAAAAAACAGTGACTTGTATGAACGGTAACATGCGAAGAGAGATTTAACCGTTTAAAGGTCCTGTGTGTCAGCTAATGGGGTCTGGAAAGTAGCTCAACTTGATGGCCACAAGTGACCATTCAAACTGCGTCCTGAGTGTAGGGAACGGTGGCCCAGGATGCAGTTGGCCAGTGGGGGGAGGGAGGGCAGGTGACGCGGCCCTGCCTGGTGGAGCTGCCGCTTCTCACCCGCCTCTCTGACCTCGGAGTTGCTGGGTCATCCCTGGTGCACACTAGGAATCCAGACTCTACACAATGAGTCTTTTTTAATGTGGCAAGTTCTTTTTTGACTTTTCTCTTTTAATTTAGACCTAGGCAAATTACTTACTCACACTCACTCACTGGAGAGTATGGAGTCAGCAGCATCCAGGTTCCTGAGCCGGGGCAAGTGAGGGAAGACGGCACACATCTACACATATACCAATGACAATTATAGACCTAGGATGTGACATATGACTGAGCAATTCTTGTCATTCTGTTTTAAAAAAGCACAAGGACCCCTCAGTACATGTCTTCCTTTTACAGGAATAGGGATGGAGAGTTACTATTTGGGGAAAAAGTGCTAAAATTAGTTAACTATAAAGAAAACTAAAAATTTGATGGGCCGGCCTGGTGGCACAGTGGTTAAATGCGCACGTTCCGCTTTGGCGGCCTGAGGTTTGCCGGGTTGGATCCTGGGTGCAGACAGGGCACTTGCTTGGCAAGCCATGCTGTGGTAGGCATCCCACATATAAAAACACAGAGGAAGACGGGCACGGATTTAGCTCAGGGCCAGTCTTCCTCAGCAAAAAGAGGAAGATTGGCAGATGTTAGCTCAGGGCTAATCTTCCTCAAAATAAATAAATAATAAAGAAAACAAAAAATTTGACAACTGCCCAATGATGTATGTATATTTATTATCCTCACTTTGGCAGATGAAGAATAGGCACAACGTTCTCAACTAATTTGCCTGAAGTCACCAAATTAGTGACCAATGCCAGATCCTAGATATGTGTAAGTCTGGTTCTAGTCTCAACCACTGCAAATACCAAACCACAAGAGTTCCAATTCTCCCCAAGCTGAGCTGACCCCAGAGTTCATGCTGTGTCTCTGCCACCTCCAAGTCGCTGAAAATGTAATCCTCTTAAAGCATTTCAGCAGCCAGGAGAGTCATCTTACAGATGGAGGAAAGAGGCCGGCAGTAGGCACTGACCTCTGCTCTTCACATAATATTTTACTAAAACATTTAGTGAATGATGACTGCACGCTAGACCCCGCACTAGGCCGTGGGCATGTGGAGGTGAAAGACAATTCTTTCTGGAGGAGTTTACAATACACTAGGAAAGACAGATGAAGACGGAACAATTACATCCTAAGGAGTAAGTGTTAAGGTTGCAGAGAAGGTAAGAGGGGCATCTAGCTACAGCTGGGGACACGAGACTGCAGCTGAGACCTGAAGAAGGAGGAGAAGCACCAGGTGGCAAAGGACTATTTTAGGCCAAAGAAATAGCACGTGACAGGCAGGCAAGGGAGAGGGTGTGAGTCAGTGGAACAGTGACATCCAAGGTGTGGATGGAGTGTAAACAAGGAATGTCAACCTACACACCACGCGGCATTTAGACATTAGCTTGAAAATAACGGAGAGCCATGAGAAGATTCGAAGCAAAAAAGTGACAGTGATATGTAGCTATAGAGATATTTCTAATCTCTGTGGCTGTTGTGTAAAGAAAGAATTGAATGGGGTCCAGCCAGAGACAGAGGAGCCTTGGCAGGATCATGCAAACACTGCCCATTGAGCTCTGCTCTAGTAGAGTTAAACGTGGGGTGGCGAGGACGTAACTGCAGCACGATGAGGCCCATCCTAACTTTCTGACTTAGATGTATGAATTCTTAAAAATCTTGGAAAAACATTAAGTTCAACTCCGAATACTATGAGATGCCTGTGTCACAGGCAGTTGATTCAGTCAGTTATTCACTGACCGTATTTACTGAGGCCTTGTTAAGGCACTGTTCTATGTGCCAGAACCAAGAGAAAACATCAGGCAAAATTCAAACCCATACAGAACCTATGTTCTTTTGTGGGGGAAGAAAATAAGCAACAAACATAATAAGTAAATTTTCTAGTATGTTAGAAGGTAACAATGCTATGGAGACAAAAGCAGGATATGGGGGTTGAAAGCAGCATGAGTTCGATTTACCTGGGTGGGAAGGGTGGGCCTCATCTGAAGGTGGCGTATGAGCAAAAGCCTGAAAGAGGTGATGGAGAGAGCGATGCAGATAGCCGAGGGAAGAGCATCTGGACAGAAGGAACGGCTACATGCGATGCAGGATGTCCAGAGTCTTCAGAGAACAGCTCTTAAGCTAATGCCCCTGGAATGGAGTCAGCAAGGGGAGCACCGGAGACGAGGAGAGAGTGGAGAGGAGGGCACAGGTTGTGGAAGGCCTCGTAGGCCGTGGTAAGAGCTTCGAATTTTGCTGTGAGTAAGCTAAACATGGATTGGGGGAGTCTGAGCAAAGAGTAAAGTGAGACCTAATCTGACTTGGGTTTTAACAGGACCATCCTGGCTGCGGGACGGGAAGAGAACACAAGAGTGAGCAGGGCAGCAGGTCCAGGTGGGAGTCCACAGCGGCTTGGAAAGGGTGGTGGGCGTGAAAGATGGTTTGGTTTTGTATATATTTGTGTACGTGTACATATGTGTGTGTGGCTGTGTCTTTGACAGTTTATGCTGGATTGAACGTCGGGTGTGAGAGAGGAAGAGGAGTCAACGGAGTTGTCAGACCGGGCTACAGGGATTTTGTTATCATCTAAATATATTTGATTTTTGAAACCATGGAAACATATCAATGATAGTGCATAGAATGAGATTCCTAACAGAAAAACATCAATAAATTGGACTCCATCAAAATTAAAAACTTTTTCTCTTTGAAAGACCATTAAAAGCATGGGAAGAAAAGTGAAAGACTTGGAGAACATATTTGCAAACCACAGATATAACAAATAACTCTTACCTACTATATACATAAAGACATCTCAAAACTCAACAGTAATAAGGGGCCGGCCCTGTGGCCAAGTGGTTAAGTTCACGCACTCCGCTTTGGTGGCCCAGGGTTTCACTGGTTTGGATCATGGGCGTGGACATGGCACCACTCATCAAGCCATGCCGAGGCGGCGTCCCACATAGCACAACCAGAAGGATTTGCAACTAAAAATATACAACTATGTACCGGGGGGACTTTGGGGAGAAGAGGAAGAAGGAAAAAAAGAGGAAAAAAAGAAGACTGGCAACAGATATTAGCTCAGGTACCAATCTTTAAAAAAAAAACAAAACACAACAGTAATAAAACAAACAATCTAATTAGAAAACAGGCTAATGATATAAACAGATATTTCACTGAAAATAATATGGATAGAAAATAAACATGAGATGTTCCACATAATTAGCCATCAGAGAAATGTAAATTAATACAATAAGATACTACTACAAACCTATTAGAACTAAAAGATAATGACAATAACAAATACAAGATTAATATACAAAAGTCAATTGTTTTCCTCTACACCAGCAAAGAACTATTGGAATTTGGAATTAAAAATACAATATCATTTATAATAGCATCCAAAAAAAGGAAATACTTAGAGATAAATCTAACAAAATATGTACACAACATATATGAAGAAAACTACAAACCTCTGAAGAAATCAAAGAATATTTAAATAAATATTTTATGTTAATAGATTGAAAGCCACAAGACTGTTAAAATGTTAATTCTTCCCAACTTGATCTATAGATTCCGCCCAATCCCAAAATCTCAGTAAGCTATTTTGTAGACATTGACATACTGATTCTAAAGTTTATATGGAAAGGCAAAGGACCTAGACCAGCCAACACAAAACTGAAGAACAAAGTTGGAGGACTCACACTTCCCAATTTCAAGACTTACGACAAAGCTTTGTATTACAAAGCTGTAAAGTGACCAAGACAGCTAGGTATTGGTGAAAATACAGGCACATAGATCAATGGAACTCAATAGAGAGCCCAGAAACAGATCCACACAAATAGAGTCAACTGAGCTTTGACAAAGGAGCAAAAACAATTAAATATAGAAAGAATAAGCATTTCAACAAATGGTGGTGGAAGAATCTGACATCCATATGCAAAACAATGAATCCAGACACAGACTTTATACTTTTCACAAAAATTAATTCAAAATGAATCATAGACCTAAAGGCAAAACACAAAACTATAAAACTCCTAGAAGAAAACGCAGGAGAAAATCTAGGCGGTCTTAGGTTTGGTGATGTTTTTTTAGATACACCACCAAAAGTATGACCATGAAAGAAAAAATTAACGAGTCGTATTTTACATTAAAATGTAAAACTTCTGCTCGAAAGAAGACACAGTTAAGAGAATAAAAAGCCACAGAATGGGAGAAAATACTTGCAAAACACCCATCTGTTAATGAACTCCTGTGCAAAATATAAAAAGGATACTTAAAACTCAACAGTAGGAAGACTATCCAATTTAAAAAGAGGAAGAAGCTGTGAACAGACAGCTCAGCAAAGAAGATACACAGACGGCCAATAAACATCTGCAGACACGCTCGCCATCATTTACCATCAGGAAACTGCAAATGAAAACAACAGTGAGCTGCTACTACACACCTATTAATATGGTAAAACATCCCCAAACTGAAAATTCCAATTACTGGTGGGGATAAAGGGCAACAGGAATTGTCATTCATTGCTGGTGAGGATATAAAATGGTACAGACATTTTGGAAGATAGTTTGGCAGTTTCTTACAAATCTTAGCATAGTCTTACTACATGATCTAGCAAACACACTCCTAAGTTTATATTCAAAAGATTTGAAAATTTATGTCCACAAACTTAACACAAATGTTTATATCAGCTTTGTTTATAATTGCTAAAAACTAGAAGCAATCATGCCCTTCAATAGGTAAATGGATAAACAAACCATAGTGTGTCCTATAATGGAATATTACTCACCAATTAAAAGAAATGAGCTATTAAGCCACGAAAAGACATGGATGAACCTTAAATGCATATTACTAAGTAAAAGAAACCAGTCTGAAAAGGCTACATACTGTATAACTCCAATCATATGACATTTTGGAAAAGGCAAAATTGAAAAAAAAAGTAAAAACACTAGTGGTTGCCAAGGGTTTGGGGAGGGAGAAAGGGTCGAATAGAGGAAGCACAGCCGATACTTTAGAGCGGTGAAATCATTCTGTATGATGCTGCAATTACGGATACATGATACTGTGCATTTGTCAAACCCAAGGAACTTTACAGCACAAACTGTAAACCTTAATGCATGCTAATTAACAAAAAATCACTTAGGAGATCAGCGGAATCCCAGGATGGAATGCAGAATGTGACAAAGCGATAATATATAGTAATTGTATTACAAATGTATGAAACATCTCAATGAAACAGTTGGGGGGAAAGTTGTTGATCAACGTAACTTCAGAAATGAGTTGAGTCTGTAAAACTAAAGGCAACAGAAACTGTCCATAAGCACTGTACTCTAGTTGATAAAGCTGCTTCACAGTGGGGACAGGGTGACAATACTGATACTACTAGAAATGTACACTGGAATTAGGCAATTAACTGAATGAATGGCAAATGAGATGAACGAGATTTCTCACTGTTGGGGTAGGAGTTTACAGATAAGCCAGGGAGGAAGATAGAAGGATCTATGTGATAATGTGTTAGATGTGGGATCAGAATGAACTCATGTTCACTTTTCAAAGTACCCTGGAGGGCGATACATGAAGTGGTCAGCTGCCAGAAGAGGGAGGCTTTGGAGACAACACACAGCCATGGGGGGCCACCCAGATCCCTCAGCAGCCCCTCCCTCCCTTCCCGTGAGCAAAGAACATCCAGGTGGGGGTGAGACAGACCAGGGAAGAAGCCTAGACAATCAGCAAATGCCTGCAGTCCCATCTGGAAGATGAAATGGAGATCAAGGGGACAGGAGGCCTCAGTGGACAGCAGTGTTTCTCCCTTCAAGAGCCAGGTGGAACAGCGAATGGTCAGCAGCCAGCACACACGGGTGGATTATTGGATCTTCTCTATGGTGGCATCTGAGTGCGTGGAATCTTACTTCCCTGAAGGAATGGAGCAACAAGACCAATCTTGATATCATCAAACCTGATGGCTCCATCTGGACCTTGTAAGAGAAGACTGATGCAGCTGGAGGGCCTTGAGTGGTGGGTCATTCACTAAAGTTCCAGGGTCAGAACCGGTGGAATTGATGCAGACTCAGAGACCTGCAGAGCAAGGACTGTGATACCATCATGCTCATTAAAAGGGACTGACAAGGGCCCGTAAGTCCTCAGGGGTAGCCAGGCCCAGGCTAACCATGATCTAGACTCCTGATGGTCCTGCTTCTCCCTCCCACCCCTGTCTATCCAGACTATTGTGATCTTTCTGAAACTTACATATGAAAATACCCTCGCCCTGCTTAAATTCCTGTAATGGCTCCTCACTACCTACAGAATAAAGTTCAAGTTCCTGTGCTTGGCATTCAAGGTCCTTGACAATCTAGCCCTTGCTTACACCTCTAGTTCCCTTCACCACTCTCAAAACACATCCTACACTTTAGTCATACCCAAACACTTTCAGTTCCCCAAATGCTGAATGCTAGGTCACAGCTCCGTGACATTGAGTCAACAACTATGTCCCCTTATGTTTTTATCTTTCAACACCCAAAACTCTTAAGTCATTGGTTCCCAAGTATGAACCCCAGATCAGGAGAATCAGCATCACCTGGAAACATTTAGAGCTGGCCTGGTGGTGCAGCGGTTAAGTGCGCACGTTCGTTTCGGCGGCCTGGGGTTCACCAGTTCGGATCCGGGGTGCGGACAGGTCACTGCTTGGCAAGCTACGCTGTGGTAGGCGTCCCACATAGAAATTAGAGGAAGATGGGCATGGATGTTAGCTCAGGGCCAGTCTTCCTCAGCAAAAAGAGGAGGATTGGCAGCAGATGTTAGCTCAGGGCTAATCTTCCTCAAAAAAAAGAAAAGAAAAGAAAAGAAAAGAAATGAAATGAAAAATTGCTAGCTCCTAAAGTAGACCTACTGAATCAGATTGTTGGCAGGGCCTGGAAATCTAATGTTTAACAAACTTTCCAAATGGTTCTGATGCATGCTCAAGGCTGACAACCACTGCTGCAGGAAATCTTTTGGACCTGACTCCCATAAGCCTTATATGGCTGACTAAGTAATTCTCTGAGCCCAGATCCCAGAACCAGTTCAGACTTCTATGAGGGCACCCGGGACTCTCCTTATGTTCCTTCGTTGGATCATGTTTTCCTGGTTTAATTAGACTTGGCAGGAATGGTGGCTTATTTATTGTGTCCCCATGGCCTGGCATCATGCCTGCCCAGAGCAAATGCTTGGCACATGGATGTGGAATAAATAAACAAACCAAAGAATGGTTTTGAATCTTTAATTATTATCTTCTTAAGAGTCTCAGCCCAATGCTGATTTGAGTAGACATTGTTTGGGGTGCTCCCCTCCCTCAGCCTATGTCTCATTCTTTTAATTACCCACACTAACCTGCCATACTGAAGTAGAAGGCCTGGTTGGCCATGCTTATATTTGACCTCAGCTTATTGGAACAAAAGTGATCATCCAACCCAGGATAGAATCCATTTTTTGGCAGGACTTAGACAATCGGATTTGAGTCTCGGGGAGGGCAAACTACAACAGTGAGCTCCTTGTAAATTTGAATTGTTTCAGTTCCTGATATATTTTGGATATTGATCTCATCAGATGTATGGTTTGCAAATATTTTCTCCCATTCTACAGGTTTTCTCTTCCTTCTATATATTGTTTCCTTTGCTATGCAGAAGCTGTTTAGTTTTATGCAATCTCATTTGTCTATTTTTGGTTTTGTTGCCTGTGTTTTGGGGTCATAGCCAAAAATTCATTGCCTATACCAATGTCAAGGACCTTTTTCTTTATGTTTTCTTCTAATAGTTTTACAGTTTCAGGTCTTATGTTTGTGTTTAATCCATTTGAGTTAATTCCTGTATATGGTGTGAGATAAGAGTCCAATTTCATCCTTCTACATGTGGATATGCAGTTTTCCTAAAATCATTTATCGAAGAGACTATCCTTTCTCCACTGTTTGTTCTTAGCATCTTTGTCAAAGAGGAGTTGACCGTAAGTCCGTGGATTTATTTCTGGGCTCTCTATTCTCTTCTACTGGTCTATGTGTCTGTTTTTATGCCAGCACGATACTGTTTTGTTTGCTATAGCTTTGTAATATAGTTTGAAATCAGGAAGTATGATGCCTCTAGCTTTGTTCTTTCTCAGGATTGTTTTGGGTATTCAGGGTCTTTTGTGGTTCCATATGAATTTTAGGATTGTTTTTTCTACGCTTGTGAAAAATGCCATTGGAATTTTTATAAGGATTGTATTGAAACTGTAGATAGCTTTGGGTAGTATTGACATTTTAACAATATTAATTCTTCTAATCCATGAACACGAATATCTTTCCATTTACGTCTTCTTCAATTTTGTTCATCAATATCTTACAGTTTTCAGTGTATAGATCTTTCACTTCATTGGTTAAATTTCTTCCTATGTATTTCCCTCTTTTCAATGCTGTTGTAAATGGGATTGTTTTCTTAATTTCTTTTGTGGATAGTTCATCGTTAGTACAGAAATACAACTGATTTTTATACGTTGATTTTGTGTCCTGCAACTTTACTGAATTTGTTCATTAGTTCTAACAGTTTTTTGGTGGAGTCTTTAGGGTTTTCAATATATAATATTGTGTGCTCTGCAAAGAAAGATAATTTTACTTCTTCCTTTCAGATTTGGGTGACTTTTATTTCCCTTTTTGTCTAACTCTTCTGGCTAGGACTTTCAGTACTATGTTGAACAGAAGTAGCAAGAGTGGGCATCCTTGTCTTGTTCCTCATCTTAAAAGAAAAGCTTTCAGCTTTTCACCACTGCATATGATATTAGCTGTGGGCCTGTCATATATGGCCTTTATTATGTTGAGGTACATACCTTTAAACCTAATTTGTTGAGAGTTTTTATGATGAAAGGGTGTTTAATTTTGTCAAATGCCTTTTCTACATCTAGTGAGACGACATATGATTTTTATCCCTCATTTTGTTAATGCGTGTATCACACTTATTGTATTGCATATGTTGAACCATCTTTGCATCCCAGGGACAATTCTTACTTGATCATAGTGTATGATTGTTTTTATGTGCTGCTGAATTTGGTTTGCTAGTATTTTTTTAAATTGAGTTCATAATAGTTTACATCATTGTGAAATTTCAGTTGTACATTATTTCTTGTCCGTCACCATATAAGTGACCCCCTTCACCCCCTGTGCCCACCCCCCAGCTCCCTTCCCCTGGTAACCACTGAACTGTTCTCTTTGTCCGTATGTTTGTTTATCTTCCACATATGAGTGAAATCATATGGTGCTTGTCTTTCTCGGTCTGGCTAATTTTACTTAACACAATACCCTCCAGGTCCATCCACGTTGTTGCAAATGAGATGATTGTGTCTTTTTTATGGCTGAGTAGTATTCCATTGTATATATATATACCACATCTTCTTTATGCAATCATCGGTCGATGGGCACTTGGATTGCTTCCATGTCTTGGCTATTGTGAATAGTGATGCAATGACATAGGGGTACATAGGTCACTTTGGATTGCAGGTTTCAAATTGTTTGGGTAGATACCCAGTAATGGGATAGCTGGGTCATATGGTAGTTCTATTTTTAGTTTTTTGAGGAATCTCCATACTGTTTTCCATAGTGGCTGCACCAGTTTGCATTCCCACCAGCAGCGTATGAGGGTTCCCTTCTTTCCACACCATCTCCAACATTTGTTATTTTTAGTCTTAGTGATTATAGCCATTTTAAAAGGTGTAAGGTGGTATCTTAGTGTAGTTTTGATTTGTATTTCCCTGATGATTAGTGATGTTGAACATCTTTTCATATGCTTACTGGCCATATGTATATCTTCTTTGGAAAAATGTCTGTTCACATCCTCTGCCCATTTTTCGATCGGGCTGTTTGTCTTTTTGTTGTTCAGTTGTGTGAGTTCTTTATATATTACGGAGATTAACCCCTTGTCGGATATATGACTTGCAAATATTTTCTCCCAATTGGTGGGTTGTCTTTTTGTTTTGATCCTAGCTTCCTTTGCCTTGCAGACGGCCTTTAGTCTGATGAAGTCCCACTTGTTTATTTTTTCCTTTGTTTCCCTTGTCTGAGAAGACATGGTATTCGAAAAGATCCTTTTAAGTTCAATGTCAAAGACAGTTACTACTGTAGGGGCATTATCCAGCATGCCCCTCCCTTTTTTTTTTTTGAGGAAGATTAGCCCTGAGCTAACATCTGCTGCCAATCCTCCTCTTTTTGCTGAGGAAGACTGGCCCTGAGCTAATAGCCGTGCCTATCTTCTTCTGCTTTTTATGTGGGAAGCCTACCACAGCATGGCTTGCCAAGCGGTGCCATGTCCGCACCCGTGATCTGAACTGGTGAACCCCCGGCCGCTGAAGCAGAACGTGCACACTTAACTGCTGTGCCACCAGGCCAGTCCCCCAGAGTGCCCCTTTAAAAACCATGTGTCCTTGAGTCTCCTGTCTGAGCTGTGCACCAGCATTCACGATGATAACAGTCCTGGGCTTGGCCAACAACTCAGGTGCTTTCTCATGGGAGAGTTAGCACCAAGACCCTCGCAGTCTGAGGGAACATGGAGGCCCTCTGGGGGGCTTTGGTCCTTGCAATGCAGGTCATACAGGGATGATACTTCTTGGCAAGCTCACAGCCTTTGTTCCTCTGCCTACTTAAGCAAGCTTCTCTTAGAGGGTTGTAGTGGGTGGATGTTGCTGTCCAGTTGGCTGCCACTGGACCTTCCCTGTAAGTAACTCCCAGTAAACCCATATGTCTCGTTTGCTGTTTCTGGGTCTTTTCTTTGGTCTCTCGGCAACCTATCCCACACTGCTCACCCAGATAGGCATGTGGGGGAACAACTGCCTATATATTCTTCCAGAAATTTTATGGTTTCAGGTCTTACCTTCAAGTCTTTGATCCATTTTAGTTTTTTGTGTATGGCATGAGATAATTGTCTACTTTGATTCTTTTGCAAGTGTTTGTCCAGATTTCCCAGCACCATTTATTGAAGAGACTATCTTTCCTCCATTGTATGTTCTTGGCCCCTTACTCAAAGATTAGCTGTCCAGAGATGTGCAGTTTTATTTCTGGGCTTTCAGTTCTGTTCCATTGATCTGTGTGCCTGTTTTTGTACCAGTACCATGCTGTTTGATCACTATGGCTTTGTAGTACATTTTGAAGTCAGGGATTGTGATGCCTCCAGCTTTTTTTTTTTTTTTTTAATTAGGTTTGCTTTAGCTATTCAGGGTCTTTGGTTGCCGCATATGAATTTTAGGATTCTTTGTTCTATTTCTGTGAAGAATGTCATTGGGATTCTGATTGGGACTGCACTGAGTCTGTAGATTGCATTGGGTAATATGGACATTTTCACTATGTTTATTCTTCTGATCCGTGTGCATGCAATATCCTTCCATTTCTTTAGGTCGTCATCTATTTCTTTCAATGGTGTCTTATAGTTTTCATTGTATAAGCCCTTCACCTTCTTGGTTAAATTTATTCCTAGATATTTTATTCTTTTTGTTGCGATTGTAAATGGGATGGTATTCTTGAGTTCTCTTTCTGTAAGTTCATTATTGGAGTATAGAAAGATAAACTGATTTTGTAAGTTGATTTTGTGCCCTGCAACTTTACTGTAGTTGTTGATTATTTCTAATAGTTTTCTGATGGATTCTTTAGGGTTTTCTATATATAAGATCATGTCATCTGCAAATAGCAAGAATTTCACTTCTTCATGTCCTATTTTGATTCCTTTTATTCCTTCTCTTGGCTAATTGCTCTGGCCAAAACCTCCAGTACTATGTTGAATAAGAGAGGTGATAGTGGGCATACTTGTCCCTGTTCTCAGAGGGATGGCGATCAGTTTTTTCCCATTGAGTATGATGTTGGCTGTGGGTTTGTCATATATGGCCTTTATTCTGTTGAGGTAATTTCCTTCTACCCCCATTTCATTAAGAGTTTTTCTCGTAAATGGCTGTTGGATCTTGTCAAATGCTTTCTCTGCATCTATTGAGATGATCATGTGGTTTTTATTCCACATTTTGTTAATGTGGTGCATCACACCGCTTGATTTGTGGATCTTGAACCATCCCTGTGTCCCTTGTATAAATCCCACTTGATCATGATGTATGATCTTTTTGATGTATTGTTGTATTTAGGTTGCCAAAATCTTGTTGAGGATTTTTGCATCTATGTTCATCAGGGATATTGGCCTGTAGTTTTCCTTTTTCACGTTGTCCTTGTCAGGCTTTGGTATCAGAGTGATGCTGACATTGTACAATGTGTTACAAAGTGTTCTGTCTTCCCTAATTTTTTGGAATAGCTTGAGGATAGGTATTAAGTCCTCCCTGAAAGTTTGGCAGAATTCTCCAGGGAAGCTGTCTGGTCCTGGACTTTTATTTTTTGGGAGGTTTTTGATTACTGTTTCAATCTCTTTACTTGTGATTGCTCTATTCAGATTATCTATTCCTTCTTTATTCAGTTTTGGAAGGTTGTAAGAGTCTAAGAATTTATCCATTTCTTCTAGTTGTCCATTTTGTTGGCATATAGCTTTTCATAGTATTTTCTTATAATCTGTTGTATTTCTGTGGTGTCTGTTGTAATTTCTCCTCTTCCATTTCTAATTTTATTTATCTGAGCTTTCTCTCTTTTTTTCTTTGTAAGTCTGGCTAGGGGTTTGTCAATTTTATTTCTCTTCTCAAAGAACCAGCTCGTGGTTTCATTGATCCTTTCTACTCCCATTTTTGTTTCAATAGCATTTATTTCTGCTCTGATTTTTATTATTTCTCTTCTGCTGACTTTGGGCTTTGTTTGTTCTTCTTTTTCTAATTCAGTTAGGTGTAATTTGAGATTGCTTATTTGGGATTTTTCTTGTTTGTTAAGGTGAGACTGTGTTGCAATGAATTTCCCTCTTAGAACCACTTTTGCTGCGTCCCATATGAGTTGATATGTATGTTTTCATTTTCACTTGTCTTTAGATATTTTTTGATTTCTCCTTTAATTTCGTCAGTGATCCATTGGTTGTTCAATAGCCTGTTGTTTAGTCTCCACATCTTTGTCCCTTTCTCAGCATTTTTCTTGAAATTAATTTCTACCTTCATAGCATTGTGATTGGAAAAGATGCTTATTATTTCAACCTTCTTAAATTTATAGAGGCTTGCCTTGTTTCCCGACATATGGTCTATCCTGGAGAATGTTCCATGTGTACTTGAGAAGATTGCATATTCTGCTGTTTTTGGATGAGTGTTCTACATATGCCTATTACATCCAACTGGTCTAGCTTTTCATTTAATTCTACTGTTTCCTTGTTGGCTTTCTGTCTGGATGATCTATCCACTGATGTGAGTGTTATTATTGATGTTATTGTGTTATTATTAATATCTCCTTTTAGGTTTGTTAATAGTTGCTTTATGAAATTTGGTTCTTCTGTGTTGGGTACACAGATTTTTCAGGTTTTTTTTGAGGAAGACTGGCCCTGAGCTCACATCCATGCCCATCTTCCTCTACTTTATATGTGGGACGCCTACCACACCATGGTTTGCTAAGCAGTGCATGTCCACACCCAGGATCCAAACCAGTGAATCCCAGACCACTGAAGCGGAATATGTGCACTTAACTGCTGTGCCACCGGGCCGGCCCTGGGTACATAGATATTTTTAAGTGTTACGTCATCTTGGTGGAGTGTCCCTGTGATCATTATATACTGCCCCTCTTTGTCTCTCTTTACATATCTTATCTTGAAGTCTGCTTTGTTTGATATAAGTATTGTGACACCTGCTGTCTTGTGTTTGCCATTAGCTTGGAGTATCGTCTTCCATCCCTTCACTCCGACCCTGTGTCTGTTGTTGGAGCTGAGATGTGTTTCCTGGAGGCAGAATATTGTTGGCTCTTGTTCTTTAATCCATCTTGCTACTCTGTGTCTTTTGATTGGAGAATTCGATCCATTTACATTTAGGGTGATTATTTACATATGAGGGCTTAATGCTGACATTTTATCACTCTTTTTCTGGTTATCCTGCATTTCCTTTGTTTCGTGCCCCGTGTATTTTGGCCTACCAATTGGTTATGTAGCTTTTTATGCTGGGTTTCTTAGGTTTCTCCTCATTTATTATTTGTGTCTTTGTTCTGCTTTTCTGTTGAGTGGTTACCATGAGGTTTGTATGCAAAATCTCATAGAAAATCGAGGCCATTTTCTGATGGCCTCTTATTTCCTTAGACTAAACTGATTAATTCCCTTTCCTTCTTCCCTCCTATGTTGTTTTTGTCACATCTTATGCCATCTTGCGTTGTGTGTTTGTGGTTGAAATGACAAGATTATCTTTGGTTTTGGTATTTTCCTTCCCTTTATCTTTTTAATTTTTTTCAGTAGATTAACTTTTTTTTTTTAAAGATTGGTACCTGAGCTAACATCTGTTGCCAGTCTGATTTTTTTCTTCTTCCTCCTCCCAAAGCCCCCCAGTACATAGTTGTATATTCTAGTTGTGGGTCCTTCTAGTTGTGGCATGTGGGACACTGCCTCAGCATGGCTTGATGAGTGGTGCCATGTCTGCGCCCAGGATCCAAACTGGTGAAACCCTGGGCTGCCAAAGTGGAGCATGCAAACTTAAACACTCAGCCATGGGGCTGGCCCATCCTTCCCTTTATCTTTAATGTTATACTTGAGTATTTGCTAGCTTGTTCTGATGTATAGCTACAATTTTCTCATTTTGTCTGCCTATTTATCTCCTTACTCTAGGCTTTGTATCCCCTTTTTACCTTTTTTTTTTTTGGTAAGATGTGACAGCCTTCTTTAGGAATTCTTATTGTATGGGTCTTGTGGCTACAAACTCTCTTAGCTTTTGTTTATCCGGGAAAGGTTGTATTTCTCCATCTTACCTGAATTATATTTTCACTGGATAGAGTATTCTTGGCTGAAACGTTTTGTCTTTCAAAGATTTGAATATACCATTCCAGTCTCTCCTAGCCTGTAAGGTTTCTGCTGAGAAATCTGCTGACAGCCTGACAGGGGTTCCTTTGTAAGTCATTTTTTTCTGCCTTGCTGCCCTTAGTATTTTTTCTTTGTCATTTACTTTTGCCAGTTTCACTCCTATATGCCTTGCAGCAGGTCTTTTTACATTGACATATTTATGAGGTGTGATAGGCTCTTTTACTTGGATTTCCATCTCCTTCCCCAGGTTTGGGAAGTTCTCCACTATTATTTCTCTGAACAAGTTTTCTGCTCCATCTTCCTTCTCTTCTTCCTCTGGAATACCTATAATCCTTGTGTTGCATTTCCTAGTTGAGTCGGGTATTTCTTGGAGACTTTCTTCATTTCTTTTTAGTCTTAGTTATCTCTCCTCCTATCTGCAGCATTTCAGTATGTCTGTCCTCAATATGCTGATTTGTTCCTTGATGATATCAGTGCTAACGTTCAGGGAATCCATATTTTGTTTTATCTCATCCATTGTGTCTTTCATCTCCAATATTTCTGATTGATTCCTTATAGTTTCAACCCCTCCTCTTTTCTTTCCCTCTCAATGGCCGCGCACAATCCCCAGATTTCAGTCTTTTGAGGAGGGAGTAAATCTTTCTCTTACCCCATTCCACCTCCTCTGAAGGGGACTCCAGCACCTCCACCTTCTGATGTATGGTTGCATAGGTCTCTCAAACATATTTTGTGTTGTGTGGATGTCCTCTGTTGGAATATGAATGTCCTTTTCATTGTATAATGGACGGGACCTTTCACCAGGAGAGCTCCCTCCCCCATGATACTGACATCCCACATTGGTTTGCTAGTATTTTGTTGAGGATTTTTGTATCTATGTTCACCAGGGATATTAGTTTGTTGTTTTCTTTCTTGTAGTGTCTTTGTCAGGCTTTGGTATTATGGTAATGCTGGCCTCATACAATGAGTTTGGAATTTTTCACTCCTCTTTAATTTTTTGGAATAATTTGAGAGGGACTGGCATTAATTCTTTCAATGTTTGATAGAATTCACCAGTGAAGCCATCTGGTCCTGAGCTTGTCTTTGCTGGGAGGGTTTTGTTCACTAATTCAATCTGTTTACTCATTATTTATCTGTTCAGATATTCCATTTCTTTACGATTCAGTATTGGTAGGTTGTATGTTTCTAGGAATTTGTCCATTTTGTAGGTTATTCAATTTATTGACATATAATTGTTCATAGTAGCCCCTTATGGTCCTTTATATTTCTGTGGTATCAGTTGTAATGTCTCCTCTTTCTTTTATAATTTTGAGACTTCTCTCTTTTTTTCTTAGTCTAGCTAGAGGTTTGTCAATTTTATTTTTCTTTAAATCAAATTTTAGTTTTTTTCATCTTTTCTATTGTTTTTCTAGTCTCTATTTTTCCACTCTAAGCTTTCTTATTTCCTTCTGTCTGCTAACTTTTGGTTTAGTTTGTTCTTTTTCTCAAATAAGACCCCTGTAGAGCTTACCAAAATCCCACTCTTTTTCATTTGAATTGACCGACTCAGCCTTAGCCTGGGAACACCAAAGCATTCCACACATGGACCCTAATAAAGGGATGTCCCTTAGGTCCTATCTCTTTCTCTGCCTTCATCCTGCCTTGACTTCCCCATATGGTCCCTTCAGACTTACTGTGTACTTCCTCCAGGACCTGTGATTAATAAACTCTCTCTTTCATTTTCTCTTATGGTCTTTTGTTCAACTACGGCTCACAATCTGGCATGCTGTGCTTCACTTAACAAACAGTAATTTAAAAAAAGCCTAACAGTGATGTATTACATGGATGGTCAAACCATCCTTGAATTCCAAGAATAAATCTTACTTGGTCATGGTGTGCAATTCTTTAAACAGGCTGTTGAAGCCTGTTTGCTAGGTTTCTGTTTATTGAAATATTAATGATCATACCAAAATTATAAGTTATATATCAAAGAGGCAGTCAGCCCCATGAAACAGACATGTAAGTTTTCTGACAACATGGAAGGTATCCTATTTTCTAGCAGCTACTGATGCCCAGCCTATGTAGTAACTAGATAAGAAACAGTACCTTAGGAAGGAAAGAAAGGAGAGAATCACCTGATGCTCCAGGGCTTACCTGCTGGATCCTGCTGACAGAGCTGGTCCTCCTGATAACTCCCCAAGCACAGAACTGTCTAGAAGGGCTAGAAGGCCACTCATCTCTGTTGGTCTCTGTAAAGATCTTTTATTTCTACTACTTGTTGACTGTTTAAATGCTCTGCTGAAACTTACTATTGTCCAGAGTTGAAATTTATATTGCTTTAGAAAATTTCTTGAGCTCTTCTACCATTTACCTTTCAAAAAACAAATAAAGACCAGTCCTTACAACTCTGTAAAAAAAGAACATTATCTTACAAATTTCTGTTGATTTTAAAACATGATTGTTTTAAAAAATGCACTCCAGAAGAAAGAGTTTTATGAAAAGTAGATGATTATTAACCAAATCATAAAATTCATGTAATGTCCAACACTCCCAGCATCAGTATAATAATCTTTTCAATCCATGCAGGGCATACCCAGAACAGAGTTCATCATTCTGTTCAATGATTCTATATTGGAGGAAAACTGACGTGGTTAGCAAGACACATGGAACGCAACCTCAGTTCCATCAGAGTCCAATGCTCCCAGCAATCATACAATTCCTAGTGACACATCCATCTGCAAAGTTAATATATTATGCAAAAATATGGAGATTCCTGCAGGATGTTTAACAGAATGGAAGGTTAATTACTTACCTTGTGCAAAAGGAGCACAAGGAGTGCTTCTCTCCCACTGTTTTCAGTGATTATGGCATCAAATTTGGGATTGACAGAGGAAGAGGAATATTCTCAGGTCACAAGAGAAATATAGATCTCATCATAACACAGGTCATTATTCACTGCTTGCCCAAATCCTTGCTAAAACTTGCTCTGGAGTGCCATCCACTTCATCATGTCTGCAGAAGAAGAGCAAGAGTTACAGAAGAACAACCAGAAGGATCTACAACTAGAATATACAACTATTGTATATTTGGGTTTGAGGGTGGAGGGAGAGGAGGAGGAGGGTGGAGGAGGAGGAGGAGAAAAAGAAGATTGGCAAGAGATGTTAGCTCAGGTGCCAATCTTTAAAGAAAAAAGAGTTATGCTAGAACAATACTGAAGTGAAAGCTTTACTTTCACAAATGAAAAGCTGAAATCAGGAATAACAGATGGCATGGATTTCTGTCTACTGTCCTAAAAAGCAGCCAAACTGCAAATCCAAATTTACTTTAGCAGCATGTATGCAGAGAAAAACTGAAAAAAGTGACAGGGAGAGAATTCAAAGAAATGAAAATTTCCAGGTTGGCCAAGTAGTGCAGTGGTTAAGTTCACACATTCTACTTAAGTGGCCCAGGGTTTGCCAGTTCAGATCCCAGGTGTGGACCTATGCACTGCTTGTCAGGCCATGCTGTGGCAGGCGTCCCACATACAAAGTAGAAGAAGATAGGCATGGATGTTAGCTCAGGGTCAGTCTTCCTCAGCAAAGAAAAGGATTGGTGGTGGGTGTTAGCTCAGGGCTAATCCTCATAAGAAAAACAAAGAAAGAAAAATTTCCTAATTCCAGATCTGGAAACAATTTATCAGTTTTAATTTCAAGACAAAGATCAAGGGAAAGAATTAAGAAAAATTAGTCTTTTAGGGCTAAGAACTTAAAGATAATCTACAGCAACCCTCTCCTTTTATAGCTAAGAAAACCCAAAGTTAAACGATCTAGTAGCTTTGAAGCTGAAGAAAGCCTGAACACAACTTATAGCTTTGTGCCTTTTTTATCAGCCCACCAAGGTAATTTTTCACTTTTTAAACATTTTTTACACATCAGCACTTTGTTGTCTTGGAAGTGCCTGCTCACCAGAGAGTTTTCACAAGATGAACTACAAGTAGTGGTGAATTCAAAAGAAATACAAGTAACCATCTTTGTTTTCAAGAACCACAACTTTCCTTCTAAGACACATGTAATAATTGGAGCAACTCAGTACCAAACTGTCAGGTACTGAGTGCTACAAGGTCAGAAACAGGAAAAATCTGTCTCAGCTAATATGAGTCAACAGCCAGATGGTAGAAAACAGCAGCAAGTATTTAAGCAGGAAGCAATGTGATGACAGTGGTGTTTAGGATGATAATAAGTCTGGCAGTGGCAAATCAGATGGATTAGAAAGGAAGAAACTAAATCCAGGTGCTGGGCTAAGAAACTGTGACAGTAAACCAGGCCTGAGAAAGGTCTGGACTTGTTATGGAGGTAGCAGTTGGACAGAGGAAAGGACAAATTCAGGGGCTATTCTGAAGGGGAAAAAATAAAACCAGGATGACTTTTGATGTTAGAGCTCAACATTCACTAGAACCACTTCCCTAGTAAACATGGGATCTGGGCGAGGGGGAGTGACACGGAGATGGTGTTCCTGGGTTTCCTCCTGGATCTTTTCAAACTTCAAATTCTAGTAGGTTGTCCAATAGATAGGTGCAGTGAAAGCCTTGTGTTTTAGGATCACTAGTCCCCATTCTGATAAAGTTTTCTAGAATCCAGCTGAAGTGACATCAGCATCATGGTGGAGTGAACTTTCTCGATGATCTCACCCCTCTAACATACAATGATAAAACAAACATACTCCAACAGAGGACATCCAAGCACAACACAAATAATGATGGACAGACACATGTAGCCATATGATGGAGGGCAGAGAAGCTAGAGCCCCCCTCAGAGGAAGAGGAATAGAGTAAGAGAAAACTTCACTCCCTCCCCTAAAGACTGCAATCAGGACAGCAGGAGGCCTCCGAGAGGGAAGGGGTGGGGGATGGGACATTCACACATGGGAACAGCAAGGATCCCGGAGGGCCCATGAAGCCTAGAGGGAAGACCTTTACTGGGGGGAGAGCTTTCACAAGGGGTGACCTCATTAAACCAACATGCCAGGAGAGTAGACAGTGAGAGCAGAGTGAGAAAACCCTGAGAGCACGCAGGAGAAAGCACCCTTCCCCCAACCCACTGAGCGCAGCTCCACCACCTAGGATCTTGGCTGAAGGCAGAGGGCTCAGAAAATATGACTTCTGATCCCCACCCACTGGTGATAGGAAGTAAATGCAACCAAATAATAACAGGATGCATAAAAACAGAGCCATCCCCTCTAGCAATATCAACATTATATCAAATCTCCAGACCAAAGAGAAAATGACAAGTATTCAGAATTCAGCCCTGAGGACACAGAAATATGTAATCTAAATGACAATGAATTCAAAATAGCTATCATCAAACTCAAAGAGGTAAAAGAGCATGTAAAGAAACAATTCAACAAGTTCAGGAGCTACTTCACAAAAGAGATTGAAACTATAAAGAAGAATCAATCAGAAATATTAGACATGAAAGATACAATGGAAGAAATAAAACAAAACACACATTCCTTGAATGCTCAAGCGGACAGCATAGAGGAGATATCAGCATAACCGAAGATAGACATGTTGAAATGCCAGACAGAGGAGGAGAGAGAACTAAGACTAAAAAGAAATGAAGAAAGTCTCCGAGAAATATCCAATTCAATTAGGAAATGCAACATAAGGATTATAGGTATTCCAAAAGGAGAAGAGAAGGAGAATGTAGCAGAATGCTTGCTCAAAGAAATAACAGGAGAGGGGCTGGCACCATGCCCGAGTGGTAGGTGCACGCTCTGCTTCACCAGCCCAGGGTTTTGCAGGTTCAGATCCTGGGTGCAGACATGGTGCCGTTCGTCAGGCCGTGCTGAGGCAGCATCCACATAGCAAAACCAGAAGGACCACAACTACATATACAACTATGTACTGAGGAGCTTAGAGGAAAAGAAGAAGAAGAAAAGAAAAGAAAAATAAATAAAAAATAAAAGATTGGCAACAGATGTTGAACTAACATCTCTTGCCAATCTTTAAAAAAGAAAAAAAAGTGAAGAAGAAATAATAGGAGAGAACTTCCCCAACCTAGGGAAACAGATGGAAATCCATGTGGAAGAGGCTCCAGATTTCCTAGATTTGTCAATGTAAAAAGACCTACTGCAAGGCATATAGTAGTAAAACTGGCAGAAATTAATGACAAAGAAAGAATACTCAGGGCAGCAAGGCAGAAGAAAATAACTTACAAAGGAATCCCTATCTGGCTTTCAGCAGATTTCTCTGCAGAAACATTAAAGGCTAGGAGAGAATGGAATGGCATATTCAAATCTTTGAAAGACAAAAATTTTCAGCCAAGAATACTCTATCTAGCAAAAATATCCTTCAGATATGATGGAGACATAAAAACTCCCAGACAAACAAAAGCTCAGGGAGTTTGTAGCCATGAGACGATCCCCCTACAAGAAATCCTCACGGCCCTCATATTTGGAAAAAAAAAAAACAACAACAGGGAGAAAAGGGTTACAAAGCACAGAGTAAGGAGATAAATAGGTAGACAGAATCAGAATAAGATAGCAAATAATTCAAGCATGGCATTAAAGATAAAGGTAAAGATAAAGAAAACACGAAAAACAAAGATAATCTTGTCATTTTAATCATAAACTCACAACACAAGATGGAATAATATGTGAGAAAAACAACTTAGGAGGAGAAGAGGAAAGGGACTGAATCAGTTTAGACTAAGGAAACCAGAGGCCATCAGAAAATGGACTATCTTATACATGAGATTCTCAATACAAACCTCATGGTAACCAGTAAACAAAAAAGTGGAACAGAGACACAATAAACAAGGAGAAAACAAAGAAATGCATCATAAAAAACTACATAATTCATGGGTAGACCAAAACACTCAGGACAAGAAACAAAGGAAATGTAGGAGAACCAGACAACAAGTGAAAAATGGCAGCTTTAAGCCCTCATATTTCGATAATCACCCTAAACCTAAATGGATTGAATTCTCCAATAAAAAGACACAGAGTGGCAAGATGGATTAAAGAACAAGACCCAACAATATGCTGCCTCCAGGAAACACACCTTAGCTCCAATGACAAATACAGGCTCAGAGTGAAGGGGTGGAAGAGGATACTCCAAGCTAATGGCAAAGAAAAAAAAAGCAGTTGTCTCAATACTTATATCAGACAAAGTGGACTTCAACATAAGACAAAGACAGACAAAGAAGGGCAGTATATAATGATGAAAGGGACACTCCATCCAGAAGAAATAACACTTATAAATGTCTATGCACCAACAGGAGCATCAAAGTTCATAAAGCAACTATTAACAAACCTAACATAAGATATCAGTAATAACACAATAATAGTAGGGGACCTCAACACTCCATTTACATCAATGAACAGATCATCCAGACAGAAAATCATCAAGGAAACAGTGGAATTAAATGAAAAGTTAGACCAGTTGGACTTAATAGACATATATAGAAAACTCCATCCACAAACAGGAGAATATACGTTCTTCTCAAGCACGCATGGAACATTCTCCAGATAGACCATATGTTGGGAAACAAGGCAAGCCTGAATAAATTTAAGAAAATTGAAATAATAACAAGTATCTTTTCTGATCACAATGCTAATAATAAAAAGACAAATAATCCAATTAAAAAATGGGTAAAGGAGCTGACTAGATATTTCCTCAAAATGATGTAACTGGCCAACCAGCATATGAATGTCAGCCATCAGGAAAATGCAACCAGGGGCCGGCCCCATGGCCCAGTGGTTGAGTTTGTGCGCTCCGCTTTGGTGGCCCAGGGTTTCGAAGACAGGGCACCGCTCATCAAGCCACGCTGAGGTGGCATCCCACATGCCACAACTAGAAGGACCCACAACTAAAAATATACAACTATGTACCAAGGGGCTTTGGGGAGAAAAAGGAAAAATAAAATCTTAAAAAAAAACAAAGAAAATGCAACCAAAACCACAATGAGATATCACTTCACACACAATAGGAAAGCTACACTCAAAAAGACAAGTATTAGTAACAATATGGAGAAATTGGAACCCTCATACAGTATGGTGGAATGAGGTGTAGCTGCTTTGGAAAACAGTTTGGCAGTTCCCCAAAAGGTCAAACAGAGTTACCACATGACCCAGCAATTCAACTCTAGGTAGATACTCAAATGAAATAAAAACATAAGTCCATGCAAAAACTTGTACATGAATGTTCATAGCAGCATTACTCATAATAGCCAAAAGTAGAAACAGCTCGAACGCTAGTCAACTGGATGAATGGATAAAATGTGGTATATCCGTACAATGGAATGTTATTTGGTAATAAAAAGGAATGAAGTTGGGGGCCAGCTCCGTGGCCGAGTGGTTAAGTTCGCGTGCTCTGCTGCAGCGGCCCAGGGTTCAGATCTCGGGCGCGGACATGGCACTGCTCGTCAGGCCACGTTGAGGCGGTGACCCACATCCCACAACTAGAAGGATCTGCAACTAAAATATACGACTATGCACCCGGGGCGGGGTTTGGGAAATAAAGCAGAAAAAAAAAAAAAAGATTGGGAACAGTTGTTAGCCCAGGTGCCAAGACTTAAAAAAAAAAAGGAAGATTGGAAACAATTGTTAGCCCAGGTGCCAATCTTTAAGAAAAAAAAAAAGGATTGAAGTAGAAATACATGCTACCACATGGATGAACCCTGAAAACATTATGCTAAGTCAAAAAGCCAGTCACAAAAGACCACCTATTGCATGATTCAGCTTATGTGAAATTGCCAAAACTGGTAACTCCATAGAGGTAGAAAGTAAACTGGTGGTTGCCTAGGGAAGAAGGATTTGGAGGGAAAAGGTGAGAATTCATGGGCTTGAGGTTTCTTTTGGGGAGATGATTAAAGTATTCTGAAACTGATTATGGTAATGGCCATACAACTCTGTGAATATACTAAAAACCACTAACCTGTACACTTTGAGTGAGTTTTACAACATGTGAATTACATCTCAAAGAGCTGTTATATTAATTTTAAAAACCCTGTATTATGCATCACAGAAATCCAAACTAAGCTCTCAGAAAGGACAGCATATTATTCACTGACTTTAAGGTTCCGAACAGGGACATGAAAACCAAAAGAGATGTTATTATGTAACACTGTAGGCACTAGGTTATACTGAAAGTTTCTTAAGGGTTTTCATATTTTAATACAGAAAAGGTCTCTCTTCAGTTTAAAAAATATATGTTCACAACTGTCAGAAGGAATTTTCATAAGTCAGGGAGAGAGTAACACATGATGGTCACCAAATGAAAAATTCAAGTGTAAAAGTTTTGATCACATTGTTTTATATCCTGAATATTATAGAGAGTAACACATGATGGTCACCAAATGAAAAATTCAAGTGTAAAAGTTTTGATCACATTGTTTTATATCCTGAATATCCAAATTTATTATTGCCCCACTCCCCCAAAAAAGGAGTCAAAGGTTCAGCAGCCCAATTAACAATATCTATTTCTAAAGCACCAGTTGTGACAAATGAAAA